>NC_139547.1:52351901-52988776 GCF_965153285.1 Podarcis tiliguerta | reverse complement strand
AAACGTAGAACTATTGTTGGAAGGGACCCTGGGGTCATCTAGTCCAACCCCCTTGCGATTCAGGAATATTCAGGTGTCCCATTCAGGGACCAAACCTGCAACCCTGGCATTATCAGCCCTGTGCCCTTGCCAACTGAGCTACATGATTCCCTGTCGCTGCCACAAACACGTTTCCCTCTCAATCAGGGCCCGTCTGCGCAACAAGGGGGGGGGGGCGGCTAGCGTAATGTATGGATAGTTGTCTCTTTTTTAAAAAAGCTATCTATTACACTTATATACCACCTTTTCTTCCAAGGCGCTCAAAGTGGCATACATGATTCTCCTCCCCGCTTTTCACCCTCTCAACAATCCTTCCAGGTCCTAGTTCAGCACGCTAACCACTAGGCCACACTGCTTCTATGGATCCCACACATGCAGGCAGGGAAAGTGAGTTTCCCAAGCACGAAAGCTGCAACTGCGCAGGGACCCCGCCCCCCCAGGATACTATGGGGTGGCTGGTTGTGATGGTGACCCTCTTCTTCTTCGACACAGCACCCCCTCACACCCCCTAGATGCCTGCCTGAACCACTTTGTGAACTTTAAACATTTCTTTTTAAAGTAAAACCAAGTGTTTTCTTTCCAGTGGCCTTGGTGATCGTGCACCCCCCCTCTCCCAACACGTTGCCATGGTGCAGTTGAATCCGGCCAGCACTGGTTGTTAAAAAGCAACATCTCTGAAGGACGGAGGTTCTGCAAACCTCTTATTTGCCTTTATTTTATTTTTTGCAAGTCCTTCTGAACACACCCAGTCTCTGGTCTGTGGCAGGCAGCCGCCTCCCCTCTCTGTCCATTGCAAAGGAAGCGCTCAGCCCTCAAGTAGCAGACTTTGAGCAAAACTTGCTGCAACCTCCTCAACTCCACTTGCCCTCTTCTGTTTTTGGGGCAGGGCAGGCAACAGCCAGAAGTGGCTTTTCCAGCTTAGCCTAAATCAGATCCTTATCTCCAGCCGGTCTGGCATCTGCACTAATAGCCTGCAGATGATTAACAGCACTTGCAATCAAAGGGGGGGGGAGGCAAGGAAACTCAGGGCCAGGGTTTAGTCCCACTTGCCAGGACTGCAGGCACTCTGGGCACAAGGGCTGAGTGAGATCTGCTTTTCAACATTGCGATGTATCACCAGCTAAACATCGTAATATACTGATATAGCACCATGTCTGAAATTACGATGGAGCTATGGAGAGGAACTGGCTGGCTTCATGGTTTTTCCTGCATCGTGATTTTGACACAGCATGCACACACGCGCGCGCGCACACACACACACACACACACACCATGTTTCGCAATATATTGCCTGGTCAGTAATAATAATAAAATTATTTTTATTATTAATACCCCACCCATCTGGCTAGGTTTCCCCCGCCACTCTTACAGCATATGTAAAACATAGTAAAATATCAAACATTAGAAACTTCCCGATCCAGGGCTGCCTTCAGATGTCTTCTAAAAGTTATGTAGTTCTTAATCTTGACATCTGAAGGAGGGCATTCCAAGGGAGAGCATTGTGAAACCGTTATCACAATATGCACTTCAAACCGGTTTTAGACGATATATCACCCAACTCTAACACACATCGTGATTCACGATATATCGTCCGGTCAAAAACTATGGAACCAATATCACAATACCGGTTTGGGACAATATATCACCCAGGCCCAAAAAGTGCTCCGTTGGGGCTGCAGAACTTTATGCAAAAAGAGGCGCCCTTCTCAGGGCAGGCCTCATCCTGAAACAACACAAAGCAGTTGCTTCTGTCCACATTACGGCTTCCCCTCTGCCATCGCCCTGTGCTGGGAAAGCAAGCGGAGCCCCAAGGGGGACAACTGGGATTGTTGGCTTTTGGCACAAAAGCATCCCAGGCTGGTGGCATCAAACCTCCTCCCAGCAACTCTCCTCAGCACCCCAAATCCCAACCCCAGAATGTTGCTGGAGAGCTTGAGGGCACCAGCTGTTTCCCTTCCTGTGGTGGGCAGCCGAAGGACCAATGTGCACCCCACCCCAGACCTGGAAGCATTTGTGCCGCTTCCTGCACTGCCCGGGGCTCAGTGGGGTGGGCCTGACCTCCCCACTGCTTGGCTAAGAAGCAGCCGCCAACCAGCTGGAAGCACTTAGCTGCCGAAGCCGCCACCTGATGCCGCGCTGATGCCCGTTAATTGCAGGAGGCCCCTCAAGGGCGAGGCCAATTCGAGGAGGACAAGGTGCCGGAGGATGCCCAGGGGGTGCGGCAGCCGGAAATGGGGATCTCTGCGTTCAGAGCGCCGGATGAGACCCAGTGAGGACCCAGCTTGTGGGCGCCAAGGAGGCAGCTGGCTGGCCCTCGTGGAAGACAGCCGAGCACCTTTCCCCAACCCAGGCTGGCTCCTCAGGCATTGTGGACTGCAAGTCCCACCAGCCCCAAAGAACAGCCTGGTGGGAGTTGTAGCGTGACAGCTCCAGAAGGACTCAGGGAAGGGCTGTGGGGTCTCATGGAGAATCTCTCTCATCTCTAGGTAGGCCTGGGCAAAACTCCTCTCTGAGTCCCTCCTTCAAATACAGGACAGGGACCAGTTAATCTATCCCCCTGATGCACTGATTTTCTCCATTTTCTTTGCATCTGCAAGCGGGAGCCATCGAGATATCAACCTCCACACACACTCCCTGCAAAGAGGATTTCTCCCCCACGGAGACCTCAAATAGGACACCAACATCATGGCTATTTATGTTTTGTTTGGGCCGGTGGTAAACTACAAAAAAAGAAAATGGAACTGAGAGTGGAGGAAGCAATGCCATTTGGAGAGAAATGAGGAAGCCTCTTGTTTTTAAGAACGAGTGGAATATTTTTAAAAGCAATGGTTCAGAACAATATTGGCCAAGGGGACTCCGGCTGCTGTAATAAGGCTAGAGGCCGCCAAGGCAGCGTTGCTAAGAGAGGTCTGTCTGGATTGCAGCTGCGTTTGCGATAGCCAGCCTGGCTCTATAAAAGCACAAATTCGGGAAGTAAATATTCAGAATGACGAGTTTTAATTCCCCCACAAAATTCCCATCCACGCACACACTGGAAACCCCCCAGAAATTTTAGATTTCCAGGTCAGCCCAAGTCTCCAAGCCCCTTCACTGGAAGTTTATAAATGTGGCTGTTCCCTTCTGGCTATTACCAAGGCCCTTCCCCATTGCCAGTGTGGTGGGGGCCATTTCCAGCAAGACCCCACACTCCACCCCCCTTCTCCTGCCATCCACTCTCCCTGAGGAATGCAGCACAGCACTCTGCCCATTGGCAAGATGGAGGGTGGGCAGAGGAAGGAGACTGAGATGGTCTGGGAGCCCAGCCTTGTGAGGAACAATGGAGCAAGTTGGGTATGTTCAGCCTGGAGAAGAGGAGATGGAGAGGAGAGAGCAGAGCCACCTTCAATTCTCAAAAGGGTTGCCACATGGAGAATGGATCGAGCTGGTTTTCCCTCTGCTCCAGCGGTGAGGACCCCAAACCGATGGAACGGAGGTTCTGACTAACATCAGAAATAACTTTCTGATGATCACGTGACAGCACAGGGAGCGCGGTGGGTGGGTAGGTGGGTTGTGAGCACGTGATCTGAAAGGGGGAATGTTGGCTTTTCCTGAACGCCGGTGAGCGTTTCCTCAGAGGTCGTCAAGATGGTGGTGAGGGCACTGGGACTTATGCGAGATGATGCAATGTATGAAAATGAAGATGTGGAAGAAGCGATAAGGAGACCTCCTGAGGATGCACCTAATGAGAGATTATTTCGCATCAAGAGAGCGTTGGACTTGTCTGTGAGGCAACAAATTCTCCCGAAAGAACAGTGGGTAAAATTACGAAGAGGACAAACATTATCTTGAGCCGTATTTGAAAGAGAAGAGCGGGGAAAGAAATAGCTGCTGCTGCTGCTGCAATGCACTTCAGGAAAACGTTTTCTGTTAAGTTTTGAATTATTTTGTTCAGGTAGGGGTCTACTGAGAAAATCTGGGTGTGGAGAAATCTCATGTAAATCTTTCCTCACTTAATATTCATCCACCTAAAACAAACATTACCAAATCTAAAAAATAGAAGGAAAAAAGAAATAACTTTCTGATGGAAAGAGCTGTTGGACAGCGGACTGGACTTCCAGAGGAGGTGATGGTCTCTCCTTCGTGCCATTTCAGATGATAACAGGGGGCTTTTCAATAGAGGTTGGGGAGCCACCCGACAGGGATTCTCTGGTTGCCATTCCTGCATTTCTGGGGGTTGGGGTCCCTTCCAACTCTAGGAAGAGTCAAGGCCAGACTAGGGCTGTGCCCTGTTGTAAACAAAAATCTGCCCTTTTCCCCTTATGGGGTATCCAAGAGCCCATATAGAGTCCTTAAGTGGGTTCCCTATCAGTAGGAGAAAACAACAGAGGCCAACCAGAGAATATCGAGAAGCAAAGCAGCTAGTAAGCTTGATCTTTATTGATCTGTTGCAACAGGATCCTCACTCACCACACGCAGGAGGGAGGAGGAACCCATAACAATCGGGTGAAAGCTCTTATATAGACTTTTGAAATTGCCACCCTGTAGATCAAGACCACCCCCAGAAACATCATACATCCATCACAGAAGGGGTGTAGCTCAAGACCACCACCCCAGATACATCATACCTACATCACAGAAAGGGCGATCTACAGCAGAAATCTGAGTGCTTTGTTTGCCTCCTGTCTGCCAGGTTACCTCTTTAATGGCCACTTGATTGGATTGCCTGAGGAGCCTGGCCAGTCTTTTGTAATGATAAATACTTAGTTCCTGAGCCAGGTCAGGCTCACACCCTATTCATATCTTAAATGTGCCCTTAAGACAGGATTTGTCAGGAAAGAGACAATGAGGAGGTTTCCCACTCTGATGTTGCAGAGAAGTAATTGAGGTCAGTTTGGGAATCAAAAATGGTTTCAGGTCGGTCTTCCTGTGCTGATCTATGTACAGTGGTACCTCGGGTTAAGTACTTAATTCGTTCCAGAGGTCCGTACTTAACCTGAAACTGTCCTTAACCTGAAGCACCACTTTAGCTAATGGGGCCTCCCGCTGCTGCCGCACCGCCAGAGCATGATTTCTGTTCTCAACCTGAAGCAAAGTTCTTAACCTGAAGCACTATTTCTGGGTTAGCGGAGTCTGTAACCTGAAGCGTATGTAACCCAAGGTACCACTGTACGTGCTTGGTTGGTACATTTATGAACATTTAACATATATCTAAGACCTCAAAATTCCTATCACAGCCCTCCTTCCTCTCAACCCCGCTCCAACCTATTCCTTGCAAACAGTCCCCTCCGTGTGCTGAGGCACCCCCAGAGCACGGCCGAGTCCAGGGTGTGCCAGGAGGAAGGGGGCCAGCAAAGCACTGCTGGGGAAAGCGAATGGCTCAGCCCAAAGCGAATAGCTCAGCCCTTCTTGCACAACTTGGCCGTTTGCACCAGCTGTGGGCTGCCGCAACCAACAAACACACACACACACACACACGTGCCCCTTCATGAGCAGCCTCCCCACCTGCCCTTGGCCCCTCTTGCAACCACAGCCAGCCCCCCTCCCCCAGCATCTGCTACTAATTAACCCAAAGGAAGGGAAACTGGCTCCCTATTTGCTTCGGTCCACGAGGCAGGGGTCTCTGCTCTCCGCTTGCCCACCAGGCTTTCAAAATCCATCTCAGATGAGATCAGGAGGAAAGCTTGCAGGGGATTCCAGAGCGGACCCCCACCCTTGCCGGAAAGCAGTGATGCAGCCCAGGACGTGCCCCCTGTGCTCTGCCTCCCCCAGCCCTGAGAGGCTCCTGTGTGTCTGGAGGACAAAGCGCGTTCTTGCTTGGAGCCCTCGCCCTGGTCCCGGTCGCCACACAGGCCAGGACCCTATGCTGCTGCCCCACACGGGCCGATGAGCATGGAGGGACGGGGCACCGCGCACTCCTGCACGACACCGGCTGCTTCAGCAGTTTCGCTGACCCCCGGCGGCCGCGGAGCACAGAAGCACAGAATGAAAGGCTTTCAGCCCCACAGTTTGCTCTGCAAACAGCCCCCCAGAGGACTCAAGGGCCATTCATGCGGTGTGCTTGGCAAGACGGAGGATGGGAGGGGGGCTTTGGAACAGGGCTTGGCAACAAGGGGGGGGCGAGGCAGAGAGAGAAAGAGAGAGAAAGAGGCGGCAGAGAGAGAGAGAGAGAGAGGGGGGCATTTGTCTTCAGAGCCAGGGCAACCATTCTGCACACATCCCCAGAACCTAGTAAGAGCCTACTGGATCAAGCCCAGGGCCCATCTGGTCTGGCATCCTGTTCTCACAGGCGCTAACCAGATGCTGCAATCAGGATCCCAGCACAAGATCCCTCTTCTCCGCTCCGGAAGTTTCCAGCAACTGGGATTCAGAAGCACTGCTGACTCTGACAGTTGGAAACAGAAACAAGCCTTCGATAGCCGCCTCCTCCTCCTCCTCCTCCTCCATCTCCATATCCATGAATTGGTCTAATCATCTTCTACAACAGGCATAGGCAAACTCGGCCCTCCAGATGTTTTGGGACTACAACTCCCATCATCCCTGACCAATGGTCGAGGGCCGAGTTTGCCTTGCCTTGTTCTAAAACCATCCAAGTTGGTGGACACCCTTGCCTGGGGGGGGGGGTGTTTGAGTTCCACAGTTTAATTCTGTGCTGCATCAAGGACTTCCCTCCCAGAGTTTTGTCAAAGCAATAAGGGGCATTTGAGGGCTCAGTGTGGGTGCTTCCACACATGATATGACGCTGACGGAGCTGGGGACCTAAACATCTGGAGCACACCTGGTTGGCAAAGGCTGGGCTAGCCGCACCACCACTGTGGCTCTCACTAGCCCAGCACCAGGTGGGAGGGAGTTCCACAGTTTAACCCTGCCCTGTGTGAAGGACTTTCTTTCGCCTGCCCTGAATCTTCCCATATTCAGCTTCTTCGAATATCCACGACTTCCAGAGTTAGGAGAAAAATCTTTCTCCATCTACTTTCTCCATGTCACGAATAATTTCACAACATTCCATCATGTCACCTCTTACTTTCTTTTCTCCCCCCCCCCCCAGCACAGCAGGAGGAGGGCAAAGGAGGCCCGTCCTGGGCACAAGGAGCTCCAGGTTGGGAGGGAGGGGGCACCCCAGTAATTTGCCTGGGGAGACAGCAGAGCTCAGCCCACCTTCCAGCACTGCAGACAGGGGCATAGCTAGCTGCTCCAGCACCTGGGTGGGGGGCTGTGGCGAGTTGCCCGGGGGGCAGCGCAGCAAAAGGCCCATGGAGTCCGCCTGGCAGCGCTGGGCCCTGAGCCACCACATCACTCTCAGGAGAGACACATAACAACAACAACAATTTATTATTTGTACCCCGCCCATCTGGCTGGGTTTCCCCAGCCACTCTGGGCAGCTTCTAACAAAAATTAAAAATAAATTAAAGTGTCACACATTAAAAACTTCCCTGAACAGGGCTGCCTTCAGATGTCTTCTAACTGTTAGGTAGTTGTTTATTGCCTTGACATCTGATGGGAGGGCGTTCCACAGGGCGGGCATCACCACCGAGAAGGCCCTCTGCCTGCTTCCCTGTAACTTGGCTTCTCGCAGGGAGGGAACCACCAGAAGGCCCTCGGCGCTGGACCTCAGTGTCCGGGCAGAACAATGGGGGTGGAGACTCAGGCAAGCTGCAGGCCAGGACCCGGGGTAAGTGCCGCCACCCACGGTGTGCCATTTTGTCACCCCCTCGAGGGTGACACCTGGGGCAACCCACACCCCCCACACTGCCCTTCCTACGCCCCTGAATGCAGGAACAGTAGCAGCAGCTAATCCAGGGTCTGTGGTTGCCCAGAAACAGGGCAAATTGGTCCCCCCCCCCTTAGGGGCTCACTTCTGCTCACTTTCCCATTCCAACAGAAAGAGTGTGTGTGTGTGTGTGTGTGTGTGTGTGTGTGTGTGTGTGTGTTGATCCATATTTTGCATATCACAAGTCCAACCAAGCAGCCCAAAGCCCTCTGAGCGACTCATCTCGTTTCCAAGAGCTTGAAGGAATGGAATCTGGACGCGGAACAATACGCCTGCTGGATCGTGTTGCTTGCTCAGGAGAAGCCCCCCTTCGCAGAGGAGGCGGAAAGCAGCGCAGGAGCAACAGGGCTCCTCGTTGCCCCCCCTCGCCCCCCCAAGTCCCTCAGATCCTCTCCCGCTCCCCTCCTTATCAGGCTGGGTCCCAATGATACGCGGGGGTCACCTTCTAACCCCGACGCAGCAAGGCAGGCTGATAAGAGAGGCTCACAGCAGCCGCCAACCACATTCCTCCCCCAGCGGCGGCGGTGGAGATAGAGTCCCCCAGCCAAAACAAGCCGGCCGCCTGGAATCAATTTACTCCCTCGCTCGGGGTTGCTTGCAAGGAGGAAGAAAGGAACAGCAGCAGCCCACCTTGGCAAGAGCCTCGCAGGCCCTGCTGCAGCCAGGAAGGGGGGTCTGTGCGGAGGGGGGGCTCTCTCTGCCTCTCTCGCCAAATGAGGCATCCTGCAGCATCCCCAAGAAGCTGCAAGTCCACATGGACTGACTCATTTGCCCAGAGAGAGTGGGAGAAAAGAGGCTGGAGGCGATTCTCACTCTCTGCAGGCGACCAGCCACCCCAGAGACGCATGGAAAGATCGCAGAAGGCCGGAGGTTATTCAAAGTGGGGAGGGGGAGACACCCCACCTCCTGATTTCCTGCCGGGCATCGTGCGCAGACAGCACTCATTCATTTGTTCGTTTGTTTGTTCGTTCTTTCCCAATATTTATACACCACCTAATGGCAAAAGTCCTGTGGGTGGTTCGCAAGATCGAAAGCCATAAAATACTCTAGGAAACTAAACTCTTGCACAGAATAAAACCCACAAGCAGAGGACGTTAGTACAACAAACGCAAAAAGCAGTGGGGGGAAATTCTGACAAAAAAATGCCTTCGGCACATAAAAGAGGTCATCACGCAGGTGCTATGCAGACATCCCTGGGGGTGCCAACACTGGGAAGGCCCTTCTCTGGAGCAGCCAGACTCATGCATTTCATATCCGAAGGAAACACGCCTGGCCTGGCCTGGGGTCAGTGGCAAGTGCTGAAACTGGAGAGACCCACAGGGTCCCTTCTATCCCAGGAAAAGGTCCTGGCCTTCTGCCTTCCAGGCAGCCAACAGCTGCATTCACCCAACATGCAGGGACAAAGCAACCTCAAAGAGTCCGGTGGGTTGTTGCGTTCAAAGCCTAGAAAGCTCCGACGGGTTAAAGCCAGAGGTTCCCAAATTCTTTTGGGCCACCGCCCCCTTGGCTCCTCTGCCCCATAAAAAGCCTTATTCAGAACGGCGGTTTGCACAACCCACAAAGGAAGATAGCAGCACAATCAAATTCAGAACGGTAACAGCCGATTCCTCGTTTATTCCAAATCCAGTTGAGACAATTTAGTTTGATGAGTTCAACAAAATGGGTGGACGTGATTGAGGGGCACCAGCTATTGGAAATCTGATGAGCATTTGCCGTATTTTTCGCTCTATAAGACGCACTTTTTCCCTCCTAAAAAGTAAGGGGAAAGGTGTGTGCATCTTATGGAGCGAATGCAGGCTGCGCAGCTATCCCAGAAGCCAGAACAGCAAGAGGGATCAATCCCTCTTGCTCTCCTGTCTCCGCTTCTCTGGAGAGCCGCTGCGCAGAGAGGGAGAGAACATGTTTTTCCTTGTTCTCTTCCTCTAAAACTAGGTGCGTCTTATTGTCAGGTGCGTCTTATAGAGCGAAAAATACGGTATTTGCACTGCCAGTGTGCCCCCCCCTCCAATCCCTTGCCTCTTGTCACCCCCAAGTCACCCCACTTCCTCCCTGGAGGGGTCATAATGACACTTAGAGTTAGCACTGGGTTAAGCGCACCCCTGTTCTGCCTCCAAGGCTAAACAACAAACCCCCTCACCCCCACAGTGGCAACTCCAGCCGAACAGCACCCCAAAGGCCACGCCTGTTCCCAGCCCCCCGCCTGCCCCCTTCGCCTCACTGGTCTTACCTGGGAGATGCATCTAGGGTGATGGAGGCCAGAGAGTTGTCGAATCTCCTCGTGTCCCAAAGCCTGACTTCGCGCTCCCGCACCTGGAAAACAGGCAGGATGATGGTCTCTGGCAACCAAAACCTCCCCACTTGGCTCCTTGCTAAGTGGCGATTCCTGCATTGCAGGGGGTCAGGCTGGATGACCCTCGGGACCCTTTACAGTTCTATGAAAGCTAACAAGAAAGAGGCAGCTCCTCCACCCAGGGGTTGGCTTCCTCCAGATGTTCTGGGCCACAACAGCCAGCCAGCGCCGCCCTGTAGACCGAAACATCTGGAGGGTACCAAATGATGGGAATGATGGAAAGCTAAGCCCAGAAACACGAAGCTGAAAATTACCCATGGAAAAATAAAGGGAAATCACCAATGAAAAATATTGGGGGGGGGGGGATCAGCCGTTAAATGCTTTCGATCAAAAATCAAAATATCAAAAGAGGCTATGTTCTGTGTTTAATAATAATAATAATAATAATAATAATAATAATTTATTTGTTTCCCCAGCCACCCTGGGCAGCTTCCAAGGAAGATTAAAAATACATCAAAATATCAATTCTTTTGGGTTGCCAATGCATTGCTGATCAATTAAGGAGGCTCAAAGGCGCCCCGAGATGCACCGAAATCTCAGGGTCGCGGGTTTGAGCCCCACCTTGGGCCAAAGATTCCTTCACTGCAAGGGGTTGGACTAGATGACCCCCAGGACCCCTTCCAACTCTTCGGCTCTATTATAAAGGGGATGGAGGCAGGTACTGTACCTGGTTGAATCCGACGGACAGGAGGCAGCCTTCAGCGTCCACCCAGATCAGCCGTGAGTCCTTGCCGTTCGCGTGCGCCAAGACGCTCTGCAAGGAAGGAGGGCAAAAGGCTGTCAAGAGCCGGGCTGGGAGAAGAAGCCTCCCATTTCGCAGGTGCCTCACCTGGAAAACTGACTCCCACCCGCTGTCTCTGCCCTGTCTCCCTCTCTCTCAGCTGCAGGTTTGGCACGGGTCCCTTGGGCCTGTTTCTGAGCGATGTGGGAAACGAACGAGAGAAGCCCCCCGGGCTTAAAAACAGGAGAACAGCTGAGAGAGGGTGATGCAGAGTCCCTCTGAGCCAGCCTTTCTCAACCTGTGGGTCCCCAGATGTTGTTGAACTACAACTCCCATCACCCCTAGCTAGCAAGGCCAGAGCTCAGGGATGATGGGAGTTGTAGTCCAACAACATCTGGGGACCCACAGGTGGATAACCGCTGCGGCTAAGTTAAGGGCGGAAAGTGGGGCAAAGAGATCTCAAAGGGTGAAAACATCATGGAATCCAATCTCAGAATCACAAGGTTGGAGGGGAACCCCAAGTCCAACCCGCTGCTAGGCAGGAATCCCTGACAACCTCTGTTTAAAAACCTCCAAAGTGTTGGTCATGTTGCTGGTTTTGTTCTTTGTGGTTTTATGGCACTGTGGGTTAAACCACAGAGCCTAAATGAAAAAGGTATTCAAATATACCTTTCTGAAGAAACCAGAGGCCTTTCTCCTGGGCATGGTCGGCCAATTGGTGCTAAAGAAGGGTAAAACTTTTTTTATGTATGCCACAACAGCAGCAAGAATACTTATTGCGAAGTATTGGAAGACACACGATCTACCCACCCGGGAAGAATGGCAGATGAAGTTGATGGACTACATGGAACTGGCGGAAATGACTGGCAGAATCCGAGACCAGGGAGAAGAGTCGGTGGAAGAAGACTGGGAAAAGTTTAAAGATTATTTACAGAAATACTGCAAAATTAATGAATGTTAAAAGAATGGTGGAATGAAGTTATATGGCTTTAGCAGAAATGTTATAAGGATTTAAGTATAAATAGATTAATAGAATATTATAGGTAAAATAAGGTTAGAATGTGTTAAGATAATTATAGGACAGAAAACAGAGAAAGATGGAAAGGAATTGCTGAAATAATTGATAGAAGTGGAATACAAAAAGGGAGGTGCGAGGAGGTCGGTGAAATAAGTGAATGAAAGACAAGATATTGAAACTGTTTGAGTGTTTTAAACTGTTTTTGTTTGGCTTTGTTAGTTTAATGTGTTAGTGTTATGTAGTGTCTTTGTATTGTATTGTATTGTATTTTTCTTTTGTTGTTTTTGTTTTGTTTTGTAGTGTTTAAATTGTTCAAAAAGTAATAAATATTTTTTTTTTAAAAAAAAACCACAGAGCCTAGGACTTGCCCATCAGAAGGTCGGCGATTCGAATCCCTGTGATGGGGTGAGCTCCCGTTGCTCGGTCCCTGCTCCTGCCATCCTAGCAGTTCGAAAGCACGCCAGTGCAAGTAGATAAATAGGTACCGCTCCAGTACCGCTCTGGCGGGAAGGTAAACGGTGTTTCCGTGCACTACTCTGGTTCGCCAGAAGCGGCTTAGTCTTGCTGGCCACATGACCCGGAAGCTGTACGCCGGCTCCTTGGCCAGTAAAGCGAGATGAGCGCTGCAACCCCAGAGTCGGCCACAACTGGACCTAATGGTCAGGGGTCCCTTTACCTTTAACTGCTTTAAATGACCTCGGGAGCCAGGGGAACACCCCACCCCCACCCCCAGCTCCAGAGGCTCACGTCCCATTGCTCCCAGCCCCATGTTCAGGTTGGAGGGAAAGACACCCCCCCCCCAAATCAGCCCTTGGCCTCAGAGGGCATTTTTTGGGCAGTCCTGCTGCAATCAATGCACCCCAGTCCTGGGGGCAGAAGTTATTCTGTGGGGTGGGGTGGGGTGGGGCAGAAGAGGTGCCTTCCTTTGGGCAGGTTTGGCCACTTTTCATTCATCGGTTCTGCAGTGACACTTCGAGTCGGAGATCAGCACAGACATTAAAAAAAGGCTTCTCCTAAGAGACCCAGACACCATAAAACAGCAGCTCATACACGGCACAAAATTGGAAGCAAGAAGAATTACCGATGAAAGAAGAATGGAGGATGAAAATGATGGACTATGCAGAATTAGATAAACTAACAGGAAGAATTCGAAACCCGCGGGACCAGAGATTCTCAGAAGACTGGAGTAAATTTACGGATTATTTGAAAAGTAATTGTGATGAACAGATTACGGTAGTAGGTTTGCAAGAAGTTTTGTAAGGTGAATTATTTGAAATATTACAAGAAATACCACGAAAAGAATTATTAGCTAAGGACAATTAAAGGTTATATGAAATTAAGAAATGCATAATAAGTGATAAGAACGGAAAATCATCAGAGGTGTTGACGGAAGTCCAAAAATTATTGTATAAGATGAGAAGTTTTGTTGTGTGAATGATAATTAATATGTTAAAAACTAATAAACATGTATATTTTTTTTTTAAAAAAAGCAGCTGATACGATAGCAAGGAAATGGTCTTTTTTTGAACTTGGCAGTTTGCAATTTCTTAGGTGGCAAGTTTAATTCCTTTTTAACATTTTACTCCTCCCAAGAGTAAAACAGCTGGCCTAATTCAAACATGTAGTGAGGAGCCCCTCCCTCCCTCCCTCTCATCTCCTGCCATCACTGACTTTCAGCCCCCATAAACTGGCCTGCTGCTGGTCCCCTCCCACCCCCCTTGAGAGCAGGGCAGGCGCTGGAGGGACCCCCCAAAAAAAACTCACTCTCCCCCACCCTTCCCTTCCTGCTTTCTGAAATGTACATTCTGGTCATTTGGGCAAGGGGCATTGATGGGGGCCGCGGGGGGGGGGGGCACACTGACATTTAGCCAAGCTCCGCTTTTAAAGCTCAGGTCAAGAGCCCGGCGGTTCGGAAGACAAAGAAGCATCAGTCTGCGGAACTCTGAGCCTACCTCTACTTTGCTTGCAGTGGCAATGGGAGACATTGAGAAGGGCAAGAAGATCACAGCATTGTAGAGTTGGAAGGGACCCCCAGGGGCAATCCAGTCCAACCCCCTGCAATGCAGGAATCTCAATCTCATTGCCCCACAGTTGAAAAGCACAAGGCTGGCCTTAATCTGCACGGTCTTCTTGGATGAAAGGCTGGTCAAGCCGAAGGTTTCTCTTACACAGAAGCCCACAAAATCAAAGGTATAGCCTAGCCAGAAGATACACTGATGGTTTGCTTGGAAAACCCCAAGAAGTATAACCCAGGAAGGCATTAAAGTGAAGTTTGCTGGCATTAAGAATAACAGGGAAGGAGGTCGATTTAATAGCATACCTTAAGGAGGCCACTTCTAACCAACGGCTTCTGCAGCCTTATTTATTTCACCCAACAGAAGGAAAGGACTCTCTGGTGAGATTGGGTTTTAAGCTCTCTATTTTCACATGTCCTTTTTTGCAACACCTTCAAGAATCCTCCTTGTCAGCCAGAGAACTTTGATATCATGGATGGTTCTTAACAGATCTACTGGTTCTTGTGCAGCGGAACCTTGGTTGTCAGAAGTAATCCATTCCAGAAGACCCTTCGACTTCCGAAACATTCAACAACCGAGGCACAATGGGTGGCCGGCAATTTCAATGGAGAAAATGGAGAAATGCACCTCGAAGGCTGTTCAACTTCTGAGGCACATTCAAAAACGGAAGCATTCACTTCCGGGTTTTCGGCATTCGGGTTCCGAATTGTTCGGCTTCCGAGATGCTTGAAAACCGAGGTTCCACTGTATTGTAATTTAAAGAATTGGACTGGAATGAATACAGTCAGGGTGACCGTATGGTCTCCTGATCATGTAATTTAAAACAACAACAACCCTATCCAAAAGAAAAGTCTCTGCCCATGGAGGGTCACACAAGGGAGGCCTCGGGTCTACTTGGGCCCCCAACTCGTTCCTTTGCAGGCCCAGGAAACCATAGCCCAGCAAGAACGCTGAGCATGCGGGAAACCAAGACCGGGGGGTTGGCACATGTTGCGTGTTTAGTCCCTTCTAGGTGCCTGGATTCATATCCAGACCAGGCCGTAGAGTGGAACTGGCCTTGGCACGAGACCTCCAGGTGTTGTGGGGCTCCATCTGCCAGTTCCCCTCAACATGGCCAGTTGATAGGGTTACTGGGAGTCGTGGTTCAGCAAATGTCTGGGTTGCACCAGGCTGAGCGAAATCCCTGCAAAGCCCAGTTCACACATCTCAGCAGCCGGAAGCCCTGGCGCCTGAGGCCAAATAACGCCCCCCCCCCAGCCCCCTTCAGATTTCCAAGGAAACTGCCCAAGAGCTGGAAGAGAAGGCAGAGGGTGCAGCCGTTCAAAGGCAGCTGCAGAAAGCGAGGCGGCAAAGTCTAGGGAGGGAGCATTCAGCCACATCAGCATTGGCAAGAGGGGGAAACAATTGCCTTACACACACAAACACACCAAAGCCGCAGCCTGCAGCTCTGGGTCACAGCCTCCCCGAGAACTTCAAAAGCGGCCCTATAAGCAAGAGGCTGTGCCAGAATCTCCTTCCCAGACTTTTGCTCACTTCCTCCGCCTCCTTCCAGACACAGATTCCTCCACCTCCACAAGTAACAGCTCAGAGTGTGCGTCACCTTCTTTCTCTCTCTCTCTTTTTCTCTCTCACACACAAACACACAACACAGCCTCTTGAACCCCTTGGGCAGCCCAGATGGCCAAGTGCAAGACACACAGGGCAGAGGAACAGGGATCAGTTTCTCTCCTTCCACAGCTGGGCCAGGGGCCCCACTGGGCTCCCGAGGGTTCCAGAAACAGAAGCTGGGCCCCTGCTGCTCTCTATGGCTCTTCCAGGACTGGCTACCCCCCCCCCAAGTCAATAGTGGGCTCTGCAGCCCCACAGGTGCCACTTCTACAGAGTGGGGCCATCCAAGCAGGGATGCAACACAAGGGCCCCAATCCTTGCTGCCAGCAGCTGCACAAGCACTGCTGTTGGGGCACCCTGACACTGTCCCCCACAGGGGGCCAAGGAACGGGGAGCCGGAGCTCCTGCAGGGACCCTCTGCCTTGGGCCCCCATCCTTCTCCCTGCTCAGCCTCCCCGCGGCTTCCTCATTTCGGGACGGAGGAGCAGCGATTCGGAGGGGGTGGGGAGGGTGAGAAGAGAAGCGGAAGCCCTGAGGCCGCCCCCCCTGCTCCGCTGGGGAGCAGGAGCCTGAGAGCGCCGGCCGCACGCTGCTATAAATAGGCCTTCCCAAAAGCTAGGCCAGCTCCCTTCCAGAGCTTCCCACGGCCTTCTTGGGAAGAGGGAAGGCTGAGGACGTCCCACCAAGCGGGAGGGACACTTGGCTGCCGAGGGTGGGAGCCAGGTACCCCCGAGGTGACCTCTGCGGGAGGGAAGTGGGGGGTTGGGAGAGGGAGAATGAACGCCCCCCCCCAGAGCCTCCCTCCCCCAAAACAATCCCACAGCTGGATCTGGAGCATGAGAGGTGCGCACAGCTGGCTCCCACGCAGAGGGGAAGGGGTGGGCAAAGGGGAGCTCTTCCTCTTCCTCCTCCTCCTCCTCCATCTTCCCAGGAGCCACGCCAGGTAAGAGAGATGCAGAGCGGAGCAGACATGGCTCACTCTGGGGGCAGCCCCCCAAGGTGGGGGTGGGTTGGCATGGTCAGAGGAGAAGGGAGCACAGAAGCAAAACACCAGCAGCAGCCGCCAGCGCAAGGCAAGCCAGGAGGACCCGTTGAGACGCACGGGAAAATCAGGCCGGGGACAAAGTCTGCAGCAAGACAGCCCCTTTCCAAGATGACCAAGAGCCGCAAAGGGCAGCAGATTGTTTTGAAAGGAAAAGTTTGCTGAATGCGGAAGAACAGCAGGCAGGGCACAGGCCAAGCCCCTCTGGCTAAGACGCTGCCTTCCTACATGAACTAAAACAATAAAATGTGTTTTGTTTTCGACGTGGGCATCCAGACATGGACTCCGGCCCTCCAACTGGAGGCTGACATGGTGAGGAGAGGAAGCTTTTTGCCACTTGACTCTGAGGAACTGGCCCAGGCTGGCAGCCACAGGGAACACCAGCCCTTCCTGTGGCTGGCCTGGCACCAGCCTTGCTGTCTGCCCTTTGGGCGGTCCCACACCTGTGAAATTCGGGCCCCTCCAATGGAAAGAGAGGATCCATGAATTTGTGTAGTGAGTTCCACAGTTTGCGCTGCATCAAGGACTTCCCTCCCGGAGCTTTGTCAAAGCAATAAGGGGCATTTGAGGGCTCAGTGTGGGTGCTTCCACACATGATATGACGCTGACAGAGCTGGGGACCTAAGCATCTGGAGCACACCTGGTTGGCAAAGGCTGGGCTAGCCACACCGCCACTGTGGCTCTCACTAGCCCAACGCCAGACAACAGACCAGCCGCCTGGCATTTTCTCAAGTTGACGCTGTGAGCTGTTAAGAGGGGCAGGAATCCTGGAGTCCTGGCACCCAAGCAAGTTGCTCTGGAGGAAGAACAACCAGCTTTAGGCAGGGTGTCTCTGCAAAACCCAGCCTCGGCAGTGCCCTCTCCCCAACCCCACCCTGCCCCCAAACCAAAGAGGCCCAGATACCTGGCAAGCCGTAGGTTTGGCACGTGGGTCAAAGATCCGCAGCTTTTTATCCTGAGGACAGAGAAAGAAAGGGAGGTCATGAGGGACTGGGTGTTCACCACAAACACAGCAGCCCATTTTCAATTTAGTCAGGTGCTGTATGTAGAACCATGATGCTTAAGTGTCCCCAGTATCCTTGCAAGAGAGGATGGAGAGGAAGGCAGAACTTAGCCATGATCCAGTGACCTCCTGGCACGCTGACCTGGTACAGTGGGTACCAGCCGAAGCATAAATAAAAGGTATAATCAACAGGAGCCTGGTTCGCACACTTTGCTAAGCCGTGGTTTGTTGAACTCAACTCTGGTTTGTTTGTCCAAACACACAATGGCCATCAGCTATAGGCTTGCCATACGTCAGGAAAATTCCTGACATGACCTGGTTTTGGGGTGCAAAAATGGCATGGGGGGGGATTTTGTTGAATCAACAAAATGTCAAGGAAAACCTGGATGTATTGCAATGCGATGGAAAAAGCAGCAGAAACAGCTCAAAAAGCTTAAAATCACTATTTTGGGGTTAGGTTTCCCCCCAAAAGCTGAACAATTTGGGTTTGTTTCCCAAAAAAATGCTTAACAATTTTGGTGGTTTCCTTTAAAAAGCTCACCAATTTTGCAGGTGTCAGGAATATGGCAACCCTAATCAACTCTGGTCAGCTGACGACCAGCAGACCAGAATGTGAAACCAGGGTCTGAAGCTGGCTTAGGAATCTTGGCTTGCATGAATGCTCTGAAACGCATTCTCTGGCTTAATTCTGGTTTGCTCCAGTGCCCAGCCCTCGATGCTTGCCGGTCTACAGAGGCAAAAGCCCCCAAAACGCCAGAAAAACCAGAACCTTAAGTGAAACTACACATGATCCCTTTGCTCTTCTGCAAGACTGAATCTGGTTAGGCATTCCTAAGCACACCTGGAAAAGGTTGCAGAGCTTCCCAGGCAATGGTTTCTGTGCTAGCAGATACCACAATGCTTGCCGCAGTGGTTCATGCATGTTACTATTAGTAGATAAAGCCTTTAACAACTTGGGACCAGTTTAGCTACAAGATCTCCTTACTCCAGGTGGTGGAATGGGCATGACTCTCCTACAGGTGCCACCTTTGTAAGAACCGAGTCGTTCCATGTGGCAGCATCTACACTCCCTATTGATACCAAGCCCAGGCCTTCACTGTGCTCTTTTTGGTGCCTGCTAGAAACAGGAGGGTCTGCAAGCCGACCCAGATCGCAGAACAGCCCCACCCCCTGCAATGCTGGATGCTCAGAAAGTTGAGGCAAATTTTAATCCGCTTTCGTCTTCTTAACTTTTCGTATGTTCTAAGGCTGCGGATTTTTCTCAATTTCATCATGTCATCTCTTAGCAAACCGCTTTGGGTTTATTTTGTTTTCTTTTACAATCAAACACGCACAGATTTTATGAAATAAAGACATTTGAGGAGGTGCTCTTCGTTGTGTTTCCAAGCTGAGAGAAGCCAGCGGCCAGATTGCAGCCACAGGCTTTTCAATGCACCTTTTTGCACCAAGTGTGAGTCCTTGGGAGGCGCATTATGTGCGCATGGTGCGCCACCCAGTGGTCCCTTGTGGTGTAGGCCATTTCAAGCGGTATCACCTTAAGCAGTTCTGGCGCCCCCCAAAGAATCCTGGGAACTGTAGCCTCTTAAAGGTGCTGAGAGTTGTTAGGAGACCCCGTTCCCCTCGCAGAGCTACGATTCTCATACTGGTTTAACAACCAATCCCTCTTCCCAGGGAACTTTGGGAACTGTAGCTCTGTGAGGGAAACAAGAGTTTCCTAACAATCAGGTCCTTTAAAAAACTACAGTTCCCAGGATTCTTTGGCGGGGGAGCCGTGGTTGCCTAAAGTGGCATGATGCTGCTTGTTTATTTACTAAATTTATAGCCCACCTTTTCCTCAAGGCGGTGCTCCTCCTCGCCCTCCCCAGGTCACCCTCGCAACAGCCCTGTGAGGTAGGCTCAGCTGAGAGATGGTGACTTGGCCCAGAGTCACCCAGAGAGTGGGCTCTTCCACTGTGCCACACTCTATAGGGCAGGAGCAAAGAGGGCGCAGAACAGCACAGAGATCTGTGGAAGCAGCGGAGTCCCTTTTGCTGGCTCCACTTACCGTATTTTCCGCTCTATAGGACGCACCAGACCATAGGAGGGGGAGAACAAAGGAACAAAATCTCCCCCTCTCTGCTCAGCGCCCCTTCAGCGAAGTGGCAGGAGAAACGGAGCCCCTTCCATTTCTCCTCTCGCTTCGCTGAAGAGGCGCTGCGCAGCTCTCCCTCTCTGCTGAAGCCAGAGGAGTCTTGCTTTCCCATCTTCAGCAAAAGGAACCCAAAGCCTTCGGAGTGCAGCGCGAGTTCCCACTGTGCTCCAAAGGCTTCAGGAGGATATCCCTGGAGCCTGGAGAGCGAGAGGGGTCGGTGCGCACCGATCCCTCTCGCTCTCCAGGCTTCAGCGAAAGCAACGCGAAGCCTCCGGAGTGTGGAGGGAGCGCTCCCTCTGCGCTTCGGAGGCTTCGCGTTGCTATCGCTGAAGCCAAGGAGCCTGCATTCGCTCCGTAGGACACACAGACATTTCCCCTTAATTTTTGGAGGGGGGAAAAGTGCGTCCTATAGAGCGAAAAATTCGGTATTTCTTCCAGCTGCTCCTTCTGGCCACAGAAGCAGCAATTGCATGCCTGGCATCGCAGCAGGAGGAAAGTGGGTCACAGCGCAGCGGCTGGAGCCCGAGGAGGATCACTTGACCGCCACCCGCTGACCTGAAGGGCAGCTTCACACACAAACACACCATCCCCTTGAGCCCCAGCACCTGGTCTACTACGCACCTTGCAGGATGTGCCCAGCAGACAGCCATCAGGTTTCCAAGCCAAGCTCTGGACCTGGTCATCGTGAGGCTCCAGCTCTGCAGGGAAAGATAAGAGATGAGATAAAGTTCCTGGCAGGCGCCACTCATGGAGCAACCTGATCGCCTGGCCTGAGAGCGGGCGGAATAACAGGGCAGCAAAGTGCAATACGACCGGCACCTGAAGATGATGCTTTCAGGAGGCTGAGGAAGACACAGGACGTCACGGCCCTCCCCAACATCTGCCTTTTGCTGCTGTCAGACTCCTCTGGAGTAATAATAAATAATAATTTTTTATTTATACCCCGCCCTTCCCGGTTCAGAAAACCGGGCTCAGGGTCGCTAACAACAAATTTAAAACACTTAATTGATGCTACAAAAAACAGCATAAAATGCAGTATAAAATGTGAATAACAATAAAATAAAAAATCAATTTAGGGGGGAAATCCATCCAATAAACATTAGATGATCACCAGGGCTAGCAGGCTAAATTAGTCCTATTTGGGCCAGTGAGGAGACCAGGGGAGAATTAGCTGTGGGATCCCAGAGAGGGGAATCTTCATAAAAAGGTGAGGGGGAGGGAAGGAAGGAAGGGGAATAAAAGATCAGGCTAAGTTCAAGTTGAAAGCCAGGCGGAATAGCTCTGTCTTACAGGCCCTGCAGAAGGAAGTTCAATCCTACAGGGCCCTGGTCTCATGGGACAGAGCATTCCACCAGGTCGGAGCCATCACTGAGAAGGCCATGGTCCTGGTGGAGGATAGTCTGACTTCCTTAGGGCCCGGGACCTCTAAACTATGCTTATTCATGGACCTTAAGGTCCTCTGCAGGGCAGACCAGGAGTGTCCGACTCTTCATGACCCCCTGGACCAGAGCACACCAGGCACTCCTGTCTTCCACTGCCTCCTGCAGTTTGGTCAAACTCAAGTTAGTAGCTTCGAGAACACTGTCCAACCATCTCGTCCTCTGTCGTCCCCATCTCCTTGTGCCCTCCATCTTTCCCAACATCAGGGTCTTTTCCAGGGAGTCTTCTCTTCTCCTGAGGTGGCCAAAGTATTGGAGCCTCAGCTTCACGATCTGTCCTTCCAGGGAGCACTCAGGGCTGATTTCCTTCAGAATGGATAAGGTTGGATCTTCTTTGCAGTCCATGGGACTCTCAAGAGTCTCCTCCAGCACCAGAATTCAAAAGCATCAATTCTTCAGCGATCAGCTTTCTTTATGGTCCAGCTCTCACTTCCATGCATCTTCTTGCAAACTCTCAAGAGTCTCCTCCAGCACCAGAATTCAGAGGGCAGCAAGACCAGGGCCAGAAAGTTCATTGCCAGCTCACTCTTGTTTTGTTATATATCCATGTACTTCAGCCTGGATTATTTTTTATAATATTGAGGAGTGTCCCCCCCCCCGTGTGTTTGACGAATTGTTGATTTTTGTCTTTTTTTTTTAATTCATACTGGCATGCTCTGTATCTTAGTATATTTGTATTTCCAACGCTCTGTATTTCGATGGCTTGAATGTTTGCTGTAAGCCACTCTGGGGGCGGCTCACTGGAGAACAGAGGCATCCAATCAAATCAATCAAGTAAAACGAAAAGTTTAAGGAGCACAGAGGAGCATCTGAACTGAGCGGCTCAGAATCCCCAAGAAGGGAGAAGATCTGTCAGATTCCCAAGCCACGTTTCTGAAGCCAGTGGCCCTGAGTTCCCAAACAGGTGTTTGTTGCTGGACGGATGTGCTTTGCTGCTTTGTTCCCACCCCCTGTCCAAGCGCAGAAGCAGGGCCTTTTCGCTGGTGGCTCCCTTCCCTCGTGTCATGGAACTCCCTCCCAAGGAAGGTTCAACGGCCGCCTCCTTCCAGCAACAGGCAAAATCTTAGCCAGAGAGCTTGGGGGAAGGAATGGAAGTTGAGGGGGCTCTGCAGTTTTGCCTCCCCCCCCCCCCCCACAAAAAAAATTGGTTTTGTGGTTATATGAATCATGGAATCATAGAGTTGGAAGGGACCCTCAGGGTTAACTAGTCAAACTCTCTGCAATGCAAGAACCTCAAGTAACTCATGAGACGCTCTGGTCACCTTTGGGGGCAGAAATGGAAGAATATAAAACCATTCAAACCAATGGAACGGAACAATGTAAAACAGCCACAAAAGAACAAGACAAATCAATTCACGACCAAGCAGCCAGATGGCATCATGACGATTTGAGCTGCACATTGATTGGACAAAAGTGCATGCACAATTTAGAGCAGAAAGTCGATGGGTGGCGCAAGGAAAGGGAAGGCAGCCCTGTTTAGGGAAGTTTTTGGTGTTTGATGTTTTATCGTGTTTTTAATATTCTGTTGGGAGCAGCCCAGAGTGGCTGGGAAAACCCAGCCAGATGGGCAGAGTATAAATAATAAAATTATTCTTACACAGTATTATTGATCTTTAAATTCTCATTTATAAAAACCCCTGAAGATTTTCTGTTAGGTATTATGTCCACTGAAATAAAAAAAACCCACAGAACCCTTTTTATGTATGCAACCATGGCAGCCAGGATTTTGGTAGCAAAAAACTGGAAAGGCGTCTTAATCCCCACAAAAACTGACTGGAAAGTGAAGATAATAGAATATGTAGAACTTGCGAAAATGACTGGGAGAATAAGAGAAAACTTCAACCAGAAAGTCAACAAAGACTTGGATAATATTTAAAGAATACCTTAGAAAGTATTATGATTATGTGGGACGCGGGTGGGTGTGGGACGCGGGTGGCGCTGTGGGTTAAAGCCTCAGCGCCTAGGGCCTGCCGATCGAAAGGTCGGCGGTTCGAATCCCCGCGGCAGGGTGCGCTCCCGCTGTTCGGTCCCAGCGCCTGCCAACCTAGCAGTTCGAAAGCACCCCTGGGTGCAAGTAGATAAATAGGGACCGCTTACTAGCGGGAAGGTAAACGGCGTTTCCGTGTGCGGCTCTGGCTCGCCAGAGCAGCGATGTCACGCTGGCCACGTGACCCGGAAGTGTCTTCGGACAGCACTGGCCCCCGGCCTCTTGAGTGAGATGGGCGCACAACCCTAGAGTCTGTCAAGACTGGCCCGTTCGGGCAGGGGTACCTTTACCTTTACCTATTATAATAATGCAAATCTCCTGACAGGTTTAGACTGAATCTTGAAGTATAAGGAAACCATAAAAGTAAACTTTCTTTTGATAAGTAACAGAAATAATAATAATAATAATAATAATAATAATAATAATAATAGGGACGCGGGTGGCGCTGTGGGTTAAACCACAAAGCCTAGGACTTGCCGATCAGAAGGTCGGTAGTTCGAATCCCCGTGATGGGATGAGCTCCCGTTGCTTGGTCCCTGCTCCTGTCAGCCTAGCAGTTCGAAAGCACATCAAAGTGCAAGTAGATAAATAGGTACCGCTCTGGCGGGAAGGTAAACAGTGTTTCCGTGCGCTGCTCTGGTTCGCCAGAAGTGGATTAGTCATGCTGGCCACATGACCCGGAAGCTGTACGCCGGCTCCCTCGGCCAATAAAGCAAGATGAGCGCCGCAACCCCAGAGTCGGCCACGATTGGACCTAATGGTCAGGAGTTCCTTTACCTTAACTACTACTACTAATAATAATAATAATGAAGTGCATATAGATTAATAAGGTATAAAAAGTGATTTGGAAGTTAATGATATGTGGTTAGTTGGTCTTATGTTTGTTTGTTTGTTTGTTTGTTTGTTTTTGTTGTTCTGTTTATATTATATGTAAATTGTTTTGCAATAAATAATTGTTTTAATAAAAATTATTATATTTTTTTTATTATTATTATAAGCATGTTTCAGTTAGTCAGACAGAGGGCCTTCTCGGTAGTGGCGCCCGCCCTGTGGAACGCCCTCCCTTCAGATGTGAATCAAATAAGCAGCTATCTTAACTTTAAAAGACATCCAAGGGCAGCCCTGTCTAGGGACGTTTTTAATATTTAGTGCTGTATTGTTTTTAACTCTCGACGGGGAGCCGCCCAGAGTGGCTGGGGAAACTCAGCCAGATGGGCGGGGTATAAACAATATATTATTATTATTATTATTATTATTATTATTATTATTTATCAGGTCAGAGGCCATCTCCTCCTGTGGGATCCTTTTCTGTCCTGAAGGAACTCATCTGGCCCCCAGGGCTGCAAGGAGAGGAGGAAAAGGCTTTGCATTGCGCTGAGAAGGCGGAATTGCTACTCAGAACAGTAATTCCATCCGCTTGGAGCTTGCAGACCTTGTGGCCGGTTGCTAGGCAACAGGGCCTCCTTGCGGTTCCCGTTTCCTGTTCACACAACATTCCTGGCCTGGGGGGGCAACAAACACCCCCTGCCCCTTCCTCCCGGCATCTCACCGGAAATGCAGATCTGGTGCCTGCCAGCTGTTTTGGAACTACAACTCCCACCAGCCCCAACCAGGGCTTGCTGAGGCTGATGGGAGTTGTAGTTCCAAACAGCTGGAAGGCAACCGTTGGGAAAGGCTCGTCCTTGACCTCTTCCCCCAACATCTGTTTGCTCAGAGAAACAGAGGGGAAGGGGTGGGGGCACAAGGGGCTTTTAACCCCACCCCAGAGCTCCCTGTGACACCCCACACCACCCCCTTTTGCCAGGGAAGCAAAGGGCAGTGCTCAGCTAGCCTGCCACGATACACCTGTAGCTCCCTTTACCTTTATTCTGCTTCCAGGCAGAGTTGGAAGGGACCTCCAGAGGTCATCGAGCCCACCCACCCCCCAACAATCCCTGACAGACTATTGAGAATAAATTCAGAATATTTAGCAGAAGACTCATTGGGAAGCGCAGAGTGCCCCTCTTCAGCTGAAAGAGACCAGTGGGAGCAGGTGCGAAAGGCGGCCTGAGGTAACCCCAGAGAGCCACCACTGCCAGCTTGGGTGGGCAGTCTTGGGCTAGAGGGGCAAACAGCGCGAGTTGACGCAAAGCAACCGATGGAGACAAGCCGTCCCTGGCAGAGGGGGGAACTCAGGCCATTTCCCCTCCTGGCCTTCCCAGTCCCGTTATAGGAATTCTAAGGTTTTATATATATATATAGAATGTTCATAAATGTACAAGGCAAGCACACATACAGAAGTATATGCTCCACGTGTCTGAAATAGCACAGGAGAACAATCCTGAAGCCATTTTGACTCTCCCAAATTGACCTCAAATATTTCTCTGCAAGGAGGAAGGAAATGGGAAAAGCTTTCCAATGGTCTCTGAACTGTAGGGGCTTAAATCTCCCTGTAAATACAGCCTGGCAAGTATCTGTTAAGCTGAGCAAAGTTATCAGTATGCGTAAGAGATTCAGGAGCTAAGTATCTTTCAAATCAGAACCAGTGAAGGTCCTGTGTGAGTGTCTGGAGGCTGTTGGAGGATGGATGGCAGCTAAAAGATTGAGGTTGAATCCTGACAAGGCAAAAGTACTGTTTTGGGGGGACAGGGGGCGGGCAGGTGTGGAGGACTCCCTGGTCCTGAATGGGGCAACTGTGCCCCTGAAGGACCAGGTGCACAGCCTGGGAGTCATTTTGGACCCACAGCTGTCCATGGAGGCACAGGTCAGTTCTGTGTCCAGGGCAGCTGTCTACCAGCTCCATCTGGTACGCAGGATAAGACCCTCCCTGCCTGCAGACTGTCTTGCAGAGTGGTGCATGCTCTAGTTATATCTCCTGCTTGGACTACTGCAATGCGCTCTACGTGGGGCTACCTTTGAAGGTGATCAGGTAACTACAACTAATCCAGAATGCGGCAGCTAGACAGGTGACTGGGGGCAGCCGCCGAGACCACATAACACCAGTCCTGAGAGAGCTGCATTGGCTTCCAGTACGGTTCCAAGCACAATTCAAAGTGTTGGTGGTGACCTTGAAAGCCCTAAACGGCCTCGGCCCAGTAGACCTGAAGGAGCGTCTCCACCCCCATCGTTCAGCCTGGACACTGAGGCCCAGCTCCAAGGGCCTTCTAGAAGTTCCCTCCCTGTGAGAAGTGAGGCTACAGGGAATCAGGCAGAGGGCCTTCTCAGTGGTGGCGCCCATACTGTGGAACGCCATCCCATCAGATGTCAAGGAAATAAACAACAATCTGACTTTTAGAAGACATCTGAAGGCAGGCCTGTTTAGGGAAGCTTTTAATGTTTGATGCATTATGGTATTTTAATATTCTGTTGGAAGCTGCCCAGAGTGGCTGGGGAAACCCAGCCAGATGGGTGGGGTATAAATAAATTATTATTATTATTATTATTATTATTATTATTATTATTATTATTAACCCTGAAGAAGCAAACAGATAAGGCATTACCAGGTATCCTGGCAGACAGGAGAGAAGCAACACACTCACATTTCTGCTGGGGACCACCTCTTCCTGTGATGTATGAATGATGTATTGGGGGGGGTGGTCTTGGGCTACAGGGTGGGCAATTTCAAAAGTCTATATAAGGGCTTGCGCATCATTGTTCTGGGTTCTCCTTACTCCTACGTGTGGGGAGCGGGGACCCTGTTTCAACAGTTTAATAAAGATCTGGCTTACTAGCTGCTTTGCTTCTCAATATTCTATGCTTGGCCTCTTTTATTTTCTCCTACCGATAGTGAACCCACTTAAGGACTCCATACGGCCTCCCGGGTACCCCATAAAGGGAAAAGGAGCAGTTTTTTCTTATAACACCCCCAACCTGAAAGTGCCCCCCCCACCGCGAAGCTCACCTGCCAGGGTCTGCCGATGCCCCACATCCCAAACCTTCACTGCCTTCTGGGCCCCACTGGCCAGGATGCTGTCTGCCGTGGGGTGGAAGAGGAGAACGTCCACCGGGCGGCCCTCCGGCCCCAGGGCAATGTGGGGGGAAGACGAGAGGTCCTGGCCAGAATCCAGGAGGCGCCACACCTTCACCTGCAGAGAAAGAGGCCGGGAGCAAAGGTCCGTCCGTCACCCTGGAAGATGAACCCTGACCCACGGGGGGGGGGCAGCAAATTTGGGGAGCCACCGCAAAGCCAAGCAGACCCCTCCAGTCAAGGGACGGAGGAAACAAATGCCTCATCTTCACTTATAAAGTGATATTAATACTCCTCTGAACAGCCATGGCTTGAATCAGTGCCAGATTTACGTATAAGCTAAACAAGCTATAGCTTCAGGCCCCACTCTTTTGGGGGGCCAAAAGGAATTTAAAGGAAAAGGAAAACTGGATGTACATTTCCAAAATAAAAAAGCAATAAAATAAAACCTACATCCAGCAACAGTGTTTTGTGTTGTGTAGGCTCCTATGAATTACCATCTAGCATACATTCAGCACAAAAAAACAGCGGCAATTTGTTGTTGACAAAGGACAGCTGGACATAAAATGGGCCCCATTACTTTCAGCAGCTTAGGGCTGCATCAAACCTAAATCCGGCCCTGGATTGAATCCTGGGAACTTTAGTTTGTTATGGTTTCTGGGCATTGATAGGAGGCTCCTATCATGGCGCTACAATTCCCAGAATGGTTTAACAGTCAATCGTATGTCCCAGGGAACTTTATATTTAATAAAACGGTAATAATACCACCTCGAGATGTTTTTACTGGCACCTGACTCCATGCATTCCTTTTCTGGGGAAAGGGAGGGGTGTGCCAAGGTCCCCAACCACCTTAATCCAGACTTGCCCCCAAGTGTGCCCCCCCTCCAGGACCACAGCCCTCTCCAGAAGCAATGGGGCAAAGGTCTTGGGGGCCATTTCCTCTCTCAGCCCCCCACTCACAGATGGAGCCTGGCAGAGTCTCCTCTACAACCTCCCAGGGTCTTGGGGGGGTCTGCCAAAGGAGGACCCCTTAACTGAGCACTTACCACTTCATCGGCCGAACATGTGGCCAAGAGCTGCTCGTCAAAGGGAGAGAAGTCAAAATCTGTCACCACATCTGGGCGAGAGAGAGAGAGAGAGAGAGAGAGAGAGATTGTTAACTATTTTCAGAAGAGCATCTAGGTACAGAATAAGAAAAAAGGTCTTCAGTAGTACAGATGTTGGTCAGCAACCTTGCAAAGGTTGATGAATGCAATACATCAAGTAGCAACACACAACAAAATGTATTTGGGGGGCTATTGGACGCGGGTGGCGCTGTGAGTTAAACCATAGAGCCTAGGACTTGCCGATCAGAAGGTCAGCGGTTCAATTCCCTGCGACGGGGTGAGCTCCCGTTGCTCGGTCCCTGCTCCTGCCAACCTAGCAGTTCGAAAGCACATCAAAGTGCAGATAAATAGGTACCACTCCAGCGGGAAGGTAAATGGCATTTCCATGCGCTGCTCTGGTTTGCCAAAAGCGCCTCAGTCATGCTGGCCACATGACCCGGAAGCTGAACGCCGGCTCCCTCGTCCAGTAAAGCGAGATGAACGCCGCAACCCCAGAGTCGGCCATGACTGGACCTAATGGTCAGGGGTCCCTTTACCTTTACCTATTGGGTTGCTGTTTTTATTTTTATTATGTATTTTCTGGTTTTATATCTTGATTTTATTCTGTGAACCTGAGACCCCCAGGTATAAGGTGGTATATAAATTCAATAAATAAATATTTACAACACACACACATTTTCTATATATAGATAGTCCACACACAGTTCATCCTGCAGAATACAATTTTAGCAAAACTTTATTACAAGTGGGAGACAACGGAGATAAATCAGGCCAGGGAAACCATTTAAAATCGTGTTTCTTCTAAGACAGTACGTTGAGTGGGTAAACGTACCGACACATACACACTGCGATCCCTACAGATGAAGAAGAGATGTGAAAAGAGTTTGAGAGGACATTGTTAGGAAAATCTGCTTCCTCCGACTGCATTAAGAATGCGCCGACGTTTGTGCGGGAAGAATTCAGCCTCGAGCCACACTGATAGAAAGTAGACCTTCTGCCCTTGCTGAGACAGCTCTGATAATGAAGGCCTGCTTAATTTCTAGGGAGGTGTAAAGCTGAGGAGAGGGGATGCCTCTGTATAAACCTGTGTAACGGATGGGCCTGTGGGTTCTCCGGCAGCTGCCGTTGCTCTGAACCATTACAAGTGGCCCTAAATATCCCGGCTGAAATGGTCGATTGAAGAAAGCAGCCTGCCACAACAAGGTTCAGGACTGCATGCCACACAGCATTCATTTAATTAGAGAATGCACCTCCCGCCTCGTTCTCCAAGGAGCTCAAGGCGGCACACACGGATCTCTCCCTCCTCATTTCATCCCAACCCTGCCAGGTAGGTTAGGCTGAGAGGCAGCCACTGGTCAAAGGTCGCCCAGCTGTGCTTCTTGGCTGAACAGGGATTCGAACCCAAGTCCGACACTCTAACCACTAAACCACACTGGCACGCAGGACAGAGCCACGCCAGGTGGGAGGGTTTATGCCCAGCAGATAAATGATGGGGGTGGGTGGGAACGTTCCCTCTCTAGAGTCTTCTAGGCATCGAGGGCAAAAGCTCCCTGTTTGCAGGTCAACGTTTTATGCCAAAGTGGCAGGAGAAATTTAAGAAGAGGAACTGTACGCAAGCCTCTTTATCCCCCCCAAGGAAGGCACATTATTTTGCAGGAGGAGGTGGTAAGACCCAGCCTAGGACCCACGTACTTACAGGACAGCCTCTCCAGGTCTGCCCCGCGGAGGACCTTAAGGACCACAAATGACAACACTTTGGAGGTCCCAAGTCGCAAGGTGGTTAGATTGGTCTCAGCTAGGGCCAGGGCCTTTTCAGTACTGGCCCCGACTTGGTGGAACGCTCTGTCCCAAGAGACTGGGGCCCTGCGGGACTTGACAGCTTTCTGCAGGGCCTGCAAGACAGAGCTGTTCCGCCTGGCCTTTGGTTTGGACTCAGTCTGACCCTTAGGTTTCCCTCCCCTTATGGTTTTGCTCTATGGGCTACTTTTAAAATAAGGCTACATTTTAAATTGAATTTTAACCTGTATTTTAAATTGGGGAGGGGGGGTCCTATTATGTTTTTACTGTAATTTTACTGGTGTTAGCCGTCCTGAGCCTGGCTCTGGCCAGGGAGGGCGGAGTATAAATAAAATTTGTTGTTGTTGTTGTTGTTGTTGTTGTTGTTGTTGTTGTTGTTGTTGTTATTAATCTTGCATCTGCGGAGCACAGCTCATGCCCACTTCTGCAAGAAGCAGCAGGCACACTCTTATGACTACATGCAGAAACACAGGTATTTAAAAAATAAACAAAACCCTCCACCTTTTCGGATGCCCTATCATATAATAGGGTTGCCACACACCTGGATTTTCCCAGACATTATAGGGATTTCAAAGGGGGGAATTTCCAAAAGGCAGGACTTTGTCAACAACTTTTGGGGTGCCCTGCTTTTTACTTTCTGCAATATGGCATCCCTACAGCAGAGCTGCCTTATAGGGAACAAACAGCCAGCCCCCTTGTTGCAACAGCTGCACTCGCTACCGGTCTGTTTCCAGGCGCAATTCTAAGTACAGTCGTACCTTGGAAGTCAAGCAGAATCCGTTCCGGAAGTCTGTTTGACTTCCAAAACGTTCAGAAACCAAAGTGCGGCTTCTGATTGGCTGCAGGAAGCCACAGAAGCCCCGCCGGACGTTCAGCTTCCAAAAATAGTCGCAAACCGGAACAGTCACTTCCAGGGTTGTGGTGTTTGGGAGCCAAAACATTTGAGAACTAAGCTGTTTGAAAACCAAGGTATGGCTGTATTGGTTTATGACCTATAAAACCCTCCATGGCTTAAGTCCAAGTGACCTGAAAGACCATATTCCATCATACAAATCGGCCCAGGCTGAGAGATCTTTGAGGAAGACCCTTGTCTCCATCCCTCTCTCCTTCCAGGCATGCCTGGTAGTGATACAGGACAGGGCCTTCTCGGTGGCTGCTCCCAGGCAACTCCCTGCCTAGGGAAGCCAGACTGGCTCCCTCCTTATCCTTCTGCCGGCAGGTGAAAGCCTTCTTGTTCCAACAGGCTTTTGGGAACTGACTGCTCTTACCGAAAGGGCTAGTGCCGTGCTGCTTTTATTGTTATTATTGGCATGCTTTTAATAGATTTAAAGGTAAAGATAAAGGGACCCCTGACCATTAGGTCCAGTCGCGGGTGACTCTGGGGTTGCGGCACTCATCTCGCTTTATTGGCCGAGGGAGATTTACAGATATATAAACATATGTGGCACACATTTGGGAAAACAAAAGGCTCAGGATTAAACCCTACACAAATCTGGAGTCCCTAAGACAGTTGGATGGTGCCCTTTACACCTCCTTCCGGCAACTCCTGCAGCCAAGAGTCTGGCTCTGGTTTCCTTCGGACCACAGCAGTGAGGCCGGGAGCAGGGCCTTGTCGTCTGGCCAGCCCAGGACCTCCAGGCACACTGCCCAGGCTCACACCCAGAAATGCACGCATAATTTTACTTCTCTCAATATTTAATTTTTTAAAAACATTTTATTCCGATGTTTTGAGCTGTTCTCATTTTTACCTGTAAGCCAACTGTCAGGGGGAAAGGTGGGGTATAAAATAATAATAAATAATAATAAAAGTAACCACCTCCATCTCGAGGGCAAGTGGTGTTGGGGGGGGTGGACCTGGCACAGAAATCGGCCGCCTGGCTGAGGCATCTGGCCTGTCCGGGAAAAGTAGGTCGCTGCGTCATTTTCCGTTTCCACAGGCCTGCAGCAGATGCAAGCCGGCAGCAGGAGACTCGTGCCAGCTGCCTCGGGAGAGCAGGGCTCATCCTGCACCCAGGCAGGGACCAAGAGCCCCTTCCCTGCTTGTGCCCCTCTCTTGACGGGGGCTTAACTGGGACTGAACCGTCTCAAAACAACAGCCAGGCTTAAAAGAGGGAATTGGAGAAGCCGGGAACAAGGGGAAGCTGGAGACACACAAGCTAGGAGCTGGGGATTTCAGGGCAGGAAATATGAATCTCAGGTGCCTATAAACTGGCAGAATTTACTATATCATTGCAGGGGGCTATGACACTATGACTTTTGCTGTATTTGTGACGTTCAGCCTGTTCTTTTAGTTGCTGGTTTGCTGATAGCAGATCGTAATTGTTTCACCGAAGTTTCGTTATTTCTATTATACGATTTACGCCTGTGATGTTTTGTCGCTGTTATTTATTAAGCCGCTTTGGGATTCGCGTGAAACGGAAGCGGCACAGAAATACAATCAAATCCACTGTATATTTATCATCACAAGAGTAACATTCGGTAAACTCTTTACGTTTGCTGTAAATCTCCGACAGCACCTTGACGTTTCCGTTTTGTAATGGTGGCGTGAATTTAACGAAGTTTCTGAAAAGGAAGCTGGTGCCTCGCCTACCCCACCCCCACCCCATCGTCCCACCCAGGCAGGCAGGCAGGCAGGCTCCAGCCCTGCCCAGGTGCCAAGCTCACCTGAGTGGCAGCCCAGCTGCGAAACGACCCTCTGGGATCTCTTCTGGCTCTCCAAGGGCACAAGGCCCAGCACACCTGGAAGGGGAAGGAACGAGACAAGTCACAGGGAGACCAGATACATGCATTGGGGGGGGGGCAGATGGGTGCAATACATGAGGGGGGGGGGTAGGATTTTCAAACAGGGAACTCTCCCAGTCTTAATGGGAGATATTGAGGCAACAAACATTGCTAGTTTTTTCTATGTAGGGTAAGACTGCAGTAAACTGGGTTTTAAGGCATCCCCAATAAACAGAATTTCACTTTTGCTGGCTATTTGCAGATTAGTTGCGCTGCAGAGGGCGTGCTGGGGAGACCACACATTACAAGGAACGCTAAAATAACTTTTGCTAGGTTTGCATAACAAAAACAAAAACAGCTAGGTGCTGCTCTTTATATACTCTACCCGACAGCTTAATTAACATAACTTAACAGCACCTGCTATACTGCTTCACAGCTGTAAAACTGGGTCACATTATTTGCTCTGGCCTTTAAATAAATACACATCTTGTGGAACAGTAATGTACCTTCAGATTTAAAGAGAACATTCAACACCTTTTAGTTCTTTTTTGGTTCCACTAATAACCTTTGGCATGATACCAGAACAGGCTTCCTCAACCTTGGCCCTCCAGATGTTTTGAGACTACAATTCCCATCATCCCTGACCACTGGTCCTGCTAGCTAGGGATCATGGGAGTTGTAGGCCAAAAACATCTGGAGGGCCGAAGTTGAGGAAGCCTGTGCTAGAAGCTGCACAAATGTCCTGCAGGAAACAGCCCCCGTCACCAGAAACAAAGTCATTGTCTGGGACAGAACCGGGAAGATACAAGCCATGCCCATAGGCAAGTTCTCCAACCCAGTGTTCTAGAAATACACACAAACACACACACTGTGTTGGCACATTGCAACTCACAGGCAACTTAGCTAGACTCCCGTCTTGTTCATCTTTGTAAGGCATGTGGCTATATCTGTGTCAACACAACAGTATCAACAGTGTAAAGATATGTATTGTGTTTACACTTAATTTTCTTTCTCGCAGTGGTACCTCTGGATACAAACGGGATCTGTTCCAGATCGCCGTTCGCATCCTGAAGCGAACATAACCCACGTCTGCGTTTGTGCGGGTTGTGATTCGCCGCTTCTGCGCATGTGCGTGGCGTCATTTTGACCATCTGCGCATGCGCGAGCAGCGAAACCCGGAAGCAATGTTTAGGGGTACTCTCATTTTCCTACTCATATTGAAATACTGCCCCTCAATGAGGCCAAACTTAGATTCACAAAATGTTTAGAGGTATGCATACCCCTAGGGGGGAAAGTACTGGGCAGAGCAACTGGCGCAAATCAGACCTGTGTGTAACTTCTGGCTGCAGAAAAAGCCAGAGGTTTCTACACACCTGCTGCACCCAGGCAAGGAAGAGGAACTTTCTCAATTCAGGGATGTGTTCTAGGGGGTTGGGGGTACAGCAGGTGCCATGAGCTCCAGAATGAGAGGCCAGCAAGGCCGCGTTCAGCACCCCAGGAATGAGGTTCCGCACCCCTGCCTGTGCCCAGCCCAGGTGAGTCCCCTTGGGACATGTTCTCCAACCCCTGCCCCTCAGGTGAAGGGGGCAGGCATCTCCCCTGCTCTTCCCAAGAGTTTCCTGGAGAAGACAGGAGGTGCAAGCAGGAACCTTTGGGAGCGGGTAGGGCACGAAGGGAAGCCCAAGCCCACCAGCAGCGGCAGGAAGCAGGAATGGCAAGGTGGCACACCCATCCCTTCCTCCTCTTCTTCCTCCTTTTCACGAGCCTCCTGGGGATGCCTCTTCCCCTGGCAACTGGAACTCCCAAGGAGTTTCCCATCCTCGTGCAACTGGGACTCTCCCTGCTGCCAGGTGCCAGTTCCCAACAGTTCCCACATGCCTGCACAGGTTGGCGCAACCTCTCTGCCCGGTCGAAGTGCACCGTGCAAGCGTGCCCCACGGAGAGTAGCGGAGCCACCCATGGCAGGGCAGGGCAGGGCAGGGCCTGGCCTCACCCACAGTTTACCTGCCGAGTCTGTGTGGAAGGCGATCCAGCGGCTGCCAGCCTTGATGTGGTTCGCCGAAGCAGCCGGGAAGCCGGCTCGGAGGTCTCCAATCCAGGCCTGCAACACAGGAGAGAGAGAAGGCACAACTGAAGGGAGGGGGAGAGCCATTCCCTGCCCCACAGCTCAGCGAGGAAAGGGAGCCACCTGCAGCTTGGCCACACCCTTCTCCCCCAAACCAAAGCTGGGAGAAAGAGAGGGAAAGAGACATTGCAGCTTCCTCTCTCGTTCCTGCAGAGCAGCAGGGATCTTCTTGCCGAGACAGAGGAGGAGAAGCATCTGCACCCCAAGACCAGGGGACAGAGAGGGGTCCTGCGCCCGTCCCAAATCAAAGACCCAAAGGAGCATCTCCACTCCCATCATTCAGCCCAGACACTGAGGTCCAGCTCCTAGGGCCTTCTGGTGGTTCCCTCCCTGCGAGAAGCCAAGTTACAGGGAACCAGGCAGAGGGCCTTCTCGGTGGTAGCACCCGCCCTGTGGAACGCCCTCCCATCAGATGTCATGGAAATGAACAACTATCCGACTTTTGGAAGACATCTGAAGGCAGCCCTGTATAGGGAAGCTTTTAATGTTTTATGTTTTATCGTGTTTTTAATATTCTGTTGGGGGCCGCCCAGAGTGGCTGGGGGAAACACAGTCAGATGGGCATGGTATAAATAAATTATTATTATTATTATTATTATTATTATTATTATTACAAAGCAGAGGGCCACCCCCCACAGGGAAGGAGGGGAAAGACTGTGAGCTTTTGCAAAGGGGTTGCCAACTATTACCAGGCACCCGAAAGTGGAAAGGACATGCCCAAGGGAGCAAGGCACCTCTCCATGTGCTTAGCGCAATCCGAGACTCCTTCTGTCCTTATCCCAGCCAGGAAGAGAGCCGGTGTGAACATTCCAACACATGTGTGCACTGTGCGGTCCATTTTTGGAGGATGAATGGGGGCTAACAGGTTGAGGTTGAATCCTGACAAGACAGAAGTACTGCTTTGGGGGGATAGAGGGTGGGCAGGTGTGGAGGATTCCCTGGTCCTGAATGGGGTAACTGTGCCCCTGAAGGACCAGGTGCGCAGCCTGGGAGTCATTCTGGACTCACAGCTGTCCATGGAGGCGCAGGTCAATTCTGTGTCCAGGGCAGCTGTCTACCAGCTCCATCTGGTACGCAGGATAAGACCCTCCCTGCCTGCAGACTGTCTCACCAGAGTGGTGCTTGCTCTGGTTATCTCCTGCTTAGACTACTGCCATGCACTCTCCATGGGGCTACCTTTGAAGGTGACTCGGAAACTACAACTAATCCAGAATGCAGCAGCTAGACTGGTGACTGGGAGTGGCCGCCAAGACCGGTCCTGAAAGACCTACATTGGCTCCCAGTACGTTTCCATCCACAATTCAAATTGTTGGTGCTGACCTTGAAAGCCCTAAATGGCCTCGGCCCAGGATACCTGAAGGAGCGTCTCCACCCCCATCATTCAGCTCGGACACTGAGATCCAGCTCTGAGGGCCTTCTGGTGATTCCCTCCCTACAAGAAGTGAGGCTACAGGGAACCAGGCAGAGGCCTTCTCGGTGGTGGCGCCCTCCCATCAGATGTGAAGGAAATAAATAACTACCTGACTTTTAGAAGACATCTGAAGGCAGGCCTGTTTAGGGAAGTTTTTAATGTTTGAAGTTTTATTCTGTTTTAGTGTTCTGTTGGGAGCCGCCCAGAGTGGCTGGGGAAATCCAGCCAGATGGGCGGGGATATTATTATTATTATTATTATTATTATTTTATTATTATTATCATCCTCCCATCTCCTGGTTCTCTCCCTCTCTCCCCTTGCCTGTGGTCTCCTCCACCCCAAACCACACAGGAGGAAATTAAACTGCCAGGCAACGGAGCTCCCAGAACTTCTTCCTCCTCCATCCACACCCCTCCCTGCAGCTCCCTGGTGGATGGTGCTCCAGGCAGATGCTCAACAGGGAGGACTAAAGCCTTACATTATATGTTCCTAAAGCAGAGGGGAACCAAGTCAAGGTTGACGTCTGCGCAGCTTCTGTGGCCAAATTCCAAAGCCTCAAACTTTGACGTGGAAGAATTGAAGCAAACACAGCTTCTCCCATCACTGGATCTGAGTGGTGGGAGAAGCTGCAGCTCCCAGAATTCTCCCTTCCTATGAAGAAATGACCAGGAAGACCTGCTTGAGAAGGCGCCATGCGCTCCACACCATAGCAACCCTGGGGGGGGGGGGCTTCTTCAAGACGAAAAGTGGGTAAAAAAATGACACTGAGATTATGCGCGGGAATTCTCCGCATGCCCCAGCTCTGCCCACCTGCCCTTTTGCGCTCAGTCTCCAGCAGCAGCCCTCGAAAACTGCACAGCGGCAACACAAAGGGAGGCTTGTTGGCTGCCTGGTTTTATTCTGCTTAAAAATAGGCTCTTTCATGCAACTTCTGCTACACACACCAGCAAAGCAGTGCTCACACTTTCAGCAGGCAGAGGAGGTTGCCCAGGCAACAGAAAGCCTGACATTTCCCTGGTTCTGCAATATTATATTATATTAATAATAATAATTACTGCAATCATTGAAATTTCAGGGCATTCATCCGATTCTGGCCTTTAGGCCTGAGAAGTCATCCATGCTGCATTGCTGGTGCCACCACACAGGGGGCCCTGCTGAGAGCTCACAGTCCGAACTGCATGAGGCATCAAATGCAAGAGGGTCACCGCTCAGACCCGCAAGAGGGGGCAGGGGGCTCAGGCTGCCCCCAAGGCTGTCAGGGGGCTCCCTCCCAAGGCCTGTGTTCTTCCCAGCCAGCCACTTTGCTCTGCGCAAACTAAAAAGCGACACAATTTTGGGGGCCTCCTGGACACCCAAACATCTGTCTGGTTTGTGGGTGGTGCCCTGGAGGCCACCCCAAAATGCTTCCCCTTAAGGAGGGGGCGCAGCCCAGTGGGAGGACACCTGCTCTGCATGCAGAAGATCCTGGGCTCAGCACCCTCTTGCAGGAACACCACTTCCTATTAAAATAATCACAAAATTTCGAAGCTGTTTGAGCCTTTTCACCTCCACTTTTCCAGCCTCTAAGCTCCTGTCTAAGAGCAGCAGGGGACGGGGAAAGAAGCCCAGGATGACCGCCTGTCTTAGAGACTACCCTGGACTAGCTGGGCCAAGGCCTGAGGCTCAGGATCCAGACCCCCACCCCACTCAGGATGAGGGCAAATGGAAACGGGTTGCCCAGGGTCGCCCAAAGCAGATGAGAGAAGGCACAAGGCTGTGGCACTCCCCAGATCACAGGCAAAATAGCAGCCGGGGGGGGGGGTTCTGCCCCCCCATCCTGCATTGCAAGGGTTTAGACTAGATGACTCTTGTGGTCCCTTCCATGATCTGTGGGACTCTCCGTCCCGGGAGGTTTTGAAGCAGAGGTTGCGTGGCCGTCTGCCAGGGATGCTTCCGCTGAGATTCCTGCTTTGCCAGGGGTCGGACTAGATGACCCCGGGGGTCCCTCCCAACTCTACAATTCTATTATGATGATGATGATGATGATGATGATCATCCCATAGGAGGGAAAGGAGGCGGGGCTTCAGCCCGAGGCAAGCTCCTCCTCCCGCCCCCCGATTCTGCAGGCGCCACCTTCCCCGCTTGGCCCCCGAGGAGGAAGCCGGCTGCAAGCCCGCAGAGCAGCTGCGCTGTGCACAGGATGGCGAAGGGAGAGCGGAAGCCGCAAGGCGCGTCTTGTGACCCACGCCCAGAGCGCGGCTGCCGACGCCCTGAAGGCGCCCCACCTCTCCGGCGGCCGCGGCACCGAAGGGGTTAACCCCGAGGGCGCCCCCGCTGCTGCGGCTGCTGCTGCCGCCCCCCTGGGCAGGGGAAGGAAGGAGTGCCCGGGCGCCCGGGCGCGCGCCGGCTGGTGGGCAGCGGGAGTCCCCGGGGGCGCCCCCGGGCACAGGGTGCCAATCGGGAGCAGGGCATCCCGGGGGTGGGTGGGGAGATCGGGGGCAGCGGAGCCAAGACCCCCACCCCGGAGGCAGGTGCGGGCAGGGAGGGCGCCTGGGGTTGCTCTCCGGGCGGGGATCGGGGCCCTTCCCGTCGGGGCGCCGGCACCCACCTCCTTGCGGGCCACCCTGGCCTCCGCGTGGCGGAACTTGGACACCTTGAAGCGATTCATGCTCAGCCTCCCGCCGCCGCCGCCGCCGCCGCCCGGGCTCCGATCCGAATCGCCGCCAAGCCCCGCCCGGCCGTCCCCGCCTCCTCCGCCGCCGCCGCCTCCTCCTCCTCTGCCCCGCTCCGGGGACTGAGCACCATCCGGCGCCCAGGAGGAAGGAGGAGCCGGGCGGAGGGGCGCTTTCGCCCGGGAGGCGCCGCGCAGGTACGACGGTGGCGCTTCCACCTGGAAGGTTTGGGGAGAAAATCCCGCCGCCCAGTCCAGCACACGGGGCTCTCGCCCTTCCCACGCGCCCCGGTTTGATCCGGACAACAACCTTGCGAGGGAGGCGAGGCAAAAGAAACCAACCAACAACCCACCCGCCAGAGGATGCCCTGGCGAGCTTTGCAGCTGAGAAGGGATACGTTTATGAACGGAAAGATTAGGCACCGCCTTTGTGTCCTAGAACCTGACGCTCAATTTTAAAGCCATCATTTAAACAATCTTTTTATTTACTTATTAAATTGTAGATACCGCTCTCCCTCTGTGGAACACAGGGTGTCTTGCAGCAAGAGCAGGGGTCAGCAAGCTTTTTCAGCAGGGGGCCTGTCCCTTGTGGGGGGCTGGACTATATTTGGGGGGGGGATGAACGAATTCCTATGCCCCACAAATAACCCAGAGATGCATTTTAAATTCTACTCATGTAAAAACACGCTGATTCCCAGACCATATGCAGGCCAGATTTAGAAGGTGATTGGGCCCCCAGGCCTTACTTTGCCTACCCATGAGCAAGAGTTTCTTAAGGATCTGAGGTGGGTGGACTGGAAAGTCCTCCAATCAAATAGGAGGAGAGCCCTGAGGGTGGTGGTCTCCAAGGCTGGTGTGTTGAGCAGGGTGCTTTACGGAAGCGAGTTGTGGGCCCCTGACAGCCATCAGCAGCGACTGGCCCAACACTTTCCACATGTGGTGCATCGGGAATATTTTGGGCATCACGTGTGGCAGGACAGAGACTCAAAGAAAGATGTGCTCTCTCAAGCCTCAGCGACGTCCTACTCTGGCTTGGTCATGTCCACAGAATGGAAGATGGCAGGCGATGGCAGTGCCTGGAGACAGGCGGTCAGATCATGCACCCACAGCAGTGACCAGAGGAGGAATGACCGCTGGGAGACCAAGCAGAATAGAGTGGCGCAGACAGCATCTTAAAAAGCAGAGACATCACCTTGCCGACAAAGGTCCGTATAGTTAAAGCTCTGGTTTTCCCAGTAGTGATGTATGGAAGTGAGAGCTGGACCATAAAGAAGGCTGTTTGCCGAAGAATTGATGCTTTTGAATTCTGGTGCTGGAGGAGACTTGAGAGTCCCATGGACTGCAAGAAGATCCAACCTCTCCATTCTAAAGGAAATCAGCCCTGAGTGCTCACTGGAAGGTCAGATCCTGAAGCTGAGGCTCCAATACTTTGGCCACCTCATGAGAAGAGAAGACTCCCTGGAAAAGACCCTGATGTTGGGAAAGATGGAGGGTACAAGGAGAAGGGGACGACAGAGGACGAGATGGTGGGACAGTGTTCTCGAAGCTACAAACATGAGTCTGACCAAACTGCGGGAGGCAGTGGAAGACAGGAGTGCCTGGCGTGCTCTGGTCCAGGGGGTCTTCTGTGGCATTAGCTACCCCTCCCAGTTTGGCATCATCTGCACATTTGATGAGCACCCCCTCAATTCCTTCATCGAACACAGCACTACCTTTCAAATAAATGTTTATCAATGGCAGTCAGCAATATGCTATACGGCAATTAAGTGTTATTTTGTTATTTATTGCATTTATATGCAACATTTTTCCTCCAAGGAGCTTCAGGGCTGAGTGACGATTTGAACCCGGGTCTCCCAGGGCCTGGTCTGACACACTAACTCCTTCTCTACACTGACTCCAACCAGATAAAGTTGTCAAATCGCTTTATTGGAGAGGGTAACTAAACAGATCAACAAGATAAGGCACATTGGATATGAAGACGACTTGGCAACTCAGTGGTACAAGTTTTGCAATGGGCACAATAACCATCCTCCGCCCCCTGCCCCTCACGGTATGCTCTGGGAGGACTTGCTGGGATAGATGGAAAATGTCATTCTGTATCCTTGGCATGGAAGGTGATTTTTTTACCTAAACTGAGATGGAACGGGGATGTATTCCGCAGTGCTAACATCATTGTTTAAAGCAGCTAATTTTTTTTTTTATTTATTGGGCATTGGTATTTACAGAAATGGCCAATGTAATAGAAAAAAAATGAAAGGGGTAAATACCTGTGTTAGCTTTACTGGCAATCAGGAGAGCAGGACCATCAGGAAGATATAAAAGATTATGACATCTTTGTTGATGACGGCTAGAAGGTTGATCACTAAGAACTGGAAGCCTGCAAACAAAACGATCTCCATTGGGGCTTCTGGTGTTCATGTGGTGTATGGCTAAAAAGTTGAGATATTGGATAAACCTGGCAAAGGGCAAAGCAAGGGGCATCCAAACTTTATATGAACTGGGCACAATTCCACTCACTGTGCAACCAAGAACACAGAGGTGCCAGCAACTATCAAACTATCAAGCAGGGAAACGACCTGATTTCACAGTGAGGCCTTGCAAAAGGATGGCATATTTAACTTAGGTAAAATGAAACGGCATAGACACAACTCCCAGTATCCTGAAAACCATCTGCCACAAGATAGGGGGGAAATGATGTAACTATGTTCAAGGAGCCTTCTGGGTGTTGATGGATTTAGATTTATTTTTTCCTTTGATCATTTTATATGCTGATCATTGAATTTTGTATCTGTATTTTTTTTTAATTTTTGGTTATTAAACAGGTTTATTTTTTTAGGAGGGAAGACAATAAAACTTGCAGTAAAAGCAAAAAAAAAAAAAAAAAAGTAATGGAAAAGCAGCCTACAACAAATAAGTTTTAAGGTGCATTAGGTGGCCTGCACGGCATAGCTCATAGCTTCTCTGAGTTATTCAAGCCCCTTTGCCACGGCAAGGCAGAGTTGGACCATAAAGAAGGCTGATCGCCAAAGAATTGATGTTTTTGAATTATGGTGCTGGAGGAGACTCTTGAGAGTCCCATGGACTGCAAGAAGATCAAACCTCTCCATTCTGAAGGAAATCAGCCCTGAGTGCTCACTGGAAGGACAGATCCTGAAGCTGAGGTTCCAAGACTTCATGAGAAGTGAAGACTCCCTGGAAAAGACCCTGATGCTGGGAAAGAAGGAGGGCACAAGGAGAAGGGGACGACAGAGGACGAGATGGTGGGACAGTGTTCTGGAAGCAACCAACATGAGTTTGACCAAACCCTGGGAGGCAGTGGAAGACAGGAGTGCCTGGCATGCTCTGGTCCAGGGGGTCACAAAGAGGCGGACATGACTAAACAACTAAACAACAACAACAAAGGTGGCCTGCACTGCAGGGGTCATGCGTAGTCCAGCTGTATGGGTGTTCCACAACCCTGGGGCCAGTACTAAGAAGGTACCGTCTCTTGTGCTCACCAGCCTGCTTGAACTTACCAGGAGAGAGCAGGTGCACAGGGTGTCTGGAGCTGATCAGGATCATATGGGTGCAAGTTGTCATCCCAACAGCCTAGCCGCATCTCTTCCTGTATTTCCTCAACTCCTGACCACTTGGTTTGTTATGGTTTTGTCTGTTGTTGATTCAAGGTGCTCTGTATTTTGTAGAAGGTGAAGACGGAGATCAGTTGGGTTTAAAAACCACTCATCATCGTGCCGTTGGGCAGGGCGATACCGTAGTCTTCATAACACAGTTCAGAGAGTCAGAATGGTAGAGTTGGAAGGGATCTCCAGTGGTCATCTAGCCCAACCCCCTGCAATGCAGGAAACTCAGTTCACAGAATTGGTTTCTGGAAGGGAGGAAATGAAAGGTTGCTCAGGCTGTTACGCTGCCGCTGCCTCTTCTCAGGGGAGAAGCCTGGTGGCAAGCCAGGAGACACTTGTTCAGGTGGAGTGTTATAAGAAAAAACTGCTACTATATCCCACATGGGGTATCCATGAGCCCATATAGAGTCCTTAAGTGGGTTCCCTATCACTAGGAGAAAATAACAGAGGCCAACCAGAGAATATTGAGAAGCAAAGCAGCTAGTAAGCCTGATCGTTATTAAACTGTTGCAACAGGGTCCTCACTCACCACATGCAGGAGGGAGGAGAGGAACCCAGAACATTAGTGTGAAAGCTCTTATATGGACTTTTGAAATTGCCCACCCTGCAGCCTAAGACCACCCCCCAAAACATCCTACATACATTACAGAAAGAGGTGGTCCCCAGCAGAAATACATGGGGGGGGGGGGATATACAGCAGAAAACCTGTCTGCCAGGATACCTGATCATGGTCACTGATTGCTTTACCTGGGCAGCCCGGCCATTCCCTTTGAGATGCTAAATACACAGTTCCTGAATCCAGATCACAGGATCACCCTATTCATACACAAATATGCCCTTAAGGCAGGAGTTGGGAGCAAAGAGCCGATGGGGAGGTTTCCCCATTTCCTTCCTCATTGCAGAGAATATTTGAGGTCACTTGAAGAGTCAAAATGGCTTCAGGGTTGCTCTCCTGTACTATTTCAGACGCGTGGTTTATATACTTATGCATATGTTTGCCTTGTAAATTTATGAGCATAGGATTTATATATATGAGACATTAAAATTCCTATTAAAATGGCGCATAGCAAAAACAAGCCATTAGCCGACTGGAAGCTTTTGTGCAGCGGTTTTGTCCCCACGCTTGCAACATTTTATTAAGGAAGGCCCAAGGACTGTGAAGGCTGCGCCCCACGATCCTCGCCTCTGACTTGCACTTTGTAACGAGCAGCTGTGGTGCAAGTCTCTGCAACACCCAGGCGTGACCTCGCCTCTCCTGTGCACTTCAGGGAGGAAAAATATTTGTTGGTATTGGCACCGTTCCAAGGAGAGCGTTATGCCCAGAGACTGAACGGCTGTGACAGCACCGTGCAACGCAGGGTTCAGCAACATCTCCTGACCGCTTTGGACTCCCGTGTCACAAAAACAAGGCCGCTGGCGCAAAGATTTCCGCTTGCACAACAGAACTTCCTCTCCCTGCACCGTCCAGTGGAGGAAGTGGGAAAGAGAAGTTCCACTGCGCTGGCACAAGTCCTAGGGCTAGCAGAACTGCTTCGTTGGAGAACGCCCCAGGTTTCTAGATCTCAGCTGCAGAGGTAAAGCCTGACTCTGTGTTGGCCGATCTCCCTAGAGGCCAAAAAGCAGGCATAATGTGACACACACAAAACCAATTGGGCACAATGTGATGAATGGAAAAGTTTGAGTTTTAGTACAGAATGCCAGAGCCACTCCTCAGTTCAATTATTCCATCCAGGCACTAGAATGTGAGCCAAACCTTCCAAGGTTCTCCTTTCAAGTAGATCTGAAAATGATTTATAAAGGTAAAGGGGCCCCTGACCATTAGGTCCAGTCGTGACCGACTCTGGGGTTGCGGCGCTCATCTCGCTTTTTTGGCTGAGGGAGCCGGCATACAGCTTCCAGGTCATGTGGCCAGCATGACTAAGCTGCTTCTGGTGAACCAGAGCAGCACACGGAAACGCCGTTTACCTTCCCGCCGGAGTGGTACCTATTTATCTACTTGCACTTTGATGTGCTTTCGAACTGCTAGGTTGGCAGGAGCAGGGACCGAGCAACGGGAGCTCACCCCGTCGCGGGGATTCGAACCGCCGACCTTCTGATCGGCAAGTCCTAGGCTCTGTGGTTTAACCTACAGCGCCACCTTCGTCCCTGAATCTAACCCCAAGCTGACTTGCTAAAATGTCCGAATCAGACAAGTGCTGGAGATGTGATGAGTTAGAGGGCATGTTTTATCATATGTGGTAGACTTGTAATAGGGTAAAAGGGTATTGGGAAATGATATATAATGAATTGAAAAAAAATGTTTTAAAGTACCTTTCCCCCAAAAAACAGAGTTCTTTTTGTTGGGGATAATTCAGAGGGAAATTCTCAGGTATCAAAGAAAGGTTATTTATGTATGCCGCTACTGCGGCCTGTGTTTTGTTAGCCCCCAAATGGAAAACGAGCGAGGTCCCAGCCAAAGAAGAATGGCAACTTAAACTGATGGAATACGTGCAGCTTGCAGATTTAACATACAGAATAAATAGAACAAGTAGAACATACATTTAAAGAAGACTGGAAAATGTTTACAGATTATTTGGGTGAAAATTGTGTACCTTTAAAAAACACTGGTAGCATTAAGATAAATTCAACGGTGTAAATAAACTCTGATGGTGTAACAATGGATTACTGAATGGTTTAGTTCATGCAAAATATGCAGGGATGTATGGTATGCAAAATGAACAGCTGAAAGAGAAGAAGGGAAGTCATTGATCTAAGGTGGTCTGTATCTTGAAATGCAAATTAGAAAAATTTAATAAAAACTATATAATCCGTGTATGGAATGATGGTAACGCTATCAAGGATTTATTGTGAAACTGAAAGGGTAAGGCTGGATGTAAACTTTTGAAACTATTCGCCCTTTATGGGCAGAGAGCATGAAACTCTTAATCTCAGAGTTGTGGGTTCAAGCCCCATGTTGGGCAAAGGTGTCCTGAATTGATGATCCTTGCGGTCCCTTCGAACTCTGCAGTTCTGTGATTCTATGTATAAAATCTTCAGCAGTTTCTTGGTGCTGGAACTTCTTTCTGCCCCCCCCCCCCCCCCCCGTAAAAGGTTGGTTTGGTTTTGCTGCTGCAAGTGTTGCTATGGAGCATCTGTCTCCATGGTACCCCAGCCCATACCTAGCAGTAAACTACACACGCGCAAGTTAAAGCTATATTAGGGAAAGGGATCAATCCTGAAAATAGAACTAAGGAAGAGTACTTTTAAGGTTAATTGATTTATTGTAAGAGGGACTTTCCTAGATTAAAACCACTGTGGTGGGTGCAATTGACAGATTGCATGCACACACATGAGGAATAAAATGGTAAACTGCAGTCTCTATTATTTACAGTAATTACATGCCATGTCATCATCATACATAGAACATTTCAAAGCGGCACGCAAGAAGATACAGGCAGTGCCGGATTTACGTATAAGCTAAAGAAGCTATAACTTAGGGCCCCACTCTCTTGGGGGCCCCCAAAAAATTAAAGGAAAAAACTGGATGTACATTTCCAAAATATAAGATAAAAAACAAATAAAATAAAACCTCCATACATGTTTTGTGTTGTGTAGTGTCACAAGAGAAGCCATAATCAGAGAGGGGACTTAATAAATTAACCTCTCAGTGTTACGTATTTCTATGCTAACAAAAGAATGTATCTTTTTACTTGTATCTTTTACTTCTGTATCGCTGTAATACCACTAAAGAATGTAGCTGAGGAATGCAACTGTTGACTTATCAAATGTATCGCCTTTTTTATCTTTCTAAAAAGTGTTTTCTTACACTAGAAAATATAACTAGAATAGAAGAATGTAACTGGAAGAATGTAGCCAAAATATTGTATATTCTGTGTGACTTTCCATTGGCGTATACTTGAACTGTCAATATTCTGCCCTTCACAAACTGGAAGGAAGAACAGCGAAAGAGGCTTGGGTAATGGAGTCAGCCTCTTTTCTTTTGGCCTTAGGCCCACCCCTGGCCGAGGACAGGTCAAAGGCCGGCCCAAGCAGGTGGGTGGCACCTGCCCAGGTGAGCCCTGCTCTGTGCCGCAACCCCCGCCCACCTGTGGGAAAGGGAGGGCGGATACTGTCAAAACACCTTCAAGCGCCACAGCGCCACCTACTGGGTCCACAAATGACATCGTGAATACACACAAAATGCAACATAAAATCAGTTTAATTAATAAAAGTATGCACACTTCTTCAGATAAGATGCATGCACACGAAAGCTCATACCAAGAACAAACTTAGTTGGTCTCTAAGGTGCTACTGGACAATTCTTTATTTTTAAAAAAATATATATTTCTACTGCGTCAAACCAACACAGCTACCTACCTGAATTTTAAAAACTGTGTTTCAGATTCCTCCCCCTCCCCCCGTCATGCAGGTTTCACTGCAAGTGTTCGTTCATATATTGGAAGTAACTTGGTTTAAAAAAGGGGGGGGAGGAAGCATGACATTTAATTAATAATGATGTTGTTGTTGTTTAGTCGTTTAGTTGTGTCCGAGTCTTCGTGACCCCATGGACCAGAGCACACCAGCACTCTTGTCTCCCACTGCCTCCCGCAGTTTGGTCAAACTCATGCTGGTAGCTTTGAGAACACTGTCCCACCATCTCTGTCGTCCCCTTCTCCTTGTGCCCTCCATCTTTCCCAGCATCAGGGTCTTTTCCAGGGAGTCTTCTCTTCGCATGAGGTGGCCAAAGTCTTGGAGCCTCAGCTTCAGGATCTGTCCTTCCAGTGAGCACTCAGGGCTGATTTCCTTCAGAATGGAGAGGTTTGATCTTCTTGCAGTCCATGGGACTCTCAAGAGTCTCCTCCAGCACCAGAATTCAAAAGCATCAATTCTTCGGCGATCAGCTTTCTTTATGGTCCAGCTCTCACTTCCATACATCACTACTGCGAAAATGAATAAGGATAATTATTCCAGTTGCTGAGAATCACAAGAGCAAAGTCTGGCATTCAGGTCATGCTTGTAAGCTTCCCCCTGAAGCCTTTGATTGCCTCTTTGAGAACAGGACACCGGAAGAGGAGGGGTCCCTCTTGGCACCTGCAGTGTTTGTCTCCATTCTGGACAGAGGGAGACCTCATATAGTCCCCTGCTCTACCTCCTGGCCCTGGCAGGGGACTCACCCTGGGCCCCGCCTGCTTGCTCTGAACCCCAAATGTCATCTTCTGGCTCAGGAATAAGGGCCCCATCAGCAGGCCAGGTCTGGGAAGTGATCCTTGAAAGTATCAGCTCAAGAGGCCCCAAGGAGGCGGCCCAAGCTCAGCTCCCCAGGCTAAAGAAACTGGAATATTGTAATGAAGGGAGAAGTCAGTTTACAGGAGGGAGCAGTGATTCTTATGCAAGTGTTAAGGGATGTGAGGGAGGGAGAGAATCCCCAACTGCAGAGTCCCCCCCCCCAGAAGAGAAATTCCCATCTGAGATCCTCAGAGAGGTCTGGGACTCGTTCTGCCCGGACACTGAGGTCCAGCTCTGAGGGCCTTCTGGCGGTTCCCTCCCTGCGAGCAGCCAAGTTACAGGGAACCAGGCAGAGGGCCTTCTTGGTGGTGGCACCTGCCCTGTAGAACGCTCTCCCACCAGATGGCAAAGAGAAAAACAACTACAGTGGTACCCCAGGTCAAGAACTTAATTTGTTCTGGAGGTCTGTTCTTAACCTGAAGCATCACTTTAGCTAATGGGGCCTCTGGCTGCCGCTGTGCCACCAGCATGCAGTTTATGTTCTCATCCTGAAGCAAAGTTCTTAACCCAAGGTAATATTTCTGGGTTAGTGGAATCTGTAACCTGAAGTGTATGTAACCCGAGGTACCACTGTACTTTTAGAAGACATCTGAAGGCAGGCCTGTTTAGGGAAGCTTTTAATGTTTGATGCATTATGGTATTTTAATATTCTGTTGGAAGCCGCCCCGAGTGGCTGGGGAAACCCAGCCAGATGGGCGGGGTATAAATAAATAAATAAATAAATAAATAATAGTGTGGTCAGAAAAACAAGGAACTGCAATGCACAGTCAGCAAAAATGGATTTGGGTAGATTTTTAATTAATTCATTCACTGCGACGTATTCTCCTGTCTGCTTAAGAGGCAGTCAGAGCAGCACTGGACAGATTGAGGAACGGATCCTGCCCTCCTGGGTTCTGCCCTGAAGCAGAGCTCCGCTGCCTCCACGAAAAGACATCTCTCTGCACCCGAAGCAGCAGGGAGCGCAGAGTCCGTGCCTGCCAGTTGGGTGAGAAGGCAGGAGCATCCCTCAGGATGAGGCCAGGGTGGCTTTCTGCGCAGAGATGGGGCTGAGCTGAGAGCCCAGGCTCCTTCTCCTCCTATCAGCCTGGCCACCCCCTGCAAGCTGGAGGATAAGGCAGGCTGTGTCTGGGAGGAGATAGCTGAGGGGAGGGGACTTGGGGGGCAGCTCCCTCCTTCAGCCTCCAGCGACTCTGGCTCTTTCTGCCGGCAAAGAGTCCAATTCTTCACTGGGAAGGAAAGCAGCAGCAGAAGGGATGGACGGGGATGAGGACTCCTAAAGGGGCTCCTAGAAGGGGAAAGGGAAGGGCCCTGCCTTGCCCCCAGGCCTGCTGCCTAAAGGGGTCGTGCAGAGGAGGATCAGGGGGCCTGGAGGACAGGAAACACCCAGGCATTTCTGTGCTCTTTGGGGGGACTTTCCAACCTACGCTTCAAGCTCAGGCTTGCGAGATTTTCTCTCGGCCGCTCAAAAATAAACAAGGAGCTCTTAATCACTTGCACACTTGCAGCACCCGTCCCTAGGTGTGCATTGTGACTGGCAAACCAAGGGGAGTTGTGGTGGTGGTTGTTTGTGACTTAGGACAGAGAGAGAGAGAGAGAGAGAGAGAGAGAGAGATGGAAGGGAAGTCAAGGATGAAGGAGACTGGGGAGAGGGCCCCAGTGGGGTCAGGGAAGCCAGTCACTCTCCCTCTAGATCAGGCTTCCTCAAACTCGGCCCTCCAGATGTTGTTGGCCTACAATTCCCATGATCCCTAGCTAGCAGGACCAGTGGTCAGGGATGATGGGAATTGTAGTCTCAAAACATCTGGAGGGGCGAGGTTGAGGAAGCCTGCTCTAGACCAGGCGATGTGAGATCGAGTCAGGAGGTTTGAAGACAGTTTTTGAGGTTTAATTAAATTATTTCATTTAATTTACATCTTGATTGTTAAAACACACCCACACCAAACACCTGGCATCTATCCCTCACATGAGATGGGACCATCAGCTGATACAAGTTCGCCAGACCAACGAAAACATCTGGAGAAACACATTGGACTAGAGACTTAGATAGGCATTAGAAACTGGTTCTAAGCAATGCTTCCAACTTTAAGCTGCTGTTATACCTTTTCCCTAGAAATGCAGATTAGCTTTTGCTGCCTATGGTATGCTTAAAATTATGTCCACTATTTATTGTTGTTGCCGTTTAGTCGTGTCTGCCTCTTCGTGACCCCCTGGACCAGAGCATGCCAGGCACTCCTGTCTTCCACTGCCTCCCTCATGCTGGTAGCTTCGAGAACACTGTCCCACCATCTCGTCCTCTGTCGTCCCCTTCTCCTTGTGCCCTCCATCTTTCCCAACATCAGGGGCTTTTCCAGGGAGTCTTCTCTTCTCCTGAGGTGGCCAAAGTCTTGGAGCCTCAGCTTCAGGATCTGTCCTTCCAGTGAGCACTCAGGGCTGATTTCCTTCAGAATGGAGAGGTTGGATCTTCTTGCAGTCCATGGGACTCTCAAGAGTCTCCTCCAGCACCAGAATTCAAAAGCATCAATTCTTCGGTGATCAGCCTTCTGTATGGTCCAGCTCTCACTTCCATACTCACTTCCAGCTCTCACTTCCATATGTCCACTATATATGGGGGGGACGGGACGATAAAATATATTCTTTTACAAAACTAAGCCATCACATGTGTCATTTCATGTCCCAGTTGCTTTCGGAAGGGGGAGTGTAGGCGGCAGCCTGGAGGGAGAGGGCTTTTTGCAACGGGGTGTCGTGGTGAAAGGGTAAGCACCCCTCCCTCCCGGAGCGGCCAGAGCCCGGAGCCCCTCCAGGAGCGCATGGGGAGAGTTTAGCTCTCCGCCCGAGCGCAGGCGACCTCTCCCGCAACCCGGCTCTGCGCGATAAGAGGGCGGCGGCTGGAGCCTCGGCTCGAAGGGGCGGGCGGAGGCTATAAAAGCTGGCGGCCCCTGCAGGACTCCCTGCTCCGCCACCTCCTGGGACTTACAGAGCAACTCGACCTCCTGCCTGCTGCCAACATGAAGCTGACTGCTGACGAGTGCAAGCTGATCAAGAGCTGCTGGGCCAAACTGGCCCCCGAGCACGAGGATATGGGCGGCGAAGCGCTGACCAGGTAGGCTCGACGGGGCGGCCCAGGGAGAGAAGCCCAGTCTGGTTCCTCCCGCCCCGTCCCTTTTCCTGACGGCCCCCTTCCCTCCCCCCCCCCCGCAGGCTTTTCCAGGTCTACATGCAGTCCAAGATCTACTTCCGAGACTTCGACCTGTGCCCCGGCTCCAACGACATTCACCACCACGGCCAGAAGGTCATCAAGGCCCTCGACAGCGCCATCAAGAACATTGACAACATCCGCAGCTGCCTGTCCGACCTCAGCGACCTGCACGCCTACAACCTCCGCGTGGACCCCGTCAACTTCAAGGCAAGCGCGCCGACGGGGCGGACGAGGGCCAGGAGGGGCGCGCCTTGGGTCTTCCCTCCCCCACCTGGCCGACCCCCCGCCTGACCCCCGTCTCTCTCTCTCTCCTTTGCAGTTTCTGACCAGGTGCCTCCACGTGACAATGGCTTCCAGCCTCCGCGGAGACTACAACGCCCTGGTCTACCTGGCCTTTGACAAGCTCCTCTGCCTGGTGGGCGAGGTGCTGACCGAGAAGTACAGATGAGCCCCCCGCCGCCCGCCCCCTCGGAGCTGCCCTTTGGCTCTGGATCTGGAGCGCTCCGCTTCCGCTGTGTTACTGAGCAATAAAACGCATGAACCACTCTCTGCTGCGCCTCACTTTTTGGGGGGAGGACAGGGTTGAAGGGGGGGCTCCGGACTCAGCACTGTGAACTTGTATTCTGGAGAAGAGCTCAAAGGTGATGAGGGAGTCCAAAGAAGGGATGAAAGGCCCCTTGCTGTCCATCTTCAGGGCGCGAGCCTCAGGCTCCTTCCTAATAAGCCTTGGAGCAGCCTCTTCGCCGTATTCCCTTGGAGATCGGGAAGGGGGCGCGCAGGAGCCTTCCGACCTTCTCTTCAAATGGGGCAGCTAGCGTTGTTCCTCGAGCCAGGGGGGCTTTAGTGAGGGGCGGCCAGGCCTTCAGTAAGACCCCTTTTTTCTCCCCTGGGTAGAAGGCTCCCACCAACGACTCTCCTGACCGTAGGAAGGGAGGGAGGGTGACGGGAGACCTGGCCTGCCTGCGTCGTCGTCTCTCCCCACCCCATAGGACTGTTGCCCCAGCGGAAAGTGAACCCAGATGGGGTGGGAATGATGACCACTGAGGGATCCCTGGAACTGGGCAACATATGGGAATACAGCCGCTGGCAGAAGGGCGGGGTCCTTCCACTAAGCGAATATACACCCCCGCCAGGGCATGGAGTGGGGCTCCTTGGGGCGCAGAACTTCTTCCCCAAAATCAGTTGGGGGGGGAGAGTCCCCCTCTGCCCCTCACCCCACGAGAGGGCGCTGGGCGAGACAGGAGAGTCTTGTGCGGGCTGCTGCTGGGTCCGGAGGTCAGAGCTTGAAGATGGAAGCAAGGAGGGCGTCGTCCAAGGAGCCCATAGAAAGCCGAGGGGCAGCTCCTCTCGCCCCACAGCAAGCAACCCGCGATCGCCTCCGTCTGAAGGCCAAACCGTTGGTCAAACTGGGGTTTCCAGCTGTTGTCGGACTACAACTCCCATCATTCCTGAACTCTGGTCCTGCTTGCTAGAGTTGATGGGAGTTGTAGTCCTGCTTCTTTGGCGATCCCTCGGAGCCGAGTAAGATGGTCTTCCTGGAAGACTCTTCCATGAACACGGTCTTAACAGTGAGTCCATAAGTGCCTGTGGAGGCCAATTCTGGATCCACGCGTCCTTCCACAGTGGGAACATTAGTTTCCGGGCCAGAGTTGATCACGGTGTGGATTTACCAAGCGTGCCTTCCTCTTAGCACGTTTCTCCCTTGTGTCCTGAGATCCAGCATCTTCAAAGCCCAGGACACCTTTGGTAAAGGCTGTTCTCCAACCGGAGCGCTCGCAGACCAGTGTTTCCCAGCTGTCGGTGTTTATGCTATTTTTGTTTTAGATTTGCCTTGAGACAGTCTTTAAACCTCTTTTGCCGACCACCAGCATTACGCTTTCCATTCGGAATAGCTAGTGGGGACTCAATTTTGAGAAACACTAGCAGGGGAACGGGGCGATTCTGAAGCCGTGGCCAGTAACCTTTGACGGGGCGGGAGGGACACAGCCTAGCGCAGCTGCCTGCTCCCTCTTGCCAGGTGCCCTCTTCCTCGCACCTCCGTCCCCTCCCCAAATGCCCCTAGCTCCGTCCCCATCGCTGACCCAGCAGGGCGGCCTCCGTTGGAGCCACGGCACGCCCCCCACCCCTTCCCTCGCCTTCAGAGAGCCTCTGCCCGGGCAGGCGTCCCCGCCAGACGGCACTCATCGCGGGCAAAAGTCAGCCGCCCCGACTCCCTTCCGACGTGTCCGCCGGGCACCCGGCCCTCCCGACTGGTAGCTCCAAGGGGGACGAGGCGAGATCCAGACCCAGTGGAGACACGCGCGCCTGATCTCCCCGGTTCCTCTTCCTGCAGCTTCCCTCGGCCAGATAGATGCTTGTATGTATCCATGCATCTTAAAAAGCAGAGACATCACCTTGCCGACAAAGGCCCGTACAATTAAAGCTCTGGTTTTCCTAGTAGTGATGTATGGAAGTGAGAGCTGGACCATAAAGAAATCTGATCGCCGAAGAATTGATGCTTTTGAATTCTGGTGCTGGAGGAGACTCTTGAGAGTCCCATGGACTGCAAGAAGATCACACCTCTCCATTCTGAAGGGAATCAGCCCTGAGTGCTCACTGGAAGGACAGATCGTGAAGCTGAGGCTCCAAGACTTTGTCATGAGAAGAGAAGACTCCCTGGAAAAGACCCTGATGTTGGGAAAGATGGAGGGTGCAAGGAGAAGGGGACGACAGAGGACGAGATGGTGGGACAGTGTTCTCGAAGCTACCAGCATGAGTTTGACCAAACTGCGGGAGGCAGTGGAAGACAGGAGGGCCTGGCGTGCTCTGGTCCAGGGGGTCACGAAGAGTCGGACACGACTAAACGACTAAACAACATTAACAACAACATGTATGTATGTATCCGCGTAGCCGCTGGCTCTTTCTCCTAAGCTGCAAAGGAAAGAACCGCCCACGGAAGCTCTTCCCGCCGGCACCAACGCGCTCGTCTTCCGGACGCCACAGAGCTCTTCGTGCCCTTTGCGCTTGGAAGGCGAAGCCTGGAGCAGGCGGGCGCTAGGACCCAGGAGCAAGGCAGGTCTCGGGGCGGCGGGCGAGCGAGCGAGCGGGCGCACGCGCAGTAGGGCCGCCCCGCCTCTCTTGCCCGGCGGCCCCTGCCGCGCCTGCGCGGTGTCTCCCGGCGGCCAAGATGGCGGCGGCGGTGCGCGCCTGGCTGCGGGTGTCGGCGGCCGTTGGCGGGGGAAGCCGGCTGGGCAGCGCCGAGGCCCGGCGGAGGCTGCTGGCGCTGCGCCTGGCGCGCTGGCTGAGCGCCGGCCCCGCCTGGCCCCCCGCCCCCCGGCGGCTCGGAGGAGGCTCCGGTGAGGGGCGCGTGACGTCACGGGGCGCCGCCGGTGGAACTCCCTGCCACTGGAGAGAAGCCGAGGCATGGGGGGGGGAGATTCACGGAGGAGGCATTCGGTGCCTCCGCATGGGGGTTGCCGGAGCTCTTGGGCTCCCGCTTCTTGGCTCCCCACAAGGGCAGCTGGTCGGCCGCGGTGAGAGCAGGACCCTATCCTGCAACCTCCTGGCCAGCGATCCTTTCCCTCTAGGACAGTGATGGCCAAACCTGGCTCTTCAGCTGTTTTTGGACTACAACTCCCATCATCCCTAGTTAACAGGACCAGGGATGGTCAGGGATGATGGGAATTGTAGTCCTCAAACAGCTGGAGGGCCAAGTTTGGCCATCACTGCTCTAGGACACCCTTCTGCAACCCCCGTGTCCTCCACGTGTTGTGGGAATGCATCTCTCCTGGAGAAATCAACCTTTATCTCCAAGGACACAGCCAACTGTGTGACTTGTGGCAGCCGGTGCCTTACGGGTCCTAGGATCCTTGGCATGTAATTATTGCCGTCCAGTTTTAAACAGACATGAGGCCGGTATCCTTGCTTGTTGGGTTAGCCGAAGGAGAAAAAGCAGGTTTTAAACACATCCGTTACTCATTTACCTATGGACTTTGGTTAGGCAGGTACGGTGCTCAAGTTCTGGCTGACTAGGATAGGGGGTTTGTTCCGATTGGTGTCCTGAATTCCAAAGGACTCGTGGCGCTTTTTGCACAGACCACGTAGCTAAGAACGAGACAGTCTGTTGTCCTAAAACCCCATTTTGTTCTTTTGCAGGAGTGATACATCATCCTCTTGCCTGCGCTGCCTCGTTTCATACCAGCCCTGCAAGCTGTGCCAAAGAGGACTATTACCAGATCCTGGGGGTGCCTCGAAACGCCAGCCAGAAGGAGATCAAGAAGGCCTATTACCAGGCATGTTTGCTGAAAAGAAATGTCTTTGAGAAAATAGGTTTCTCAAAACAGGAAGGTAGCATTGGAGTTACAGGGTGCCGGCATGTTCCATTTGTCCTCTTCCGCAGGGCATCAGCGTACAAATGTTTAACTGCAGCGCCTTATGCTTTCTGAGCCCCCTCAGGGGAAAAGGTGGGGTACAAATAAGCATATAATCTTATAATTTTTGAGTAGCCTTTAGGAAGGGATGGGCTAGTGGAGAGGAGGAGGTTTTTTAAAGCATTAGGAAATGGTAGAGAAGGACATTCTAATGTGATTGACCAGTTTTAGAGAAGCAAACTGGTCCATAGTGGTTGAAAGAGCAACCATGTTTGTTGCTTTGAAACAAAGGGTCCCAGGTTTTTCTATTTAAAAAAAACCAAGGGTGCCTTCCTATTAGAAGTCCACATGCAGGTATGTATTTCTCGGAATGAAAATGGTAGAGCTTTGCCTACACAGCACTCTGTGTCACACTCTTGTCAGGATATTTCCAGCGTTTTGTCTTCAGCATCCGTTCCCCAATTACTTTTTCAGCTTGTCTGCCACAGGCATCTGCTTTCTTAACTGCTGCTTTTGGTTTTCGTCTTGATTAGAATAGACAAAGGAAGTCCACTTTCGAAGGCCTTACTAAGCGAAAAAGAAAAGAGAAGGATTAGTATCTGAATTACTATACAGTGGTGCCTCGCAAGACGAAATTAATTCGTTCTGCGAGTTTTTTCATCTTGTGAATTTTTTCGTCTTGCGAAGCACCACTGTGTATTGACGGTTTCCCGTAGGAATGCATTGGCGGTTTTAAAAAAAAGCGCAAGACATTTCGTCTTGCGAAGCAAGCCCATAGGGAAATCCGTCTTGCGAAGCAACTCAGAAAATGAAAAACTCTTTCGTCTTGTGAGTTTTTCGTCTTCCGAGGCATTCGTCTTGCGAGGTACCACTGTATGTAAAAAGAACTGGCTGAGGATAGCTTTGTGTTTTGATGCCTAGGAAACAGACTCTTCCTAGTAAGGGCACATCTTTTATGAACAGCTCTTTCTCAGCTTTTGTTTAAAAGAAATTCTGTGGGCATATCCATTCCCGGGGGGGGGGGGGGGACAGAACCTCTGCACACTTTAGATTGGTGGAATCCTGACATCTCAAGGTTAAAGAAAGGCTTCATATACACTTCAGCTGTGGACCATGTGTCTCAGCATGTGGACAGGTGGGAAGTCAGGCTGATGAGCTCTTCTAAATGTACCAGTAACACTGAAAAGTGAAGAGAGTAGCTAAAACTGCAACAAGAGCATCAGTAGCAACAAACCTGCAGGCAAAACCTAAACCATAAAGACCTGCTGGAATAGGGGTTTTCTTTTTCATTTGGTACTGAAAGCTCACTGATCAGTACCAATTGTATCTCAAGAGGGAGGGCACCACCTTTCATTAATTGATATTGATTTTGGGTAGTAATTCTTTGCTTCCAGTGAAATTGTAAATATTTTTCTAATGCAGCTGGAGTCCTATTTATCCTATGTATGCTTTTGAGATTTAAGCCATAGTGCTAATAGACCTACAACCTTCCATTTTCACAGATATTTCATCAGATTGCATCATCTGACCATAGCTAGAAATAGTGATTATTTTTGAAAGGCCACTGTGTTTCCCTGTTACAATAGAAGCCAAAAAAATTCTTTTCCTTTATATCAACCAGCTTATTTTGAAAGTTTTCACCTTTAACACCATATGTGTTACTATATTACAGTGGTACCTTGGGTTAAGTACTTAATTTGTTCTGGAGGTCCGTACTTAACTTGAAACTGTTCTTAACCTGAAGCACCACTTTAGCTAATGGGGCCTCCTGCTGCCACCACGCCGCTGGAGCACGATTTCTGTTCTCATTCTGAAGCAAAATTCTTAACCTGCAGCACTATTTCTGGGTTAGCAGAGTCTGTAACCTGAAGCGTATGTAACCCGAGGTACCACTGTATTTTGGGAATTACTTTAGTTTGGATTTATGATGCTCTTGTTATTTGTTACTCCTATTGCTCTTGTTACTCTGGTACAGAAACCCTCCTTGTCGCATGGTATAAAATTTGAGTGATGCCATACTCTTCTAACTTGAGCATAATGCAGTTGATTTGAAATACAGTCTTGTAATCAGTAACAAAAAGAAGCAGCGATGACAGTGATTCTCTTGTGCTTCATCTTCACATTTGGGTCTTTTTGCTTAGCTTGCCAAGAAATACCACCCGGACACGAACAAAGATGACCCTAAAGCAAAGGAGAAGTTCTCGCAACTGGCTGAAGCCTACGAGGTAACGTGGGGGTGTTTTTTCAAGGGGGGTGACGGTGGGCTCCTTCTGGAGTGGTCCCATTGCTCAGAATGGCATCACGACTTCACAATCTAGCCATGTTAGCTCTGCGAGGCAAAAATAAAGCCCTCATCTTCCTTCCTTGTAGGTCTTAGGCGATGAAGTGAAACGGAAACAGTATGATACTTACGGAACCGCCAGTTTCGATGCAAGCTCAGCAGGATCCGGGCAACAATATTGGCGTGGCGGCCCGTCTGTGGATCCAGAGGAGCTGTTCAGAAAGATCTTTGGGGAGTTTTCAGGGTCCCCTTTTGGAGACTTCCACACTGCCTTTGACCAGCCCCAGGAAGTGAGCATAACAATCTGTCTGCATGTGTAGCTTTTAAGGGAAAGTTACTTCGGAAAAGTTCGTTATGACTGGGATTCTAGTTTTGACTGCCCGGTTGTCCAGTTTGATTTGTAAGTAGTAATTCATTAAATGCCTGATTTAATATTTACAATTGCGCTGAGACAGAGCCATTCCTAAAAGAGGGAAACATTTCGCCCCACATCACTGTCTTCTGCCGTGTGCAAAATGGTGAGTCAAAATAGCTGGCCCTGATCTTTGCCTGAGCATTGAGTGATGGCTGCCTTTGCTCCCTCTCTCTCTTTAGTATATCATGGAACTGACATTCAACCAGGCCGCCAAGGGCGTCAACAAGGAGATTCAAGTGAACATCAACGACACCTGCCAGCGCTGTGATGGCAAAGGGCACGAGCCGGGCACCAAAGTGCAACACTGCCACTACTGCAATGGCACTGGCATGGTAAGTGTATTGATGGGTCACAACGCAGAGGAAAGCAGGCTTTGCTCACCTCGCTGCTGTGCGGAGCCTCCTGCCTCTGCCAACTGGACAACTTTGCTTTTCGGAGGAGGGCAGAGAGCTTTCCCCCTTCGCTTGCTTGATTTAGATTCATTGGGAATCATTAGCCACTGGAGACTCCCACACCTAGAAAGTGCCGAAGGAATAATCCCTGCTTGCAAAAATGCCCAGAAAGGCATCACCTCTTTCTGCATCTTCTCTCCCCTCCCCCCCCCCCATAGGAGACGATCAACACAGGTCCCTTTGTCATGCGTTCTACGTGCCGGCGATGTGGCGGGCGTGGCTCAGTTATGACGACCCCCTGTGTGATGTGTCGCGGCTCTGGGCAGACGAAGCAGAAGAAGGTGGTGATGGTCCCAGTTCCCGCAGGTCCGCATGCTCTTGTCTTGTTCGGGTTTTTCATTATATGGGGTGGCTGCTGCCATGCTTTCCTGAAGCTTGGTTGGGTCAGAGCAGAGGAACGACAGCTGCTTCCTGCAGAATGGATCAAGGGAGGGCTGGGGTGGAGTGGGCCTTTGCAAAGGTGGGCTGCTGAGGATTTAAGAATCCTATAGCGTATGAGAGACAAGCAGGAAGTACCAGGGGAATGCCCATGTTTACTACACTCTTGCTCTGGCTTCAGGTGTGGAGGATGGACAGACGGTTCGGATGCCTGTAGGAAAGAGGGAAATCTTCATTACCTTCCGGGTGCGTATTTGTCTGGGCTCCCATGATTCTCTGCCCTGTTTGAAAACAGCACCCGTCTGCTGCCGCCTCCTCCATGAACTGTACCCTCTTTCTGGATTCAGGTTCAGAAGAGCTCTATGTTCCGGAGGGACGGTGCAGACATCCACTCGGACCTCTATGTCTCCATAGCACAAGCTGTCCTCGGCGGCACAGCCAGGTCTCCTGGTCTGTACGAGACAATCAGCATTGCGGTATGTAGCAGCGGGTCCCTTGATGACAGGGAGCATGCGGGTGGTCTGTATGGCTGCGCCTTCTGGTCCCTGTCAGTTGGAGATACGGCTCAGATGTCTCCCTCCAGAGAGCTCAGCCTGGATCTCCCAGCCTATAGAGCAGGGCGCCCTGTTCATCTTACTATGTTTACTGCGTCCAAATGGAAATCTGTGTCAAGCACTGTATGCTCTCGCTGCCCTCGTCTTCTGCTGCAGGACTCCGCATGTGGGGCACATGTTGCCACAGTGTCCCTCCTCTGACTCGCACAGCACAATCCTGCACACGTTACTCCGTTAATCCCACTGTGATCACTTGCGCTTGCTCCCTAATAAGCGTATTTAGAATTGCATCCTGGATCTGTGTCGGCTGTTATCCTTTCTCCTTTACCTCTCCTGTGTGACTGGCTGCTTACACACTCCTGTGGGAGCCGTGCTTATTTTAAATTGAATTCCCTCTGGTTGGAGGGGGGGGGGGTTCCCTGGAGAAATACAGTGGTACCTCGCAAGACGAATGCCTCGGAAGACGAAAAACTCGCAAGACGAAAGAGTTATTTGTTTTTTGAGTTGCTTCGCAAGACGAATTTCCCTATGGGCTTGTTTTGCAAGACGAAAACGTCTTGCGCCTTTTTCTTAAAACCGTCAATGCATCCCTATGGGAAACCGTCAATGCATTTCCTATGGGAAACCATGCTTCGCAAGACGAAAAATTCACAAGACGAAAAAACTCGCAGAACGAATTAATTTCGTCTTGCGAGGCACCACTGTAAATAGAACTGGACACATATGGTTGTACGCAAAATGCTGAATAAACCCTGTTCCTCCACCTCTCTGCCAGATCCCCCCAGGCATTCAAGCTGACCAGAAGATTCGGATGAGTGGGAAGGGCATTCCCAGAGTTAACAGTTACGGTTATGGCGACCACTATATTCACATAAAGATCAAAGTTCCCAAGTAAGTCTGGGGGGGGGGTGCTTTTGGGGCCGGGGTGGATGGTGGCATTCAGCAGGAGCATGTTAGACATGCAATGGTGCAAAACGCAAAGTGGCCTTTATTTTGGGAGATGTAGCAGGGAATGATGGATACAGGGGAGGAAGTCCACCTCTCCTCAGGCCACACCCCTTTTTGTATTAAGCAGTATATAATGGGTTATTAGCGAGCCATCATTGGGAAGAGGCACCTGGGTTTCAAAGAGAGGATCCAGCGCTGCAGGACGGTGGCTTTGGGGAGCCTGGCAGGCACCAGGGGAAGAGGCTGCCTTTAGCGTGTAGGCGTGTTCATTAGGCGGTTCAGGTTTTTCCCAGGATTGCGAGCCTTCCTGCCGAGTGGATGCCTCCAAGGTAGCCCTTTCCCCCCTTTGTGCTTCAGGAGGCTGACAGACCGCCAGCGAGCCTTGATGCTGAGCTATGCAGAAGATGAAACCGAAGTGGAAGGGACCGTGAATGGCGTCACCAATACAGCCACTGGTAAGTGGAGCCCTGCAAGGTGGGGCGCTTGGAGGTGGCAGGGGACCCTCCCGCCGCCTCATTAAATGGCCCGCTCTGCAATGTGGTGCTTACAATGGTATTGAGATGGGCAACGTGGGACTTATGTGGCCTAGTTGCAATGGCAGCAGTGTGACCTGCGCCCCTGCTGGAATGGAAGTCTCTTTGCATTGGTAGATGCCACAAGGAACGAGTCTGGTTGTGTTGTGGTCCTCACTGGGGGAGGGATCAGGTGGCATCTCTTAGCATCACCTTACCTGCCAGCTGTCACCTTAAGCTAAAGGATTGTGATTCTCCCTTAAAAAGGAAGAGGGAGGTATTGATTTTGGGACCAGAGGACATAGGATGTAGTTAGAGGCATTTCAGACAGCCTAGATTTTTTTTAAAGTATTTATCTTCACATTCTTGGTCTCCTTGTGACATTTTCCCTGATGGGGGTACAGTATGATTTGGATTTGAAGGTCTAGGCTATAAAGGAAAGAGGTGGGGCCCTTGGAGAGGCTGTTTGTGCCCTTCCTTGCACAACTGCCTTGTAAAGATCTGGCATCCAGATGTTGGACTTCAGTTCCCATCAGCCCTAGGAGCCAGCATAGCCAGTGGTCAGGGATGATAGAAGCCATAGTCCAGCAAGATTTAGGGGACCACAAGTTCCTCATGTCTGGGTTTAAAGGAGCTGGACGGTCTTTTCTGACGCAGCTGAGTGACAGAAAGGAGACCAAAGAGCCAGGTAGCCGTTACCAAGCAGGTGGCCCTCAGATGCTTTGGTCTGCATTGTCCATCGGCCCCTGGGAGCACAGCCACAGGACCCTGGAGTTCATGGTGTTGGCAGTCCAGAATGGCTGGAGGGGCACCAGGTTGGCAGAGTTGCCTTCTAAGAGATAGAACTGGAATTGCAAATAAATGCTGTGAGAAGCAGCAAAGATACTGCCTGGCGATGAGAGCTAGGCATGAGAACAAGAAGCAAGAGGCCAAGAAGCATCAGTTGGCAAAGCAGTATAATGGGAAGGTCCCTCTCGGTTGATCCCAGGGCACTTCCAATACATGGAACACAGGCTGAAGCGAAATGAGTTTGTTAGGCCTTCCAGCACGAGCGTGCCACCCCCAGCCTTGCCTCTCCTCCTTGGCCAAGTGGCCAGGAAATGTTTCCAGGTGTGGTGAGCCAATGGGTGGCAGCAGCAGCAGCACCGCCATCTCACAATTGCATATCCTGACGCAGCTCTCTGCTGTTTGTGTCTAGGTGGCAGGGGGACGACTAGATCGGGGGCAGGCGAGGAGAGGCCCGAGGCCCAGGGGGACGACAAGGAGGGATTCCTAGCTAAACTTAAGAAAATGTTTAGCTCCTGATTTGCCCCGCCAGAGGTAGGAGGCCTCTTGTGTTCTTCTGTGCTCACTGCTGCTGAGCAGACACAGAATTGTTTGCAGCTGGGTGGGGCAGCCTTTCCGGCTGAGGGGGACAAGGTAGCAGAGACCCTTCTTCCCGCCCTAGAATCCCGTAAAGAGCAGCAGCTGGTCTGGTGCCAGCTCTGCCTGTTGCGCTGCTTCCTTCCTTGACCCACTGGGCCTTCCTCTCCTCTCGGCTGTCCCACGCCACCAGCTTTTGGTTGCAACGGCGACCCAACAGCCACGCAAATAGATGGTGGGGGCACAAGAGACTGGGTGCTGCATCTACTACTGCAAGCCACGTGTGACGGTGCTGCGCGAGGGCATAAGGCTTTGGGTGTCAGTAGAATGCATAAGATTCATTTGTGAATTGCATAGGTGCAATCCTTCTGGAAAGGTTTGCCACTTGAGGCCCTGAACCCTTGGAACTGCCTGCCACTGGATGCTGGCAAAGCGTCTCAAAAGACTGGAGCCCACACTTAAACTGCGACCAGGCAGAGGCCCCCTCTGCACCCAGGATGTCAGGGTTGGAGGGATTGACCTGCAGGCCCACAGCTGCCACTAGTCGCAGGGAGATGAGGCTTCTCTGTGGCTACGGCTGGTTGTCTGTTGACTTCCATGGGGAGAGGGCAGCCCTTGCCAGCAAGCTGCTCTTTGCAGTCGAAGTGCAATAAGACTTCCCTTTTCCTTTTGGCTCCAGGGAAACGTTCGGCCGGAAACTAGGGTGATGTGTGGCAGCGGTCGAGCGGCTGTGTCGTCCTCCGTGGAGGTGAAGCGACTGCAGGAGCCTGGCAAGAAGAATCCTAGACAGACACACTGGAACTTGCTTGGCAGGCTGTCTGCGCAGGTGGAAGGCTTTTGCCTCTGGAAGCAGGACTTGGGAGGGCGGCCTCTGCCTTTCGCCTACGGGAGCTGCAAAAGGTTCTGAGTTCCCTGGAGAGACCCTCCTCCTTTTCCAGACAGATGCAGACCACCGAGTGGGAACCTGGACAGCAAAAATCAGGCACCCGTCTAGTTTAGCAAACAGTCCTGCTCTCCCGAGGTTTTGACAAGCCCCGCAGAGAGCTCCTGAGATCACCAGCCTGCTCCAAAAAGCGGAGAGGCAGTGGAGAGCCCACGAATTCCCTGAACCCCGAGTTCTTTTGGCCGCCAGGGGAATTTGGCTTCAGAGTTTTGTGGCACAGCCTGGCCTCAAGAGAGCGGCTTCTCTCGACTGCAGCAGCTGTAAGTAAACAGCCGGGGATTCCTCCATTGCACGTGGGCAGGCAGGGAGATCTGTTGCATCTCTCGTGTAGGTCTGAAACGCATCTGAATTAGTTTCCCCTTTGCTCTCCTGCTAGCTCGTGGGGTTGCAGTGGGGTGCTGGGAGCAGCTGCTTCGTGCAGCAGCATTTTTTTGTAGGAAAGCAGCAGTCAAATACAACAACGTGCCTCTTCCCATTTACCTGCACTCAGAAGGCGTGTCCCATAGCATTTGCTGTGTGTGAAGCATCCCTCTGCACCTTTGGCCTAAGAGGACAGATGGTGGGGGAAGCGAGAGCAGAATGCGCCCCATTGGCCTCTGAAAGAGCTGGCCATGAGGCTGGGCACAGCTGAGCCACAAAGCAATCAGGACTGCTGGGGGTGTGAAGGTGGCTGCTGCACCCAGTCGCTGTTACTTATTTGGCCGCTTTAAGATTCCTACCCTACCCTGCAATAAAATCCACCCGGACTGGCGCTCTCTCCCTTCACCTGCTAACAGACGGCACGTGCAGCCTCCTGAGCCATTTGGCCTGCAAGGTGATTCTGTATCAAATGTAAAATACACTCTATAAAAAAGATCTTTAGAATCCATCCTTTTGTTCTTCTCCCTTTCAAACGTCACAGCAACCTGGAAGGATGCAAGAAGTGTAAGAGTATTCTTGAGGTTTTACTTGGGTGAGGGAAGGGAAATGGTATCCTTGAACCCTGCTGCTAGGGGGTGATACAGAAAGGAAAGCCGCCCTATTGAACTAGCACCTATCCCTAGTTTGCCTGCTTGACCCTACATACTAGGACGTGGCTTCCTACATCTAGCTGTTAGGTCCAAAGCAACAAGGCTAGCCCCATTTCCTGGTCCTGAAGTCATACCCCGGGCTGTCAGCCCTATGACCTTTTATCTGGCGAGAGAGCCTGAGGCTTTGCTGCTACGCTGGTCACCTCCCATTCTTCAGGGTTCCTGGAGGGGTGGGGCAGAGCTGGCCAGCAGCCCCTGCCTGGAGTGGAGGCAGGCTGCCTTGCTACAGGGTTCCACCAGGACACAGGCTCAAAATCACTTCCTGGCCCAGGCCAATTCCCAAGTATGACTTCTCCCCTTCTTTGGGTCATGCAAGATGTTATGCATGGATGACTGACAGCCTTGGGCTTTGTAGCTTTGTCCAAGGCAAATAACGACCCAAGACTTGAGTGATCTGTGGTTGGAGCTGCCGGACCTCCCCCCTTTGTGGTTTGACTTGAAGCAAGTGAGCCTCAAAACCGCCACCCCTCCCATGAATTCAACCCTGCAAGGAGAATGGAATAACGGTCCAAGCCATCTTTCTTTATTTAAGAGGGGAGAACAAGGCAGGTGATCTTAGGGAGGCCTCTCCCCTGCTAGAGGTCCTTGAAAGCAGCTTTTTCCTCCGCCACCCACTCCTCAAACTTCCTGGCCTTTGGGTTGAGCTTCAGGGTCACGGCAGGATCTCGGACTGGGCCCAGGATGTTGAAGCGGAACATGTTAGCTAGCGCTTGGGCCCCAGGAAAGTCCAGCTTCTCATAGGATTCAAGCGACATCTGCAGAAAGAGCAGGAGAAACTGCATTGGTCCAACCTGCAGATAATGCTGACCTGGAAACAAAGGGGCCTGGGAGCTTTCCGCAGCATCTGGCGCTCTCGCTGTGGCATTTAGGTACAGATGGGTGTGGCCTGTCCCTTCCAGCGAGTGCCAGCTCAGTGGTCCTCCCCACCCCCCTGCCTGGAGGGCTGCCCAGGCACCTGCTTACCTTGGCATCTCTCACAGGCTTCCCGGTGTACTTTTCTATCAGGGCTGCGTACTCTGCCACGGTGTGCTTGCAGCTGCTTAGCCCAATGTCCTGGCCTATGTACTTCTCTGGCTCTTTCATCAGCCGAACCACAACTGGCCCGAGATCAGCCACGGCCATCCCATCTAAGGGCACTTCTCCCATGGGAATGACTACAAAAAAGAGGAGAAGAGGAGGGAGGCTTGATCAGGAGCTGAGGTTTCTCAAGGGAAGGAGAAAACAGCACAGGCAGAGCAAGTGCAGTGACCATCAATTGCAACCCAGATGCACAAAGGGGGATGATACTATTTTTTTAGGGAGGGGGCATATTTTTATTGAATATTATCGATGCATCCCAAACCACAAAATAGAACCTCATGAGAGAAACACCTAAAAACCAAACCAAGGCTGTCATGGGATGTTACATTCACAAGAAGAAATTATAAAGCTGGTTATCTGGATATTTGCAATAAGCAACGTAGACAAGTAAGGGGAAGGTACCGCTTTAAGAAATGAGAGAGCAAAAGGTGCGGCACACGGGACTTGCAAGATGGACAGACCCACAAACCTATGACTGAAACCATCAGAAGCACAAGGGGCACCAAGAATACAAAGCTCTATAGTAAATAATAATAATAATAATATAATAATTCAATCAGTTCCCCAAATTTATTGGGAGGCTTATGGAAGGAGATCTGTGCTACTTATCCTGCAGGCACTTCCCTCTGCTGTGCGTGTGCGTAGCCAAGGGGACACATGCCCCCCCCCCTCGATCACGTAAATCAATAAGAAAACTTAACTGAAGCCTGCCCCTCCTAACTACGGGCTATGCCCATGCTGCTATGTGCTGCCCTGAGATCTATGGATAAAGGTAGGTATACACATTTAATATATGAAAATAAAATATGAAAGTGTGTCCAATTAACCCTTTGGAATGGGGTGAGGAGGGCAGTGGCAGACTAAGGAAAGCACCTGCCCATCTTTTTTCTGCCCAGGGTGAGGCTTGAGGCCCCCCTGCCCTTCCCCCCTCCGCAAGAGAGAGGCACGCCACTGGCATCAGACTCCCTGCCAATCTGGGCAGCAGGCGAGACATCTCTTAAGGGCAGAAGGAGGGATGCTGTTACCTAGCTCATAGCTGTCTCCATCTGGGGCTTTCTGGGGTCGGAAGATGGTGATGAAGTTCTCAAAGTACCAGGGCAGCCGAAGGCTGGTCATGGGCACCCCGACAGCCCGAAAGTATTCCTCCACTTCGCCTTTGCCGTCAAAGTGTGGCACCTCCAGCTGCCCCTCCGTTAGCTTCTTCACGTTTTCCAGGCCGCTGTAAACCACGTAGCCCAAGGCCAGTCGCTTGGCTAAGTCTGCCACTTGCTTCCCCTGGGTGCAAAACCGGACACGGAATGAGAGGCAGGAAGCACTGGTCTTGCCCAAATTTATCCCCCAAGGAAGAAGGTGGCTCCCTCCCAGGCAGGGGATTGTCCTTGCCTGCGCTCCCGGCAGCAGTGAAAGAACTTTGGCAAAGGGGTGGCTTGCGGGGCTGTGGGTTGCGGAGGCCCCTGTGGGCCACCAGAGTTGCCCTTCTGCCTTCAGCAGCAGCTTAATGTACAGCTGTCGCCCCGGTGGCCTTGGGGCAAGGAGTAGCTCTGGCCAACTTTGGCTGGAGCAACAGCTGTGACCATTCCGAGTTTAGCCACCAGAGTTCGTGTGTTAGTTACTTCAAGACTGGATTTGCTGCAATCCATGCCCTGTGAGGATTTCTTTGTGGCTGATCTGGAAAGTCTGGTTTCAATAGATTTTTCAAATGCTTAACTCAGTCTTTTAGATAAGATCATGAAGATACCAACAAAAGGTAAGTTCGGTGATATTCACAATACCGAGAGGTGCTAGTAAGAGTTGTAGATAGATGTTAATAAAGTTGTAGACAATGAAGTTAAGCATTTGAAAAATCTATTGAAACCCAACATTATAAGTTCGTTTTAGGCTGGGTAGTTTGCAAGTCTTTGTGGCTTTGTTTAATGTTTTGTATTTTTCTCAGAAGTCTGATAAAGTATGTATAATTACTGTTCTGTGTATATTAATCGCCAACGTGTTGCGTGAGTCACACTATGTCTATCAGCAGCACAGGTTGCATTTTTCTACCAAGATCACACTTGGCTGCTGACTGGTTGCTAGGCTTATTATTGGCATGTGATGCTCTTAATAGCATATCAGACTGCTGCAGATGCAGCCTCAGCATCCAGTTCTGAAAGAGATTCCCCCCCCCCCCAATGCCTCTTGGGCACCCCTCACACCGCACTGCGGGTTGCCCCGTCTTTGGGCTTAGCTCCACCTGGGCAACTTCCCGCTCTTTGCTGAGATGTTGCCAGAAATCGGTCACGAGGAAGACTCCGTACGCCCCTCGCAGGGCTTGCTCCAGGCTTCGCACGTCCTCCAGGTCTGCCTTCACCACTTCAGCGCCCTTCTTCTCCAGCTCCTGGGCGGCCTTGTGCTGCGGGTTGCGGGTGACAGCACGCACCTGGAAGGTGCCATCGTCCAGCAGGGCCCTGGCCACCGAGCCTCCCTGGAGCCCTGCGGGAACGCAAGGGGGGGGGGAGGGGAGTCGGAAGCAGGTCAGCAAGAAAGGAAGGAAATATCCAGTGCCGGCAACGTGAATTCTTTATTCAAGGGAATGGAATCCTTCTCAGCCTAGTGGTCTCAGCAACCCTTCCCAGCAGGTCTTGCCCCTATGGAGCAGCTGCCAGGGCTGAAGGTCCCTGCCTTCCACCCCTCCTAAGATGCTCCTCTCCCAAGCCGTCTCAAACTGCGTCTGTGTACCTCCGGCCTCTGTTCTGCTCCCCTCATCATTCTCCACGTTCTTGGGAGACCAGGAGAGAGAGGGGAGACTCCCTGGATTCTTCAGCTGTCTCTGCAGTCGGCAGTATGGACCACAGATGCATCACAAAGGACAAGGCCCTGCCTTAGACGCGGTCAGTTCCTTGGGCACTGTCTAAACCACCTTTCCCAAACATGGTGTCCTCCAGAGGGGACGATGGCAGCAGCTGATGGGAATTGTAGTCAAGGGCATGGTGGCCTTGTGAACTTCACTCAGGTTGCCTGCAGTGCCTCTGTGGATCCCAGAACCACGGAATGGTAGAGGTGGAAGGGACCCCAAGGGTCATCTAGTCCCACCCCCTGCAACGCAGGAGTCGCAACTCAAGCATCCCCGACAGGTGGCCCTCCAACCTCTGCCTATAAAAGCCTCCCAGGAAGGAGAGCCCGCCACCTTCCGATGTGTGGAGACAGCCCATTCGTCACACTAAATGCTCGTGTTCATTTTAACTGCGTTGCTGCTTTTATTTCTCGCGCTGCATTTCATTGCACAGTATCATAATTTGAAGGAATTAAAAACAATACAATTAAAATCAACGCAGCATCTAGAGCAGTGTGTTAAAAGTTGCTACAACAGAATGTCATTAAATGGCCCACCAGGACCCTAATTTTCAAGGGACGGGGGAATTGGTGAGGAACCACACCACTCCAGGGGGCAGCAAGTTTGGGAGGGCTGACTTCTCTTGACTGGCAGCAGCTCTTCTGGGGTTTCGGGCAGGAGAGCTGGATATGCCAGAGACTGAAGGAGGAGCAGGAGACTCTAATCTCAGGGTTACGGGTTCGAGCCCCATGTTGGGCAAAAGATTCCTGCATTGCAGGGGGTTGGACTAGATGACTCTTGGGGTCCCTTCCAAGTTCTATGATTCAATGCCCTGCCACTGGGCTATACTCCCTAAAAGGGGGGGGGTACTGCCTAAGCACGTTTTGAAGCAGGCAAAGCAATGCACTTTAAGGCCATCTAAAGCCCCCGAGGTCCACAGCCTGACATTCCCTAACTGCTCCCGGGGACGCAGATCAGCCCCTCTCTGGGCGAGATAAATCTCCCGCCTGCCCGCTGCGCCCAGAGGCAACCTACCTGAGAGACGCGCCCACGTCCCGCCGAGATGCCAGAATGCGCGACATGTTTCCTAGTCTCCATTTTGGAAGGGTACCTACCTGTAGCTCCAAAAACCACCACCCGTTTCTTCTCCGCCATCCTCGGAGCTGAGGGTACTTTGGCTGTGTTACCAGAAATATCCGAGGGCTCCAACTAGACACCAACCAGAGTAAATTGGAGCAAATCAGCAGCCTGTAGGCTTGGCCTTTATTGAACTGTTGCAGCAGGGTGTTCCCCTCACTTGCAGGAGAGAGGAAAAGACCCAGAACAATGGTGTGCAAGACCTTATAAAAACTTTTGAAATTCCCCTCCTCTAGGTCAAGCCCACCCCCAGAAACATCATGCATACATTACAGAAAGGAGGGGTTGAGGGAGGAGTTGTGGTGGTAACCTGAGTGTCTTGTCACCTGGCTGGTTCCCCTCTCCCCCCCCCCCATGAGTCATTCTCCGAAGATTGTCCTCTGTCTGGGATCATCAGGGTTGGCATAGCAACTGGGCAGGGCTCCTGTGGATGTGCTGGGATGGTGAAGGGATTATGGCGCCCTGTATCAAACCTTCCCCATTTTGCAGTCTTTCCTTCATGGAGTAAAATAAAAGTGGAACAGTGCAAATCTGATGTATGGTTGATTTTCTATGAATTTATAACAGAAGTGTAGCGTATGTGGTGTGTGAGTGTGAGTGAAGTTTGTACAAACTGAATGATGGGGGGGGGGGGTTCCTGCTACAGTTGCCTTGGAGAAAGGAAGAACTTTTGCAAAGGTCACGAGGGAGATTGCTCCCGCCTTGGCGCTGCTTTCCTGACACCAGGCAGGACTTGGAGGGGGACCCCCAAAGGTCATCCAGCCCACCCCCCTGCAATGCAGGAATTGCAATGGAAGGATCACGGACCGGGTGCCCGTTTCACTCTGACTGAGCCCCCAGTTAGTCCCTGGAACGGATTGGAAACCCCACTTGGCACAATCTGGAATGACGGGGTATGGGATTTCTTCATCCCCGGGTCAATACACGTGTTAAGGGTAACGCCCTGAATGCACCTGGCCAGAGACTCACGACTCTTGGAGATCACGATGATCCGCAGGAAAAAGGCGTCCTGGTGCGAGGGAGCCTCGTGAGCAGCGCGTGACTCCGAAAGGCACGGCGATGTCGTCACGCAGTCCAGCCCGCGGGAGGGAAAGGGAAGGGGGAATGAACTCTGCACATGCTCGGAGGCACTCTCTCCCCGCAGGGGCTTAACTGCAGCAGCGGCATGGCCGTGTTATTATTTATTTGTTTATTTTACTGGCTTTGCGGCAATAAAGAGAACACTGGACAACAAAGTCCCCATCCGCCTTCCTCCCTGCAGTGCCAAGCAGGCGCCGCGCGGGGGCGGAGGAGAGGCGCGCCTCTCGCCCTCCCTTCCCGCCGCCCTCATCTCTCTGGCCGAGCAGGGGAGGGGGCGTGGCGCAGTGGGGTTTCTTCCCCGCCCATTTCCGGGCCAGCCTCGGCCCCTCCCCCGAGGGGGCGGGCCCCGCCGCCGTCACAAAGGCGCTGCTCGCCCGCCGATAGGCCGCCCGCCGCGCCTAGGAAGCGGCCCTTTGTGCGCGAGGGGGCGGAGCTCCGTCCGGCGGAGGCGCTGACCGGAAGTGCCTCTAGACGGTGAGGAGACCCGGAGGAAGCGGCAGGAGCGGCGGCCGGCGGAGGTAACGGTTCCGCGGCGGCCGTTGGCCGGGCTTCCCCTGGGCACGCGCAGAGGGCCGCCTCCCAGCCCCTTCCCCAGGAGCGCCAGGCCGGCCAGCAGGGGCGCTGTTGGGGAGGGGGGGTCCTAGTGAGGACTAGGAACTTGGGGGGATCAGGGCTCGTTTAATCTCTCTTTCAACCCCCCCCCCATCTTGGAAGCGCCTCCCTCAGGCCTGGCCTGCCTCGCAGGGGTGTTGTTGGGGATTCAGAGAGGAGGAGGGAGAAGAACCACTCGCCCCCCCATTGAGGTGCCTGGAGGGCGGGGTGCAATGACAGTACATAAGTAAGATTTCCCCCACCACAACAACCCTGTGAGGTAGGTCGGGATGAGAGAGATGGCGAGGGGCTCAAGGTCATGCCCAGTGAGGCTCGAGACAGCTGAGTTGAGGGGGGAATTCGAACCCTGGTCTCTGCTGGACCCTGGTCCTCCTCTGATCCCCACAAGAACCCTGCGAGGGAGGCGGTGCGTGGCTCCCAGTGTCCCCCCCAATGAGCTCTGTGGCCAAGGAGGGGATCGGAAACCCCCTTCTAGTCTGACACGCGCTTAATTCCAGTCGCTTAGCTGCATGGAGGGGGGCTTTCCTTCTGCCCACCCCCAATTTCTACTATTCAGCCTCACTGGATTAGGAGAAAAGGAAGGGCTTTCTTCACAAATGTGAATAATTTTTTACCCCTGCATCACTTTACTCACTACCCCCACCTAACTAAAAAGCCCCACGTGATATTTATTGGTTAAAAAGCAGGAGGCTGATAGTAGGAAGAAGCGGACAGACTCCATCGTGGAGGGATGCAAGAAGTATATCTGGACTTCATTCTTCCCTCCCTCCCTTGTGAAGAGGGTCCATTTAAACTACCTGATTTATGAACAAGTTTCCTGGGGGACCCCACTTCTTGCATCCCTCCATTCTGGGGGCGGGTGTTTTATCTATTCCGACTCTCAGCTTCCTGTTCTTTAACTATGGTTCTGGGATTTACCCAGAGGCAAGCTGCCTCTGGATGTGGAGCCTGTAGTTTAGCTGCCACAGCTAATACCGTGGAAGAGCCCCAGTGGGTCAGACCAGGCGGCCCAACATTTCTGGCATCCTGTTTCCAACAGCAGCCAGCAGGATGCTGCCCAGAAGCATCCATGTGGCGCATGAAGATTGCAGCCCTCCGTCATTTTACCACCACCACTCCCGGCCCAAGTGGTTGGTAATCTGCAGCCTGATGCTTCTGGACTTGGAGGTTCCACTACCTGCCATGGCTTCTTCCATGTGGTGAAGTGGAGGATGTTTAGTTGTCCTGCCTGAGCATCTGAAGGTCGTGCTGTTGCTGCTCCCTCTTGAATGGGGCCGGGCACTATCCTGAGCATCCCACTCCTGTATTGGAGGAAGTGGCACAGAGTGCTAGCCCCTTGGCTTGGTCTGTCACTCTTGGGTCCAAGACTCAATCAACTTGGAAAATGAGTGTCAAAAGTGCCGGAAATATAGTTAAGCTGCTAGCTGTGATGACTTATTAACATTTCATTGTCCTGTATACTTCAGTTGCGTTTTTTGAGTAGGCAACTTGTGGTTTTCCTTTGGAACTGTACTGGTCCAGCTGAAATTATTAGAAGCAATGTTAGAGGGAATTCGTTTTGGGGGGGAGTGGGGCACTCATATAAGTTCCTACGGATCCTTTCTCAAGTTCCTTTGGAATAAATTCCCAGTCTCTGGAAGTGAGCTGTGCCTGAGCAGCTTGCCAGCCCTCTGGTGGTGTGATGCAGAGGTTTTCCTGAACCGAAGGCAAAGGCAGTGGGAGGTTTCCTGGTATCAACAGCCTCCTGACGTCAAGTCCTTGCCTAGTTGGCATGGCGCGACTGGAATCCTGTGGCAGGAGGTGCCTGGGGTGCGGCCGCCTCCTGGGACATTTCAGAGAAGGAAGTTTTGTTTCTCGAACTGTAATTTGGCGGATGGATTGCCTTGAAGTGTGCACATCTGTAGCAGCACTCAGCTGGTTCCTGTGCTCTGGGATGGGAATAACTTTTGCCCCAACCATCACTTGCTTAGAATAAGGTGCCTTTGTGACTGGTATGTGGTGTCCTTTTGGGCAGTGGCCACTCAGAAAGGAACTGAAGAGCTAACTAGCAGTGATTTGCAAAACGTCTCCATGTTCCCTGTGGTCTAGGAAAGGAACTGGCAGCAGGGTGCATGATTTGGAGCAGGTTTCTGAGCAACCAGTGGCATGTCTGTGGCTGGTACTTGATGCATCACCAGGCTTGTGCAGCCAAATTGAAATAGGGTTATAATGTATTGCAAAATCTCTAGGCCCAGACCTGATTAGGTGTTGAGGGCTGACTCTTTTAAATCCTGCTTGAGTTGCTCATTTGCACTTTTCCACCAAGGCACCAAATCAGAGATGCATTAGTTAAGCCCAGGATTTCCCTGAGGGGGCTGGGTGAGGTGGCGCAAGGCAGGGGCTGCTGCAGCTCGACAGGGTGTAATGGTGCTGATGGGCAGCTTGTGGCATCCTTTTTAAAGCACTGGCACCGTACCTGCTGTTACTTTGTCCCCGCTAATTTGAGGAGATGCAGTTCCCATATCCCATCTCTCTCTTTCTGCGCGTCTCCCTGTGTCTTGCTGTATTTGTCTGTCTGTCTCTCTCTCTCTCTTTCCCATATCTGCCTGCAAGCCCTGCAGTGTTTCTGACTATCTTGTTGTTCTTGGCCACAGGTATCATCTGTCTCGTCCCCTGCATGTCCTTCATGGCATGGCTGGCAGAGCTGGCTCGCATTCAGCTTTGGCTGCTCCCTCCCTTTGTTCCTCTGGAGCAGTTTCAATGGCTCACCAAGTAGAGGTGGTTGCTGCTTCTGCTGCAGCCCAAATCCCAGAAATGAAAGGCAGGCATTGAAGGGCTTCTTTGCTACTCTTTCTGCTGCCGGGGCAGCTGCAGCCCAGACAATGGTTTGCTCAGCAGTTGCACATCAAACTGGGCTCTTTGCTCTCCTCCGTTCTCAGGCTGACCATGGAGCTTAGTCGGAGGCTGTTCTTACTGAAGAGTGGGCACAGTGAAAGTTGCTGGAGACAAGGACTTACATTTGGGGTGGTAGGCTTAAAATCCTGCACTTCTAAGTTGGCTTGGTCACACAAACGGATCAGGTTAATGCTTCGCACCACCACGTTGTTAGCCTTTGATTTGCAAAGCTTGGTTTTCAGCTCCTGTTGCATGAATCTTATTTGACTGTTAAGGATGCTGTAGAGTTGTGGCTGTGTAACTGACTCTTGCTCTTTCTGAACAGGTAATTGAGGATTGAGCAAAGTGTCCTGTTGCCCAGCCGAGATCCACTGGTTGCAGAATGTCGTCTGATGTAACAGAGGCGCTGGAGGAGCCTGAAAATCTTTCCTATGAGGAGTTGGAGGAGGATGACAATGTGAGGTGAGGAGGAGAAGGAAGTATTGGCAGAGGCCGCAATGGCAGGCTGGGAGATCTTGTCCTTGTGGTTTGATGCAGTACTACTGCATGAATGTGGTTCTAGATTCAGGTAGGTAGCCGTGTTGGTCTGACGCAGTTGAAATAAATAAATTTTAAAATTGTCCAGTAGCACCTTAGAGACCAACTAAGTTTGTTCTGGGTATAAGCTTTTGTGTGCATGCACATGAAAGCTTATACCCAGAACAAACTTAGTTGGTCTCTAAGGTGCTACTGGACAAATTTCTTTATTTATTTCGACTGCATGAATGTGAGTAGGCCTGGAGCAAGAAAATGGAGTAAAAATGCCCCCAAAGGAGACTTATTTGATTCATCTTAACCAAAATTTATAGGCGGCTTAATAAAATAAAATCTGTTAAGTGATCTACATAAAATAGTGGTTATCAACTGGAAAAAAGCAACACACTTTAACAACAAGTAGACAGAATACAGTGATCAAAAATACAGCCTCGACACAATTAACTTTCTGCATATTGATGTTCCTGCTGCTGCCTCAGATGTGGGAACTTGACGAAGGAACGCTGGTATTTCAGCCTCGGGTGTTTGTCATGCTGGGTGAAACCCCTTCCCTGCTAAGCCAGGTGCCGAATGAAGGGAAGTTTGTCTGGTAATGAAACCCACTCCTCCCTGAGAGATTCTTAGTTGGGGGCCTTCAGAGTCCTCAGCCTGCCGTATCCAGAGAGTGCTTTCAGAGTTTGGTATCTGTGCTGCCAAGAAGCCCCTCTGGGAAAATGGCACCTAGCTCAGCTCTCTCTGAAGGTCTTATGGAGCTCATTGACGGAACCAAATGGAAGCAGGTGGGCTGGGGGGAGTCTCCCAGATTAGAGGACTCATCCAGGTAAGGCCAATAACTCTGGCCAAGGTGGGGAACAGCAAGGGCACAGGCAGCCTGTAGGCAGCAGGAGGCATGTACAAGGCTCTCGGAGGACAGGTTGGTGAGGCTTGGGGTGCTGACGGCACATTGCATGGAGGCGGTGAGTGTAATGCCTTTCTCTTGCCCTGGAGTGCAGAAAGGCACAGCAGTGTTTGTGGTGGTTTCATGGGGCCTGAGAGTTCTGGGCTGGTTGTTTTTGGGTGCGGGGAGGATGAATCAAGCACATGCCAGCTGCTTCCGATCTCGGGCAGCGCATGTAAGGCCTCTTCCCCTTAGGCACTTTTGTCTCTCCACAGCGCCACAGACTTGTCTGAGCTGCTCAAGGAAGGGACCAAGGAATCACATGATCGGGCTGAAAACACTCAGTTTGTCAAGGATTTCCTGAAAGGGCGCATCAAGAGGGAGCTCTTCAAGGTGCGTCTTGCAGTGTGCTGGCTATGATCCCTCTTTAGAACAGGTGTAGGCAACCTTTAGCCCTCCAGGTGTTGCTGAACTGCACCTCCCATCAGCCCTGGCCATTGACCATGCTTGCAGGGGCTGATGGGAGTTGTAGTTGAGCATCAGCGGGGGGGGGGCAGAGGTTGCCCCACCCCGTTTTAGCAGATGGGGGATGTGATGCATATGTGCTGTGTGGCCTGTAGGGAGCTCTCTCCCCCAGCAAAGAACTTAGCCCAGCTGCTGGGCGCAGATGCTTCTGGCTCTGTTGAATAGTCCCCCTATGACTGGTCAGAAGTGGGCTTAGTGGCAGCTGCTCAGCCTTCCCTGTTCACTAGTCAGGGGCTGGAAATCTTACTTATATGTTATTTCATAACACTTATACACCACTTGATTATTTTTTTAAAAAAACCTCAAAGTGTTCATAAAAGATACCGTATTGGCCTGGACAGAGAATTGACCTGCAACTCCATGGACAGCTGTGAGTCCAAAATGACTCCCAGGCTGCGCACCTGCGCAGGGAGTTCCCAAGTCTAGGTGCTGCCAAGCAATCAAGTTCTTATAAATGCAGAATGGTATTATGTGGCACCTGTCGTAGTGACAGTTCTGTTGACCGAAGTGGTTGAGTGTGATAAGGTGATTTCATAGGTAGACTGGCCCCTGGTTGTTAAGGGCTTTATATACTAACCTGGCTCAGTAGCGACCAGTGCAGATCTCCAAGCACAGGTGTTATAGACTGACATGGCCTCACTGCTGTCAGCAATGGCGCTGCAGCATTTTGCACTAACTGCAGCTTCCAGATCAAGCACAAAGGAAGACCCACAGGCAGCGCATTGCCGTAATCTAGCCTTGAAGTCACTTAAGGCATGAACTATAGGGGGCGGGCTTTCCTGTGCCAGGCATAACTGTAACTGTTGAACCAGTTGCAGCTGGTAAAAAGCCCTTCTAGCCACTGAGGCTGTGTGAGCCCCCAGCGACAGCGCTGGATCCAAAAGCAACTCCTTCGGGGGGACCATCCAGGGGGGCAACATTTTAGCTCACATCACCCAGGACTGTTCCAGTCTCTAGTCTTTTGCCTCAAACCTGCTGCCCTCCATAGTCCACCTTGAACTCTTCAGATCGTGGGGGCAGATCAGTGAAATTCAAGCAGCCACCAGATGGGCTCCAAACCCCTCATTTGAAAGGAGTTGCTGACATGTTGCCCAGCCAGTTAGGAAGGTTCCCAAGCAGCATGGCCTGGGGCAAAGGAGGCCAGCCTGAGAGTGCAGCCGAGTGCCCTGGCAGAGCCCCTGCTTCCATGCCCTCCCCATCTCGGCTTAAAAATGGTTCGGGCAGCAGCGCCTGGGAAGATTCCTCTCTGCCTGAGACCCAGGAGAGCTTCTGCCAGTCAGGCATTGTAGGCTAGAGGTGGGCAAGCTGTGCCCCCCACCTATGCCAGGCCCCATAATTCCTGACCAGGTGAGGATCTCTGAAGGGGAAGCCGGGGTCCCGTTCTGCCTCCTTTCCCCACATGGCTCCTCTTCTCTCTTGCAGCTGGGCACCGTGGCCCTGTACTTCACGTACTCTGCCCTGGAGGAGGAGATGGAGCGGAACAAGGACCAGCCGGCCTTCACCCCTCTCTACTTCCCCCTGGAGCTGCACCGGAAGGAGGCCCTGATGAAAGACCTGGAGTATTTCTACGGGGAAGGCTGGCGGGAGAAGGTCCAGTGCTCAGAGGCCACCCAGCGCTACATCGACCGCATCCGGCATGTGGGGCAGCACGAGCCGGAGCTGCTGGTGGCTCACGCCTACACCCGCTACATGGGGGACCTGTCAGGGGGGCAGGTGCTGAAGAAGGTGGCCCAGCGGGCGCTGAAGCTGCCCAGCACCGGCGAGGGGGTCCAGTTCTACATCTTCGACAACATTTCCAACCCCCAGCAGTTCAAGCAGTTCTACAGAGCACGGCTCAACGCCCTGGACTTGGACAAGGGGACCAAGGAGAGGATCGTCGAAGAGGCCAACAAGGCCTTCGAATTCAACATGCAGGTGCGGAACTGGGGGTGGGGTGGGGTGGGCAGGGGAAGGCTGTTTCGGCTGCGGAGAAGACCCCACCTGGAGCTCAGGAGGAGGAAGCAGCTTCTGCTGACAGGAGGAGCTACAAACCCTGACCTGCTGCCTGCTGGGGTGGGGGGTGCTTGTGGGAATCCCCCCGTCATTTAGCCAGCCTTTGCCCTCCCTATAGTTCTCAGTCTGGCTTTGAGGCTGGCCCCTTGGAGCTCTCTCCTGGGCAGGGTGGTGCCTCCGGCCTCTGCTCTGGACCGGGTTGCGTGACACCTCCCTCCCCCTACCTTTTGCCCTCCTTGGCCCACATCCTCGAGGGAGCAGTCAGCAGCGCTGGCTCCTGGGCTGTGTGCAAAGGTCACAAATCTGTGGCATCCATTGCCAGGGTTGCGACTGTGCACAGGAGATTGAGTGTTGTTGTGAAACAAGTTTCTAGCCCCCTGTCGGCAGCATGTGCGCACACACAGAGTCTCAGTAAAGCGTTGCCCAAAGGGGCAGACCCAGGGGCAAAATGTGTCTTCCCGCTGAAGAGGTCCCACTAAGGGATGAGCAGGCCTCACTGAAGTCTCTGCACTGCCCAGGCAACTGCGGCCTGCGAGGCTGCCAAGGCCTTGGCTTGGCTAGTGCCAGGCCCTGGGCTGGGATTTGCCTTCTTCTAGCCACTGTTGGACCTCCTTTGACTAGAACTCCAGACTTGGAGCAGTTCAGGGCCAGCGCCAAGGGGCTTCTGGCGGTTCCCTCCCTGCAAGAAGCCAAGTTACAGGCAACCAGGCAGAGGGCCTTCTTGGTAGTGGCACCCACCCTGTGGAACGCCCTCCCACCAGATGTCAAAGAGAAAAACAACTACCAGACTTTTAGAAGGCATCTGAAGGCAGCCCTGTTTAGGGAAGCTTTTACTGTTTAATAGGTTATTGTATTTTAGTGTTCTGTTGGAAGCTGCCCAGAGTGGCTGGAGAAACCCAGCCAGGTGGGCGGGATATAAATGATGATGATGATGATGATGATGATGATGATGATAATGATGATGATGATAATTGGAGTGCACCAGGACTCCTGGGGGTGGTTGCTCTGGCTCATGGCTTCTCCTTGCTCCTTCTCTGCAGGTGTTTGAGGAACTGGACAAGATCGGGGCTTTGTTAGCGGAAGAAACCCAGGAGGGGGGCCTCCCCCTGCACGATGGGAAAGGAGACCTGCGCAAGTGCCCCTACTACGCCACCAAGCTAGGTGGGTCTCCTTCTGACTCCTCCCCCTCCCTCTTTGGGTGCCTGGCCTGTGCCCCTGCCGGTCTCTGATTCCACCCTTCTCTCCCCAGGCGCTGCCGAAGTCTCCGGCTGCCCCTGCCACGTGGCCTTGGCTCTGCTGAAATTGCCCACCGTCCAGCTGGTCCTGGCGGCCTGCGTCGCTGTCGCCGCAGGAGTCGTGGCCTGGTACATGATGTGAGGAGGCAGCACACTCTGCTGCTGCTGCTTCCTGGTGACAGTGGCACTTACTTGGCGGGACTCTGACTGTTTTAATTAAGAAACCATTAAACCCAAATGCACAAGGAATGAGCGAATGGGGGAGATGCCCTCCTGCCTGTCTGTACATGAGCGGTGTTTCGGGGGGTTAGCTAGCAAGATGGCACTAGAGACACACACCCCCGGGCTGCTTGCTTGGCACTGCGCTTTGTTGAATACCAAAGCCCTGGGTGGAGCCTGGCAGCTCGTTCCCAGGCCCACAACTCCCTGCCCGCCTTTGCCTGGTGGAGAGGGAGGTCCGGGCGCTACCATGGGTGGGACCAGTTTGCCTCCTTGCAAGGGGAGGCAGGGAGGGGGCAGGAAGCGCCCTGCCCCTCCCGCTTCCGCTCATGGTGGTCTCCGACTTTGTGGCATTCCAGGTACGTAGTAGACGAACTGCATACTTTCAGTTACCCTCTTGTACATAAGAGAAATGCTAACGGTTTAGTTTCCCTGTAACTTATGGACTGTGTTAACGACTCGGAAATAATAAAATTTATATTTCGGTGTCTTACAACTGCTGTGTGACTTGGGGATGAAGAGGAAACAGCCTGACTGCAGGCAGCTCTCCTTGCCGGATTTGTGAGAATGAGGCCCAGCTGAGTGTGCCCTGCAAAGCCTGCTAGAGGGTCAACTGCCCCCAGAGCCAGGAATCCTGGTGTTGCCCTATTCCTCTCCCCCCCCCCTTTCTCTCTCCCTCTTGCGCTGCATCAGCTGCCTCCACTCACCACTTAGCAGTTGCCCCAAAGCCCTGCATGGGTGACTTCCTGGTGAGGCTTTTAGGGTCTGGCAGACAACCCCCACTTGGTTTTTCAAGTCCTCTTTTTGGCTAACTCCTTGGCAAGTGGCTGGCTTTCACTGCTGGGGAAACGGAGACTTTTAAAGTCAACAGTCGGGCCAACTTGCCAGCTCAGATTTGTCCTAGCCCATTCAAGGTTTGGTGGCTCATTCACGTTGGGGCTTGGAGTAGCAGCTTTCTCAAGATTTCGAGGTCTGCCGAGGGCAGTCTTTCTGGCCATTTCCCTTCCCTCTCCCCCCCCCCCCGCCTCCTTGAGGAACTCTCCTATCCAGGGGAGGATTAAGGACAGCTCTATTAAGTCAGCCCATTTAATCCAAGTTGCTGCTTTCCAAGCAGATGCTGAAGAAGGTCACAAGCAGGGCCCCTCCCCTCCCATGATGGCTGCCTGGAAACTACCACCATTTAGCCATTGCCAGATTTCCCTCCCCCTCTCCAAATGCTCACCGTTAGTTTAATCCCCCTGAATTCATAGCTGTCCCACAGCAGCGGCATTTCAGCAGCCGAGCCGTCCTTTTCCTTTTGGGAGGGGGCCCCCGGGGTCAGAGATGTCCCTTCATGAGGTTTCCCCTTCCTACCAGCAGTTCCAGCCAAAAGCCTCCCAAGTAGATGGAGGTGGGAAGATGGGGGCTGCCGTGGTAAAATGCATCATAATTGGAGGGATGCATTGATGAAACTGGCCTCGGCTGTGGCATTCTCCTGCTAGAGAATTTCAACAGGGCAGAGCAAAACCGATGAGCAGGCGCCAGCCTTCCCAAAGTTCAGGAAAGTCAGAGTAAGGGGGCAAAACGAATGTGCCGGCAGCAAGCGTGCAGGGAAGGGCCAATGCCCCGTTGCCTCGATGCAAGTGGTCTCAGGTCCATTCCTCAGCGTCTCCAAGCAGGGCTGGGAGAGCAGCTGCCAATCGGTGTCAACACTCCTGAGCTGGATGGACCAGTGGTCTTAGTCTAAGGCAGCTACAGGTAGGTAGCCGTGTTGGTTTGCCGTAGTCAAAACAAATAAAAAAAATTCCTTCCAGTAGCACCTTAGAGACCAACTAAGTTTGTTACTGGTATGAGCTTTCTGAAGAAGTGTGCATGCACACGAAAGCTCATACCAATAACAAACTTTGCTCTCTAAGGTGCTACTGGAAGGCATTTTTTTTATTTTGTCCAAAGCAGATTCCTATCTTCCAAAAGAAGGCAGAACCTTCTCCAGCAGGTATGCAAGCACATTCGTGTCTGGTTGCAGGTACACTCAGAAATGCGATCTCACGCTTGTGCATTGGCACATGCAGGGGAGAAGAGGGAGCCTCTCTCTCTCAGTGTGGCCCAGGGAAGGCCCAAGGGGGTTCCAGCTTGCCTTCCTTTCCCTCCCCACCTCCGCCAAATACATCTCGTGTCTCGTTCTTCCTGCTAAAACCAGGAAGTATACCCACCCAATGACCTCTGCCTGGTGCCCCACCTGTAATCACAACCGGTCTCTTTCACACAAAAACACAGAGTCTCTTGTGGGTCTGTATTTTAATTATATAGAAACATGGAAAAGCATCAACAGGTTGCCTCTGAGAAAGAGCATGAAACTCCCTGCTGGGTCAAAATACTTCACAGATGCATCCGTAGTGTTCAGAGCCAAGAGCCTTTTTGCATTCCTCATGTCTTCCTATGCAGCAGCCCTTGGGACGGACGGGGCACCCAGGGCAGGGCGCCAGAGGGCGTGGACTTGTGTCTTAAGGGGGTGGGAGGCCACAGCATCAGGAAGGGGGGGCACATGCCAAACTAAGGTGATACCCGCCATTGAAACGGAGCATTTGGCAATGGACGAGCCCCCTCTGTGTGGAATCTCAGGACAAGCCCTCTTGGCCCTGCTTTGTCCTGTTGCTCACCCATGCAACGTCGTGGCTTTTCTGGAGGAATTAGTGCAAAACCAAGGGGGTGGGGGGGACGGAGGTGTGCAAGGGGCCTTCACATTTCTGTTAAGTCACAGTTAAGAGCTTTAATACAAACGGGGGGAAACGAACCACATCACAGAACAGAACTCGGACAAGCAGACTCCGATTAGACAAGGTATTTACATGTGGGGAGAGGGGTCTGGACACAGGGGCCTCCTGGGCCGCCTCTTGGCCTCGATATGCCAAGGAGAGGCAAAGAAGACTGGCGTAAGGACATGGCCCAGGGCACAGCCCCCCCCCCCAATAACGGGGAAGGGAGCTGGGCAAGGGGTGCAGAAGAGCCTTGCGGAGGCAGCGAAGCTCACGGGGGAATGAGGAGAGGAAGGGACTACTTCCTCAGGGACCCAAGCTGCCATCTGCCCTCCCCCCAGCTGCCCCTGAGCCTGGCATGGGTCACGCAGCAGCAGCAGGAGACACCCTGGCTCCTGCTGCCCTCTCCTCTGCCGCCCCAGACCAAAGAAGTAGAGCAGCTTTTGGCAGGGTGCAAAAGGAAAAGTGGGGGGCAGCAGCTTTTGCTTTAAAAGAAAACCCCCCAACATGCCCCATGATTCATGCCGCACCTGTGGGGACAATGGAGGTCTGCAGCACCTTGCCTGCCACTCCAAGGAGGGGTCAAGAATGCAACTGTGCCAGGCCTTGGCCCCCTTCCTCACCCTCCCAGGGAGGTGCCCCACAGGGATGAGGTTTCCTCGCGCGTAAGGACAGCCCGTGGCCCCTCTAGTCCAGCATCCCGGTCTCACTGGCCGACAAGATGCCCGTGGGAATCATGCGGCCGGATCCTAACCGAGAGGTGCTGGAGGCAGGGAGCCCCCACATGCACATGGAGAGAGGGGAGGGGGGCAAAAGAGGCCGTCCACGGCTCGCCCGCCTGGCGGTTGTGGCGCCCGCCCTGCAGCTTCCCCGGGGACCCTGCGGTCCTGAGGCCTTCAAAGCTCTCTGCGCAGGAGGGAGGAGGGAAGACACAAGCGGGGGGGGGGGAGCATTGGGCACAGGTGAGTCAGGCCAGTGGCGCGAGGAGGGGAGTGGACATCTCCTGGCCCAGCGGGCACTGCTAGCACATGCGCTTGTACGTGTAGATGTAGGCCTTGCAGTTGGGGCAGGTGTGCGTCACGTCCTTGAACTCGTCTATCAGGCAGGGGATCAGGCAGCAGCCCAAGTCGCACCTGGAAGGGGGGAGAGGAGGCACCCGCCGTGAGGCCAACAGGCAGGCTGCAAAACCCCAAGCAGCGCCAATGGCGCACCCAGCTCCTCGCCCAATCAAAACCCCAGCCAAACGCCCCATTTCCATGCTCCTGCAGGGAGCAGGAGCTAGCCAGACCCCAGCAGGAAAACTCAGTTAAAAAAATATATCTATACCGCTGTGTCGGAGAAATACATCACAGCGGTTGACAACAATGCAAGAGCCATAATATCATACAGTAAAATCCTAAACAATAGAAGCATGTTGAAAGCAAAAGAAAAACCAGGCGGCAGTAGACCATTGTGGGAGGGTATGTTCTTAATGGCCTGCCCAGGCCTGGAGGAATAGATAAGATTTCCGCAGGCATTTAAAAGTTGGCACAGAAGGCAGATGCTGAGCTTATTGCAAACTCTCACAGCCCTCTCCCATTTCAGCCAGATCAAACACCTACAAGCAGTGGCATCACAACTGCCCTCCCTTTCCCCCTATTCTTTATTTGCAAATTTATTGGGGGGGGGGAGAGAAAACAAAAACATGGTCAGCCGATGTTAACAATAATTATCTTAATATATTCCTTTCATTATTAATTGAATTGATTCGCCCAGGGCAGGTGACAAGAACTGAAGATCACAATTAGAACGGTTTAAAGCAAATTGCAGTCGCAAGAACAGGGTGGCTCCTGAAATATATGGGTATCGCGTGTCAAAGGGCGAAAAGAGGAGCGACTTCAGCATGTAAGAAAACCTGTTCCTTGAAGGCACCAGGTGCGCCTCTGCGGGGAGAAAGTCCCACAGCCCAGCAGGGGCCACGGAGGGTGGAGGAAGTACCAAGAGGGCCCCCTCTGCCCATCGAGCACCTGAGAGGGTCACCTGAGAGGAAGGAGCTGGCCCTCAGGTATTTGGGGCCTGAGTCATTTAGGGCTTTGAACACCAGAATGACCACCTTGTTCATACACCTTGTTCTGCAATACTTAGCTAATTGGGAACCGCTGGATAAAGCGAAAGATTATGAGTCATGGAGGTGGGTGGGCGAACTTCATAGTGCCTACCTTATTTTTTAGTTGCTGGTTTTGCTAATAGTGTCATACACATGATAACTGTGTGGCTGAGGATTTGCTAATTATACTGTATGATTTGCTGTTTCTAAGCCACTCTGGAAAGCGACGTAAAACTGCAAGGGAGCGAGAAGGAGCCGCAGGATGAGACCCAGCCCCTGCCTGCCCGCCTCTCTCCCTCACTTACCCCACAAAGCAGCAGAAGAACCCCAGCAGGAAGTTCATGAGGCCGATCTCGTGCGTGATCTTGGTGGTGATGGCCTGCTGGCAGTGCGGGCAGACGGTCGGGACGGGGGCGGCCTGGAAGATCTCGCCCTGCAGGACTGTCACGGTGGCCGCGGCCCCCGAGGGCACCAGCACTGTGGCCGTCTGGCCCCCCGCAGGGGCATAGGGGCCGGCCGGGGGGTAGTAGCCCATGGGGGGATGTGGTCCTGGGGGCATGTAGTAGCCTCCTGGAAGAAAAGCACACAAAAGGGGGGCGCTTAAAAAAAGAGACCCTCTCGCTGCCTGCCTCCCCCCAGGCATGGGCACCCCTTGCTCCCAGATGGGCACAGGACCAGTGCCAGCATAGCTGCCCGCCTCCCTGCAACTCCAAACAGGGAATGGTCAGCAATACTTAACGCTTTATTCAAGGAAACCAAAGCAGCGCAAGCCTAGTGGTCACAGCAACTCTTCCTAGTCGGCCTTGCTCCTATGAGGAAGTGGCAAAGACTGAAGGTCTCCACCTTCCCACTGCTGCCCAACTCCCCTCCTCTCCAGGTCCCCCCCCCCAAGTAATCGGAGACTGCGCCTGCACACAACCAATCTCTGCTCTTCTCTTTTCATTTCTCTGTGTGTTCTTGGAGACCAGCAGGGAGGGGAGCTGGTCGTAGCAGGAGGGGCTCACTGGATTCTTCAGCAGCCTGATTCCTCTCTGCCCCTTGGCCGCTCCTCTCCCACCTCTGCTGTTGCCTCTGTGTTTGGACTGCTCTCTGCCCCAGCCTCTTCCCGCTCACTAAACCCTGTTGCCTTTTCTGTTTCCCACACTTCTTGCTTCCTCTTCTCCCTCTGGCCACTCACTGTCATCCTGCCACCAATCCCCGGCCTCTGAGCCTTCTGCTTTTGCAGGTCCCCCACTTCTCGGCAACCCGCCAGCCCATGATGCTCACCCTCCTGGCCGCCAGGCAGCTCCTGAGATGCTGCCTTATAGCAGGACACACACAGCCTCACACACACACACCTGCCCTGCCCAAGGGAGGTGTACCCATCAAGGGGTCGTTCTCCTGCACGCCCCCTCCTCTGCCCACCCACCCCCAACTCACCAGGTGGCATGTAGGGCACTGAGCCATCGGTGCCCATGTGCGGGGGAATGAACCCTGGCTGCGGTGGAGGTTCGTATGGCGGGGGTCCGATGTCCATCGGGGGCTGCGGGGCTCCTTGCGGCTGCACCATTGCGGGCGAGACTCCGCCTGCAGGAGGACAAGGGCGTCAAAAGAGGGGCAGGCTGCTCAAGCTGCCCAACTTGCATTTTCGGCTTGTTAAGCCATGTAATCATGACCATATCCGCTCGAGAACCAGCTTAAAATATTGTTTTTATGTTGATACGCTTATATGAAGCAAAATGTTTTGCAACTGTGTATTTCGACACAAGGGAAAATCAACCCAAAATTAATTAAAAGAAAGGGGACTGTCTGCATCTGCGGAGCGTAAGGCAAACCCTTTTCCAGGACTGCGGGGAGTGCAAGGAATAGCCCCCCCTCCCGGCTCAGTCTCAGCTGGATAAGACCATCCAAAACTTTCCAGCAGCCTCCGGAGGATGCCCAAGAAAGTCTCCTGGAAGCTCCTCTCTGGACGCAGAAGGGGAGGCGATTCTTGGCCTAAGCAGCGCTCCCCACTCTTCTCCCTCCCCATGCCCTTACCTGCTGGATAAGGGTAGCCATCCTTCTCTTCTATGAGTGGGGCAGAGGGTCCCCCCGGGTAGGGTGGAGGTGGGTCACTCGACATGCTTCACAGCTGGCCTGGAGGAGAAAGAGAGACACAGAGTGAACATAAGAAGAATGGCTCATCCTGACCACACTTCCTGTCCTCGCAGTGCCCAAAGGGAAGCCCAAAAGCACCAGAGCCACTCTCCACACCTGCTGGCATTCAGAAGCACTGCTGCCTCCCACCGCAGAGGCACAGCAAAGCCATTGGGGCTGTTAGACACCTCCGACAGGCCTCTTTCCCATGAATTTGCCTTATCCTCCTCTTTTACAGCCATCCAAGTTGGTGGCTGTCACTGCCTCTTGTGGCAGCGAGTTCCATAGGTTAACTATGTGCTGCGAGGAGGAGGACTTTATTTTGTTTCTCATGAATCTCCCAACCATCAGCTTCACTGGGTGTCCCCAAGTTCTGGGGTTTTAGATGAAGATGATGGACTATATGGAACTTGCCGAACTGACCGGGAGACTCCGAGACCAGAGAGAAGAGACGGTGGAAGAAGACTGGAAGAAGTTTAAAGAATATTTGAAAAAAAATATGTTAATATTTAAATCTTAGACTAGCTTTGGAAGTGGATATCGGCTGTAGGGTTAGAAGTAGAAGATAGTGTATTTTAAAATAGTATTATTTGTAAGTGATAAAATGTGAAGATTTTTATGGTAAAAGTAAGTATGATTAAAAATAATGGTTAAAAAATATGATATATGAAACTGCTAAAGATGAGGTAAAATGAAAATCAGATGGGGGGACTTGGGGAAGCCCACCTAACAATGTTTAGAAAAAATATGGATAAGACAAGAATTTGTTTGTATTGTTTATTTGTGTTATAAAATTAATAAAAAAAAATGGGGGGAAAAACAAAAACAAGTTCTGGGTTTTTGAGAGAAGGAGAAAAACTTTTCTCTATCCACATAGTCCATCATTTTTTAAACTTCTGCCCTGTTGCCCGTGACTCGCCTTTTCTCTAAACGAAAAGGTCCCAAACCCCACAACCTTTTTTCATTGGAAAGTCACTCCACGCCTGTCAGTCCTCTTGGGTGCCCTTCTCTGAACCTTTTCAAGTTCTACCAATACCCATTTTGGGGGTGAGGTGGCCGGAACTGTACAGTGATGGAGAGGGAGGACAGGGGTCGGTCGGCAGGTGGGTTGCTGCAACCATGCCATGGGGGGGGGGGGCAAGGAAAATCAGTCCCACAGGCAGAACCAGGCGGGTTGTGTGTCCTGGGAATCAAGGGGCCCGATTCCCTGTCCTGGCTCAGCCTCAGAGAAGAGCGGAGAAGTCTGCAGGGAGGAGGAAGGGCCAAGAGCAATTGCTCTGCCTATGAAGCCTGCCTCCGCCCCCCGCCCTGCATATTTATTTATTTTATAACATTTATAGACCACTTGACTGTAAACAAACAAACCTCAACGTGGTTTACAAAAAGGGGAGGGGGAGGACAAATGAAAAGGGAACAGATTAAAGCATACAAAAAGCTAAAATAGTAAAACAGATGAAAATTTGCATCAACTTTCTCAGTCTGTCCAAACAAGCCTTGCCTTTAAAAGTACAGTGCAGGCTCCTGATTGATATCAATAGGCAGGGAGTTCCATATGCCTAGCCCCCCACCATCCTGAACCCCCCCCCCCAATTAACACTGCTTTAAAAAACAGAAGAAGACTCAGGCTTTTTGCTAGAGTTCCCACTGACACATTTTACAGTGGGATCTACTGTCCACACATCTCACTTTAGAAGTTATAATAAAACAGAGGCTGGGGGGTGGGGGAGACTGGCCCAGGGTGGTGGAATAAGGAGCCCCCCCCCTTGGTGAGAGCCAGTTGCCACCCAATGACCTGCGCAATCTGGTTTCGTTTCCCAGGCTCAGGTGCCAGGATCCAGGATCCAGTTGCGGCTGCCTCCTGCCCTGCCCTGTGCTCAGGACAGAGAGCAGCGGCTGGAGAGAGAAACTCACAAACATAGCAAAGCAAAAAAGCCCTCCAGCCACTGATTGCAGAGAGCGGCCTTTCTTGACCAGTAGCCACGACCATAGCTATCAACGTTTCCCTTTTTTTAAGGGAAATTCCCTTATTCCAAATAGGATTCCTCACAAGAAAAGGGAAAAGTTGACAGCTATGGCCACGACTCAGATCGCCCAAGCATCATCCTCAAAGCTTCCTGTGTACACATCTGGACCACGCTGAAAACCCAGCGGTGCCCCAAAAAGGGCTCCCTCCAAGGCGACAGGATCCCAGAAATAGTAATAATAATAATAATAATAATAATAATAATAATAATAATAATAATTTGTTATTATTTATACCCCGCCCATCAGGCTGGGTCTCCCCAGCCACTCTGGGCGGCTTCCAACAAAATATTAAATTACAATAATCTCTTAAACATTAAAAGCTTCCCTAAACAGGGCTGCCTTCAGATGCCTTCTAAAAGTCCACTAACCACCCCATCTGCAGCATCCCACCTTTGCAGAGGAGCAAGGCAACCGTGAGCAGCTGCCGTGAGACAAACCTGCTGGAATCTTGCCCTCTGCCGCATCCGGGGCTCGGCTCCACCGGCCACAAGTCGGCCTGAAGAGGCGCCTCCTGAAAGCACTGGGATGCTGCAGATGCAGGGCTGGCGCACACAGGGAGGATGCGCTGGGCAATCCGGAGATGGAGGAGGAGGAGGCCAGGCTCTCTCCCGGCCTGGTCAGCCGGAGTCAGAGAAGGGCCCCCTGCCCCCCCCTTCTCCGCTGCACAAGGCCCGGCAGCCGCAGAAGGGCAGCCAGAGGGTCACTGGCCACAAGCGCGGCTCCTTCCACTGCGTGATCTCAGCGGCGCCACGTGATGCAGCCAGGAAAGCAGGCCAGCCTCGCTGGGAACCAACCAGGCAGGGGAGAGCCAGGGCTTCGCGGCTCCGGTTTCTCCCTGGAAAAAGAACCAAAGTCTGCCTCTTCCTTGCGCTCCTTCCTCCAGCAGGGGAAGGCTTTGGGGGGCTGACGGCTGTTAAGGAAAGGGCTGGCACCATGCCGCTGCTATTGTAATTAGTTTTAATAGATCCTCTATATCGACCTACGGTTTTAATTCTAGCTATGTTTAATTATTTTTTAATGACACCCCCCCCATGCTTTGAGCTGTTCCTATTTGTATCTGTAAGCCACCTTACAACATACAGTGGTACCTCGGGTTACATACGCTTCAGGTTACATACGCTTCAGGTTACAGCCTCCACTAACCCAGAAATAGTGCTTCAGGTTAAGAACTTTGCTTCAGTATGAGAACAGAAATCGTGCTCTGGCGGCGCGGCAGCAGCAGGAGGCTCCATTAGCTAAAGTGGTGCTTCAGGTTAAGAACAGTTTCAGGTTAAGAACAGACCTCCGGAACGAATTAAGTACTTAACCCGAGGTACCATTGTACTGTACAGTCATACCTCAGGTTACAGACGCTTCAGGTTGCATTTCTTCAGGTTATGGACCGTCGAAACCCGGAAGTACTGGAACGGATTACTTCCAGGTTTCAGCGGTCGCACGTGTGCAGAAGCGGTAAATTGCGCTTTGCGCATGCGCAGAAGCACTGAATCGCAACACACACGTGTGCAGATTCGCTGCTGCAGGTTGTGAACGCTGTGGGTTGCAAATGTGCATCCCGCATGGATTACGCTCGCAACCTGAGCGTCCGCTGTATTAGGGTAGAGCAGGAGACTCTTAATCCCCTGTTGGGCAAAATATTTTTGCATTGCAGGGGGTTGGATTAGATCCAGAACCGTCCTTCCCATAGTGGTGCATCACACCAGGGTACCAGGCTCTCAGGGGCACCCCAGCCAGTGGGGGAGCTGCACGGCTTTGCTGGTGGCCTCCCCTTTCCCTGTACGCCCGCCAGCTGCGCCCCGTCAACCATATGGCCGGTGGGTGTGCAGACTGCCTCCCAAGCCTCCTCAGGAGGAGAGTGATCCCTGCAGAGGCTCAGGATGGAAGCTGCACCCCGTCAACCATATGGCCAGCAGGCACGCAGCTTCCCTCCTGAGCCTCTGCGGGGATTGCTCTCCTGCAGCAACATGGGGGAGAGTTGCACCCCCCCAGTGGCTGGCAGTGCGCAGCTTCGCCCCCCATCCGTGGTAATTTGGGGGCGCTGAGCGGATATTTGCACCCCAGCGCCGCATCTGCTGAAGATGGCCGTGTAGATGACCCTCGCAGTCCCTTCCAACTCTGATTCTACCAACAACAAATATCTCAACTTCCTTGTTGCAGCTTCCGTTAAGGAAACGATTCAGGGAAGTGGAGGGAGCTTCTCCTCCAGCCCTGCCTGCAGCCCGAGATGGGCTGTTTTTTTAAAACCTCTGGACCTAAACGCACTGACACACACCAAGAGCTGCCTTGGACTGCGGTGCCGTTTTCAGTGCCCCGGAACAAAGCCCCTCTTTGTGCAGAGAGGCTCCCAGGATTTCTGCTGCCAGACGGGAGCCAAAAACCTCGCCAAACTCCAGGAGCCTTTGGGTTCTTCTGCCAGCAGCTGAGCACCATGGAGACCATCCTGCGGCAAGCAGGCCCTGAATCCCAAGTTATTTCCTGCATCGCACAGCACTTGCCAGACTCCTCGCAAGCAGCTGGAGCGGATCCGGGGCAGCCTTACAAGCAATCCAGCCCAGGTCTTCTAAGCGGCCTAAGCAAAAACTGGCCGCTGGTCCAGGGGCAAGGAGAAGGGAGGGGCCCTTTGGGGCAGGCCGCCCCATCAGCCAGGAGGGCCCCCCCCTCACCAGTTCCATGGTTTTCACTCCACATGCCGGCATCTTGTGATACGAAAGTGCGGCTCATACGTAGTTTAAATGCAAACAAACAGGTTTCCACAGTGCTGGGAAGAACCTGGCACATGTCTGGAGGAAAATTTCAAGGGTATCACGTGAATAAGTAAATAAACGAACTTATTCCACTCTGCGCCCTCCACATGAGACAGTTTTGACAAGCGGACTGGGCAAATTCACCTGTTCATCTTGTGACATCATTATGTCACATGATTGACAGGATCCCTGCCCACCTGCCAAATTCAGAGACCGGGAAACACTTGGGAAAACATCTGACAGCGCTTTCTGAGGCAGCACAGCACCCTCTCCTTTCAAAATCGTCAGAAACAAACTTAAAAAGCAGGGGGGGGGGCTGCTTCAAACAGAGCTGCAAAATAAGGCCTCTGCCCCCAGCAGTCTTTTCAGCCTTGGGCCCTCCCCAAAGATCTTTCTGGAGGGAGCATTCAAGTTCTCACGGCTACAGGGGTCACTCTGGAAGCCCCACATTCGCCCACCTGCCAGAGGCTCCAAGGCTGAACGGGCTCTGCATGGAGACAGTCCCTGCCAAGGCCGCCTTTTGCCCGTTCCCACATGGGCTGTGGGCGCCTCAAGGAATACAAACAGAGCTTGCCAGAGTAAACAGTCAGTTCCTCTGGGCCTGGCAGGTGGCAGAGGCCCAGAGGCAGCCGCTGTGTGGCATGGCCTCCGCTGCCACCGACAGCATCTCACTGGGGTAGGAGGAAGAAAGCTGCAAAGCCACAACACTTCCGCCCGTTCACTGTGCCCCCTCAGGCCAGGAGTGGGCAGGAATCTGGCTCAACCAGGTCCTTTGCATCCGATCTGCAAGCATCTCCGACTCTCGGTTACTGAACAAAAGCAGCTCCACCCCTGCGCTGCGGGGATAAAGTATGTGTGGGGTAACCAAAAGTGAGCCCCTTTCATTTGTGGCACTCAAAATATATATGCCCAGAATAGTGTATGAGGTCTCCGACCGCCAGGCTGCAGTTGGTGGCTCTTGCTGGTTATAGCCTGAGGTCTGCCTTAAGACACACAACTGCCACCAGCTTCTTCCACAGGAAAGTTCAAGATTGTGCCCCAGAAGCAAGAGCCCCTGGCGCCGACCCAACACTCGGTAAAAGCAGCAAACGTGGGACGAATGGAAAGCGAAATTACAGGGGCTTTGGCTGTGAAAGGGCAGACAGGAAAGAGTTCACTTGGACTGGCCAGGAGTGAAAATGCTGCTTGCAGCTGCAAAGTTATATCTGTTACCATCCGCCAGGTTCCAGAAGAAACATTCAAGAAGAGAAATACGAGCCTGAAACAGACTCCAAGGTGCCTGCAAGCGGAGGAACCCGAGATCGGTGACACTCGAGTTGTGGGAACAGGGCGGCTCTTCCACACACCCATCCCAAAGATCAGCTGCAAGAGGGAGAAGGGGGGGGGGGCAGCCAGTTTCTGACTAAAGGACCTCCCTATAAGTGGGGGGGGGGGGGAGAGAGAAGGGACACCTGGCTTGCCAACAGTGCTTGTGAAAAGGAACCAGGGGTCTTAGCAGACCCCAAGCTGACCATGACTCAACAGAAGCCTAACGTCCAGATGAAGAAGAAGAAGAGGAGTTTGGATTTGATATCCCGCTTTATCACTACCCGAAGGAGTCTCAAAGCGGCTAACAATCTCCTTTCCCTTCCTCCCCCACAACAAACACTCTGTGAGGTGAGTGGGGCTGAGAGACTTCAGAGAAGTGTGACTGGCCCAAGGTCACCCAGCAGCTGCATGTGGAGGAGCGGGGAAGCGAACCCGGTTCCCCAGATTAGGAGACTACCGCTCTTAACCACTACGCCACACTGGGAAGCGATAGTCCCACTCGATTCTGCCTTGGTCAGAGCCCACCTGGAGTCCTGTGTCCAGTTCTGGGCTCCCCAGTCGAAGAAGGATATTGACAAGCTGCAAGGGGTGCAGAGGAGAGCAACCAAGATGTTACAAGGTCTGGGAAGCCAAGCCTGATGAGGAACGGTTGAGGGAGCCGGGGATGTTTAGCCTGCAGAAGAGGAGATGAGAGCCATCTTCTGAAGGGCTGTCCCATGGAAGAAGGAGATGGGAAGACACAGCCTTGTACCCGACAGAAGAATGGCTGATAAAATTATGGGACTCAATTGAGACGGCTAAGCTGACATGTTTAATTGCAGAAAAAAACCATTACTAACATTTGCTAAGGATTTGAAATTTCTTATGGCCCTTTTGCAAGAAAGAAAACAAAGTTGTAATATCTGGGTTTGAAGACCGAAAAAATACTGGCTTATAGAAGATAGAATGGTTGGATTTTAAAGAGTGAATATCACATGTAGCTGCAGAGAGCAGACAGTCCTTTTATTCTACAGTTTTATTTTTTCCTTTCTTTTCCTTCTCTCTTGTTCTCTCCTTCCTTAGATTTCTCCTTGTCTTGTATTTTCTTCCTTCTGAGTTTGCTCTTTTTTAGCTGAAGTAGCTGTGTTATCTCAGTACATTATAAAAATATACTTTTTAATGGGTATATATACCTCTATTACTTTGAATAAGTTTCAACATATATATATATAGTTTTAAAAAGATGGAGCCAGCTTGTTTTCTCCCGCTTCAGGGGGGTAAGACTCGAACCCATGGCTTCAAGTTACAAGGGAGGAGATTCCGGCTCAACATCAGGAAGAACTTTCTGACAGTAAGAGCAGTTTGACAGTGGAAGGGTCTCCCTCGGGAGGTTGTGGACTCCATGGGAAGTTGGACGGTCGCCTGTCAGGGACGCTTTAGCTGAGATTCCTGCATTGCCGGGGGTTGGACTAGATGACCCCTGGGGTCCCTTCGAACTCTACAATCCTGTGATAAGCAAGTGAGGCTTGGGTAGGGGGCAAGAGGGAGAACAGCCCCTTCCCTTCAAGCCTTCTCTTCCCCAACATGTTTTCCTCCATCGCAGGCTAGTTGCCAGCTCTCCCCTCTCCCCCCCCCCAGCAGTGCAGATGGCTTCACCCCAAAGACTTGCACCTTCAGATGGGATGGGGCAGAATCAGCACCAGGCAATGTGCACACAGACTCACATCCTGAACGCTTTCCCATCTCCAGCTGTGCCCCTTTGAGTCATTTGCCAGTCCGTGCAGCAGGGCACACCCCTCGCATGCTCAGGGGCCACCACAATTCAGCCCCTGTCCCTGGCAGAACCAATGCGACAGGCCAGGGGTCAGCAAACTTTTTCAGCAGGGGGCCTGTCCACTGTCCCTCAGACCTTGTGGGGGGCTGGACTATATTTTGGAAGAAGAAAAAATGAACGAATTCCTATGCCCCACAAATAATCCAGAGATGCATTTTAAATAAAAGGACACATTCTAGTAATGCAAAAACACACTGATTCCCGGACCGTCCGCGGGCCGGATTTAGAAGGCGATTGAGCCGGATCTGGCCCCCGGGCCTTACTTTGTGTACCCATGCGATCGGCCTTCCTTTCCTTTTCTCCCCTCCAGCCTCTATTCACAACCACCAGCGGATGGCGCTCTCTGAAGCACATCATAACAACAGTCTCCCAGTAGCGATTTCTGCAAAAACCCAGGCAAGCCTGCCTTAAGTGCCTTGTTCCGGAAGCAGGCAGCACCCAGGCAAAGCGGCAAACGGGCAACACCTGCGCCAGATGGCACGAAGTCAAACATGGGATCACCTAGTGGAAATGCTGGAAAGGCACTCTGCCCATGCTCTGCGACACTCCCTTTATTCCTACACACTCCAGAGCTGAGAACTGATTTGACACACTAGAAGATCCTCGGCTATTTGCTTCTGTTTCTCCCATGAGTGCCCTTCCCTTCCTTCCTCCAAGGTCCTTCTGGCGGGGGAGATCAAATTTCAAAAAGTCAGAAGAGAAGGAAAAGAGCCTTTGAGGGGTTTTTTTAAGGGTGGGGGGAGAGAAAGACCATTAAGGAGAGAGGCTTAAATAATTAAACGTTATGTGGGGTCTTCTTCTTCTTTGGCAATCCCTCATAGCCAAGTAAGATTGTCTTTTTAACAATGAGTCCGTAAGTGACCGTGGAGGCCAATTCTGGATCCACACGTCCTTCCACAGTGGGGACATTGGTTTCCGGGCAGGAGTTGATCACAGTGAGGGTTTGCCAAGTGTGCCTTCCTCTTAGCACGTTTCTCCCTTGCATCCTGAGTTCGAGCGTCTTCAAAGCCCACAACACCTTTGGTCAAGGCTGTTCTCCAACTGGAGCGCTCGCAGGCCAGTGTTTCCCAGTTGTCAGTGTTTATATTACATTTTTAAAAATTTGCCTTGAGAGAGTCTTTGAACCTCTTTTGTCGACAACCAGCACTGCACTTTCCATTTTCGGAATAGTGTAGTTGCTTTGGAAGACAATAATCTGGCATCTGAACAACATGACCAGTCCAACAAAGCTGATGTTGAAGAATCATCGCTTTGACACTGTGATCTTTGCTTCTTCCAGGAAACTGGCATTAGTTTACCTGTCTTCCCAAGTGATGTGTAAAAATTATATATATATGTGGGGTATGCAGAGACCAACATTTCCCCTTCTCATAAACAATTAAAAACAGCTTTTGCTAAGCAATTAGGTGCAGGGCTAACAAGCGCAAGATTAATTTACACCAGGGTCTCTAATACAGGCTTCCTCAACCTCAGCTCTCCAGATGTTTTTGGCCTACAACTCCCATGATCCCTAGCTAGCAGGGCCAGTGGTCAGGGATGCTGGGAATTGTTGTCTCAAAACATCTGGAGGGCAGAGGTTGAGGAAGCCTGCTCTAGTGCCTCAGGAGGTGATGCCACTGGCTTGCATAGCTTTAAAAAATGTAGAAAGCATAAGCAGCCCATTAAGCTGTGCCAGCCAGAGAGAGCTTCCTCATTCCGAGGCAGTCTACCTGCCAGCGGCCGCTGATGGGGAGCAAATGGTGGCCGGGCTGCTGCCTTCGCAAGCTGCTTCTGGGCTTCCGCCTAGGTTCCTCCATACAGAAGCACCCAGAGCAGTGTTTCTCAACCTCAGGTTCCCAGACGTTGTTGGACTACAACTCCCATCATCCCTGAGCTGTGGCCTTGCTAGCTAGGGATGATGGGAGTTGTAGTCCCAAAACATCTGGGGACCCAAGGTTGAGAAAGGCTGACCTAGAGAGACTCCTGACAGGCAAGCACCTGTCATGCATGCCAAAGGCCCCGGCTGGCAGGAGACGAAGCTCCATCTGGTACGCAGGATGAGACCCTACCTGCCTGCAGACTGTCTCTCCAGAGTGGTGCATGCTCTGGTTATCTCCCGCTTGGACTACTGCCATGCGCTCTATGTGGGGCTACCTTTGAAGGTGACTCGGAAACTACAACTAATCCAGAATGCGGCAGCTAGACTGGGGACTGGGGGCGGCCGCCGAGACCATATAACACCGGTCTTGAAAGACCTACATTGGCTCCCAGTACGTTTCCGAGCACAATTCAAAGTGTTGGTGCTGACCTTTAAGGCCCTCAACGGCCTCAGTCCAGTATACCTGAAGGAGCATCTCCACCCCCATCGTTCAGCCCGGACACTGAGGTCCAGATCTGAGGGCCTTCTGGCGGTTCCCTCATTGCGAGAAGCAAAGCTACAGAGAACCAGGCAGAGGGCCTTCTCGGTGGTGGCGCCCTTCCTGTGGAACACCCTCCCACCAGAGAACAACCACTACCAAACTTTTAGAAGACATCTGAAGGCAGCCCTGTTTAGGGAAGCTTTTAATGTTTAATAGGTTATTGTATTTTGGTGTTTTGTTGGAAGCCGCCGAGGGGGGCTGGGGAAACCCAGCCAGATGGGCGGGGTATAAATAATAAATTATTATTAAAGAGGTACCTCAGGTTAAGTACTTAATTCGTTCTGGAGGTCCATTCTTAACCTGAAACTGTTCTTAACCTGAAGCACCACTTTAGCTAATGGGGCCTCCTGCTGCTGCGCCGGAGCACAATTTCTGTTCTCACCCTGAAGCAAAGTTCTTAACCCGAGGTACTATTTCTGGGTTAGCGGAGTCTGTAACCTGAAGCGTCCGTAACCCGAGGTACCACTGTATTATTATTCTTATTAGAAGACTCTCACCCGAAATCCGGGCAGCGCGGAGCGAGGTGGGCTCAGCCCGAGGCGCCCTCCTCGCAGAAGGGAGGGCAGAGCCTCCACGCGCAGGAGCAGTCTACCTCCGAGCCGCCAAGGAAGGCTGCCAGCACCTTGGTGCCCCCTCTCTGGCACCAGGCTGGCACCCCTGGGCAAGGAGACGCGGGAGCCCCCTCCCCACGGCCTGGCGGGGGTTTCCTTGCAGTCGGCCTCCCCTCCCCGGGGCCAGCCGGGTCGCCCCCCGCCCCTGCCTCCCCCTGGCGCCCCCCTCCGGGGCTGCTCAGCCGCGTTGGCATCCGCACCTGGGTCTCCGCGCTCGCCTGCTGCCCGCCGACTCACGAAGCTGCTGCTCTCGCCGCCGCCGCCGCCGTTGCACCAGCTGTTTCCTCCCTCCGCAAGGGCGGCGCGGGGGCCGATGGGAGGTGTAGTTCTCCGGCGGGGGCGCAAACCACCACCCCCAGCATGCACCGCGCGGCGGGAGCCGAGCGGAGACGGCCGCGGGGGCGTGGCCGGCCGGCAGGGGGCGTGGCCAGGCGGTGCGGGTCCGATCCGGATCCGGACTGGCGCGTCGGCGAGCAAAAAGCCTGGGAATTACGGGGGTTGATGCAAGAGACGCGCCTCTCGCGTGTTTGTGCAATACCTGATCACCCCAAAAATTATGCAATGCTCTGCTGTTAAAATAAAATAAAAAAGTTGTCCAAACCTACTCCATTTGGGGCTATTAAAATGTTAAAAGTTAAATAAACCTTGTGGAAGGAGGAGTGTTAAGGTATATAGAAGTGTGCATATGGTTAATTTGAGTGTGTTGTTATTGAATATTATTGAATATGTATATTATTGAATATATATATATATTATTGAATATGTGTATTATTGAATGTTGTATACCTAACGTATCAAAGCACCCTTCGAAAAGAATAAAGTCATCGGTGGAGAAAAGGTTAAAAACACCCATTTAAACATTCAAAAATCAAAATCAGGGATAAACTAAGAAAGAGATTGAAAAGTCTGTGGCAGGATTTGAATGACGGTGTTAACTCGTGCTGAGACTGTCTTGTCTAGGAGTTGGGAGGGATCCCAAGGACCTGATCCATTTCCACCCCCTGCAATGCAGAATTGCAGCAAAAACTGGGATGGGAGAGACTCTTAATTCCAGGGAGCCCCATCTCAGGCAAAAGATTCCTGCACCGGGATCCCTTCCAACTCTCCGATTCTGCGATTCCCTCCTCACCTGCAATAGCAACCAAGACGGAGCAGCTGTTCGTTTCTTTAACAACCTACGAGCATGGGAACATCCTCCTGCTGGATCAGGCCAATGGCCCTTCTCTGCAGGACCAGCACCTGTGTTGTCCCAGGGTCCGGCCAGGCAGCGCCTCTGCATCCCGGTTAGCAGCCATTACCAGCCGCCTCCATGATTTTGCCCAATCCTCTTTTAAAGGCTGCCTCCTGTGGGAGGGAGTTCCATAGTTTTAACTCTGCGCTGCATGAAGAAGGACTTTCTTTATCTCTCCTGAATCTGTGGAACTCTCTGCCACAGGAGGTGGCAATGACCAACTTGGATGGCTTTTTAAAAGGTAAAGGGACCCCTGACCGTTAGGTCCAGTCGCGGACGACTCTGGGGTTGCGCGCTCATCTCGCTCTATAGGCGGAGGGAGGCTGTTTTTCTGCAGACAGCTTCTGGGTCATGTGGCCAGCATGACTAAGCCGCTACTGGCGAACCAGAGCAGCGCATGGAAACACTGTTTACCTTCCTGCCAGAGTGGTACCTATTTATCTACTTGCACTTTGACGTGCTTTCGAACTGCTAGGCTGGCAGGAGCAGGGACCGAGCAACGGGAGCTCACCCCATCATTGCAGGGATTTAAACCACCGACCTTCTGATCAGCAAGCTCTAGGCTTTGTGGTTTAAACCACAGCACTACCCACATCCTTTTTTAAAAGGACTGGGCAAATTAATGAAGGGCTGCTGAGGGCTACTACTAGTCACGATGCCTCTGTCGCCTCCGCAGTCAGAGGCAGCAATGCTGGAGACCACAGGCTTGGGGAGGGCTCTTGTGTTCAAATCCTGCCATTGGCCTCATCCAGCGGCTTCTTCTTAAATTCTTACTTTGGGTATATATTTTAATTTTATTTCTGGTTTTCTGGTCTGATCAATTGCAAGGTGAGCAGTTCATCAACCAAACAGTTCTGAAGACATTAAGGAAAATGATATATAATGGAATTGAAAAGGATGTTTAAAATAAACTTTGTAAAAAAGCAAAACAAGCTTTTCTCTTGAGAATTACAGGTTCTGAACTAAATTACATAGAACTAACTGAACTAAATTGTGTAGAAACTTATTCATGTCTGCGACTTCAGCAGCAAGAATGCTACTCACCCCAAAATGGAAAGAAGCGGAAGTTCCAGCAAAGGAAGAATGGATACAAAAACTTATGGAATATGCAGAAATGGCGAAACTTACCTGAAGAATAAGAAATCAAGATAACTAATTTTTAATAAAAGGATGGAAATTGTTTATTGAATATTTACAGAAAAATTGCAAACAGATAAACACACTGGCAGGATTATTGTAACAACCTGCAGTTTCATATGAGTATATACTTAAAGTAGATAATTAAATGAGCAAATTAAATGAATTTGGATATGCAGAAGATATTAAAAAATAAATTTAAGGAACCGCAGAAAGAGGGGGAAGGAAGTCAAGCTTTGAAATGTTAAAATGATTGTAAAATTAATGAAATGTATAAACCTGAAAAGTATATATATATATTTTTTAAAAAGACATTAAGGAAAAGGTTTCCTGCCTCCGCCAGGAGCAGCAGCTGGGTTTGAAGTTGCCAGTGGCTCTAGTTTGGTGGGCACCAGGGGACGGAGTGCAACCTGCCAGCCTCCGCCCAGCTCCCAGGGTGCCAAGGCACAACACCCCCCATCTTCCAGCCCCCTCCCTCGCTCATTCCCATGAGCACCTTCCCTTGGCACCAAATGCTGTTTGAGTATGTGGCTAATCTGGCTCCTATCCAAGTACCGCTGTGATTCACGCCAGGCTCGGCCTGTTCCCTGCCTGCGCTGCCCATCTTCCAGAGCTCCCCGTGTTCCAGCATCTCCTAGCAACCAGCAGAAACTTTCCGCGCAGAGCAGAACTCCGAGCAGCAAGCCTGACGCTGTTTCCCCCCGGATAAACATTGCCAGTGACTGATTAACTCTGAACCTACTGGGCTGTGTTGCTGTCCCGTCCCCAAGACGACTAGCTAACCTCAGAGTGGAAATCTCGATACCCGGCTCTTTGGAGGCCGTCCGCCGGAAGAATCATGACCCACAGCATCTCCTTTGCAGAGCTGATCAACCTGGCCATTGGGACGCCAGAACTGGGCAATGTCAACTTCAACGCCCTCCATTTATTCCTGCACAGCCTCTTGGATCACCTCCACCTGAAAGACATGAAGAAGGAAATCACCGACGATGAGCTGGACTTCATCAAGCCCCCGAAAGACCTGGCCACAAGCGTGGCGACCTCTGAGGAGGTCCAGCCGGCCAAGAAATCCAGCTCTATCTTCCACCAGCTGCACGACAGGGTTGTGGCGCTCGAGAAGCAGCTGAATTTCCTGAACGAGGCTCCCACCACCGCCGAGCTGCTGGCCCGCAGCCAAGGAGCTGCCCAGCCGGCCCAGGACATGTGGCAGATTATGCAGCTGAAGAAGAAGATGGAAATGAATGAGGCCGGGATGACCAAGGTGAGTCTCCCCAAAAGAAGAAAGGCACCTTCTTTCCTTCCTCTTTTTCCTGGGCAGCTGGCGCAGCACACCTGGATGTGGCCCCCTGCCCCACAAAAGAGAAGGGACCGTGATGTTTGCAATGGGCCACCATTCATGATCAGATGGTGGTCTGGAAATGGCCCTGACCCTGTGGAAGGTGTAGCCAAGGCCTTGAGGGCAGGGATGGGTGAGGCCTCCTGAGGTTGCTGGACTCTGGTTCCCATCAGCGCCAGCCAGCATAGGCCACATTTCAGGGACGTTGTGGCCCAAGAACATCTGGAGGGCCTAGGCTCCCCATTCCTGGTCCATATCTGACTTCTGAACTCAAAGGTCTGCATGCGGATGAGGACCAAGAGCAGAAACGGGTGGCTTGAACAGGAGAGGGCCTGAGCTTTGCAGAAAATGTGTGTGTGTGTGTGTGTGTGTGTAGACTGAGTGCACTTTCCATAGTTCCTATCAATGGCCAGCTCTGCCCAGCCCTCCTGCCAATGGTCTCCCTAGGTGTCTTCTTCTGGTTCCAGCCGTCACTAACTGCCTCTCTGTCCTGTCCAGGCCATGACTACCTTGCAGGAGCTGCTGAGCAACATCTGCACCCTGCAAACAGCCACAGAGGGCTTTCAAGGAGAGCTGGGGCAGCTGAAGGAGCACTTCACCAAAGTGAGTCCCCCCAGAAGACGGAGACAACACCAGGAAGGGGCATTTTGCAGTGGGGCAGAGGGCATTTTTCTTTCAAAGCGAGGGGGACCCTATGAATGTAGCCTGCCTGGGCTAGGCCCCCAGAGGTGCCTCTCAGAGATATACAGCCCAACTGTGGTTACTCAGCTGGCATGGGGAGGCCCTCTGGACATGCTCAGAGCCCCTCTTTCTACTATTGTTTATTATTATTATCATTAGCAGCAGCAGCAGCAAGTCCACCTATTCTGTGTGAAATGCAGGGCACAGTGGGCCATTGGCACAGCTGCACTCTCCAGCCCTCCAGAGCAGGGGCAGCCCCCTGGTTTATGAGGTCATGATCAGGCCCAAAGATGGCTGGGGCGCAAGTCTTGCAAGGGCCACCAGACACGCCTAAGAGCGTGTAGTTCTTGGCAGGGGAGGCCGCAAACGTGGCCTTCTTTGTCACCTTCATTGCATCTTCAACCATCCACCCAATGGAGGTCTTCCAAGCAATGCAGGGGTTCATTCATCTACCTTGGAGAGCCTGACTGGAACCCCCAGAGCCAATTTTGCAAGGTACTCTGAGGGCAAAATCGCCCACCTCTGTGCAGCTCCGAATGCCGCCCAGATCACCAATACGCTTTTTGGGGGTAAGGCAATGAAGTAGCAGCAGTTCAGCTGCAGATGCTGTTGGAGGAAACTCATTCCCTGGACCCGTTTCAGCCAAGGTCTGGTTTGGGGGCTTGAGCCCTCCTGACCCACAGTGCCCTTCCGGAGCGTTACGGTGGGGGAGTGTGGATGTGGAATTCTCAATGCCATTGTTTGGCTTGCGGCTTTTATGTAAGATGCTTAGAGACCACTTAGTTGATACCACTTATCATTATTACATAATAACCATGTGATAAACAAACAGCTCAACGTTGACGAAATGAGGGAGCAGCTCACCCGATTAGATGAGCAGGCCAGGAAGATGGACGGGATCAGGGAGCAATTGGTGAGTGCAGCTTCCCTGACTCCCACCCGCCCTGCCCTACATCACAAAAGCGGATGAAATATACTCGGAGTCGAGTGTGGATTTCATGCTCTTTATTCAGCTCATAGTAGTGAGGAATAGAAGTTCCCCCAAATGTCTGCTTTATATACATTATTTACACAATAGGCCCCACGTGATTGGCTAATTCCGGGATTCTCCTGTAGGCCAATCAGGTTGCAGATTCACTTCCACCTGGAGCTGGATTGGGTGGCTCCTGTGGACCAATCAGACTGCTGCATTCTGAATCCTATTGTTCTAGGACCAATCAGACTGCTGCATTTTGGATCCTATTCAACTCAGTACATAATAGTGGAGAATATGCTTTTGCTCTGGGCTGAGGCTGGACAGGAGCCTTAAATGTTGCTGGTGTGTTTGGAGCCGAGAAGAAGAAACACAGGACAAGAGCGATGGCTTCCTTCCAGCCTCCTGACCTACCTTCCTGGAACCAGGTGGCTCTTCTCAAAGCTGGCTCTGAGCCTAAGAGTGTCAAAAGGACCTGCTGAATTAGGCCAGTGACCCATCTAGTCCAGTGTCCTTGTTCTCACAGGGGCCAGCCAGATGCCTCTTCTGGGAAAGCCACAGGCACAGCAGCCCTCTCCCCTCCTGCAGTTTCCAGGCAGACCCACTTCCTTCCCCAGAGGCAGGTTTTGTCCCTCTTTTAGATGGGGGGCCAGCCAGCCTTGCATGTGAGCCCAGGACACCCACAGCTCGCTCTGAGCACAACACACCTCTCTCTCTCTCTCTCCCTCCCTCTCTCTTCTTAAATTTTTTATTAACAATTTCAACATAACAGTATATCAAAACATATCATATTCATTATCGCCCCCCTTTCCCCCCCATTCCCCATCAACCCCCCCCCCAGATTTCCCTAAGCTCCCCTCTCTGATTTCTCAGCAGTTATTCTCTGCATATTATAAAATTATTTCAATTCTTACATTATCTATCCACCGTGTTATCAATCACTAAATTTGTGTATGTTTATTCAAAACCTGCCGAGGAGTCCAATTCATTTTGTTGTCTCTTCAAAGCTCCCATTCTTCTTTGAAGTCACAGTTGTCCTTATCTCACAGTTTGTATGTCAGTTTAGCCAGTTCTGCATAGTTCATCAATTTCTCTTGCCACTGTTCTTTTGTCGGGATTTCTTCCTCCTTCCATCCTTGTGCTATCCTTGCCTCTCTCTTGACACACCCCCCCCCCCGCCACCTCTTGTTGCCGCTGCCCTGGTTCTTCCTGGCCCAGCTATCTGCAGGGGCATCGATGCAGGCGAGGGGAACGTCAGGCGTCCGCCCTGGTCCGCTTGGAGAGGAGGGGTGGGATAGAAATTTAATAATAAGCACCTGTACCAAATCATAGCAGTCAAGGGGGGGGGGCGCTTCCAGCAGCGCAATGAAGGTGAGGAATGCAGGAGGTGGCTGTTATCCTAGGTTTTGACCTTTAAAGCCCTATGCGGCCCAGGACCCACGTACCTACGGGACCACCTCTCCTGGTATGCCCCGCGGAGGACCTTAAGGTCCACAAATGACAACACTTTGGAGGTCCCAAGTCGCAAGGTGGTTAGATTGGTCTCAACTAGGGCCAGGGCCTTTTCAGTACTGGCCCCGACTTGGTGGAACGCTCTGTCCCAAGAGACTAGCGCCCTGAGGGACTTGACATCTTTCCGCAGGGCCTGCAAGACAGAGCCTTTGGTTTGGACTCAGTCTGACCCTTAGGTTTCCCTCCCCTTATGGTTTTGATCTATGGGCTACTTTTAAAATGAGGTTGCATTTTAAATTGCATTTTAACCTGTATTTTAAATTGGGTTGTTTTTTTCCTATTATGTTTTCATTGTAATTTTACTGGTGTTAGCCGCCCTGAGCCATAAATTTATTATTATGATGATTATTATTAATCAGGGACCTTTCCACAAAGTGGCTCAGCAGAACAGGCAGCAATGGGGGGCAGAGGGGCGAGCTTTGCTGCCCCTCCCTGGGCCCAGTCTCCCTACCAAGACAAGTGGCTCCGTGTGGCTCATGCACAGAGGCTGGCGATACGGGATGACCGCTTAGCCAAGCTGAGCCCGACTGTGGTGTGGTGTGGGAGGAGTCCCCTGGTTTCTTTACAGCCTTTATCGCTCCCAGGCTGGGCCGTGAGCGATGGCCTTTCCCACGCAGGTCCTCCTCACCTGCCCCTTTCCCAATGCAGGGCTCCTTGGCAGACGCTTCGGACCTGGTGCGCTGGAGCTCCCTCTGCGAGATGCTCACGGGAAAGGTGAGTGTGGGGGACGGAGGGGGGGGGGCAGGAAGGCAGGTGCCCAGCCCCCACACCCTGGCAGCCCTCGCATGAGATCCTGCAGCCCTGCAGAAAAGGGAGGGAGGAGAAACTCAGTGCAGAGGCCGCAGGATGCCTGTTGGGCATGCAGAAGGTTCCCCCTTGCCACACCTCCACTAGAAGGGAGTGGCAGTGCCAGGGAAGACCCCTCCCTGCCCACCAGCCCTGAGAGCTCCTGCCAGTCCAGGGTTGCCACACGTCCCGAATTTCCCAGACTTATCTGGAATATTTATTTATTATTTTATTTACATACCGCCCTGTACCTGGAGGTCTCAGGGTGGTTCACAGAAAAGACCACAATATATAAGACCGAAATCAAAACAATAACCCAATAACACCGCCCGCCCCCCAAAAGAGCTACGTTTTTAAATATAGGCTGTCTCTAGGAGTATCTGGGGCGGGGGGGGGGGGGGAGCTCAACGACTTTTTTTCTCTGGGTTTTCACCGTTTGAAATATGGCAACCCTATGCCACTTGAGTCTACGTTTGCCACCGGAGGTCAAGGAACTCAGCCAGCTCAAGTGGCTGCCTCCAGGGGGCAGGGGGCCTTTCCTTCGGTCCCTCCCCCTGGTCAGTCCATGGAAGGCTGGCCAAGCCTCTTCCTCTTGCCACGGCCACCCATGTCATCATTGAGGCAGCCATGTCTCTGGTGTTCATGCAAAGGCCATGCTATTCCGCAGAAGCCTGCTTCTCCTGGGCTGCCACATCTGGCCCTTAAGCCAGAAATTTCTGACAGTGAGAGCCCTTTGACAGTGGAACGGTCTCCTTTGGGAGACAGTGGGCTCCCCTTCCTGAGATGCTTTTAAGCAGAGGTTGGGTGGCCATCTGCCATGGATGCTTGGGCTGAGATTCCTGCATTGCAGAGGGTTGGACTGGATGACCTCCGGGGTCCCTTCCAACTCTATGATTCCATGAGTTTGGCTCACTGTTGAACAGCTCTCACTCAAGGCTCAAACAGTCAGACCCTCGCTCCACCCGCCCCAGTTTTGTCTGCTCTGGTGGGCAGCAGTGACTCTCTGGGTCTCTCCCAGCCTAGGGATTGAACTCGGGACGTTCTGCATGCAAGGCAGGCGTTCTCAGCTCGCCCACCCCGGTTTCCCCTCCACGGTCTCTCCCACACATGTGCTTGTGTTGCAGACCCACACCGACCCAGAGGGCTTGGAGAAGTCGTCCCGGGAAGTGCTGGCTACCCTGGGACAGCTGCCTGAGAAGCACGAAGTGCTCCTGGCCCAAATCACTCAGCTGGAGGAGCAGATGAAGCAAGCCGGCCTTCGGGGTGAGTCCTTGGGCGACCCCACACCCACCCCAAGCCTGGCAATGGGAAGGAATAGACATATACTGGGTGTGGGGAGCAGCACCCAGTTGGGGCTGACACCTTCTGACCCAGAGGCCCCACCAACACATCCGGGGCGGAATTGCAAGGCACACCCACCCACCCCAGAGAGCCAGTGCGGTGTAGTGGTTCAGAGCGGTGGACTCGTAATCTGGTGAACCGGGTTCGCTTCCCCGCTCCTCCACATGCAGCTGCTGGGTGACCTTGGGCCAGTCACACTTCTCTGAAGTCTCTCAGCCCCACTCACCCCACAGAGTGTTTGTTGTGGGGGAGGAAGGGAAAGGAGAATGTTAGCCGCTTTGAGACTCCTTCGGGTATCGATAAAGCGGGATATCAAATCCAAACTCCTCCTTCTCCTCTTCTTTTTCTCATCAGCTGGTGGGGTGGTCTGGAGCCGAGCTCAGGGGCCAAGTGCGGAGATGCTCTCTCTGCATGCCCAGAGGCACCCTCTGTTACAGTTACCTTGGCTTCTCAGGAGTCAGAGCAATGGCCCATCCAGCCCAGCCTCCTGCTCTCCCAGTGGCCAACCAGGTGCCCCACAGCGAAACCAGTAAGCAGGACCTGAGCAGTGGGGGATGTTCAGGGAGGCAGGAGAGGATGCATTGTTCATTAATATCCTTCCTAACTTGCGCTAGCAAGTTCCTTCACTTAGCAGAGTATTACATTCCCCTGTTAAATGCACAGCAGATAGCTGGTTGCAGGCTTGTTTAAGCCTCTCAATATTAGGGACCTGGTAAGTCTCCTTATAGCCCTCTTAAAAGAATGTACACACCACAATCTTGTGCAAAGTATATAAAAGAAGTTTACTCACATCATTATCAGTTTACAGTTGGATCCCAGAAGGCAGACTTAGTTACAAAGTGGATCTATCCCATGTGGAGATAATCCCAGTGTCCTCTGGAAGCCAACAGAGCATCTCTAGCTAAAATGCTGCTCCAATGATAAAGGTAAAGGGACCCCTGACCATTAGGTCCAATCATGGCCGACTCTGGGGTTGCGGCGCTCATCTCGCTTTATTGGTCGAGGGAGCCGGCGTACAGCTTCCGGGTCATGTGGCCAGCATGACTAAGCCGCCTCTGGCGAACCAGAGCAGTGCACGGAAATGCCATTTACCTTCCTGCCAGAGCAGTACCTATTTATCTACTTGCACTTTGACATGCTTTCGAACTGCTAGGTTGGCAGGAGCAGGGACCGAGCAACGGGAGCTCACCTCGTCTCGCGGGGATTCGAACCGCAAGTCCTAGGCTCTGTGGTTTAACCCACAGCGCCACCCGCGTCCCTGCTCCAATGATGGAGGAAGTCAAAAAGAGAGAGGGTGCTGTGTGCCTTTTCCTTTTGTTACCTGGACAGGTAAGGTCACACCCACCTCTAGTCACATGCAAAGGAAGTACGTTCCAGCCAGGAGGAAACAGGAAGTTTTCAACTGGCTGGACCAAACACTCCCCTGCATGTCCACTCTAGGAAAACAAGGAATGTTGTACTTGATTGCTACTTACGTATCACATCCCACATAGAAGAGCAACTTTTCCTTCCTGCAGTTTCCAGACACTGGGATTCAGAAGTGTGGCTGCCTCTGACTGTGGAGGGCAGGGTGACTAGGAGCCATCACTTGCTCTCTCCTCCAGAAATTTGGAGGATGAGGCAGCCCAGCTGTGAACCTTCTCTCTGCTTGCAGGCCTTTCTGGAGAACCACCTGAAATGGAGTCTCTGCTAGAGCGAATAAATTGGATCCAAAGTCAAGCTGAGAAGGTGACTTTTGGAGCATGGGGTAGGAGGGGAAGGGGGCGCTCAAGAAGGTCCTCCACACCACCCAGCTGTTGCCTGCCAGGTGGGTGTGCACCCGGTAGCACCCAAGGGTGCAGCTGCTGAGTCTCCCAGCTCCTTTGCTTGTCTTCCCCAGGGCAAAGAATCGCTGAAGGGCACCATGGATCAGATGCAGATACTGAAGGATCAGTGCGAGAAGCTGCAGACGGGCATGGAGAGGCTGATGAAGAGCACCTCAGACATCCAGGTGAGCAGCGTCACTCACCTGGGAAACTCTGTAAGAAAATCAGAAGGGGCTCCATCTAGCTAGTAGCTATCGATAGCCATCACTGCTGATGGCAAGGGGGATATAGGGTATAAAAGGAGATTCCTGGATGGCAGGATCCAAATTTGGGGCAAGTACTCTTTGGTAAGAGAGCCCCAGCAGAGTTTTAAAACCACAAAATATACAGCAAAATTTGGAGATATTATATAGGCTGTTACAATGTGCCCTTCTAAGTCTCTTCTGAAGTTCCTCTCTTCGCCTAGCGTAGAAAAAGATCATACATTGGGTGAGTTGAAAATGGTTTACTTACATACTCTGCAAAGGTCTATTTCAAGCACCTTTCCATACATCAGCCAGAAAACACAGGCAGTACAACTTGGTTTAGTTCAGTGGTGAAAGTTCCTATATTATTTATATAGAAACACAAAAATGGCTTTTACAAGCCATGCGGTCTGAGCTGGAATTTGCCTTTTTCATGGCCAGCATACACTGGATCAACTACCCTGCTGCCAGCCAATGCCTGTGTGAGAGGCAGGGAAGATCTCCCAGGGTGGGAAGCTGGGAGAATAAAGGGAAGATCTAAGAGGGTCCACCCCTTTTGGGTGAGGCAAAGGTTAAGATTTACCCCTGAGAGAGGGCTTTGCTTTTTTTTTTACCTCCTCTTCTCTCTTTTTGTTTTATTCTTGCTTAGATTGGGTTTTTTATTATATTGTATAATGAAAAATAAAGGGACGTGGGTGGCGTTGTGGGTTAAACCACAGAGCCTAGGACTTGCCGATCAGAAGGTCGGTTGTTTGAATCCGCGCGACGGGGTGAGCTCCCATTGCTTGGTCCCTGCTCCTGCCAACCTAGCAGTTTGAAAGCGCATCAAAGTGCAAGTACAGTGGTGCCTCGCAAGACAAAAAGAATCCGTTCCGCGGGTCTTTTCGTCTTGCGGTTTTTTCGTCTTGCGAAGCAAGCCCATTGACGGACTAGCACTATTAGCGCTATTGACAATTTAAGGGCTAAAAACAGCTTTCTAAGGCTTGGGGGATTAGCGGTTTTGCTGCTAAAATGCTTTTAGCAGCTTTGCGCTTCAGGAAAAGGGGTTTTGGAGCGGGGGGGGGGGGAATTCAAAATTTTTCGTCATTTTTCGTCTTGCGAAGCAAGCCCATAGGGAAATTCGTCTTGCGAAGCGCCTCTGCAGACGGAAAACCCTTTCGTCTTGCGGGTTTTCCGTCTTGCAAGGCATTCGTCTTGCGGGGCACCACTGTAGATAAATAGGTACCGTTCTGGCAGGAAGGTAAACGGCATTTCTGTGCGCTGCTCTGGTTCGCCAGAAGTGGCTTAGTCCTGCTGGCCACATGACCCGGAAGCTGTACGCCGGCTCCCTTGGCCAATAAAGCAAGATGAGCGCCGCAACCCCAGAGTCGTCCGCGACTGGACCTAATGCTCAGGGGTCCCTTTACCTTTTTATAATGAAAAATATCACTTTAAAACTTGTGCAAAAATCCCCGGTGCCTGGACACACACACGTGTGTTCCGAATAATCTCGGGGCATAAATGCCGGTTTCAAGTGCGGCTTCTGTTCCTGTGCACAGACCATGCGCATCATGTTGGAGCAGCTGGATGTCACTAAGGCAGACAAAGCCCTGATCCAGGAAGAGATGAGCGTGGTAAGTGGACCACCTGGAGCTGGGAGGGGGCTCATGCCTCCAGGGGAGGCGCATGGTCGGAGTGACGGGGCCCTTCCCACTCTGAGAGCTTAGCCTCCAGGGGAGGGTTGTCTTCCTTGGCCCCCCTGCTGCTGGAGGGCACTGGGGAGGCTCTTGCTGCTTCTCCCCGCAGAAAGCCGACAAGAGCCAGCTGGAGGCCAAGGTGAACCATGGGGAGCTGCAGTCGGCCACTGACCAGCTGAGCGAGATGATGCAGGACTTGCTGCAAAAGATGTCCCTGCAGGACAAGGACTGGCAGAAGGCCCTGGAGAAGCTCTTCACCGACATGGACTGCAAGGTGACGCCCTCCCGGCAGAGCCACCAAGCGCAGGCGGGCATCAGGGGCAGCCCGGCTGAAGCCTCGCTTACTGGGATCCTGTGGGTTCCGGGTTCCAGCAAGACCTTGTGAGAGCGGAGGCCTCCGTGTGATTTCGCACAGCTCTTGCGAGATCTCACCAGAACCCGGAAACCACCTTAGTTGCTTCTCCGGCAGCAGAGGTGCGCCCAAGGAAGTGCTCCTTGGAGGCGAATGTCTCTGTCTGCCTCCTGGGTGGCCCAGCCCTGGCAGACATCCTTAGTGGTGGGCAAAGTTCCAGCTTGCATTCCTAGGGCTCAAAACCTCCTGGCGTTCCTTGCCTGGTGTCATGGGCTGGTTGGACGCAGAGGAATAGTGGGAGGAAGTAGCTGGGGAACCCCCAAGGGACGAAGGCTCAGAGCCCAGCTAGTGGCAGTGGGATGATGCTGAGGGGTCAGAGGGGGAAGACTGGGAGGAGGTGTCAGATGAAGGAACAGGGCTGTGTGAGCTGGGAGAATCAGAGGCAGAAGCTGAAACAGGAGAGGAGGCCAAGAGGCAGAGATGAGTCTGGCTGGTGAAGAGGCACAGGGGTCTCCCCCTCCTGCTGCAACAATCTCTCCTCCCTTCTGGTCTCCCAGAACCAGGAGAGGCATGAAGAGGGCGGAGAAGTTAGCTTCACACAGGCATAGTCTTAGATTGCTGGGGGAAACCCTGGAGAGGAGGAGACGTAGTCAGATGTGGGGACGTTGTTGTTAAAATGCGTACATCATCTCGACCTTTAGTCTCGGCCGCTGATCCGTGGGGAGGGGCAAGACCTCCTGTGGATGAGCTGCTGTGCTCATTTGGCCAGACACTCCGCCAAGTCTGTGCGGATCCTGGCCTTGCTAATAAAGCGTTAACTCCAACGTGCACAGTGCGACTGACCACTGGCTCACTCCTGCCACCTCCCCACAGCTGGACCGCATGGCCCTGGACCCTCTGAGCCGGCAGCTGGAGCAGGTGTGGCAGGTCATCAAGAAGTACCTGAGCGAGGGCCCCCGCTTTGACGCAGACAGTGCCGCTGGCTTTAAGAAGTGAGTGGGGGGGTGGTTGTTTGGCAGGGAAGCTGGGGCTGAGCATCTTCATCGTCGTGAGAGGCGGGGCAAGGGCATCCCCTCTGCAGTGCCAGCTGCCACTAATTTTTGCAGGACCGCTGCAAATCTGCCTCAAGGCTTGCAGGGTGTCAGGATTTATGATCTCCCTCTCACACCAAGACACAGCAGGCTGGCGGTTTTATAACTTTCATTTTTTTAAAAAAATAAATTTTATTTAACATAATTATTACAAAATACAAGCAAAATACTCCAAATACATACATACATATATATTTCAGACATATATAAAAAAGAATAAAAAAGGAAGAAAAGAAAAAAGAAAAAGAAAAAATAAGGAGAAAAAGAAGAAGAAAAATTGGAAGAATTTCTTCCAAATTTACCGTATTCTACAAATATCTCAATAATAAAATTTCATTGATTGACTTCCATCACTTATACTGCACTTCCTATATACATTTTAAGCAAAATTGTATCTGTAATTCCGTATTTTTCCCGTACAATCTCACACAAATATTCTAATCAATAAGTTTTCTAAATCTTTCATAAATCTATTCTAAACACTACCAATACCTTGCGCTTAATCTTTGTCTACATAAATAATCATTTAAACATTTCCATTGTTTCTGGATTATATTTTTTGGTTATTGTCTTGTCAAATCAGTCAGCTTTGCTAATTCCAAGTATTCGCATAATTTATTCAGTCATTCTTCTTTGATTGGAACGTAATACCCTTTCCAATTATTGGCTATTAACATTCTCGCTGCTGTTGTCGCGTACAAGAAAATATTAATTTTGTAATTCAGGATGTCACCATTCAAAATTCCTAATAAATATGATTCTGCTCTTTTATTATGTGATGTTTTTATTAGCTTTTTAATTTCCTCATGTATCATATTCCAATATTTCTTAATTTCCAGACATGACCACCACATATGGTATAATGTTCCAATCATTCTATTACACCTCCAACACTTATTATCACCCGATTTTTTTCATTTTTGGCAACCTATCTGGCGACATATACCATCTATGATGCATCTTCATGAAATTTTATTTCGATTGATAATAAGCCGTAAAATTTATATTTTTTTGTCCACAATTTAACCCAATCTTTGTATTCAATTTCATAACCCAAATCTTGATCCCACCTTAACATATTCTTGTTAGGATATTTCCGTTCCACCTTAAAAAAGGGAGCAGGCTTTGTGAGTCACAGAGTCTGCGTATTTCCTGTTCACAGGAAGTTTATGTTTTGTATGTGCTTTCGTTTTCTCTCTGTGTCTGAGACACTGAAGCAGGCAGTCATGTTTTTTTCTTTGTTCTGACCAACTCTGAATAAACTTGTAAATATGCTCTCCTGAGTGCATCTTTCGCTGTGCAAAAGTATGCTGATAGAGCGTGCACCAGCTCTGGAATGTGGCAAGCTATTTCTGAAGCTCGTGTCGCTAATTGATTGATATTGCGTTTCTACGGGAGGTCGATGGACGTCCGGAGACAGCGTGGGGGCATGATGACTTTTGTCTCCCTGGCTGTATCCCAACAATTCTTACTTTTAATTCCTTGATCTATTTGTATATTATTTAATAATTTATACATTTTTGTAAGTATTTTTTGTTTATTTTTGCAGCACCGCTGCAAATCTACCTCAAGGCTTGCGGGGTGTCAGGATTTATGATCTCCCTCTCACACCAAGGCTGGTGGTTTTATAACTTTCTGATTTATTGGTATTTACACAGTAGTTCAGTCCGAGCACACAGCTCAATCTTCCTTACTTGATGGGTCAGTTGAGCCCACTGGAGGGTGGACTCTTTTCCAACAGGATATACGCCATCTGCTCTGCCTTCTATTGGCCTGACACCAAGCCTGAACTCTGCTCATCCTCCTAGTCTGAGGAGACTCATGATCAGACTGTCCAGTTTGCCTCTCCTCCCCTGAGAGTGTGTCTGAAAGCTCCTGCCCTTCCTGGGAATTTACGACTTGCATTCCAGGGCGAGAGGGGCTCGCCTCAGTCTCTGCATATGTAGAAAGCAAGCCTCTTGTCACTTTCTGCCTGCCACCCCCCGTGGTCCTCAGAGCCCTCACCGTCGCTCTGGGAAGGGACTTTCCTGATACAGGGCTTGGGACAGATGCCCGAGTGGCAGAGTGCAGGCTGGCAAGGGGGCTGGCTTGTTCTTCTTCTTCTTTTTAATCATTTTTATTAAGTTTTCCATTTTAACAATCCAATCCAATCACTTTAAATATTCCAAATTATACATATACATAATCAAAATATTCTGCCGAATTATAATTTTTTTATTGGGACTTCCCATGCTTCAAGTTCAGGGGGCGGCTCTGAGCATCTCATATCTCTACTGCTTTTGATAGTCATTTCCAATAGTTCCTTTAAATCTCCCTGTTGTTAACATTCCTTCTTTCGCAGCCTCTGAGTTGTTCCCACAAGCGAGATGAAGTAAACAATGATATGTTTCCGTGTGAATTTTATGTGTATGATTCCCCGTCCATTTGCAGTATCTCCTCACACGCTGGTATTTCTGCCGAATCAATCCAAAAGTCTTTTCGCTGCTGGCAGCTGCCATCTTCCCTCAGTTCTGATGAAATCAATTCTAGGTGTCTGCTCATTAATTTTCCCAGACCGGTTGCATCAAACATTATCCTTTCCAGGGGAGATTTACCAAATCAAACTTGAAGTACAAATATAATGACATATGAAAGGCTCACCTCCAAGGGGGCTGGCTTCTTCTGCCGGCTCTGCGGGTGCTGACCCCCACCCAAGCTGCCACGTGAGACATCTTCAGGGTTATTCCATGGAAGATGGATGGTAAAAGGACTTCCTTCCTCAGGTGGTCAACTCGGGTCTCTTTGTGCTTTTCAGACAGCTCTTTGAGAGAGTGAAGTGCATCTCCTGCGACCGGCCAGTGACCATGATGACCGGGCCGTGAGTACAGAACCCCTTGGTACCTTGCAGGGTGGGAGGAGGGAGGCTGCTTTGTGGGGGAGGCAGCCCTGGGCCTGTCAGGAGTTCAGCCTACACTCGAGTAGGACCCTGGTAGGGACACATGCCCGACTGGCATGTTCTCTCCCTCCTGGTCGATAGTTCGGGAGCTTCAAAGGTTTTCTTCAACCCGAACATCACAGCGACCGATGCCAACAGACATCGGCACACTTAGGGATCCGCAGAGTTTGCGCATCATGCGCGTGACAGACCTCAGCAACTCAGCATTTTGGCTAATCTACTTTATTTACATATAAACACCCACGGAGCACTGCAACATGGCTCCCCCCTCTCTCTAGCATCAGACAGCAAAGAAAAAGAACAAAGGACAATAGTCCCACTTCTGTCTCCATCCTGTCTCCATCACTTCCCACTCTGTGGAGTCAAAATGTACACTGTCATGTGATAGACAACAATCCCATGACTGCAGACACGGAGCAGGAATTCTAACAGCCCCCCCCCCCCCCCGTCTCACCCCCCTATCTTTTCTTCTTTGCAGACACATGGTGACCATGCGGAAGGGCAGCGCACGTCGTCGTCCGGCTAGTGCCAGCGGCTACGAACACCTGACACGGCTGCAGAGGAAGTGAGGAGGGGGCACTGTGATGGGGGGGTGGGAGTCGCGGTTGGGGAGCCCTGCTGATCACCCCACTCGGAGGGATGCTAAGGGGGGAGGGACAGGAGGCCTGGGCCCTTTCTGCATCTGAAATCAGGGGCAGGCAGAATTGGGGCTCAACCAAACTTAAGGGTAATCTTTCACGATATGGCTCCCTCAAATGGATCTTCTCAATTAAGGATGTTCTCGATTTTGCACCCCCTTGGCTTGGCGCCCTGTGCAGAGGAACCACCCCCCACCCCAAATCTAGTGCGGCAGGCATCCACTTCTCCCAGGTCATATGTCCAGGTTCCCCCGGACATATCCAGGACTCCAGTGGCAAAATTACCATTCGGGGGAAATTTCTAAAAATCGGCGAAATGCCCAGTCCCCCCCCCCCCCCAAAAAAAAGCTCAACAGCTTTTTGTATCTGGATACTTCTTGAAATAAGGCAACCCTCGTCTGGGCAGTTTTGCACTTCATCTGTGATTTCTAGACATGGGTCTGAGCAGTTTCCGCCTCGTCCCACGCCTCTCCCTTTAAACCAGAACAAACAGCAACCTTTGGAAAACCCAGCTGCCATGAGTTCCGTCCGATTGAGCCCTAAAGAGCAGTTTTTTCCTGGAGGAAAGGCAGTGAGACAAGAGAAAGTTTGGAGAAGCCCTCAGCCTCTCTGGTTCAATGTATTTTACCTTCCTGTTTCTGGTGGCCAGCCTCTCTCCAGGGTCCCTTCTGTCCCCAGAGTCAGGGCGTTTTTCTCTCAGGGGGAACTCACAGGAACTCAGTTCCGGCACCTCTCTGGTGAGTGCCATTGCCCAGGGGACTAGTCAAGGAACCAAGAAATTGCACAAAACAAATGAAATACCGTGAAAATCCCTGAAACGAAAAGTAATTGACTGGAAATATTATCTTATGAAAATAAACTAAATAATACAAATCAAAGAGTTTATGGGAAAAATCAGAAAAACCTAAAATTGAACAAAGCCTTAATGGGATGCCGGCTACAAATCTCGTTTCACTGAACTATTCAGTTTCCTCAGAAGGAAATAGAAAAATCATAAACCTTAAATGACCATTTAACATCAACAGTAACATCTAGACCATGGGAATGTTTCAGCCCTGTTCTGGAGTTTGTTTAAAGTCTGAAACAGCTTATCTTGTATTCCTTTCTTTGAATTTGTGCCATTTAGGTTTTTTAAACCTTTTTGTAAAGGCAACGCTAGAATTTTCAAAGCTGAGTCCTCAACTCCTTATTACTGTCCTTTGCTTCCTCTAAGTTGGGCTTTGTCTAAAACTTGCGATTTAGGTTTTCAAACCCTTTTTGTACATTCAGTACAGTGGTACCTCAGGTTACATATGCTTCAGGTTACAGACACTTCAGGTTACAGACTCCGCTAACCCAGAAATATTACCTCAGGTTAAGAACTTTGCTTCAGGATGAGAACAGAAATCGTGCTCCGGCGACGCGGCAGCAGTGGCAGCGGGAGACCCCATTAGCAAAAGCGGTGCTTCGGGTTAAGAACAGATTCAGGTTAAGAACGGACCTCTGGAACGAATTAAGTACTTAACCCGAGGTACCACTGTATTAGAAATTGTACCTTTGAGTCTTTAATGCTTTATTGCTGTGTTTTGCTTCACCTAGGTTGAGCTAGGATTATAATACTTCAGAATTTTGGGGAGTTTTACATTCTTCCTGTGAATTTTGGCCATTTAAGGTTTATGATTTTTCTATTTCCTTCTGAGGAAACTGAATAGTTCAGCAGTGGCGTAGCGTGGGGGGTGCAGGGGGGGCCGGGCGCACTGGGCGCAACATCTGGGGGGGGCGCGCTCGCACTCGCAGCTCTCTGCCCCTACCTGGCTCACTCACTCTCTCTCACTGCAGTGCTGGCTGTGCGAATCCAATCCGAGCCGCCGGGTCGCTGCCCACTGTGGGGGGGGGGTGCCAGGCGTGCGGTGCGGTGCGGAGAGAGAGCGAGGGACTATCTGGGGGAGGGACAGTGCAGCGGGGGGGGGGCGCAAATTACTTGCCTTGCCCCGGGTGCTGACAACCCACGCTACGCCACTGTAGTTCAGTGAAACGAGGTTTGTAGCCAGCATCCTGTTAAGGCATTGTCCCTTGATGCTGAGCCCTTGATGCTGAGCCCCCCGGCCTGGTCTTCTTTCCTCAGGGATGGGGAGGCGAGCGAGGCCAGTGGCGCCCAGCCCCCGCACACCTGCTGGCAGTGCCAGGCCCACCACCAAGCCTGCAGCATCAAACGCCTGACCCGATCCCAGGACCTCACCACCATCTACCCCTACGGAGACCCGACAGCCATCACTTACGACAACGTGAGCGGCCGCTGGGCCACCTCGAGCCGCCTGCCAGGGGGAGGGTGCTGGGTGCAGGGTGGGAGATCTGCCTGAAGGACCACAGCACCTAAGGGTTGCCCCGCTGGATCTGGGGCACTAAAGGCCCATCTAGTCCAGCCTTCTGCTGGTGGCCAGGCAGGGCTGGCCAAGAAGCCGGAAAGCCCAGCTGAAAAGCCAAAGCCCCCAAAACTGCCAGAATGTCACTGAACATGGAGGTTCGACTGCGGATCCTTCTCTCCTCCTCTGTGAAGGCATTTGGTGGTAACGCTTTCTTCAAGAGATCTGAGCTGGTATCTGGGCCTGGGTTGGGTCCGTTTGTTTCCTGATTCCCAATATTTATATGCCACCTAGTGATAAATGCCCTGTTGGTGGCTTACGAGTAAAAACTAAAAACCCCCCATAAAACGCAACTTGAAACTAAAAACCTAAACCAGCAAAAAGCAGTGGAAAGAAATATTTATGGCTGCCGTTGTCTTCACCCGGCGCCTAAAAAGGTCATTGTGTAGGCCGACCTCTCTGGAGGGGCCAACGCTGGAAAGGCCCTGCCTCCATTTGTTTCATTTTGCCCACACTCCGCCCTGCCCTTACTGGGTCTTGGCTTGGCTCATCTCTCACAGCCTTTGTCCCCCTTTCAGACCGAGGTGGACATCCTTGGTGTCAATGGCGTCCTCTACAAAGGCCGTGTGGACTCCCAAGCACTCGAGCGCTCCCTCGCCCTCCAGAGGGAATTCACAGGTGCGGCACTGTGGGGGCAGTGGGCACGTCTATGGCAGTCCTCTTGGGGGTCCAGTTGCCCTTCTGCCAGGGGCTTCAACCACACAAGGACCTGGCCTCTAGCTCTGTCTCTCTCTATTGATGAGTTTTTTCCACGACTGGCTTGAAGCAGAATTAAAACCGGGGCTCCAAGCAGCGTATCTCATCTCTCCCCTGGTCTCCCCGGTCTAGTGTGCCAACTCTACCCACTACACCACACTGCCTCTCCTGCTGGAGCAAGAGGCAGATGAGTGAGCAAGCAGGTGGCCATTGGGGAAGGGGAGGAGGAGGAGCAGGTTCAGGGCCTTTCGGTGGTGGGCTGACCGGCCTTCTCGCTTCCCTCCCCTGTCAGTCCTGAAGTATCCCCGGCCCCCCCTGGGGAACAGGATGGAAAGAGCCCGCTCTGCCTATGCCGACGTCAGCGCCTCGCCCTATGCATGTGAGTCTTCTAAGCACGCCTGGGCTGGGGGAAACACTGGCACCTGGGCACCAGGGAAGAGGGGCTGGAATCGGACTCGGGGGGCCGTGATCCGTGGGGGACGGTGCCAGCCGGGAGCTGCGGAATGGGCCAAATAAGAGAATCCCCACTCCGCAGGGGTGCTTTGAGCATGGATCTAGCAAAGACTGTATTGCAGTTGCTAAATTGCATGGCGTGGGACGTGGGTGGCGCTGTGGGTAAAAGCCTCAGCGCCTAGGGCTTGCCGATCGAAAGGTCGGTGGTTCAAATCCCCACGGCGGGGTGCACTCCCGTTGTTCGGTCCCAGCGTCTGCCAACCTAGCAGTTCGAAAGCACCCCCGGGTGCAAGTAGATAAATAGGGACCGCTTACTAGCGGGTAGGTAAACGGCGTTTCCGTGTGCAGCGCTGGCTCTCCAGATGCGGCTTTGTCACGCTGGCCATGTGACCCGGAAGTGTCTCCGGACAGCGCTGGCCCTCGGCCTCTTGAGTGAGATGGGCGCACAACCCTAGAGTCTGTCAAGACTGGCCCTTACGGGCAGGGGTACCTTTACCTTTACCTTTTAAATCGTACGGCAGCAGAAAGCACAAACAGCTGTTGCTTCTCTCTCTCTCTCTCTTTTTAATTATTTTTTTATTTATTTTTTGAAAAATTGTATACATATAAAACAAAACCATTTCAAACATTAAAATACAGAGTTCTTAGACCTTCCTCCATGGGTTCCATCTTTAAGATTAAATTTACTGCATGTTTTACCCTTATCTATCTATTATATAACCATAATTACCATTTTAAAAAATGCCACATTACAAGTGTCATTACATCCCTGCCAAAGATTTTAACCGTTTGCAGTGGTCTTTTAAATAAATTACAAATTTACTCCAGTCTTTAGAAAATACTTGATCTTCCTGGTTTCGGATCTTCCCCGTCAGTTTCACCATTTCCGTATACTCCATCAATTTCACCTGCCATTCTTCTTTTGTTGGTACTTCTCTTTCCTTCCATCTCTGGGCTAGTAGCATTCTTGCCGTCGTTGCATACATAAAAAGTCTTTTATCTTCTCTTGGGACCTCTTCACTTATTATACCTAGTAAAAAGGCTTCTGGTTTTTTGACAAATGCATCTTTAACTCATTATATGTCATCTCCCAGAAAGCCTTTACCAATGTACCCCGGTACATGCCCACCACATATGACAGAAAGTGCCTTTTTTTCTCTTTGCATTTCCAACGCATTTCAGAATTTGTTTTGTACACTTTAGCCATTTTCCTCGGGGTTAGATACATCGTTTTCATATGATTTCTCTCTCTCTCTCAGTGCCTTCTGTCCGAAGGATAGCGCCAGGACGCCAGCAGCAGCTGCAGATACAGCAGGAGATCACCTTTGAGACGGTGGATGGGACGGTGGCCTCCACCTTCAGCCAGAGCAACTTCAAGAGCGGTGGAAGGTTGGCGGGCATGTGAGCTGCGCCAGTGGCTTGCCCCTTGGGCGGCTCTGCCAGGCAGCACCCGCCCCTCCCTTGTGTTAATTGCGGGTGCCCCCCTCCCCCGGCAGGTGGGGCTGCGACTCAGGAGTAGCTCCAGGGCTGCCCTGCTGGGCCTCCCCCCTTCCCTTTCGCCGCCCAGCTGAGAGGGGCACTTCAGGCAAAACCAACCCTGGCACCACCTGCCACCACCTGCTGCCTATAGAGGCCCAGTTGCCACTGGGAGATTGGGGGGCGGCTTAGGAGCAGCAGTTGGTGAGCAGCAGGGTGCTGGCAGGGGAGGGGAGGGGCAGTGTTTGCCCCCAGCCAGGAGTGGGAGGGGTCTGGCCGGGTAACCCGGGCCTCTCCCCACCCAGTTGCCAGAATGCCCCTTTTGGAAGACCCTGTCCCCTGCCCGGGGGCCGCAGTCAACGCAGCTCGTCCCTCTCTCCATGGATCCATGCATGCCCACATACAAAGTGGAAGCTGGAGGTTGTCCGAATGAGTCTTACTTTAATGGGAAAGGTGAGCTTTAGATGCCAGAGAGAGAAAAATTATGGGGGCATTTCCTGGAGTTTGCAAGGAGGTGAGCTGTGCATGCAATGACCCCCCCCCTCCCCACGTTATCTGTGGGCATGTGAATTATACCCCTTATTCCCTGGGCAAAAGCTGGCACCAACTCCTCTCCAGCTCTTGCCCCCTGCCAGCTCCCCCCCCCCCATTCTTCCCAGGGAGGGCCACAAACCCCCAAACGCCCCCCTATGAGCCCCCCTGGAGCTACTCCTGATTCTGTCCTTGGGTGGATGTGACTTAAGAGTTTGTCGAGCGAGGAAGAAACCCATAAAGTTTTTTGTCTGTTTCCTTAATTTGCTGCCAGCCATTCCTCCTGTCGCATTTGGCAAGGATCATAGAAGTTGGAGCGTGGGGGGGTCAGAACCACTGGGCCTTCTTTGCGGGTATATTCGGGTGGGTGGGAAGGCCGGGACACCCTTTGAATGACCCCCTTAGCCACAAGCCAGCCCCAAGCACACGGCAGATACACGCAGGCCCTTCTCCTATCCTTTGCTAGGGGAGGGGGTCTCTGACCCGGCCCCTTTCCCTTTTGGACGCGATAGGCAGAGCAGCGAAGCCTCCGTCCGCATCACGGAAGGTGCATGGCAGCCTCTCCGTCCCCATGTGACTAGGGAGATGTGGCTGGATCCTGGCCTAGGAGGAAACTCTTGAGTGGAGGTTGCCTGGAGCAGAGTTTGGGCCACAGCCGGCCTGTCCATGAGGCAACTGAGGCAGCTGCCTTAGGTGGCAGAATCCATTGGGGTGGCTTCTGGGGAGATCTTGGATGATGGACTCAAGGGCATCCTGATCAAATTTGCAGATGACACCAAAGTGGGAGGGGTGGCTAACACCCCAGAGGACAGGATCACACTTCAAAACGACCTTGACAGATTAGAGAACTGGGCCAAAACAAACAAGATGAATTTTAACAGGGAGAAATGTAAAGTATTGCACTTGGGCAAAAAAAATGAGAGGCACAAATACAAGATGGGTGACACCTGGCTTGAGAGCAGTACATGTGAAAAGGATCTAGGAGTCTTGGTTGACCACAAACTTGACATGAGCCAACAGTGTGACGCGGCAGCTAAAAAAGCCAATGCAATTCTGGGCTGCATCAATAGGAGTATAGCATCTAGATCAAGGGAAGTAATAGTGCCACTGTATTCTGCTCTGGTCAGACCTCACCTGGAGTACTGTGTCCAGTTCTGGGCACCACAGTTCAAGGAGGACACTGACAAACTGGAACGTGTACAGAGGAGGGCAACCAAAATGGTCAAAGGCCTGGAAACAATGCCTTATGAGGATCGGCTAAGGGAGCTGGGCATGTTTAGCCTGGAGAAGAGGAGGTTAAGGGGTGATAGGATAGCCATGTTCAAATATATAAAAGGATGTCACATAGAGGAGGGAGAAAGGTTGTTTTCTGCTGCTCCAGAGAAGCGGACACGGAGCAATGGATCCAAACTACAAGAAAGAAGATTCCCCCTAAACATTAGGAAGAACTTCCTGACAGTAAGAGCTGCTCGACAGTGGAATTTCCTGCCAAGGAGTGTGGTGGAGTCTCCTTCTTTGGAGGTCTTTAAGCAGAGGCTTGACAACCATATGTCAGGAGTGCTCTGATGGTGTTTCCTGCTTGGCAGGGGGTTGGACTTGATGGCCCTTGTGGTCTCTTCCAACTCTATGAGTCTATGATTCTATGATCTCACAACAGCCCTGCAAGTTCTCGCTGGGAGCTGCAGGTACAAAACCCCGCTAAGCATGGCTTTGACAACACCTTCCACACCCTCCCATTTCACCTCAGGCAGCAGAAGAGGATGAGCAGCCGGCTGGAGAGAGCGTGGGAACCTGGCCTGGGTCACAAGGGGGCGGCTCCCCCTGGCATTCTTCTCAGCCTTGCTCCAGGCAGTGGCGGAAGAACCCTCTCCGGCACCCAGGGAGGAGCATCCCTTATGCTTGCTGTGCGAGAGGCAGCCCATGCAGACGCCTGTATGGATGGGGTGTGCCCTCGGCCGCTCTACAGCTGGGGGGAAGCAGGGGCCATCTTGTCACTACCCCCGTGTGGCACGCGAGTCAGACCACCCCCTCCGCCCCTGGCTCCAAGGCTCCTTTGCAGTGAGTTGAGGGTTGGAGTGGGGCAGTATCCAGTCTCCACCCCCCCCCATTGCTCTTCCCAAGCCATGCCACAAACAACACATCTGGAAAAGAAATTTAATCCTTAAAAAAATGGCAGATTATTAAACCAGAACAAAACCAAAACCCCAACCACCACCACTTTTCCATGGGGGGCATTTGAAATCTATGCATGCGGTTTGGTCCATGGGTGGCAACGCCCACCTTGGGCAGAGCTGAGGTGGCAGAGACAGCAAAGAAGTGAATCGCTGGGAGCCCAACAGGGGTGGGTTTCCTCCAGGAAAGGCCTGCAAAAGTTCGCCCCCCATACAGGAAAGGCACTGGAGTGGGGAAGCAGAACTCTCTCATGCCCACCTTGCTCTGAGTGCGTCTCAAACACAACACCCACACAGAGACGTTGGCACCAGCCTCCCCCTTGCAGCCAGGCCCGGTGCCACCCACCTCCAGTCAGGCAATGCCCCTGGGGCTGTCAGGGGCTTCTCTGTCCATGTCTCTGAAGCGTTGTGGGTCTCACCCCCCCCCCCCCACATCTGCTGCGTGGCCCTTGTCTCCTCATCTCTCGGCCTCCAGCGTGGCACTGGTCTTTGGCTCGGAGCTGCCTTGCTGGGAGAGGCTGCCAGGCCAGCCTGCCGGCTGCAGAGGGTGACTGGCAGTCCATGCACCCGGCTGCCCAGGCAGGGAGCGGGCCGGCCAGGGGAAGGCTCAGGGCTGGGGCAGCGGGGGCGGCGGAAGGGGAGGAGAGGCGGCTGCCTCCGAGGCCTTGAGGCGGGAGAACATGGCGAGGGCCTCAGGAAAGCTGGGCGGGGTGGCAGGCGTGTTGGCAGGCGTGCACATCTGCAGAGAAAGAAGACAAGAGGGGGAGGTCAGAGGGGGTGCCCCCCAGCATTACCACGGAGCTGTCCTTCCCGCGGCAGAGTCACAATTGTGGCAAAATCCCAGACGCTCCATCACTTTAGCTCAGCCTGTTTGTCGCTGGTGAAGAACAAGGCAGAGGATGTTAGGCAAAGGCTGTCGTGAAGGACAGCACTCAGTGGTGGAGCATCTGCTAGGCATGCAGAAGGAAGTAGGTCCCCAGTCCTGCCCCCAATTGCAGCAGCCCTGGGGGGTTGGGGGGGTTGAGAGAGGGAGACCCAACGAGGCTGAAGGTTGGAAGAGTCAGGACAGAGAAAAGAAGGTCCTTCACTAAGACATAATTAAACTCCTGAAGACCAACCTGTGGGTCCCCAGATGTTGGACTACAACTCCCATCATCCCTGAGCTCTGGCCTTGCTAGCTAGTGGTGATGGGAGTTGTAGTTCAACAACATCTGGGGACCCACAGGTTGAGAAAGGCTGCTTTAGAATATGGGTAGGCAAACTAAGGCCCGGGGGCCGGATCCGGCCCAATCGCCTTCTAAATCTGGCCTGTGGACGGTCCGGGAATTTTACATGAGTAGAATGTGTCCTTTTATTTAAAATGCACCTCTGGGTTATTTGTGGGGCATAGGAATTTGTTCATTTCCCCCCCAAAATATAGTCCAGCCCCCCACAAGGTCTGAGGGACAGTGGACCGGCCCTCTGCTGAAAAGGTTTGCTGACCCCTGGTTTAGAAGATGAGCCCAATTCACAGAGAAGAGGGCAATCGATGGCTCCTAGCCAGGACGGCCATGCTGGGCCTCCATGGTCAGCCATGCTTCTGAAGGTCCGCCGCTGGAAACTACAGGAGGCCAAAGTTGTTCTGTGCCCAGGTCTCTTGCTTGCGGGTGGATTCCCCCAGGGGAGTCTGGTTGGCCACTGGGAGAACAGGATGCTGGCTTGGGGCTTCCAAATTTCACCAGCGGCCTGCAGGATGCCAAAAGGCAGCCCCCACCCCACCTCTTGCCTTTGAAGTCCTTGTTGTGGCGCCCCCCGTTGCCCAGTGCGGACAAACCGGTTGTGTTCCCCTCAATCCCGCCTCTGGTTGCTGGACACAGGCTCTTCTTAGGTTCTCTGCAGACCAAGGGGGGGGGGTAAGCAAGAACTCCTTTCTTTGGCCCCCCCGTCCATGCTCAAAACTCACTTCCATGTTCTGGGAGCCCTGTTCGTCCCATAAACATCTCAAGGAGGAAACGTTTTGCAGGCCACTTACCATCTGGTGACGGGGATGGCTGTAGGGGATGCCGGGTTCTTGGAAGAACGCGCTGAGGGCTGCCTATAGAAAGGGGGGAAAGGGAAGAAGAGGTAACCAGAGTGTTGCTGGCTGGCCTGCAGTCCTAAGCCTAAAATGCTGTTAAGATTGATGCACATGCACACAATTAAAGGGCCAAAGGCAATTCCAGCCAGGGTTTAGATTACAGAGTTGCCAAAGCTTGATCTCTGGCTGTTTTTTAACTACAGCTCCCATCATCCCTAGTTAGCAGGATCAATGGTCAGGGATGATGGGAATTGTAGTCCAAAAACAGCTGGAGACCCAGGTTTAGGAAACCCTGCTCTAGAGGCAGCTAGGTAGTTGGGGAAAGAGACAGCGTGGTGTAGTAGTTAGAGCAGGGGGAGCAGGGCCCGGCAGAGACCAGGGTTCAAATCCCCACTTAGGTCGGGAAGCTCTCGCATCTTGAGCCAGCCACTGCCTCTCTCAGCCTAGGCAACCTCACAGGGCTGTTGTGGGGATGAAAGGAGGAAGGGGAGAGTCATGTACGCCATATTGAGGTGGGATATAAATGAAAGAATAAAGGCACTCTGGGGCAGGAGGATGGAGGGTGTGTGTCCCTGTGCACAGGTGGTGGTGGACACACAAGGGAGCCCCCACCCGGAAAGGTGGGGAGGGGGATAATCTCAGTCCTGGTTAGAGCAGGATTTTAATGGGAGGATAGACCTTTCATAGGGTCCTCAGGTGCTAGAATGTGTCTTTTGCTCTTTGACTGAGCAAACCGAAGACTAGGTATTTGAATTCCCTTCCTTCCTTCCTTCCCCGCAAACGAACACACTTCCTCCAAAAGCAAGTAGCTTCTAGCAGAAGCCAGGAAAAAGTTCATGAGCTTTGGAAGTTCTGCTGGGGGGGGGGGGGTTGCAAGGCATTTTTTTCCAGGGGGAGGGAGATGTACAAGTGCATTTATTTTACCTGTCCTGCATTTATATCCCATCTTTCTTCCATGGGACCCGAGGCAGCAGCTGCACCTGAGCTCTCCAGCTGTTCCCCCACCCAGGCACTGATCAGCGCTGGTCTTCCTCGAATGGGGGTCCCCAGCTGTTGTTGGACTACAACTCCCATCGTCCCCAGCTACCAGGACCAGCGGTCAGGGAGGATGGGAGTTGTAGTCCAGCAGGGTCCGGAGGCCTGGAATCCGGCAGGGCGCTGCTGGAATGTGACCTGCATTTTATGACACGTTATTGTGCATTCGTCGGAAACACGGGGCTTTTCTGGTCGGAACTTTCCTCGCTCCTTTCTCTCTCATCTCCCCCATCCCGGACCGGCCTCGGACACCTGTTACTCCACGAGGCCAGGTGAACCGGTTGGGGCATGGATCAGGCCCGGCTGGCTGGGAGGGAGAAGGACCCCCCTCTCTCCCCGGCTAGGCGCACGCATGTAACCCAGCTCTGAGATGCGCAAGGTGGCCCACGCAAGAGCGCGATGGGCAGGCACTCTGCACATGCCCCGAGGGCGGAATCCCGCTCCGATCCAACCCCACACGCCTCTTGCTTCCCACTCCCCACTCCCAAGCCGAGAGAGGGCTCAGCCTCCCGGGGGTGCGCCTTTCCCTCGCGGCCCACCTCGTACTGCCAGTGGGCGGCCTGCAGGAGCTGCCGGGCTCGGTCCGCGGCGCAGCCGGCCGCCACCACGAACTGGCCGATCAGCAGCTGCTGCTTCAGCTCCTCCGAGGCGCCGCTGCCCCCCGACGCCCAGGCCATGGCGCGCCTTCGGGCAGGACCGACGCCGCCCGGCGACGCCGGACTCGCGCTCCGCCGGGCAGGGCCAGGCGCGGCGGGGCAGCCGGAGGGGGCGGCCCGGCGGGCGGGGACGCTGCCAGCTGGGGTCCGCCTCCGCCTGCCGTCCAGGGAGTCCTGCCGCGCCGCCGGCTTCCCGAGAAGAAGCCTCTCTGGGCACGACGGGCCGCCCTCTGAGCATGTACAGAATGCCTCCAAGGGGGGTTGCAGCGGAGATGTCATGGGCCAGAGGACGGGGGCTCTGCTTCTCATGCGCCTCTGGATGCGCGCAGTCCGCGCTGGACGGGTCTGCCCTTCTTTACTTAGGCAGGGGTCAGCAAACTTTTTCAGCAGGGGGCCGGTCCACTGTGCCTCAGACCTTGTGGGGGGCCGGGCTATATTTTGAAGAAAAAAATGAACGAATTCCTGTGCCCCACAAATAACCCAGAGATGCATTTTAAATAAAAGGACACATTCAACTCATGTAAAAACACGCTGATTCCCAGACCATCCGAGGGCCGGATTGAGAAGGCGATTGGGCCGCATCCGGCCCCCGGGCCTTAGGTTGCCTACCCATGGCTTAGGGGGACAAGGCTCAGCCCCCAGGGCTGCTTGGGCTGCCAACGTTTCACCCAGTGGCGTGTTCCTGAACCTACGCAGAGTGCCTGGCCAGTCGACCCCGCACAACATAGACCGGCCGTCCGGTGTTACAGGAATTCTAAGGTCTGATATATATAGAATAAATTACATAAATGTACAAGGCAATAACATACATAGGTATATAAACTACGTGTCTGAAATAGTACAGGAGAGCAATCCTAGAGGCATTTTGGCTCTCCCAAATTGACCTCAGATATTTCTCTGCAAGGTGGAAGGAAATGGGAAAAGCTTTCGAATGGTCTTTGGACTGTAGGGGCTTACTGTAAATACAGTCTGCAAGTACCTGTTAAACTGAGCACACTATCAATTTGTGTAAGACAGGCATGTCCAAGGGGCGTTTCGGGGGCCTAATCTGGACCGCCGGTTGGTTTAATCCGGCCCCTGCAGGGTAAAAACTTCAATCCTAAAAAAGCTCTACAACTTTGGTCGGCTCTGACGCATGTTCACTTCATCAAATCTGGCCCTCTTTGAAAAAAGTTTGGGCACCCCGGGCATAAGAGATTCAACAAGTATTTACCATCCCAAAGGAATTGCCAGACTACCCAGAAAATGCAATCAGACAAGGCAGGCACATCCAAAGTCTGTTTCGGGGGACTAATCCGGCCCGCCGGTCAATTCAATCCGGCCCCTGTGGCAGTTTACTTCCTGGGGTAAAATCCTTAAAAAATCTCAACAGCTTTGGTTGGCCCTCTGGTCGGCCCTCACGCATGACCACTTCACCAAATCTGGCCTTCTTTGAAAAAAGTTTGGACACTCCTGAGATAAGGCATTATCAGGTATCCTGGCAGACAGGAGAGAAACAACACACTCAAATTTCTGCTGGGGACCACCTCTTTCTGCAGTTGTGATAGGAATTTCATTATTATTAGTATTATTAGATATATGGTAATGTTCATAACTGCACATACATAGATCAACACAGGAAGACCAACCTGGAACCATTTTGATTCCTAAACTGACCAAATCCTTTCTCTGCAAGGTTAAACTGGAAAAGCCTCCCCATTGTCTCTTTCCTCACAAGATATGTCTGTTTGAATAAGGTGTGAGCCTGTGACCTGGCCCAGGAAATAAGTATTTTAACACTACAAAAGAATGGCCAGGCACCCCAGGCAATCCAATCAAGTAACTTGCCAGACAGGAGATAAACTGTGACAAGGAGAAAAACAACATTTAAATTTCTGATGTAGGTGGGATGTATCTGAGGGGTGGTCTTAGGTTACACCCCTTCTGTGATGTATGCATAATGTTTCTGGGGGTGGTCCTGATCTAGAGAATGGGAATTTCAAAAGTCTTTATAAGCCCTGGCACAGCAATTCTGGGGGTCCTCTTCCTCTCCTGCGTGTGAGGGGAGTACCCTGTTGCAACAGATCAATAAAGATCAAGCTTACTAGTTGCTTTGCTTCTCAATATTCTCTGGTTGGCCTCTGTTATTTTCTCCTACCAATAGGGAACCTATGTAAGGACTCTATATGGGCTCTTGGATACCCCATAAGGGAAAAGGGCATATTTTTATTTACAACACAGTGTATGTATGAATGATGTTTTGGGGGGTGGTCTTGGCCTACAGTGTGGGCAATTTCAAAAGTCTATATAAGGGCTTGCGCACCATTGTTCTGGGTTCCTCTACTCCCTTCTGCGTGGGGTGAGCAGGGGACCCTGTTGCAAAAGTTTAATAAAGATCAGGTTTACTAGCTGCTTTGCTTCTCAATATTCTCTGGTTGGCCTCTGTTATTTTCTCCTACCGATAGGGAACCTACATAAGGACTCCATACGGGCTCTTGGGTATCCCATAAGGGGAAAAGGAGCAGTTTTTTTCTTATAACAGGATGGATGGGCCCCTTTTATAGCCCTTTGCAGCCCCTGCTATGCCAGGCCATTCTTACACAACCTCCTTTGTGGTGGCGCCCTGTGCGCTCCTCTGAGAGGATGGGCAGGAGAGTCACACTATTAATGCTTTTTTAAAAGAAAATATTTATTAATTTTCACATAGACAAATATACATAACATATACTACAAAAGACGATACAAATGAATTAAAGCAATAAAGTTTGAAAAGTTTGAAAAACAAACATAAACAAATACAATGTATTACACTTACATAACGAATTAAAATATGTAATATATATAATTCTCATTATACTACTTATGTATATCTATATACAAAATAAAATAATATGAATCTGTGCAAGGAATAGAGAGTCACACTATTAATGCTAATGATGACGAATAATGGCGCTGCAGGAGGAAATCAATAAGAGGCATTGGTTTAATTCAGCCCCGTCACTTGATTTAGAGAGATCCAGGCGAGCACAACCAAAGGAGATCTCTACCCTGGGATTCTTGCATTGCAGGGGGCTGGACCAGATGACCCCTGAGGGTCCCAATTCTTCGCCCCGCCGCTTTCTCCAGCGCTGCCTCGACTACATTACCCAGAAGCCTTTGCTTTGTTGTCCTACTTGTTGCGGGGCGGTCGCTGATGCAGTTGGACTGACAGATGGAGCCAACCAGTGAGCAACGAACCTGCGCCGCAACCTTGCCATATTAGGTAAAAGGACTATCCGGCAGAGCCAATGAGCTTGCAGAGGAGGCGGGCGCAGGGAGGGTCCCCGTCACGTGGCGGCTCCGGGGAAGGGAATCCGGCCAGGCGGGCAAAGGGCGGCGGCTGTTGCGCACAGTTTATAGGGCGGGCGGGCGGGCGAGTGAGGAGCGTCCGAGGCCGAGGCCGCCTGCATTTTTGGGCTCTTGCGCAGGACTTTCACAGAAGCATTGAATTGTCGAGTTGGAAGGGGCACCCAGGGGCCATCTAGCCCAACCCCTCGCCGTGCAGGAATCACGTGTCCTGCTCTCTGTCAGCTGTCATCCAGCCTGGTGAAACGAACCCAGGACAAGCGCCTGGAGCCCCTGCAATCTCGCGCACCGCTTGGTGGGGACTGGGGTGGCCTGTAACAATATATATCATATGGAAAAGTTTGAGATTTGTTTAACCATTTTTTAATTATTGAGTTTTTGAATTCTGGTGCTGGAGGAGACTCTTGAGAGTCCCATGGACTGCAAGAAGATCTAACCTCTCCATTCTGAAGGAAATCAGCCCTGAGTGCTCACTGGAAGGACAGATCCTGAAGCTGAGGCTCCAATACTTTGGCCACCTCATGAGAAGAGAAGACTCCCTGGAAAAGACCCTGATTTTGGGAAAGATGGAGGGCACAAGGAGAAGGGGATGACAGAGGACGAGATGGTTGGACAGTGTTCTTGGAGTCACCATCATGAGTTTGACCAAACTGCGGGAGGCAGTGGAAGACAGGAGGGCCTGGCGTGCTCTGGATATGGGGTCACAAAGAGTCGGACACAACTAAACGACTAAACAACAACAACAATTATTGAGTTGTCAGGTTGGCTTTAAAAACTGGAAAGAAATTGTTGTTGTTTAGTCGTGTCCGCCTCTTCCTGGCCCCCTGGACCAGAGCACGCCAGGCCCTCCTGTCTTCCACTGCCTCCCGCAGTTTGGTCAAACTCACGTTGGCACCTTCGAGAACACTGTCCCACCATCTCGTCCTCCGTCGTCCCCTTCTCCTTGTGCCCTCCATCTTTCCCAACATCAGGGTGATAGATAATTTATTATGGTCAATGACCAGCTCACATAACACAATAAAAACAGCATTCCTAAAGATAAAATATACAATCAGAGCAGATTGCATCAATAGCTCATGAGTTAAAATTGAGATATATACATACACCCGTACAACTGAGATTTGGGCTCCCATAAAAATTGACCCTGATTTCCTTCAGAATGGAGAGGTTTGATCTTTTTGCAGTCCATGGAACTCTCAAGAGTAATTAATACCAGGATCTCTCCCCCTCAATTCAGGGTGGGAAACTCTACATTCCTCCATAGACAGCTGAATTGTCACTTTAAACTACATTTTAAAAAAGCAAATACATTCTTACTGAGTTTTCAGCTTGACCTACAAACCAAGCGCGAGGAATCTGAGCTAAATAAACTCACTTCACCTCCCCCCCCCCGCCACGTACAGAGTGGAAGCTCTACATTTTCCTATCTCTACCGTTCGGCGCTGCCATTGGCTGAGGGTCAGGCCCCGCCCCGCGCCTCCAACGCCCTCCCATTGTTGTGTTTTTCTCTTCTCCCCGCGCGGCGCGGCGCCTCCTGGGGGTTGTAGTCCGCGGACGGGCTCCCCTTCCGCGGCGAACCACGAGAAGGGCCTGGGCGCGAGGACTCTCTTTCCCGTGGTGCCCCGCGCGGGAGCGGCCTGCAGGCCTCGCCGCCTTGACGGAGTTTCTGAGGGGGCTTCGCTGAGGGAGAAGAAGAGGCTTCGCCGACGAGACCCGCCGACCGCCATGGGCTCCCTGCTCAGCCGCCGCATCGCCGGCGTGGAGGACATCGACATCCAGGCCAACTCGGCCTACCGGTACCCGCCCAAGTCCGGTAAGGCCCGGGCCCGCCGCCCCCGCACCGAGGGGGCCACGGGAAAGGAATAATAATAATAATAATAATAATAATAATGGTGATATTGGTAGTAGTGACCCCTCTTGCTCCTCAGCTTCCCCTCCCCAATTTTCGTTGGGGGTTCTCCCCCTCCCCCAACCCACAGGGGGGGTCCCTATTATTCCCAGCAGCCTGAGAGGAAAAGCGGCTTCGTGTCTCGGAGCGGCCGCCCGGGCTCTTCCTGGCTCGCGGCGGGTTGGACTAGATGACCCCTGGGGGCCCCTCTGGCTGCCCTTCCTACCTTGCAGGGGCTCGGGCCGCTTCCGCCGCTGTTCATCCCCCCTGAGGATCGCACGGGCGTTTGGCATCGCAAAGCAACAGCGCAGTTGAATTATTGCTTTTTTTGATAGCAATTTATTGATTTATCAAAAATAACTGTAACAATACCAAAACAAAACAAATTGACTTCCGTGGGTAGGCAGACTAAGGCCCAGGGGCCGGATCCGCCCAATCGCCTTCTCAATCCGGCCCGCAGACAGTCTGGGATTCAGCGTGTTTTTACATGAGTCGAATGTGTGCTTTTATTTAAAATGTATCTCTGGGTTATTTGTGGGGCATAGGAATTCGTTCATCCCCCCCCCCCAAAAAAAATATAGTCCGGCCCTCCACAAGGTCTGAGGGACAGTGGACCGGCCCCCTGCTGAAAAAGGTTGCTGACCCCTGCAGTCTAGTCCCTTCCTTGGTTCCATTATTTTTCAATATACTGCATGTCCTAGCGAAGTGTAAAAGGCCCGCGATAAAAAGAGCCTTTTTGCCTGGCACCTGAAAATGCAGGTGAGGAAGGTGCCTGCTGAGCCTCCCTGGGGGAAGCGCTTCAGGAAAGGGGAGCCACCACCGAAAAGCCCCCCTCCTCCTCCTGCCTCCCTTTGGGCCACTTTGCCTGTAGGGATTGGGGTCCTGGGCCCTTGAAAGGTCCACAGCAGCACTTTGAACGGGGCCTGGAAACAGAGGGGCATCCAAGACAAAAGGACCCTTGGCTTTCCCTCCCAACTCTGCCACCCTGATCCCCCATTCCCAAATGTGACCAGAAGCCCCCCCCCCCCATCAGAAGAGCCTGGTGGCAGGTGTCTCTTCTGAGAAGCCAGGAGACCACCTGAGCATAGCCCCCCTTTCCCCCCCAGGGGACCCAGCCGCTGAAAAGGAGCCAGTCAAACGGGCAGAGAGGAAAGAAAACCCCTGCAAATGTCATTGCTGGTTTTTAATTGTTTGAACATTTCAAGCAGTGGCTTTTCCTGGATGATTTTCATGTATTATTATATGAATTTTGCGAAATAAAATAAATAAATAGCCACCGGTTCCAAGGGCTCCTCAATGCCCCTTGGTCCTGGAGGCAGAGAGGTCTGTCGGTTTCATGTATCGCTTGTCTGCTTTCTGGCTGAACAGGGATGTTTGCAGAGTTTTGTTCCAATGTGCTTGTGACGCCCCCCCCCCCTCCGGCTGCTATGAACCAGAACAGCTGAGAATGGAGCCTCTGTGCTCAGTGGCAGCCTACCTCTGAGTCTCTGGTGAGGGGGCCACCTTCATGCCCAGCTTGTGAGCTTCCCAGAACTGCTCACTGATGGAAACCGGGTTACATGGCTGTCTCCACCCCCATGTACAGCTGCAGTGGGCGCCCTGAGAGCTGTTGCCCTCGGATCCTGCTTGCAGGCTTCCCTTTGCTTGGCCACGTGGAGAGCAGGATTCCGGAACAGATCCAACTGCAGCCGGGATCTTCTAATGTTCTTATCATGGCGTGCCCCTCCCTCCACTGAGCCATTGCTAGGCAGCAGCAGTGGGCTGCCCCTTCCGCTTCTCTTGCCTGCCTGCCAGTTCCCTTCTTCCAGGTGCCTGCCAGCAGCAAGGTGGGTGGTTGTAAGCCTGCATTGCACAGCCCACGAAAGGGGCTCTTTCCACAAATCTTGGGGTGGGGGGCAGGTGAAGCTTTTGGCTGCCAGCTGGTGTGGATGTCTGCCCTCTCCCACTCCAGAGGTAGCTTGCTGAGCCCCGCCTTGTGCCAAAGTCCTGCCAGTGCCCTTGGCATCTGTGCCCGATCTGCGGTGCAGGTCCTTTCTCGACTGTGAGGCTCACTGTGTGACTTTGGGCTGCCCTACCCTGCAGGGTTGTTGTGAAGATAAAATGGGTGGGTGGGTGTGGGAAGAACTCTGTATGATGACCTTGAGATCCTTGTGCGGACAACGGTGGTTAAAAATGTAATAAACACAAACGTAAAACCAGGTCTTTGCCTTCTCTTCAGGGAACTACTTTGCCAGTCATTTTTTCATGGGAGGCGAAAAGTTTGACACGCCACACCCTGAGGGCTACCTTTTTGGGGAGAACATGGACTTGAACTTCCTTGGCAACAGGCCCGTCCAGGCAAGTACTCATGATTTTGGTGCACCAAAATGAACCGGGGGGGGGGGGAGGGGAGCACCAGCCAGCCAGCTGTTTCAGAGCACAGCTCCCATCACAGCCATCGCATGGGGGTTGCTGTTGTCCCAAACAGCTGGAGCCTGCCAGGTCAGATCAGGCTGTCCTCACAGGATCTCACCTGAATTAAGACCTCTCAGTTCGAAGGGTTGCAGGTGTGTGTTTTTAAACAACTTTTCCCTGAGGTTGAATGGGGTTCAGAAAAACAAAGTGAGAAATACTGGTGGATTTCAGTTCGGGGACAGACGGACCCCTGATTGCTGAATGTGTACAGCTCTCCCTTTTTTGTTCTGGCTCAAACCCTTCCAGGGATAGCAGATGGCCCTGAGCGGAGGTTTCCTCCTGTGTGTGCAGCTGGAGAGAGCCAGCTTGTGCCAGTGGTGGGGGTGGAGAGTGGCCTGCCCCCCTCAGGTCCCCCTTGCTTGGTGTGTGCTTTCTCAAGAGGCTCCTGTTTTTGCATTCCAGTTTCCCTATGTAACCCCAGCACCTCATGAGCCGGTGAAGACTTTGCGCAGCTTGGTGAATATCCGCAAAGATTCCCTTCGCCTGGTCAGGTACTGCAGACCCAAACCCCTATGGGGTGAGACCTTTCAGGGGGGAATCACAGCTGCCTTAGCCTATGCTCTGCTGAGGCCAAGGAGCTTAAAATGCGGACTCTGCGATGAGTTGGCACGGGGGGTGGGAGGTTTGGATTTGTGTCTTTTTGCAAAGAAGGTGCTTAACTTGCCTTCTTTCCGTCTGAGCATGTTGCTTGATTTTCTGACATTCAGAGGATTCCTTTTTTATTTTTTATTGTGAACTCTTGATTGTGAGCTGAAGAGGGAGACTTCCTTTGTCTGTCCTGGTCTTAGTGTGCTGCTGAACAGAGCATTTTAAGTGGGGGGTGTTTTGAGTTACAACAAAGGTTGCGCTTAATATCACATTCCACACTTGCAGTGAATAGTGAAAATCTGGAGAATACACAAGATCTAGAAAGCAGGTAGTTTGAAACCTTGCTTTTGCTTGTTTCTAATTCTGGCCAAAATGGAGGGATTGAGAGGGATGGGTTGAGGGGCTTGAGGAATCTGGGCAGGGGAACATGAATAGAGGCAAGAAGGCAGAGGACTCTGTCTCCTGAAGATCAGGTGTTTATTATGTATAATCTTAATGTGATAATATTGTTTCATGGCATACGTGGCTTCAGAGACCATCTAATAATAATAATAATAACAATTAATATGATAAAACCATTAATGTAATAAATATTGTGCGTATCTTAAAAAGCATTTTAGACAGTCCCATCAGGAGAGCTGGAAATGTGATCGTTGTGAAGCTAGTTCAAGTGGGTGGGTGGTAATAAAGAAACAGAGACGGCTCAAGGATTGAGTTTCTGCGCCAGGTGAGAGACTGCAGCAAGCTTAATGTCTGAGCTCACCTGCCGTGACTCAGCCTCCCTTTACATCAGGTACAAAGAGGACGCTGACAGCCCCACTGAGGAGAACGGGAAGCAGAAGGCCTTGTACAGCCTGGAATTCACCTTTGATGCCGACGCACGCGTTGCAATAACCATCTACTGCCAAGCGACAGAGGAGTTCATTAGCGGCATGGCTGTGTGAGTGCTGGGACCCTGGCAGCGAGGGGCCTTGTGGGAGCTCGTCAAAGGGATCATGTGTCTTTTGGAGACATCGTCTTCACCCACCCGTAGTTCTGTATTATTTTATTTATAAAAGTATTTACACACAGTTGTTTGATTTTTAAAAGCAGTTTACAACAGTAGTACATAAAGCCATACAATAAAAGCCATATAGAAAAGTTAAAATCAGACATCAGATAACTCTTGTGGAAAGATGTACTTTTAATTGCCCTCATCAGCCTGGCAGAATAGAAGAGTATTCAGCAGGCATTTAAAGGTTGAAACAGAATGCGCCTGCTTGATCTCCAGTGGCAGAGAGTTTCACAGGACTGGGCCAATGACACTGAAGGCTCAGTTTCGTGTTGTTGTCAAATGAGCCTTGCCAGCTTGGAGAATGACCAGCGACATTCCTGTACATAATCTCCTCAATCGAGCTGGGCAATAAGGGATTAGATGATCCCTGAGGTACCCTGGACCTAAGATGTTCAGGGCTTTGTAAGCGAATACAAGGACCTTGAACCTGGAGCAGTAGTAGACGGGCTTTAGCAATGGAGCCCCATGTTGTGGACTAGACATTCTGCACCAGCTGGAGCTTCTGAAGCAGGTCCAAGGGCAGCCCCACAAAGAGCATATTGCAGTAGTCCAACCTTGAGTTACCAGCGCATGGACTACAGTGGTCAGGCTATCCCTGTTCTGGAACGGTTGTTGCTGGTGAACCAGGTGAAGGGATGGGGACCTTAGCTCTCAAATTCACCAGCTTGGCTCAGCAGAAAAATATATTGCCACCCCCAAGGTCTGGCATCCCTCCACCACTGAGACCTACACCCTGGGGTAGTTTGGAGACGCCCTTCTTTTCTTTATGTCCAGAAACGTGCTAGCTTAGCTTGGGGTGCCAGCAGGTGGCTGCATGAGGCAGGTCCACATGCACATGACATGGTTTGCTGCTGCTTCCGTTGCCTTTGGCCTGTGCTCCGCCATGACACGGAAGGGTGCTGGATGTGGCCTGTGAGAGCCCAGGAGCTGCCTCGGTGTGTGGTGCTGAGCCTCTCCTCTTCTCCCTGCCCGCAGCTACAGCACAAAGAACCCTTCTCTGCAGTCGGAAACGGTGCATTACAAGCGAGGAGTCAGCCAGCAGTTCTCGCTGCCATCCTTCAAGATAGACTTTTCGGACTGGAAAGACGACGAGGTGACGTTCCTGGCCTCTTACTGCCTCCCAGATTTGGGTCTTTTAGCTTAGCAGAGTCACATAGGCTTGTGTTTCTCCCTCCTGCCTCCCCCGTCTTAGTGATTTTGCTCCTGGGGGGTTGGGGGGGGGTTGAAAGCAAAGCAGTTGTGGTGTCCTCAGCTCAAGAACAAAGGTGCTGGGAAATGAACTACAGATCTTCCAAGGGGAGGGGCTGGAAGGAGGGAAGGAAGCTGAGCGGCTGCTTGTCCTTCCTTCCCATCCTGTTCTGGCCTCCAGGCCACTGTGACAACCACAAAAAAGTATCTCTTTCTCTCCCCCCCCCCCCAACAAAAGGAGGGTCTTTTGACACCTTTTCCTTGGAGGAGTTCCATATGGAAAGCCACAGGACTCCCTCCCAGCCGGACTAATCCCTCTGTTTGCTCCTTCCTTCCAGCTGAACTTTGATCTGGACCGCGGCATCTTTCCCGTCGTCATCCAGGCTGTGGTGGATGAAGGCGACGGTAAGACACCGGCTTCCACCCTTTGCCTTCATGCCCCGGGAAGCGGAAGCAGTTGGGCTGGCTCAGGGGCACCAGCAGGGTTTGGCCCAGAGGCTGGAGTGGCCTTCCCAAGGGGCCAGGCTGCGCTGGAATCAGACAGTCCTGGGAAAGGTCTCCCCCATGCTAGGTTTTCTGTGTTGGGCCTGAGCAGGGAGCAGGAGGGGAACTGGTTTGCTGGCTCTTGGGCAGGATTTGGCTCATGCCACCTCCACCTTCTGTTCCCACCTGGGACGGTCTCCTTGCTCATATGCGTCTTCTGGGACGCAGGAGAGGCTCTGTGCTAAAGAAGGCCTGTTCTTTAAGCCAAGCAAAAGACCCGTGTTGCTCAAGAGATTTGGATTGCCAGCAGTGTTAGCAGATCAACTTCAGTGTTTCCTATTCTTAGAATAATTGCGTATCCCTTTTTGAGAATTTAGTCTTACTGATGTACCCTTTCTCAGGAGAAGTATTTTTTACATTTTGCTGAAAGCCGCCCAGAGTGGCTGGGGCAACCCAGTCAGATGAACAGCATATAAATAATAAAATTAAAGTTTTTTTATATAAAAGAATTATAAAACTATTTTTAAAAAACAAACATATACTGTAAGGCTATTTATAAAGAATTATTAAAGCTACCCCCTTATTATTATCATTATTATCAATAATAAAAATTGGGTAGTTTTAATAATACAGTCAAACCTTTCGAGCAGCTTAGTTCTCAAATGTTTTGGCTCCCGGACACTGCAAATCCAGAAGTGACTGTTCTGGTTTGTGAACTATTTTTGGAAGCCAAATGTCTGACGACTTCTGTGGTTTCTGATTGGCTGCAGGAGCTTCCTCAGCTGATTTATCTAGCTGAGAGCAAATTCTGCTGTGAATCCTTTGAAACCCTTTTGTGTGCCCCTGTGGCTACACAGACCACACTTTGGGAAACACTGCTCTGGTTTCATCTGTGGCACTTCAGAGAGATATCCCTGGGAGGGAAACAACAACTGGAGCCTTCTCTCCTTTGCCTCCATAGTGGGATCTCTTGTGCTGGAAGTCTTCAGCCAAGGACTGTGTGTCAATAAAGCTGAAGACAATAGCAATGTTGTTTGAAGGAGCTATTGCCTCTCCCTCTTAGCTTTTCCCATCATGCCGTGGGAGAGAAAACGAAAATATCATCTTCTGTTTGTGTAACTGGTAGCCTGGGTCAAGAAAGCCCCCCCCCCGCCTGTGGTCACCTGACAGTTTGATGAAGAGGTCAGCCCAGTGGGCAGCAGCTGTGAGAAAGGCAAATTCCATGCCAGGGAGCATTAGGAAAGGAGCCGGAACAAAAACGGTCTATAGCGTGAGGCCACGTTTGGAATCCTGGGTACAGTTCTGGTTGCCTCGCCTCAAAAGGGAAATTACCAAGAGAGAAAAGGGTTCAGAAAAGGGCTTGGTTCAGAACCGCCTGCTGACCTCCATCGTATACATTGATTGCGCGCAACTTCCTCCTTGGTCACCTTGAAAGCTCTGCTGGCCACGTGACCATTTGGGTAGCCTGTGCAGCTGGGCTGGTGGGAAATCCCGACTCTCCTCCCTTGGAGCCTGGCCTGATGGGGCGTTTGGGCTGCCTGTTGCCTTGCCCCTGATCTCATGGGCCTTCCGCTTTCCCCACAGTTGTCGTGGAAGTGACTGGCCATGCCCACATCCTCCTGGCTGCCTTTGAAAAGGTAAGAAGCCCCCCTTTGCCCCATCTGAGCAGGAGATGGCTTTGGGTGGCTGCTGGACTAACATCGCTGGCAGAGGGGCGAGACATTGCTTTGCCTTCTCTGTGGCTCCAGCCTCTCTTGCAAAGCCCCTTTTCGCTCCTCTCTTGCCCTGTTCTGTTTGCTGCTTTGAATGGGAAAATCTGCAGAATCTGAGAGCTTGGATTGTGTAAACAGAATAAATCCTGAAAATGCAAGTGGGTCTGTGCATAGAAGGAGGGGTTTGCTTAGCAAGCAGCTGAAGACTTTTCATATTAAATGTGCCAACCTATCTCTCCTGTGTCTTTTCCCCTCATCAGCATGTGGATGGCAGTTTCTCAGTGAAGCCTTTGAAGCAGAAGCAGATCGTAAGTCTTTGTCTGTCTGCAAGGATGTGGCTTAATCTTGTTTTTTAAGCTGTATTTCAATCAATTGTTTTTATATTTGGTGTAAGCCGCCCTGAGCCCGGTTTTGGCTGGGGAGGGCAGGGTATAAATAAAATTATTATTATTATTATTATTATCATCATCATCATTATTATTGGCAGAGGTGCTGGCTGACATCCTGGAGAGGCCTGACCCCTTTCCCACTATCCAACTTAGCAGGGCCCATTGGATTTACTGCACTGAGAACCTGTAATACAAATATTTAAACAGATTTTTTTAAAAGGAGGTTTAGGCAGATTCACAGACGATAAAGTTCTCCATGGGTACTAGGCATGATGTCCACAGGATGTGCCTCTGAATCAGTACCATTTGCTGTGAGTCCCAAATAAGAACACCAGAAGAGCCTGTGTGCTGGATCAGGCCAATGGCCCATCTAGTCCAGCACCCTGTTCTCACAGTGGGCGACCAGGTGCCTGTTCTGGAAGCCCAAAGGCAGGACTTGAGCTCTCCCCCACCCCTTTCAAGCAGCCAATGTTCAGGTGCATGGGGCTTCTAACAGTGGGAGTGCAACATGGCCATTGTGGCAAGTAGCCATTGATGTGCTGTTCCTCCCCTGCACTGCCTATGGGGTTCCCAGAGTTGTCTGATTGGCCACTCCGAGGACAGACTGGGGGGCCACATGCGCTTCCTTTGGCTTAGCCAGCAGCTGACTAGCAGGTTCTTCTGACTTGTGCTTATGCTCAATGAAGAGCACATTGCTGCCCTTTTATTATTCTGGTTTTGGTTTCCAACCTGTTTCCATCCTTGTTTCTCATTTGCCTTAGATGGTTGTTTCTTCATGTTTAGTTTTCAGCTGTGTATTTGTATCATGTTGTGTTTAACTTCCATTGCAAGCTGCCTAGAATATCCTAGTGTAAATAATAATAATAGTAGTAGTAGTAGTAGTAGTAGTAGTTAAGAGTAACGATTAAAAAAGAAGCAAGCAGCATTTCCTGCTTCCCCACAGGTGGACCGGGTCAGTTACCTGCTTCAGGAGATCTATGGCATTGAGAACAAGAACAATCAGGAGACTAAGGTGAGGAGGGAGGGAGGGAGGGAGGGAGGGAGGGGAGGCCATCAACTCTCCCAGGGCTGCAAGGCAGTCAAAGACGATGAGAGGAGCGAATCTCCCTTGAACGTTCCCTTTCGAGGCTTTTGCTCTCCAGGGGGAGAGAAGTTGTCTATTGACCAACAGCAACAGCTCAGAGCTGTGGCTTTCTTCCGGCATCTGCTTAAGCCAAATCCTGCTTGTGAGTGTGTGCCTCCCAAGTCTGAAATTTTGGGGCTTTGCCTGTTCTAGGTGGGGTTGATCTTGCCACCTGCTGCCAGTAGTGTTGGGTTGGGTGGTTCTGTCTGTCAGAGTCCAGAAAGGGGCCCCTGGATTTCTGTGGGACAGCGAGGGTTCTGACTGCTGAGCTGGGCCACAGGAGCATCCAGTGAGTTCTCTGTCTCCCTCTCCCCCCCCCCCCTGCAGCCCTGTGACGATGAGAACAGCGACAACAGCAACGAGTGCGTGGTGTGCCTCTCCGACCTGCGGGACACCCTCATCCTGCCCTGCAGGCACCTTTGCCTCTGCAACTCGTGTGCCGACACCCTGCGCTACCAGGCCAACAACTGCCCCATCTGCCGCTTGCGTGAGTCGCAGGGGGGCGGGGTGGGGCAGAGGTGAGGGAAGAAGCCCTTTGCAGGCCAGGAGGAGACCAGCAAACCTGGGGCTTGAAGCACAGAGACCCTTCTCCACCTTTGATCACGCTGCGCAGCTTTTCCTCTGGGGCTGCCATTCTCATTGCATGGAGCAGGCTTGTTTTCTGCTGCCAGCGGATTCAGGTCTCAAGAATGGAGATTCCCACTAAGCATTAGGAATAATTTCTGGAGGCAAGAGGCGTTTGAAAGTGGGAAGGACTCACAGAACCCAAAACTCCCCTGGGTGGGGCAGTCTCTTCCATTGGAGGTTTCTAAGTGGAGGTCCGATGGCCATTTGTCAGGGATTCTTCAACTGCGATTCCTGCATTGCAGGGGGTGGATGACCCTGGGGGTCCCTTCCCACTCTACAGTCCTATGATGCCCGGGGGGGGGGCACATTTGTTCCCCCTGTTCAGTGAAACTCTCATGGGAAGTCCTTTGCTGATGGGCAGGGATGGAGCAGGGAAACATGAGCTCCGTGGATTCAGTTTCTGTGGTATAGCAAGGTGCACATGCCTTGCCACACGAGCACAGGAGGAGCATTGCAGGATTTCAGGTTCGGTGCCCATGCCCATTTCTGAGGCCTGTGCCTTTAAGGGGCTCTGCTTGGGCAGCAGCTGATCTGCCTTGGCACCTGGAAAGGTTGAGTAAGTCAAAGCCGCCTGTCTCCCTTTGCAAGACCAGTCAACGTGGCTAGCAGGTGGCTTTGGGGCTCCCAGAGGAATCTGCCCACAGCCCAACCCGTAGGAGGCAAAGATGATGTGCCTTGCCCCTGGCAGATTTTGGGCGCAAGAGATGAGACTGGGCTCCTCTTGCCTTCCCCCCTCAGCCTTCCGAGCCCTGCTGCAGATCCGAGCCGTGAGGAAGAAGCCCGGGGCCCTGTCTCCGCTCTCCTTCAGCCCCGTCCTGGCACAGACCCTGGACCACGACGAGCATTCGGTGAGAAGCAGCCTCAGGCGTCCGTCTGGGAGGGGTCAGCAGAAGGGGTGGTTTCACGCCCAAAGCACACCTGAAGCACTGGGGGTGGGGAGGATGCATCTCTCTGTGTGGGGTGGAGGGGAGTTGGTTTGGGTTCTGGGCAGACGCTCATCCCCACTTTTTCTGGGGGCTCCAGGTGGCCTTTTCTTCTGAGCCTTGGCTGTCCCTCCCAGGTAATGGGGGTGGGGATGGGGTCAGCCTGCCTGGTAGAAGGACAGGAAGCCATAAAACTAGCAAAGGAGAGAGACAGGGAAGATGTGTTGCTATCCCGGTGGATGGGAATCGCTGTTTTCTTTTGTTTTCTTACTACTACTAATTTATATTCTGCCCACCCAACTGAGTTGCCTCAGCCACTCTGGGCAGCTTCCAAACATTTAAAACACAGTATCCCCCCCTTCCCTCCATCCGGGTGCCCATGGCAGTGGCTTACAGGCAGCCTCCCACCTGGGCTCCGATCAGCCCCAGGCCTGCTGAGCTTTAGCCTGGGGTGGTGGAGCTTTAGCCTGTGCCTCCAGACTCTCCCCTGGGACTGTTGCACAACCCTAAGAGCCCCCAGCTCAATTGGCCAGAGCAACAGAACCTGAGATGCCCTTCTGAAGACAAAGCACAGCAACAAGAACGGGCATTCCTCACAAAAGTGACTTGAAGCAGCTTACGGAGATCGACTCATTGCTAGACAAGGCCCTAACAAGAGCCTGCTGGATCAGGCCAGAGGGGGGCCATCCAGTCCTGCCTCCTGTTCTCCCAATGGCCAACCAGGTGTCCCTTGGGGGGAACCTGCAAGGAGAACATCAGCTCCAGAGCCCTCGGCCTCCTGTGGTTTCCAGAAACGGGTTCAAAAGTCCTGCTGCCTCCGACTTTTGAGGAATTGCCCAGCCATGCTAGACAGCAGCCACTAAGAGCCCTCTTTTCCTTCATGAATTTGTCCAGCCCTTTTTTAAAGCCATCCAAGTTGGTGGCCAAAAGATGTTTCCTATCCCGAGAAGGAGTGTGAGATTTTGGGAAGATTTCAAACTACTTATTGTGGTTCTTGTTATTTTTCTCTCTGGTGTTTTTGTCGTCCTTAAATGTTGTAAGCTGCCTTGTAAAAAGTTAATCTTCAAAGGTGGCGTATAAGTGTGTACATTAATTCCATGGCCCTCCGTGGGTGACTCCTAGTGCCAGGCAGTGTGTTGAGCTGCAATTCCTGCGGTGGGGGTTGGACTGGGTCCCCCTGTGACTCCCTCCCAGTCCTGCAGTTCTGTGAGGGCAGAGCTAAAGAGGCTTCCGTGCTGTAGGGATCCAACTGCAACGACGGATGGCAGTGGCTGAGCTTTTGTCTTCTTCTTCTCCTCCCTCTGCAGTGTTCGGACAACATCCCTCCGGGCTATGAGCCCATTTCTTTGCTGGAAGCCCTGAACGGCCTGCGCTCCATCTCCCCCTCCATCCCCTCCGCTCCCCTCTACGACGAGATCACCTACACGGGGGTGCTGGACGGGCTCCCCCTCTCTGGAAGACCCCTGGTGGGGCTGGACCGAGCTGTGGAGAGCAGCCACCAGAAGAGCAAGCGCAGCAAATCTCCAGACAGGTGAAATCTTGTGGAGAAGCCTCTTTGGATCGCTCCCTCTCGCCCTCCCCTACGCCAAGTCCAAACCTTCATCTGCTTCTCCTCTGCCCAACGCCTGAAGCTCAGGGCTCCTAGTGCCTTTGCCTCTCGCCCCAGAGTCAGTCCCCCTGCCATGCGAGCCGCTGCCAATCCTCTGGGTCGCAGCTGTGTCTCTTGTTCTCTGCAGCACCCTCCGGTCTCCCTCGTCACCCATCCACGAAGAGGATGAGGAGAAGCTTTCCGAGGACTCAGACTTGCCACTCAGCGGGACAGAGCTCGTGCTGCAGGAGGGCAGCTCCCCAGAGGTGAATCTCTCTCTGTCTGTCTGTCTGTCTGTTTGTCTGGCTCCTGCCTCTTTGCTAAGCCTGGAGTGGCCTGCTGATGGGGTCAGGCTTGGGACTGCCATGAGCCTTGCTGAGTTGGCAGCCTCAGAAAGGTGCCTGCCTGCTGCCTGTTCCTGCTGACAGCTGAGCAACCGCAAGAGCTCCTTGGCCAAGTTGTTTGTGTGCATGCGCAAACTGACAAGTGGAGGTGTCTGGTTCTGTGTCGTCTTGCAGTAAGTTGTAGTTTTTACTGGCACGGGGAGCTGGCCAGTAAACAGCAGGTGGCCTGTTTGGGCTGCCCACCATGAGCTGCTAGAGCTGGATGCTCCCATGGGTGGTCCTGATCACCCGTCTCCTTCCCCTCCCCCACCCCACCCTCATTGGTTCCTGGGGCTTCATCCACACTCCAGGGGAGAGGTGAGCTGCTCTGGCCCTCTGCTTGCAGCAGGGCTGATGGCCAGGGAAGGCGGCAAGCCCTCTTGATGTTGGGCAGCAGACCACGCTCCCCAAGGGCTCTAGCAGGGGCCTCCCTCCCCACCAAATGTGATGATTGAGGAGGAAGGACCCCCTTTGGACTTCCTCACCGTCACGCTGGGAAGAAGCATCCCCTCCATTGCTGGCTTCTGCTCTGTTCCTCCCCATAACAGCCTTGCTTAGCACACCAATCCCTTCCCACAGACTTCCAGAGCCTCTCCCCAGACTGAGGGAAACAGTAGCTCTTTTTCCTTCTCCATTGACTTGTCAGCCTAGGAAGCTGAGTGCAGCCTGGCTACCAGAGCAGGGGATTTTCCACCGGGTGTGGAGGGGCAGTATTGCCTCTCTGTCTCCCCGCTGGCCTTTGGTGCCCGGGCTCCCACTCCTACGCAGCTGCCACTTGGACGTAGCTGGAAACTGTCAGGCTCATAATGTTTTCTCTTGACTTTCCAGATTGGGGGGTGGGGGTGGCAACAATCATCCAGAGAGGCATTGGCAGCAATCTTCCCATATTTAGGCCGGTGCTTCAACCCTTGTGATTTTTATTCACAATTTTTATTCCTGCTTCCGTGTCATCTTACTGGGTTTTGTGTCATATTTTTATTTTATTTCTATATGCTAAGCCTTTTTTGTCATTGTGGTCACCTGCTTTGAATATACTTTTCTGTAGGAAAGCTGGGCATACATTTTACTAAACCTAAAAAATGCCCTTTCCCCCCTTGAGAGCCCCAAGTGTCTCTTTCAATGGGATCCGGAGCAAACCTATTTCCAGCTCTGGAATGGTGCTGGTTTCTGCCCATTTGGAAAGCAAAGTAGGGGGCTGTATAGCGACCCTCCTCCTTTGCAGAAATGAGACCCTTTTCTTTTTCTCCTCCTCCCGTCTTTCAAGAGCCTGACAGCGGAAGAAGCAGAGGCAGCCAGCCCCCTGCCGCAAGGTGAGCTCTGGCTGGGCCTGTGGTGGGTGAGAACTGGCGGCGGGGGGGGGGGGGAGTATCCTTACCCTCTGGCCTGATCCCCTCCTGGCTGTATGTTGTGCCTGTGCTGTTGAACATGGGCCTGGAAAGAACCCCACTGCTAGGACTGCCCCCCTGGAGGGGCAGCTTGGGCAAAGTGGAGCAGCCACGAGAGCAGCGTGTGGTGGTTGGAGTGCTGTACTGGGACCTGGGAGAGACCAGGCTCCACAAAGCTCACTGGCTGTGTCCTTGGGACGGTCACCCTCTCTTTCGGCTTTACCTCCCTTTCAGGGTTGTGGGGATTAAACGAGAAGGGCAGAAGAACCAATAGATATGAATGCTGGCTATTTCGTAGATGAGTTGGGCTGCAGAAGGTGTGCTGGGGAGACCACATATTCAAGAAACACAAAAGTAACTTTTGATAGGTTTTAATATCAAAAACAAAAACTCATTTTACACTAAATTACAATATATCCATAAGCATGACCCGTCCACCAGGGTACTGAGAGAGCTACATACTGCTCTTTATATAAACAGCTTAATTACCACAACTTAACGGCACCTGCTATCCTGCTTCACAGCTGTAGGTCACATTATTGCTCTGGCCTTTAAAGAAATACACATCTTGTGGAACACTAATGAACCTTCAAATTTAAAGAGACGATTCACCAACGAAATGCAGAAATGTGAAGGCCTTTGGGGGCCCCTGACCAAGGCCAGGGAGTGGCAGCTGCCAAGGCGCTGAGGCTTCCTCTTCTTTCTCCCCCTCGCAGGTGCCCAGCCTCCCTCTGTGGAGGCCCTTGTCCAGGAGAGCAGCAGCAGCAGCAGCACCTGTGACCCCGGCAGCCTCCCCATCCTGGAGAGCGACCTGCCAGCGGACGTCTACCTGCCAGGTAACGTCAAAAGGAGCCCACGGTGGTGACTGGCCCTTCCTTTCCCTCTGCTGAGAGGGGGATGGTGCCCTCGCTTGGCCAAGAAGCAAGGGCCCTGACTCACCTGTCCCCCGCCCCCCCAGCTTCACGCCCCGTCCTGGCTTTTCCTGCTCCTGCACCCATGGCCCGGCTGCCTTTGCATCGCTGCTGCTCTCTGTGTGGCAGCCATGGCCCTGTTCTGTACATCCATGCCACGCAGGCCCTGTCCGTGTGGCACGAGGAGGGGGGCAATTGGGAACGGGGGGGGCTGGAAGCACACGCAGAGGGGGCCAGAAGAGGCTCAGAGGGTGAGGCTCGTGGTGGGTTGCAGAAGAGGCCTCCGCCCCGCTCTCGGGCACCACCCGATGCCCACAGCAAGGGGGGCGTCTCTCCGTCCATCTTTTCTGACCGCTTTTTCTAACGTCTCCCCCCTTTCTGTCTGCCCCGCCTGGGCAGCCCTCGGCCTGGACTCCTGCTCTGTTGGGATAGAGGAGTAAGCTGGTACGTCTCGTCTTTCCTCCCTATACGCTGGCGGGGGCCTCTTGGGAGGGCAGGTGGGGAAGGGCAGCCAGAAGTGGGGCAAGGGGGCGGAGGAGGGAGGGGGGCTGCAGTGGGGAGGGGGCTGAGATGCACAGGGCAGCTTCCGCCCAGCTGTTGGCGGTCTCTTTCAGCGGCCAGGCACCCACCTCAGGGTGCCAGTCGGGCGCCCTGCCTTGCTTCTTGCTCCCACCCTATGCCTGGGGGCAGGAGGGCTGAGAGGGGCAGCACCACCAGGGTTCCTGAGCAGGCCTCTTTCTCTCTCCCCCCCCAAACCACAGGATCTTCTGACTTCGCTGGCACCCTCCCTGGCCGTGGGACCAGCCAATCCGGGCAGCCCTTCCTCTTCAACAATCCCCGCCTCTGCGTGGAAAGCGGGCAGAGCCCGTCCTGAGCGCCTGGCTCGGGGTTCGAAAGCCACCACCACCGAGGTGCTCACAATGCCAAACGCCCGGGCGCATCTTCTGGGGCGGCTCCTCTTCCTGCCTGCCTGTGGGGAAGCAGCCCCCTCTGCCTCCCTCCCTCTTCCACCAGCGAAGGATCCTTTACGGGACACGGGTTCCGGTGCTGCGGCACGAGACAGACATTCCCCCTCTGCGGGGCTCAGCCTCGGACCAGGACTCTCTCCCCCCTCCCTCCAAGGGACTCTTCTGTGTCTTTGTACAGAAATGCATGATATTCAGTGCCCCCCCCCCCCGCATTGGCTGTGAGGCTGGTGTGATGGAAAAGATTTCCTCCTGCCTTGCTGTGCTCTCTTCCTGCCCCCCCCAACCCTCTTTGGACATGTCTGTTGGCCCCTTGGCCTTTTTAACCCCCTGCCTCTGATTCCCCCCCCCCCCTCCTGCTTCCCAGCCTGCCTGCTCTGCTCCCGGCCAGCACTTGGGGCTCCTGGCAGAACCCCCCATCTAGGCACATGGGGCGGGGGGGGGGGCTTCTTCCTGCTCCTGCAGAAAGGGAAAGTGGGTCGGGCCCAAGGCACTTGCTGCCCCCCCCATTGACTTCCTGCCAGGGGGGTGGCTGGGCTCCAGAGAGGAAGCCAGCGAGGGGCGGGAGGGACTCAGCTGGAAGTGGCCTGAGGCTCCCCACTGGGACCTGCGTCTTCTGCCCCACAGCTACCCCCCCTCCACCACCACGACCTGCTGCTTTGCTGCAGGATTTGGAGGCAGAGCAGCAGAGCCAACCTGGGGGGGCACTTTTGCTGGAGGGTGACACAGAACCTGCAGCTTCTTCTCTTGCCCTGAGGCCGGGGTATCTGGTGGGCGCCCCCTTGTGCTGCCTGTGGCACCGAGCAGGAGCCTGTTCACCCCCACCTTGAGCTCCACGGTTTGGGGCTGTGCCCAGGTGGCCTTGTGCCTTCTCCTCCTCCTCTTCCTCCCTCCCAACTGCTTCACCCAGAAGGCGGTGGGGTGAGGGGTGTCCTAGCTGCCTGAGGGGCTGCCAGCTGCTTCCTTGCCCCCCCCAACCGCTGCCTTTGAGGGGGCCACTCTCTTTCCAGGCCCAGAGGGCAGAGCTGGGCCAATGTGTTTCTATATTTATAGTAATAAACCCCTCCTGTGTCAGTCTGGTTGATGCTGGTGACTGGCTTTTTCTTGTTGGTTTCTTCCTTCCCGGTGTCCGGTGGGGCACACTGACCATGTGGACGGGGCCACACGCAGATCCAGTCTCTTCACTGACCTGAGGAAGCCCCCCGCCTCTATGGGCCTTATGCCAAGTCAGGCTGCTGGTACCTTGAGAGGAGTGTCAGTGCTCTGGGTTTGCCTTCTGCCCCTTCCTTGCCTGCCCAACAAGCCACTGCCCCCCTGGCCCTTCTTTCCTGCTAGTCAGGAGTGGGTCTGCAGCAGCCTTGGCACGTGGCCCACGTCTGCCACTCACCCCTTGGCACTGCAGCCAAATCCACTGGCAAAATGCTTTTGACCCAGATGCCAGTGCCTTCTCACGTCAGGCCAGTGGTCCATTCAGTGGGGCTGGTGGAGGAGAGATCCGCCTTTCGTCCTTCAGGGGCGGCAGCTGCCTTGGGTGGGGTGCCCCAGGGAGGGGAGAGGATGGTGCTGCGCTCTCGGCCTCGCTGGCCCCTGCCCTCGCAGATCTCTCTCCCACCCTGGCAGGTGAGCAGGACAGTTTGTTCCTCTGAGGAGCCTGGCCGTTTGGAGGAACAATGAGCCAGCCAATGCGCCCGTCCGTCTTGGCTCAGGCTGCCACTCTTTGTCTCCAGAGCACTTGCCCAACTGCCCGAGGCAGGTCCAGGCCTGTCTGCTGCCCGGTGTCCATCTCCTCACCAAAGGACAGGAAGGGGAGTCTGTTTGCCTTCCTCCCTGCCCATCCACAGAGCAGCAGCTGGCACATGCCTTAGCACATGCGTGGCATGGGAATGCCCACCTCCCCCCGGCACCTTCAGGGAGTTTGCCAAGGGTGCTCCAGTGCTCTTCCTGGCCTGCCTTTTAGCTGCCAGCCTTAGCTGAACCCCTTTCCTCCCATGGTCTGTCGAGGCTGCTCAAGGAAGCAGAAACGAGACTCTGCTCTCAGACAAAATTATTTGCATATATTTACTTACAAACATTGTGATGCCAAAGTTGATTTGGAAAAAGGATATTGGTTTTGCGTGCGCAGGAAGGGAAGGAGGGGGAGGCCTTGAAGTCTTCTGAATAGGGAGAGGAGGAGAAGGGCCCCCTTCCCCTGGTTTCTTGGCCCCCAGCCCTTTGGCAGACCCGCTTTGCCCATCCTTGCACCTCTGAGAGTGTGCTCACCGCTTTCAGAAAAAGCTGTACATCCCGAGCTAACGGAGCTCTGTTGTGCCTTTTGACATTTGGGAATACAGGCGCTCTGCGACCTGCTGCCATACACACCACAGCATGACTTGCATCGAGCAAGGCTACGACTATGGCGGACACCCCCAGCCTCTCTGCTCTGGGGCAGAGCTGCCCACCCCGGGCAGAGGTCAGCTGCAAACCAAGGCCGCTTCTGCTGCGTCTTCTCATTGCCTCTTGGGGGCCTGCAGAGCTCATGCTTCCCACGGCTGCATCTCGGCTAGGAAGCCCTCGACAAAGCAGGTGCCGCCCTCCTCCTCGAAGGCCCAGGGGGGTCCCAGCGGCGGCTCCGTGGCTGCTTCCTCCTCTCCCCACGGTTGGCCCAGGGGCTCGGCATACAGCGTCAAGTTTTCCACCAGGGCTGGGACAGGGTGAGGGGGGCCCTCTTGGCTCAGAGGACTGACTGGCTGGTCAGAGGAGGCCAGGACCACCTCCTCTGCGGCCAGGGAGCCGAGGGCTGCCGTCAGCTCCAGGTCCTCAATGCTGCTCCCGCTGCCAACGAAGGTGTCCTCCAAGACAGACGCCCAGCTGAGGTCCCCCGGCAGAGCCACCCCCTCTCTGCCCACAGAGGCCAGAGGCGAGCGGGCACCGGTCCAAGCAGCCTTGCTGGTGCCCTGGCCTGGCTGCTGCTTGCACTTACCGGGGTGGCGCTGCCCCCCAGGAAGCCGGGGCATCTGGTCCTCTTGCAGGGGGCCTCGTCCCCTCCCTCGGAAGCAGCCCAGCTCTGCACCGGAGGCAGGCAAGGGGGGTGGTGCCTGAGAGGCCGAAATGCAGGGAAAGGTTGGCACCCGCCTCCGCCGGAATATCCCGTCGACGAACCTGTCTGCGTGCTGGGGGTTGATCCGCCAGAAGCCCCCCTTGCCAGGCTCGTCTTTCTGCCGCGCCACCTTCTGAAAGCACTTGTTCAAGGACAGGTTGTGGCGAATGGAGTTCTGCGGAGGAGACAAAAGGCCCATGGGGAGGAGGGGGGAAAGGGGGAAGAGGGAGGGGTGAACAGAAGGGCATGCAGAGAGCCCTACGGGATCAGGCCAGGGGATCCCACTGGCCCCTCCTCCAGCTCTCACAGGGGCTAGCCAGATTCCTATTGTGAGAAACTTGCAAGCAGAACCTTCTGCGCACCAGAGCCAGTGACTGGCCTTGTGCCTTGTAGCCACTGAGTGCCCTCCAGGGATTTCCCCAACCTCTTTTAAAGCCATCCAAGTTGGTGGCCATCGCTGCCTCTTGTGGCAGGGAGTTCCATAGTAACTCTGTACCCCATGGAGAATCCTTTCTCTTCTCTTTGTCCTGAACCTCCCTGTCTTCAGTTTTGTTGCATGTCCACAAGTTCTAGCATTTGCAGGAGAGGGAGGAAAACCTTTCTCTATACATCCACTTTCTCCAAGCCTCGCCTAATGTTCCCAACAGCTGCCTCTTCCTTGCATTTCCCCCAAACTAAAAAGTCCCAAACGCTGCAACCTTTCTTCCCGAGGGAGCCCCCCTGGATCATTTGAGGTGCCCTTTGTCTCTTGCCCTGCAAGAGAGCTCCCTGGCAGAAGTTATAAGTGCCCATCTGAGGAATGTCCCCCACCCCCCCCACACCTCCACCTGCCGCTGGTTGCAGCAGCCCCTCCTGTCCAGCAGAATGGGGAAGGGCACCTCGGCGGCTGGGGGAGAAACTCGCTTCCCATTTTTTCAAGTCCACAATATTGATGGGAGGCCAGCTCAGTCTCCCCCTTCCCACTGGCCCTTCCTGCCTTTTGTCATAGGAACACAACATTCTGCCTTGTAATTATTATTATTATTATTATTATTATTGTTATTGTTATTGTTATTATTATTATTTACACCCCGCCCACCTGGCTGAGTTTCCCCAGTCACTCTGGGCGGCTCCCAATCAAGTGTTAAAACAGTACAGCGTAAAATATTAAAAACTTCCCTGAACAACTTCCCTGGTGTGTGCCCTTGGTCCATTTAGCTCAGTATTGTCTCCCAGCAGCAATGGCTCTCCAGGGTTTCAGGCCAGAGTCTCTCCCCTCCTCTGCCCCTGGGGATTGAACCTGCTCGCAGGGCACCTGCTTCCAAGCCCACCTGCTGCTGCTCCGGCCCCGCCTCACCTGCCAGCTGGGCTCTGCGTGGCGGTAGTAGCAGAAGTTCTCGGTGATCCAGGCGTAGATGGCCGAGAGCGTGAGCTTGGCTTCTGGGCTGGCCCGCATGGCCATGCTGATGAGGGTGGCGTAGGAGTAGGGGGGCTTCACCTGCCCGTTGGTCCGGTAGTCGACCGCCTCTGGGGCGGGGGCGAGGGGCTGCAGGGAGGAGCTGGAGCTGGCGGGTTTGCCCATCCCCGTGGGCACCCCCATGGCCGCTGTGTCGCCCGCGGGTGGGCTGGCTGGCGCGTCGGAGCCCTGCTGCAGGAGGCTGGCCGAGGAAGGCTTCTCCGGGCTGGCGGGGAGGAAGGAGAAGCCCTGCAGCCACTGCAGGTTGGTGAGGCTGTCGTCCACGGCGCCAGCCCCGCAGGAAGCGCCCCAGGGCTCTGCGCCCAGCTGCTGCTGCTGCTGCCGCCCCGTCTTCGGCCTTACGAGGGACATTCTCCACGGCCCGAGTCCGATGCCCTCCTTTTCTCCTGCGCCAGGGACAGGCAAGGCGACGGGGGCGTCGGACGGGAAATTCTCCTGCAGAGACAAAGGACAAGCTGTTGCTCCGCCAGGTCCCCCGCAGGCGCATTTGGTTACACGGGCTCCATTCGCCGGGGCCTCGCCAGCCCGCCTGCGGCTTGGGGAAGCGGCTCCCTGGGGACCAGCGATCCGGTTTCGGAGGGTGTGCAGGTGGCAGCCGCCGAGGCTTCGTCTTTACACTCATTAGGGGAGTGCACAGCTCGGCTGTAACCCGACACGGCCTCTCCTCCTCCGCCACCCTGCGCCAGGAGACCCCAGGCGGCTGGCCAGCCCGGCCCGCGAAGGCTGCCGCCTCTGCCCTCCTTGCGCCCACCTGCGGGGCACAAACTCGGGCGCGGCGGCTCGCAGGAAGCTGGGTTTTAAATCCGCCGCGTCCTCTGGTGCCACCTGCGTGGGGCAGTGCCCCCCTTGCTCCCTCCTCCAGTCTCTGCTTCTGAGCAGCGAGCACCCTTGCGCGGGAGCACCCAGGCAGCTGCCACCCACGCGCGAGAAACCAGGGAGCAGCCAGCAGTTGGGGCGCGGGGAGCAAGGTCAGGAGGGGGGGGGGCTCTTGCCAAGGAAGTGTCCCGGGATGAATGGAAGGAGCATCGGGCTGGCCGGAAAATCAGAAGAGAGGTGGAGGGGGGCAGCCGATGGGGGCATCCTTATCAGCCATCAGGTTTCTACGTTCCTCTCTAGCCCGCCCACCCCCAATTTTGGGGTGCATCCCTTGTGCAAGGGTCTCGTGCAAAACTCTGAAAAGAAACAAAGCCCCCCCCCCCCAGTTCTAGGTGCCCCCTGCCCCTCCAAGCGCCTACCTGCTGCCCCGCAGCAACAGGCGAGGTGCGGGCCGCCTTCTGCGAGTGCCAGGGGAGAGCGGCGCGTCCGGCTGGCTCTTTGCAGGCGATGGAGAGAAGCAACCTGTTCGGGCTGCCACCCGCCCCCCCCCCCCCGCCAGCCCCACATTTCATTGGCTGTCGAGGCCACCTTTTGTCTCAGCCGCTGCCACACGCCGCCACCTTGTGAAAGCTGCTGCGCTGCGGGGAGAAAAGGAGGCGGTTACGCACAATATCACCAGGTGCTGGGAAGTTTTTGGGGTCCCAAAAGTGGCTCGCGGGAGGCTGAAGAAGCAGCTGCTGGCAGCCCGTCTGCCTTGTAACGCCGCCTCTTGGCTGCCTGGCCCGAGTCCTGCCCTTCGTGGCACCTCTGGGGCCAAGGGGAGGTCGGAACATCGGGAGGGCAGCAGCTCCGGGGGTGGGACAGAGGTGCCCACGGGGCATGGAGCGCGCACAGCCGAGGCAGCCTTTTTGCCTTCACGGGTCTCCCCCGCGGAGCCTCCGTGGCATCTGTCCTGGGTACCTAAAAGCAGATTGCACATGTAAACCACAACACACGGCTCAGCTATGGAACTCACTGCCACAGGAGACCAACTTGAATGGGGCAAACTCGCGGAGGATAGGGCTGTTGGCGGTTCCTGAATCCCAGTTGCTGGAAACTACAGGAGGGAAGAGGGCTCATGTGCCGCGATCCTGCTTGCAGGTTTCCCATTGTACACCATGGCATCTCCCTGGCCATTGTGAGAGCAGACGCCACTGCGCCGGAAGGGCCACTGGCCTGATCCAGGACTTTTCTGATGTTCTCAAAGGTTAATTTTCCAGCCGGGAACCCGGTGGACCTTAAACCAGGGCTCCTGCGCACAGTCAACACATTCCTCTTTCCTCTCTGCGAGTTCATTCCATTAATTAATTCAACTTGTCACCCAATTATAATATTGATATGGCAACGTGTGGATGACTTTGGAAAGGAGATTTAAAAATTATAGCATGCTGCGCATTAAAAGAAAACTACATGAAGATGTTGTATAGATGCTATTTGACGCCTAGCAAGCTGACAAATTTAAAGCCAATATATTCTGGAAGTGTAAAGAGAAAGAGGGTACTTTTTTCACATGTGGTGATTCTGTAAGGTTGCAAAGGCCTTCTGGAAATTTGTTTATACTGTAATGAATTGAAAGAAATGTTTAAAATAACTTTTGTTAAAAAGCCAGAAGCTTTCCTTTTAGGTATACTTGGAGAAGGGGTGCCAAATACCAGAAAAAACTATGTATGCTATCAGGGCAGCCCGAATGATATACGCACAAAACTGAGACGATTGGCAACTAAAACTGATGAAATACGCGGAGATGGAGAAACTTACTGGAAGACTAAGATATAAGGATGATAAACTCTTTGTAGCAGAATGGGGGAAATGTATTGGACATATGAAAACAAACTGTAAACAAGTAAAAACATTAGCAGGATTGATATAAACAGGAGCCATAAGGCTTATAAGGGAATTAAAAAGGATAAATAGGTAAAATGGTTAAATTAAGATATGCAGTAAGAATTTGCTAGAAAAATAAGAAACCGCAGGAGGGAGGGAAGTAGCAGAAAACATCACTGGTTTGTGTGTGATTTATATTTATTGTTTAATATTGTAAAATGAAAACATTAAATTAAAAAGGGGGAAACTTGTCACCCAAAGGGTCCCTAAGCAGAAGAATCACACCCTTTATTCACAATCTTGTGTCCCTTAAAAATAATGTTTAGATGCTTTATTAAAAATACCCAAAAGCTGCTCCCTCCGCTCAGTCGCGCGGCCAGCCGGCCCGGGAGGGAAGGCAGCGCTCTGCACATGCCCAGAGCATCCTCGCCCCTCCGCGCCGAACAGACGGACTACATTTCCCAAGACGCGCAGCGGCGGCAGGAAGGATCTAGCTCCGCCCCGTCGAGTCTCGAGGCGGAGCCGCTGTCAGGCGAGCAGCCTCTCCATTGGGCCGGGCGGCTGCCAGTCCGCCAGGCGGCGCCCCCATTGGACGCCGCCCCCTCTCCCCGCGCGCTCCGGGGGTCGGCGGGTCCGCGGCGATGGCGGCGCCGGAGCTGAGGGGACCAACGGCTCCTTCCGTCGTCGGGCAGCCGCGTCTCGCCGCGCCCCGGACGGCCGCCTCCGCCTCGGGCCTGGAGCAGCTGGGCCTGGCGGGCCGGGCCGAGCTGGGGCCCCTGAGGCGAGGCGCTCCGCCTGGAGCCCCGCCCCGCATCCCGACATGCTCTTCGGTCGCATCCCGCTGCGCTGCGCCTCCCTGCTGAGGGGCGTGGCTTGAGGGATGGGGCGGGGCATGTGGGAGCGATGGCTCCGCCCACGCAGGGACGCCACGTGCTCAGCAGCCACGTGGGAGGTCGGCCGAGCGCTCTTCTGATGATGATGATTAATTATTATTTATTTATTCCAAGGGAACGTGTACCCCTAAACATTTTGTGAATCTAAGTTTGGCCTCATTGAGAGGCAGCATTTCAATATGAGTAGGAAAATAAGAACATTTTTTTAAAAAAGAAAAAAAGCACTGATAATTCCCTTCATCAAGAGACCACAGGGCGGATTATTATTATTAGATATTTATTATTATATATTTACACTCCGCCAACAGGAACTCAAGGCAGCCTACAGGTAAAAACAGGGAACACAAAAATACATAATTAAATCATAGTAAATGAGGGCGGACACGGGTGGCGCTGTGGGTAAAAGCCTCAGCGCCTAGGGCTTGCCGATCGAAAGGTCGGCGGTTCGAATCCCCGCGGCGGGGTGCGCTCCCGTTGTTCGGTCCCAGCGCCTGCCAACCTAGCAGTTCGAAAGCACCCCCGTGGGCAAGTAGATAAATAGGGACCGCTTACTAGCGGGAAGGTAAACGGCGTTTCCGTGTGCAGCTCTGGCTCGCCAGATGCAGCTTGTCACGCTGGCCACGTGACTCGGAAGTGTCTTAGTACAGCGCTGGCCCCCGGCCTTTTGAGTGAGATGGGCGCACAACCCTAGAGTCTGTCAAGACTGGCCCGTACGGGCAGGGGTACCTTTACCTTTAAATGAGGGCGAAAAGACAAATCACAGACACACATCACTGTGTGCAGAACTGGGGTGAGACAGTCAGAACATAATGTTGGCCCATCTGCATGGAGCCCAATTCAAAGTGCAGCTTTTGAGCTATAAAGCCTATTAAGCAGCTCAGGACCACAATACCCAAAGAACCGCCTCTCCCTATATAAACCAACGCTGTGATTTCCATCTGAGGCCCTTCTTCATGTTCCTCTGTGTGAGGTCTGGAGGGTGGCAACACAAGAACGCGTCTTTGCAGTGGCTCCCCAGTTGTGGGACACTCCCCAGGGAGGTTCATCTGGCGCCGTCATTGCCAATTTTTAGGCGCCAGGCAAACACGTTTTTCTTGAGCCAGGACTTGGGCTGCTTGTGTTTCTGTGCGCTCTGGCACTCATCATGGTCCTCTGTGCACCAGAAGCAGTTTCATCATGCTAGCCATGTGACCTGGAAAAGCTGTCTGTGGACAAATGCCAGCTCCCTTGGCCTGAAAAGCGAGATGAGCACCACACCCCAGTGTCACCTTTGACTGGACTTAACTGTCCTTTATTGGCTGATTAATATTCTACAGCCTTGTAAATGTTTCTGTGGGAAGGAGATTTTTTGTTTCGTTGTTTCTTGATTTGACTATTTGTGCTTTTACCTTGTTTTTTTCCTTGTGAACTGCCCCGAGTTCTTTTGAGGAAGGTTGGTATATAAATCTAATAAGTAAATAAACAAACAACCCAAAGAAAGGCCTTGGGTTGATTAGAAACTGAAGGCCTGGGTGAGGAGGAACATTTTCGCCTGGCACTTACCAAGGTATGCAGCAAAGGTGCCAGGCAAGCCGCCAAGGGAAAAGCCTTCCACAAAAAGGGAGCTGCTGCAGAAAATGGATGCCCTAGTAACACCCTCCTCCTGTGTCGCAGATGCGTTTCAATGGCCATTTGGGCTTCCCTGGAGGGTTCGTGGACTGGTGGTTCTGGTCACTGGAGGACGGCCTGAACCGGGTGCTGGGCTTGGATGGTGTGTGTCTGACAGAAGCCACCTGGCTTCACACACCACGGAGGGCCCCCAGCAAATGGTGGCCCACTCGTATGCCAAGCAGCTGACCTTGCTGGAGCTGCATGCTGCCGAGATCAGTGTCGTGCCCTCGTGGGACCATGGAATGGAGGTTGGGCTCCAGGGGTCAACAGCAGGACAGAGGGCAGATGGAGGTTCGGTGGAAAGGCTGCTTAGGAGGGCTGCTGGCCACACCTGGCCAAGAATATTGGAGGGGACAAAGGGTTAATGGGGTGGGAGAGATTGATAGGGCTTCCCCTGGGTGGGGCTTTCATTTGGTGGCCTTAACCTCAGGGCAAAGGGCATTCCTTAATCTTCCAAGCAGTGAGGCTCTAGACTGCAGTGCAATATATAGGTTTTCCTAGGTAAAGGTAAAGGGACCCCTGACCATTAGGTCCAGTCGTGACCGACTCTGGGGTTGCGGCGCTCATCTCACTTTATTGGCCAAGGGAGCCGGCGTACAGCTTCTGGGTCATGTGGCCAGCATGACTAAACCGCTTCTGGCGAACCAGAGCAGCGCACGGAAACGCCTTTTACCTTCCCACCAGAGCGGTACCTATTTATCTACTTGCACTTTTATGTGCTTTTGAACTGCTAGGTTGGCAGGAGGAGGGACCGAGCAATGGGAGCTCACCCCGTCACAGGGATTCGAACCGCCGACCTTCTGATCAGCAAGTCCTAGGCTCTGTGGTTTAACCCACAGTGCCACTCAAGTCCCATACAGGTTTTCCTAGTGCAGAGGAAAAAGAGCCCTTTGACTGTGGGTGATGGTGGGCTGCAACATGGTGGTATTTTCTGGTCACAGAGCATTTACCCATGCTGTTGCAGGTGATGAGAATGGTTCGAGTGCCCCTGTACACCCAGAAAGATCGCACGAGCGGGCTGCCTTCCTTCCTGGGGAATTCCTTTGTCAGCACAGCCAAATTCCAGCTCCTTTATGCCTTGAAAGTCTTGAACATGGTGCCTGTGGAGAAGTTGGCAGAAACTGTGGCTGCCACGCAGAAACCCCAGAGGCCTTCCTTAGAAGCAGCCTCAGCCACCCCCACAACCGGTTCCTACTTCAGGAAATTTATTTTTTAATGTGATAGCTTTGAGCACCAGAGGAGTCAATTTTGTTGCTGTGCTGAAAGTGGAGACCAGAAGAATAAAAAACTTTTTTGTTGCACCTACAGAAGACTAGGCTTGTGTTTCTACCCAGCTGTTAAAACTGCATAGCTGACCTTTTGTTTGAACCTACATAGCTTAACAGAGGGATGCTCCAGAATGCTGCTTCTCTCCCACAGGGGTATACAGCTAACTCTCTTCCTATCTCCAAGTGGCACAGTCAGGCTTTCCATAAATTTCCAAGATTAGCCCAAGCTGCCCATTTAATCTGAAAGCTTCTACCTCTCATGTGATTTATTTCAGGTATCTCTACAAGTGAAAGGGCAAAACAGCAAAATTCTGAAATGCATTAAGAGTTCTCTAAACCTAGCCCACCCCTTACGAAAGATGTACTCAAAAGGGACACAGATGGCAGCCTAGGAGTCAAGAGCACAAGCTAGGTGCAAAGCTCAGCGGGTGGGCTGAGTCTTAGGCAAAGCCACTTTCTTAGTCACACAGCCATCCATCGCAGGGCAGCAACAGCACTGCCCTACCATGAAAGGAGCTTTGCAGTAAGGATTGCTCAGGTCCAGTTTATACGTGCGGTAGAATCCACCAGCAAAGCTTTTTCTAGACTGTACTAGCTCAAAGGTATGGAATCCCTTTCCCCTGCACCAGCCCTCATCTGGAAAACCAGAGCATCATTCGGAAAAGCCCAAGTATTAACATTTGCTTCAGAAGGAAATGACTTAAGCTCATTCCGAAAGGGCTCCCTTTCATACAAAGCTGGTTGACTTTGTTAGCCCACCCGCCCGTCAGTCTACTTCACTTCACAGCTGCTTACTGTGACTAGCAGTGGCTCAGAGTCTTGGCTGGGGCCTGGATATGTGATCTTAGCTGTGCAAAGCACTAAGGCTACGGGTGGATCCTTCTTCACCCTAAGCTGTTAATTTCCCCGCTCTCTGCTGCTGTGTTGCCTGGCCTTGCCCTGTGCATGGGGAGACATAGGCAAATGCCACCGGGGCAGGGGGGCGAACAAGTGGCAGTAGCACAGAGTAGCACAAGTCTTGGCAGGGGCAGCTGCCTTTGGTGTGTGCTTCTGAAAAAGCTCTTCCGCCCCAACGGTCTGGCTTCATGGGCCAGAGCCCTGAGGAACAAAGGCAGGAGACCACACGGTTGTGCAATGGCTAAAAACAAGACAGGAGAGTCGCAAACAAAACAAACTCTTTTAATCAAAGACATTTAAAGTGACTGGCTGGCCTTTGCTCTTCAATAAATAAGGGTTGTGGCGGACACCACCGTCTTCTCAAAGGGGCAGGCCCACAGCTGAGCCCTTTTGTTTCCTTTTCCTGAAGCCATCTGTTTAGGAGTAGTGTGTGCACAGACAACAGGCAAGCAGGCAGGCAGGCATACAAGAGCCACAAAGAGCTCAGACAAGGAGTATACAAAAGCATGAAAAGAAAACCAAAATACACATGGAAACAGTAACAGCTCAGGACATTCTCAGGCAAAAGGAAAGTTTCAAAACGAAACAAAAACCCACCACAACACACACTTAAAAGAAAATCACACACAATGATTGTTATTTAAATGGACTTTCCTAAATCCAAGCTTGGGGGCCCTTGGAGGACGTGACACCCTCCCTGCCTTTTATGCAAAGGGCAGCATTGCCAGTGCAATCAATCCATGTGGCAAGGAAGCACCCCAAGTGTCAGCTCAGCCTGCCAGGGATGTGCCTCTTAATTTGAGAGCCAAAGCTCTGGAAGATTTCTGCCCTCTGCAGCATAATGGGGGTTCTTGATCGTTACTGGAAGGCAGGTAACATTTTATCAAGCCCTAGATGGCAGGAAGTACCACTGAAGCCTTGCCAAAGCCAGCACCACTATGGCTAGCCTGTTGAGTTTGGGAAACTGGACCATCACAGTCCCTCGTGAGCCAGGTGACCAGACACAGTGGAGGGGTTCTGTGTCTACCCTTCCTATTAAAGAGGCAGCTCTTTTCCCCGAAGCCATACATAGATAGGGAGCACCTGCCTGGGCTTCTGAATCCTCCTTCCAATTAGACAAACAGCAACATGATGGAAGAGGAAACCTAAGAGTTGTTTTATTCCTTAAAATCGAAAAGTGCAAGTCTCAGAACAGAGCTGAGCATGCAGTCAGATTAAGCCAATATTGGGGGAAGGGACCCCTTTGGGGCAGGGGAGACCGTGGGCCCTTCATCATCTGATAGACACTGCAATATCTCAGCATCTTCCTGCTGCAAATGCGGTGAGATCTATATTGCTTTCTAATTCCAACTGGAAATTCAGACCTGCTGCTCCATCAAGCTTTGTATAATCTCAGCTGGGTGGTAAACAAATGGGCATTCTGGAAGGGAGGGAAGAGGCATCTGGTCATGCAGGGGCCTCCTAGCTCACAGAGCAGCATAGTTAAGAAGAGGAGCTCGCTGGCACTGTTCCAAAAGTCCACTTGGATGCTGGCAACTCTTCCCAGAAGACGACAGCAGAGGGACAGGCTGTCTGCCCTGCATCCAGCACACCTTGACTTCACTGCAGTCATATAGTGGGGAGATGCCTCCTGAGAATCAGAGAAGTCGTAACCCTGTCGGTGCTGCTCTCTGCAAAGCACTCCTTCTCCGGGGAGGTGTTGTGCACAAGAGCCAAGCACCTTATCCTACTGGCCTGTAGGGCAGCCATAGTGGATAGCTGTGGCGCAAAGCCCAGATGGGGCAGGGCAGTGCAGTTGTGCCCCACCCCACGCTTGAGGGACCAGAGGGCTACACCATGCACCTTTGGGCAGCAGAGCCAGGGGTTAATAGCTAAATGGGGAACGGGTGTCGTGTGCAAAACGTGGCAAACAAAAAGCATCCATTGAAGGCCCCCAAGGTGCCTCAACAGACAGCAGGAACCAAAGGTGAGACTTCTGCCTTGCAGCATAGCAAGTGTCTCCTCTGTACGTCCTCAACCCTGGCTGCAACCTCGTTGGGAGACCCATTTCCACAATTACACCTTGGGACACTGGGGAAACTGACAGGCAAGCACTTCAGGCTCCCACCGGAAGATTCAGCAAAGGAGGAAGTGAAGGGCCCCTGAGTTTCCACAGCAAGGTGGATTCCTCAAGTCAGATCTTCCCACACCTTCACAGCATCCACAGGTCTTGCGTTCTAGCTCAGACTACAGGCAGAATTCTATATACACAGTGTATGTTGAGAAATACACACCCACTCACCCATTTCACTATGAAACAGCCAATCCAAGATGCTTCATTTAAAACCACCCCCAGGCGAAGGAAGCCCGTGTGAGAGGGGAGGCGCTGGAGCTCTGGGCTTCCCAGCAGCTGACAAAAATAGAAGTGCAGCTTATGAAGCCACAACTTTTACACCAAAGGAGTGAAAAACTGCATCGGCCTTCTCTGCTCCTAGTCACAGCATCAGGAAAAAAATCAACACAGTCTTCCTCTCTTTTGTGCAAGGTCCATCCTCACCCCAAGCGGAGGGCTTGGAGCATACCTGGTGTCTCTCGGGCAGCTGCTGAAAGACTGGCTGGAGGATGAACAGCTGCTCACCTCCAGCGCAGGAGGAGGAGGAGCATCTACGGGAGAACCATGACTTTCAACCTGCAAACTCTTCCTTAAGCCCTGGGGCAACATGGGAAACGAGAGCCCAGCAAGATGAGAAGATCTGCCAAGTCTTGGCTAGTTCACAGAGGGGCATCCAGGTTCATGGGATGGATCAGCGAGCAAAACCGTTGTCCGTTTCATCACGTAGAGAAGGACCTGCCTACGAGAGAACCACTGTTCAGAACCATCAAAGAACAAGCATCGTGCCACATTCAAGGTGGAGCCTGCCCCAGTGCTAATGCACTTGCACCTTAAATGTAAATTTTACTAAACAGAGCATACAGCAGTGGGTGCCAGGGTGGCCTCCACGTCTTGCTCCCAGCACAAGGAGCACCCACAGGACAGGGAAATGGCATGACCAGGCTGCAACTTACCTTAGAATCACATTGTCCGGCTGTATTCAATGCCACTCTTTGCTGAAATGCCCGACCATGGCAAGAGACTGCAGAGGAGGCTCTGGGCTTGGCGGTAGATCCGCTGGGGAATTGTGCAGGGGCTCAGACTGGCCAAGGTCGATCCGATGTGCTGAAGATAGTCAGTGCAGTGCCGTTAAGGAGCCCCAACAATGAAGACTGAGACAGCTGAATTGGCCAAGCCAAAGAAGCAGCAGCAGCAGCAAGTGCCATCGCTGCTGCTCTCTCTGGGAGGAGTCTCAGGATTCCATTTTACGAAGAGGGAAGTGGCTGGACAGCGCTGCAAGTGTCAGCTCAGTGGCACAGCAGACTCAGGCCCAGAGAGTCTTGCATGCTAGAGCAGGACACTTTGGCGGCAGGGCAAGTTCTTTGGGAAATATTGCTTCCCATGGAAAGAGGGTCCATCACCTGCAAACTCTAATGTGCTCTGGGTCCCCAGCCCAGGACACTGGGATTGCTCAGGGGAGCAGCATAAATATTTCCATGTAATGTGCATCATGATTATAATCTGGACTTTGTGCCTCTCAAGGCCAAGACACTTGGGCCCTACTAAAGAGGCAATCCATAACCAAAGTCTTAAAAGTCAAACATGAACACACCTGGCAATTATTACTTGTTTGTGCACCAGGAGGAAGCACTAGACACAGAAAGGTGGCAGCTCCACAAAGGTAGGAATTCTTTCCCCTGCAGATTATCAAAATATAAGAATGAAGTCTATTCTGGAAGGGGTGCAAGGCCTAGGAAAGGAAGCAAATATGCAGTAATTTAACTTCTTTCAATATATTGCATCTTGCATTGCACTGGACATTTTGTCTCAGGTACAATGTCTATATTAGGAGAGTCCTATTTGGCTGCAGCAGTGGCCAGCCCCCCCCCCCCCAGCAGTGCCAGCCTGGGTCTCGGTAGGATGAAGGGGCTCTCACCCTGCCCTGAGCTGCCAAGCACCAGTCCCCGACCTATGCTCATGCAACAGGGTGCATGGCTTCTCAAAACACCACAGACCAGATCATGAGCAGCATCCCACAGCCTGCCAGACCACCAGCAAAGGATATAAGATTGTCCATGGAGGGTGCCCACCATTGATGTACAGAACATAAGTGAAGCCATCTTTGAGGACGCCTCTTATGGAATAATAGTAGGGCAGGTAATGGTGCTGCTTAAAGTCTCTGTTTTCATAGAAGTTTATAGCAGTGTTGTTAGTGGTGAGGACATGCAGGTAGATGGCTTTGCAGTGATCCTGGGCAGTCGTTGATATGTGATCTTTCAAGCTTTCAAGTAAGAGAGAACCTACCACAGGAGAGAAAGCGTTAGAAGCAACAAACGCGGCCAACCCACTATCCACGCAGTTTTCGCTGCTACTTTGCTGTGACATGCCCTTACTCTGAAGCAAGGGTTCCCCCCTACCTTGCACCCCCTCCCCGCTAGTACTGGAACAGGAACGCTTCCATCTCTTAATTTTTGGACTACTTAGCAGAAGCGACACATTGCGCAATGTTGCCAAGTGTGACCCTGGCCAGTGGACACGGATAGCCTGGCAAGGGGCTTGTCAGGTTAATTGCAGCTTGAAATATATACTCTGGGGTGAGGATGAATGGCCACTTATGTCCATTAAGGGGCAGGCTTTCTGCAGTTTTAAAACACAGGCTTGGAGTTGTGCTGCAGTGAAGACCATGACAAGGGCTCTGCCCACTCTGCCTGACAAGGCTTCCACACCACATTTCCTGGCATCTTCAGCTAAGGCTGGGGGGATTTTTCGATTGCAGTATGAAAGCGTCACAAGCACCTCAGTTTTTAGTTAAGAGGAAAGGCACATTTCCAGCTCCCATGTTTGTGAGGATAGGCTTGAAAGCATGGAGGCAAAGAATGAGAAGCTCTCGGAAGCCACCGGGAGGCAGGTAGTAGCTGGGGGGTCCTGCCTCAGAGGGGACACATGGAATTCCTTGCCCCTAGACATGGAGAGCGCAAAGCAGCAGCACTCTTCTAGTCCAGAAATGTGAGTTCCCTTCTTTTTCAAGCGCAGAGGAGTATACACAGATGTGCAATCTGCTCTTGTGCTTGTGATGCAATAACATGGCCTTTTTTGGTGTGTTGCTTGACTGACTACAGCAGTGCGAAGTATTTAAAGTGCAATCCTATGTATGTCTACTCAGAATCGGGTCCCACTGTGGGCTTACTTCCAAGGCAACTATGCATATGAGATTGCAAGCTAAGATACTCTTACCTATGCCATGCTTTCGAAATTCTTTTACCACTCCTAAGCTTAAAATGTAAGCAACCTGAGTATCCACCGGGAAACTGGAAGCTAAAATGTCACCATCCTAAAGGGGAGGGAAAAAACCACATCAGAAAGGCATTTACACAACACACAAAGATACAGAACCCATTTTTCTGGCATGCTTCGTGCTTTTTGCCAAGCAGCCTCTTTGCCAATCCAGCCTCCTTCACTTGGCAACTTGGATGGAGGCAAGGAAGATTTGGAGCAGACACACACACACACACACACACACACACACACGTCCAGGGGAGGGGGGCCAAATGGAAATTGGCAGATGGTAAATAAGAAGATGGGAGTTGAAACTGGAGTCTATGGAGAGGGGCAGAGAACAGTCAAAATTGAGAAAGTCCCTACCCAACACCACTGGAAATGCCTTTCAAGCCTCAGGATCTCTAGCACACGGTTGAGGAGCCTGTGGCCCTCCAGATGTTCATGGACTGCCACTCCAATCAGCCCCCCAAGCATGGCCAATGGCTGGGGATGACGGAAACGACAGTCAGACATTTGGAGAGCCATAGGTTCCCCACCCATCCTTTAGCAGATGCTGCCTTCACAAGCGCACGACTGAAACCATGAAAGGCAGCTAGCTTGCTGTCCCATTATAAAGACAAACATGGACTCCATGATGCAAGCCTCAATTGCTCAATGGCTGGTGGGTAGGCAAGGGTTGTGCACCTGTTCCTGGAGCGGGGCCCTCTCTCATACCTCTTTGTGCACTTTTGTTCGACTCTTGATCTCAGCAACTATCATTCCCACAATAGAGCCTCGGTAAGTGGCTGCCAGGGAAAAAAACTTCTTGTTGGAGGTGATGTCCCGATACCATGAGTCAGGGTACCTGGGAAGAAAGGTACAGACAGAGGTGAGGGAAGAACCCAGCAGATCTCATACGAGCTGCAGCACATGTGCGGTGGAAAGATTTCCCCTGCTGTTTCTTCACATGGAAAATTTTCCATTTCTATACATAGAATTGTACAGTTTGAAGGGACCCCGAATTTCATTATAAAACAACAACTGTAACATACAGATAGATGGATACAATACCAGTCAAGCTGGGTAGTTGCAAAGTTGTATTTAACTTGTTTTCTAGTGACTTTCCCTAGAAAGCACGCATTAATACAAATAGGATGTCAATAGCATTCAGAGTTTGTTTACAATTTAAAGGGGGGCAGTGATGTGAGGAAGTGTCTGCTATTAAGAGTCATTTCTGGGGAAAGCCTTGAGGGCAAGATAGTGAAGCCTGGAGGATCAACATCCGGGCCCAAAGCCTGAGGTTCCCAGCCCTGGTCTCGATGGCTTTTGGTTGACAGTTTTCTCAGTTTATGATCAACTGCCCCAGCAAACAACAGGATCTCTGAGTCGACAGTGTCAGCTCTGGCTGTGGTTACACCTGCCAGTTCACGAAATTCAAGGAGGCAGATTCCATTCCCCTTCCTCCCTCCACCCCCCCCCCAAATCAGTTGCAGGAGCCCAGGCTGCAACATACTCTATTGGGAACCAATCACCGCAGAGCTGCTTGACTGTGTCTATGTCATCATGGCACAGAAGACGAAGGTATATCTCACTAAGTGCAGTTGGAGGCACCTCCTCTGTCATTCACACCTGGAAAAGAAAAGAAAGAAACGGTTTTTAAGCAGAGGTTGGATGACCAACTGTCATGGATGCTTTAGCTGAGGTTCCTGCATAGCAGGGGGTTGGACTGGTTGACCCTTGGAGTCCCTTCCACCTCAACAATTCTACAATTATATGATCACATCCTATAAAAATACAGTGGGCCCTCGGGTTATGTTACCTTTGGGTAATGTAACTTTCAGGTTGTGAATGTGGCAAACCTGGAAGTGTATACTTCTGGGTTTCGCCCTGCGCACATGCACAGAAGCGCTTTATCATGCTGCGTGCATGCGCAGAAGCAGCGCCTCTTACGGAATTTTCGGGGTCCGTACGGACCCCCGGAACGAATTACATTCGTATCCAGAGGGTCCACTGTAATATAAAATAATCATCAAAATGACTGGCTTGCCTTGAAAATATTCAAATTGTCAGCATAAAAAAGATATTCAATAAGCACCTGAAAATTTATCCTACCTCTGCAAGCACCTCCTACATCCTGATGCTACTGATCTCAGCTCAGCCTGCAATGTCCACCCCCCCCCACCGGAAGGAGGCCTGCAACTGGTCCTGAGCTGCCTGCTTCCTATTCACTTCCTATGAGCTGCTTTGCCAAACTCTGCACTCCAGGAACTTAAACTGAAAAGCAAACAAGCTTGCTTGGTTTGAATACAGCAGGTGCAGGGAACCTTTGACCTTCCAGATGTTGCTGAACCACAACTTCCATTAGCCCCAGAAAGCAGGCAAATGGCCAGGAATGATGGGAGTTCCCCAAACCTGGAGAAGAACATGATTAGATAACCAAAAAAACAAAGTCTGCATGAGCAACAGGCAGAGATTTTCCCTCAGCGACCAAGGTACAAAGGACAGGTCTGTGTGCATGCATTCTTCACATGATAAAATGAAAGCTTCTGTTGGGGCTAAATTGGGGGGGGGGTATCTTGCTGCTGCATCAAGCACTGTAATGCACTCTGTACATCAAAGGCAACCTAGATGTTCCCAACACCAAACATTCTCTCTTTGCCATGTGTATGTTTACCTGCTGCAGACAAGCCAAATCCAATGACCCTGACTGTGGGAAATTCAAAAGGCCCAAAGTCTGCCTTGGCAAATGCTACTACTGCCAGCTCTACATAGACATAAGAAGGGAAATGTCAGTGCTGCTAATCTTTATTCAGTTCCAGGAACATCTTTGATATTAACTCAACTGCTGGACCATCTGTTACCTATTTATTTTAATCTAAAGCCCTCTACTGGGGACGTGGGTGGTGCTGTGGTTTAAACCACTGAGCCTCTTGGGCTTGCCGATCAGAAGGTCGGCGGTTTGAATCCCCGCGACGGGGTGAGCTCCCGATGCTCAGTCCCAGCTCCTGCCAACCTAGCAGTTCAAAAGCACGCCCAAAAAAGTGCAAGTAGATAAATAGGTACTGCTCCTGCGGGAAGGTAAACGGCATTTCCATGCGCTGCTCTGGTTTCGGTGTTCTGTTGCACCAGAAGCGGCTTAGTCATGCTGCCCACATGACCTGGAAAAACTGTCTGTGGACCAACGCCAGCTCCCTCAGCCTAAAAGCGAGATGAGCGCCGCAACCCCAGAGTCGTCTACAACTGGACTTAACTGTCAGGGGTCCTTAACCTTTACCTTTTTTAAGCCCTCTACCAGTGTAAATGCAATACAAAGAACAATTTTGTGTATTGAATTCAGCAGAACTTACTTCCAAGTAAACATGTGTAGGATCAGAAAATATAGTTCTCATATGACTTTAGTGGAGCTACTTTCATGCACAGGATCACACTCCAAGGCAGAGGTAAATCAGACTGACAGGCATCCTTAATGTGGTTTGAGAGGAACACCTGGCTCAAACCCTCTTCCTATCTAATTAGTAAGTGGGGAGGGGAGTTGATGAGTGGAAGATCTAGCCTTGGGATGGACAGTCCAACTTGATAACATTTGCCTTTTTAAAAGTGCCAAAGGACTTCTTCTTCTTATTATTATTATTATTATCCATATTTATAAATTGCCTAACAATTCCAAAATGTAGTGCACAGATTAAAAACAAAGACAGTCCCAGCCTAAAGACTTACAACCTCAAAAACACAACACAGAAGGAAAAAGAGATGAGGAGGGAAAGGCAAATGAAAAACCCAGTCACCAGCTGTTAAAGTTAGAGTTCTTATAATGACAGACTTTAACGGAAGGAAATAGTTCAGGCAGGTAAAGCGCTGAACGCAGCTGACTTCTCAGCTGAGCTGAAGATGGTCCTGGTACCCACCTCTCCCTCTCACCTGTCAGATTGCTTCCTCTGCTGCAGCAAGGATTCTGGCTGAAACCTTTGTCTGGGAAGTAGGAAGACTACCCAGACTCAAAGCAGCAGGAAGCAAAGAGGCACAAACTGCCAGCTTACCTTCCAGAAGAGGCCAAAAGCCAGAGGGGACAGAACTAGTGCAATGTCAAGCAGACTCTCTCTTCTTGACCAAATTGCCTCCTAGCAGCAGGACCACAGCAGCCCTAAGGTTGCACCCCCTACTCATGCACATCTTTCTTAAGAATCATCAGAGATGATCCCTGCACAAGTAGAATCCAGCACTCCTGATTAAGCCAGCTACCACCCAAAACCTCCTTTCAGTAGCTTCTAGGTCCTCTTAATAACACAAAGGAGGCAGGCTCACGGCAGTTTATTATTAGTGTTGCTCTAAAACTGGGTCAAAACACCATGTGCTTTGCATTTTGCAAAGAAAACGCTTTAACACAGCAGATGGAAAATATCACCATGGGGACTTTGCTTCCTGCAAGACGGCTGAGTCTTTAGGGGGTCTCGTCACAGCAGCTCTGATGGCTACCAGACACAAAGGGAAGAAAATCACCACCAGTATGAGAAGACATTTTGATAACACTGAATATTTTTGGACCATACACAGCACTTCAGAATTACGGATTAGGATTATGTGGCAACTCCTCCCTGAGCAGAGGCACTCGTCAGCCATCCAAAGTAAGTCCTGCTGATTCGTGCTGCACTTGCGAATGCCCTCTTCCCATGTCCAGAACAACTTCTACTGTCATCCTGTCTTCACTTCCCAGAAAAAAACAACCATTCCTTTAATCTCACATTTTGCAGCTTTCCAGTCTTGGAAGAGGTCAAGCTTTAAACTGACTTCCTAAAAAGCTTTTGAAGAGCTTCCTTCAGAATTTCCAGTGGGCTGTTTGAAAATGACGAATATTTCTTATCCTTTGTCTGTTATAAACTCTTATGGCTCCTTCAGACTTGTGCTTCTCCCATGCCTAGAAAGCACTGGTCCCAGCGGTTTTGCCCTTGCCCTGCTTTCTCCTCAAAACCTGCTCTTTAGCAGATGTCAATCTGGAGAAAACCCAGAAGATATCAGGTTTCCCTAGGGGGAAACAGTGGGGCAAAGGCACATGGAAAAACACTCGCCCAACAAGCTTCTCAATCTCAGCATTTCAGGTAATACGCCTGTTGCTATTTCCATTCAGAGTGGAATGTTTGCATCCTCCCTGTGAGGCTCATTCCATTGTTGGTTGCTACTACATCTCATGACCATAACTGTAAAGGTTAACTATGTACAAAAACAAAGTCTTTGATATACAGTGGAACCTTGGGTTGCAGACGTAATCCGTGACAGAGGCACGTCCGCAACCTGCAGCGCTTGCATCCTGAAGGGCCGCGTCTGCGCGATTTGGTGCATCTGCACATGCGCAAGTGGCGAAACCCGGAAGTAACCCATTCCGGTACTTCTGGGTTTCTCGCGGTCCACAACCTGAAAACACATAACCTGAAGCGTCCGTAACATGAGGTATAACCATATACGCATTTTATATTTCCTTCTACCCATAGAAAGCTCTCTCCCCAGCAGCACAGGGTCCTTCCAACCAGCAACCAAGGAAGGTTTGGAAACTCTCTTGCTATCAACATGCACAACCCAGTCATTTTTAAATTTTTTTAAAAATACCCGATAAGAGATGCAAAATAGCTTTTTAGTGACAGGCATACAAATTATTCAAGGTCCAAAGTTCAAGTTAGAAATAAGAACCAGGCTTTTAATTATTTAAAACGGAGATGGCAATTAATCACAAGGATAGAATACCAGCAGGTACAGCAAACCAATTATCACATTAGCATCTCCCTGTCAAAACCTAATGGCTTCCATGGGAGAGGAATAACACAAATCAGTGAACCCAGACAGAAGCAGCATAAATCCAATGAAATACAGCGGAACCTTGGTTCTCGAACTTAATCCATTCCGGGAGTCTGTTTGACTCCCAGAACAGTTAGAAAACCAAGGCATGGCTTCTGACTGGCTGCAGGAGCTTCCTGCACTCAATCGGAAGCCGCATCGGACGTTCAGCTTCTGAAAAACATTTGCAAACCGGAACACTTCTGGATTTGCGGCGTTCAGGAGCCAAGCCATTTGGGAACCAAGGTACCACTGTACCAAAAAACAGCTTCAATGTTGTGAGAAGTACCAGCTAGAGGCCTGTGTGGGGACTCAGAATAGATCAAGGGCCTCTCCCCTCCCCTCCCTAGAAGGGAGACTTATAGGTTATCACCTCGGCCATACCAACAGCCCATTGTTCTAGCAAAGTCACTAAATATGTCCTGCTGCAACCCATTCCTCTGGTGCCTTCAGTGGACAGCAGGAGTCTACTTTCCCCCTAATTAGTAAAAACGTAACTGATCAGACAGATCAATGGAGAAAAATACACATATTTTTAAAAGGACCAATGGAAGAACAAGGTGGTCTCATTTAGAGAACAGGCCTCCTCTTTAGGCAAGGACCTTCCCACTTCCTGCCATACTCTAAAAAGGAAATGGGAGCATCAGCTCAACCCCAGTGTGTGCCATGTTGATAGAAGTGCCACCAGTCTTAGGAGGACGCAGAAAACTTTGCTAGCAACCAACCACTTGCAATTCAAGCTCTTCAAGGACACTTTCAAAAGGCAGAGAAGACTTGGCATCCTGCTTCACCTTCTGAGCCAAGTGCAGCCATGGCCCTTGCCACCCCCAGCATAGTCCCAGTTATGCTCCCCATCACACTTTACGCTACTCTCACATAAAGTCCTTTGTTTCCTCTCTGCCTGCTTGTTGTCATCCCAAATGGCAAATGTTCCCATTTTTCTCTTCTGATGCACTTCACAGGAGGCCTGCCTGTTCAGGCTTCCTTGCAATGAAAAATGTAAAGATTGAAGATGATGTCTTCACCCAAAGACATCTGCCTGGGAAACAAAACACTCAGGGTTCCTATACCCATCCTTTTAAAGAAAGGGAGGGCCTATTGGAACTGTGACTTGGATCTTTCATTGGAATGCAAAACATCCCACACATTCCGTCTCTCTCTCTCTCTCACACAAACAAAAGCAAACCTAAATGCTATTTTCAGCTTTAAAATATCAACATATTCCAAAGAGGCAATCAGGAGCAACCCAGTATAGATACACCCCCTGCCCTGGCTCACCTGCAGAAATATTAGGACTAGTCTTGACTTGATCTTACTTTTGGGCTGCTGTAAAGTCCAACTGCTAAGAGTCCAGGGTCAAGAAATCCTGTAAAAAGTGGTGAAGACACTATTACACACATCTCACCTCCCTCTTCTCCTTACTACTTTGAAAGAATCAAAACCATACCTTTATTCAAATATGGATTCCAGAGAAGTAAACAGAAAAAAAATCTAAATATCAATAGAGTATTAAAACCAACAAACCAAAAAAGAATATATTCAAACAAATCCTGAGAGTTAACAGACCAAAACTACTCAACAAGCTAAAACAATAAGTACAGCCCTGTGATGTAATGGTTAAGAGCAATGGACAAGGACCCGGGAGATCAGAGTTCACAGGAAACACACAATTAGGTCTTATGGCAGAATCAAATGGAAGCAACAAGCTTCCCCAGGAGCCACAAGTAAATTGTTTACTTCATCCCCAAGGAAATTATGTTTTCAGGATGGTTAGTTTTTTCTGGTGACTGTTGTGGCTCACTGAATGTTTGTTGCATTGCCTCGGCTGCTGTGAATGTTTGAAAAAGCGGCATGGAACTCTTTCAAACAAATAAATTTAACTTCTTATTTCATGGTGACTTTTGCGAGGGGGCAAGGTCAAGAGAGAGGGCAGCAAGATGCCGCCTCAGGAATGCCAGACCAGTGTTAACCTGAGAGGAAGTGGCTGGCACAGGACCCGTCAGGGGTAGGGAGGGTTTCCTTTGCAATCCTGGCAACTGCTTGCTCTGTACTGACAGGGGGGCCTGCGCAGTATCTTCCGCATTAATGCCTCCCACTAAGCAGGTTGCATATTCTTCTTAGAATGGGTGTGCTTTTATTTTTATGTACTTTTATTAAAGATTTCTTGGTTTACAAAAGCACGTGCAATATCTCTTTTTTCAAGTTACATTTTCTACAGATCAGTTTCATTTGTTGAGACATTGGTATTACATTAGGAAGAAAAGGGAGGGGAAGAGGTGGAGTGGTGTGTGGGGTCGGGGGCCGATGTTTGGGATTTTGTGTCAGCGAGAACGGGCGTGCATTTAATGTATTATTTTAACGGGTTTCTAAGATGCATTAATTTACGTGGGGTTTTGTTTATTTGGGGTTTTTCACTTGGTTGCAAGTTGCTCTGAGTTGCCTTTGGCTTGAAAGCGAATAATAACAATACTCTGTGTGTCGTGAGCGCGCGCCGCTTACGATACTTCGCTTCGATGCTGCGACCTTCGGGCGAAGGGCGGGTAATCGATAACCTCAGGCGCCCTTCTGCTCTGCCGGCAACCCCTGAGGGCCCATTCGCGGGGCTGCGGGAGCGTCCCCAATCCCGGGGCGGGAGAGGCCTTGCTCTCAGGGACGCGGAGGCGGCTCCCACGAAGGGAAGGCCGGGCTGCCGCCTCCTCCTGGCCGGGGCCTCCGCCGCCCCGCAGCCGGGCCCTGAGGCGGCGCGTCTCTCCCCGAGGCGTCCCGGCGTACCTGAGGAGGGGCGGCGGCTGCCCCAGCTCCAGGCCGGAGGCGGCGTCGGCACGCGGCTCGCTTAATTCATCCCGGGGAGGGAGTCCGGAGGAGGGCGCGGGCGGCGGAGAGCGAGCGGGGCCGGGAGTGGATACCTCAGCGGCAGCGGCGGCGGCGTCAAGCCCACCTCGCAAGAAGGCGGCGCCCCATTGGCCGCGCGGCGGGAGGACGGCGTCACGTGGCCGCCTGTCACCATCGAGGGCAGGCGCTGCGGCCGCGCACGCGCAAACCGAGGCAGCGGAGTCGGGCTGCCGCGCATGCCCAGTCGCGCTCCTCCCTCCCCACCCGCCTCTCGCCCTTGGCTGCCTTCTACCAGTGATCATGGAATTGCAGAGTTGGAAGGGACCCCAGGGTCATCTAGCCCAACCCCCTGCAATGCAACATGGGGCTCAAACCCACAACCCTGAGATTAAGAGTCTCATGCTCTACCAACCGATCCATGCTAGCATCTAGCCAGCCCAGATGGAGCCTCCCTGGTCCGGCGCAGTCTACCCCTGGATTGCCCTCTTGGAAGCACAGAGAGACCCCCCGAGGGTGATCTGGTCCAACCCCCCTGCAATGCAGGAATCCTCTCCTGTTTTATGGGCTTTCCATAAAAGGTGTCAGACCGGGCTCGGGGCGGCTAACAACCAATAATAAAAACAAGTTGATTAAAATACAACTTAAAAAACAAGATGCAGCCTCTTCACAGGAGGAGAAAGGAAAAAAGAGGGGGAGGGACTTCCCATATAGATGACTTCCCATACCGCAGGCAGCGTCGCCATCATAATATACTTATTTAAACCCCGCCTTTTCCCCTGAAGGGACTCAGGGAGGGTTACAGATAAAATGGAGGCAGATAAACACGTGCCCCCCCCCCCGGGGAATAATTAAAAATACAATTAAAGAACACTGATTGAATTCAGACTATATATACAAACCTATCAAATCTATTTAAGACCATACAAATAATTGCCCCCCAAATCTAGCATGGCACCAGCCCTTTCAGTAAAAGCAGTCCATGACCAAGAACCTGTTGCAACCGCAACTGGCGGAAGGGCAGCAAGGAGAGAGCCAGTCTAACTTCCATAGGGAGGGAGTTTCTGACTTGTCTGGGAGCAGCCACCACCAAGGTGGCCCTCTCTCACACCCACAACAAGTGTGCCCCTGAAAGCCAGTTGCAGCAAAGGGCAACTGCCCTGCCTTGTTTTCCAGGCAGGGGAGGGTGGCAGAAGCAGAATTCTGGGCTGAAAGGGGCCTCAAGGCAGATCCAGCAAAGCTCTCCTTACAGTGAACCTGCAAAAACTTGTCCTGGCAGATTCTTAAAGAGCTTCTTTAGATTATAAGAGAATGTTAAGAAAAGCCATAAAGGTAAAGGTACGCCTGACCATTAGGTCCAGTCGCGGATGACTCTGGGGTTGCAGCGCTCATCTCGCTTTATTGGCTGATGGAGCCGGCATACAGCTTCCGGGTCATGTGGCCAGCATGACTAAGCCGCTTTTGGCAAACCAGAGCAGCGCACAAAAACGCCGTTTACCTTCCCGCCGGAGCGGTACCTATTTATCTACTTGCAGTTTTTTTGGTGTGCTTTCAAACTGCTAGGTTGGCAGGAGCAGGGACCGAGCAACAGAAGCTCACCCCATCACTGGGATTCAAACCGCCGACCTTCTGATCAGCAAGCCCTAGGCTCTGTGGTTTAACCTATACTAGGGGAATAAATGGACCCCTCTAAATGTTAACTGAACGTCAAGTAAAGCTGCGAGACTAATTTGAGGTTTTGGAAAAGTCAGCCTTTGCCTGTTTCTCTAGAGCTATGCAAGTCAATAGAGTCGCCTAGCATGGGAGGCACATTTGGGTCTGGGCGGGTGTTTGGTTTGCTTGTGAGTAGACACGCACATGCCCCCACCTATATTTGTAATTCTTACAACCCCTTCCCATGCAGAATTAAGCATGGCTAAGTCTAATGAAATTCCCTACTTCTGCACAGGATTAGGCTGCTTATCTACACAAAAAGATGGCAGGATTCAGGGCAGCCACCAATCTAGTTGTTCAGTTTAGAAGTCCACACCCCTTGATGCATATTCAGCAGCCCTGTATCACTGCTGTCCACAAAAATGAAGAGATGATTGTCAATAGTACAGCTGCGCTTCAGCTCAGGGGAACTTTCAGCTTTCTAGAGCCAGTTTGGCATTTGTAGCCAGAGGTGGGTCTCAGCTGCAGAAATCAAGGCAGATCTGCCTGACTGAGGCTCAAGAGGTCCAACTTGTTCCAACAGAATAAAATGCCAAATAAATAGCACCCAAATTCAAATAAGAAAATAGTGGCAAGATGACCTTGAGCTGAAATCGGGGAAATCAGAAGTAACATGGCCCAAGGGACAAATACTGGGAAATATCTGTAACTAGAGAAGACATTTTGCATTTCAGAGTAATCAGTTCCTTCCTTTTCAAAATACAAGGAAGACATACCAAGGCCAGTCTGAATCATTCATGTGTCTTGAAATTAAGACAGAGATTATTTCTCATTAGAGAGCTTGACAAGAGACTTTCTGCCCTCTGTCGCAGGCAGTATGGAGGCAGACACAAACACCAGGATCCTTCATTGTTAATTTAAGAGAGTTACAAGCCACATTACAAGCCTTTTGGCTTGAAGTCTGTGGACAAGGCACTGTGGAACATGGGGCATTATAGCTCTCCATTACCAAACAAGCCAATGGCAACATTTTGAAGATTGTCAAAGCACCAGGCCTCTCTACATCATCCTCTGAAAGTCAGAAGGGCTTGAAAGAGAAAGAAATAGACCTTGTTTGAGTCAAGACCATTCAGCGCCTGAAATACATCCTCATTAACATATTGGCACTTGTGTGTAGTTCCTAGGGTCCAAAGCAGGTCTGTGTATGCCCCAGGAATGTCTTCTGTAAACCCAAGGAGACAATTTCCATCCCCACCCCCATTTCATAGTGGACTAGACCAAGACCCCCCCCCATCAGCAGCTATCAGAGAGGGAGGGAAACAGGGCTGCCGAGCCTCTTCATCAGCTCTGCTGAAAGACCAGCAACTTCAAGCTCCTCTCTTTGATGTATTTCTATTCCAGCTTGTCATTACAAGAAATCTATAACGAAGAATTAGCGCCTGAGTTTTCTTTTTTTCCTCCACCCAACCAATACCTTTTCCTTTTGTGCCATGTGTTTTAGACTGCAACCAATACCTTCTCCTTTTGTGCCATGTGTTTTAGATTGCAAGCCTGAGGCCAGGGACTATCTTATCACTGACATTTGTAAGTTGCTCTGTGAGTCTTTTTCTGCTGAAGAGCAGGATAAAAATGCTTTAAATAAAAATGCATTCCTACCTGCCTTGATTTGAACATCCCCTTAACAGCAACATCTGAAGTTAATTTAAGATTAAATATCACACAGTTTTAAGATGTGTGATTTAGTTTCTGCTTTAAAACATGTGAAATTTGTTAGATGGACATATTTCTTAAAAAAATATTTCACCCAAATTCACCCTGTGAAAGATACCAACCAGAGCAACAGAGCAATGAGGGTTCAAGTTTCACCTAACCAGCTGCAGACATGTTGAATAATGTAAGAGAAAGAAATTGAAGGCCAGTTATCATTGCTTTTTTGTTGTTGCTTTTACAGAAAATGCCACAGACTGCTAACTTTGAAGCAAAAAAATCTGCAATTCTTTTTTTATAAAAAAAATGTACTTGCACTGAAATCATACATATTCACATAAAAAGGACCCCAAGAAAACAGCTTACAAAACACAGTGGGGCTGTTCTCTCCAGGCTCTCTTGCATAAGAACCAGTCAAACTTCGTCACTTGAGGGGGGTGGAGGGGAGGAAGGAGTTACAAACAGATGTTCTGAGTGGAATACCAGATCATGACATTTACCCTCCTGCGTAAAACCGTCATACTGGGTTGACAGTAAAAAAGAAAGATCCCATTTGTTCCAGTCAGATTGGCGTCTCCTCCTCATTCATACAAGATTATTTCTTAAAAAAAAACAACCACCAGCCCCCTGTGCATCTCAACGCCCAGGGCCTTCAAGGTCTCTCCTGGAGGAGGAATTGCACAGCCCTACCCTGCCCACCCCCAGCAAAAAGTAACGGTTGGTTCTCTCTGTAATGGGTGGATAACACTCTTTCCCTGAAGAGAGGAGAAGTCCAGTTTCTTTAGCGGATCGGCCGATAAGGAAACGCCATGCCTGGAATGAATGTCTGTACGGGGTGAGCTGGGAGAGCGGGGTGAGCTGGCATTGCTGGGTGGGCTGCATGGGTGGGATACCCCAGAGGGGGGGTGTGGATGGGGGGGTAAAACCCAGGGGGCAAAGCAGCGTGGGTGGGCTGCTGGACTGGACCCGAGATCACCAGCTGGAGCAGGCTGCAGGAAGAAGAAGCAGAGAGACAATTGTGGGTGAGGGCAGCTGGCCTGCTGAGGAACAGGATTCTACAGCGACATGAAGCAGTGCCTACCGGATCAGGCCCATGGCCCCTGTAGCACAGCATCCTGATCTCACTGTGGCCAACCAGATGGGAAACCCGGTAAGCAGGATTTGTGCGCAAGAACCCTCTCCATTCCTGGGGTTTCCAACAACTGGTATTCAGAAGCCCTGCTGTCTCCGACTGCGGAGGAAGAGCCAAGCTATTGTGACTAGTAGTCAATAAGAGCTCTGTTCTCTAGGAATTTGCCTAATCTGCTTTTAAAGCCAGCAAGGTTGGCGGCCATCACTGCCTCCTGTTGGAGGGAGTTCCGCAGTTTAAATCTGTGCTGCGTGAAGGAGGACTCTTCTTTGATCTGCCCTGAAGATTCCAACATTCCGCTTCACTGGATGCCCGAGTTCCAGTGTTAATTTAGGAGAGAGGGAGAAAAACCTTTGACTCTCCTGGCAAATGTAACACTGGGCACAACGGAAGGACTTCCACCCAGTCCATGGCTATGTAAGCAGCTGAAAATGGCCCAGTTTTCATGTACAGAGATAAGACTCAAGCACCCACAGCGGTGTCCTTGAACCATTAGAACGAAGCAAGCCATTTGCAAAGCAGGGGTTGATATGGACTGCCAGCAGGGTGGCACGGAGTCCTGGCTGTCCTTGTCACAGACAGACAGTAAGGTGGGGGGGAGAAAGAGTTGGCTGCACCACACTTTTGTCATTTTCACTTTCCTGTGGAAGCACAGCTTGCCAATCTACACCTTTCTGCTTTTGTGGGTATCTCTTGGACAATACTTCTAGGATGGGCACAGCGGTTTCAGTTCCATTGTAAACACAGAGCACTGACTTACTTGTTGTGTGGCAGTCTGGCGCACACCGTCCGCAGATCCTCTGGAAGGAGAGAACAGAAAAAAAAAATGGAGGTGGAAGCAGCAAGACAAAGGGGAAAGCTCTCTCCTGGGGGGGGTGGCGGCCCTGAACTCTCACTCAGCTTCTCCACCCCAGACCCATGTGGAGAGCTGCTCTCCAGTAACACGGCAATCCTGGAGAAGTGATTTGTGGAACTGTTGTGGCAGAATCACAGGGTTGAGAGGGACCCAAAAGATCACCTCTTCCAACCCTATGCAAAGCAGAATCACAACTAAAGAATCCCTGATAGGTTCGACCTCTGTTTAAAGACCTCCAAGAAAGAAGTCCTTCCATGGAAGTCTGATTCCACCTTCAGGAGAGGCATGTCTGGAAATTCACATTCCTGTCCTGAAGGTGGAGAGATTAGGAGAATTGGGGAGCAAGAGCACTAGGGAGAGCCACAAAGGCCAGTCAGCTGTCAAACAGCGAGTGGGACCCCCTGATGTTTGGGTCCCAATCCTGATAAATCAGCAGAAGAGGAAGCAGGTGTGTTGCTGGCTGGGATCCCCTTTTACAGTACAGTGGACTCTCGGATTATGTTACCTTCGGGTAACGTAACTTATGGGTTGCAAATGCGGCAAACCTGAAGTGTATACTTCCGGGCTGAGTCCCGCGTGTGCACACAGAAGCAGTGCCTCTAGATGTGGACATTTCGGGGTACGTACAGACCCCCGGAGTGAATTAAGTTCATATCCATCCAGGGGGTCCACTGTATTTCTTTACTATCAAAATGTGTAGCCTGCCCTTCCTCCCCAAATGGAGTCCAGGGCAGCTAACAACATAAAGCCCAACAAAACCACACACAGGATGCAATTGTTAAAATGACAGCTGTAAAAATGATGGTGCCTGCAAATTCCTACCCACTTCCGAGCACCAAGGCAATTAAAAACCTCTTCAAAGGGTGAGGTGAGGGGATGATTCTTCCTTTCCTCCAGCAGGAGTGAGTCCCAGCCAGATGGCATTCTGCTCCCTGGGCACTTGGGAGGGATTGGGGCAGAGAGCTGAGAGATGGTCAAGTGTGCCCCAAATGTTACCCACCATCACACACATATGGATATTTAGATTCCCAGCCACCTTGGGATGGTGGCAGAGGAAGAAGTTGGAGCCCAGCAATATCTGGAAGGAACCACGCTGGGAAAGTCTGTAGTAGGCAATTCTGGCCCACATGGACAAACACTCTGACCCAGCCTAGGCAGCTTTTATTATCTCTCTGCTCAGCTCCTCTCATGCCCAAAGTCTCTTCCCCATCTCCCTGCTACGTCCCCGCACCCCCCGCCTTGCCTCGGTCTTCTGCTGGCTTGCGTGGGCTCACTGGTGGTTGCCCCCAGCGCCTACCTCTCGTGCACAGCAGCGCTCCAGACGCCATGGCCACTTGCAAGGCCTGGGCCAGCCGGTCGAGAGCCAGCTCGGTCTCCTGGGTGGCGTTGAGGGGGTTGAGTTCATCGGAGAGCCTGCTCATCTCCTCCACGAGAGCCACCACGTGGTCGAAGGGCACCAGCCCCAGGCGCCCGTACAGGTTCTTCTCCGTCAGGTGCCCCTGAAGCATTATCAGGACCTGGAGGACGCTGAGATGCAGCTTGGAGTACAAGGGCTGGCAGCCCTTGTCCAAGATGGCAGCCGGGTCCTTGGCAAGCTTTCCCCCCGGGTGGCCATTGGAGACGGGGGGCTTCCTCCGTTTGTAAGCCAGCGGAGCTTTCACACACCAGTGGATCAGGCCACTGAGCGGCGTGAGCTCCAAGAACCCAATGGGCAGGCTGGCCGCGATTGGCGTGTTTAGGAAGGTGATGAGGATCAAGCGGGGGTCCTCGAAGATCCAAGACACGACCATTTCCAGCAGGTCCGGAGGCGGGATGAGATCATCTGGAAAAGAAGGGGAAGCCAGCTTTGGAGACCATAGAAATTGAGGAGGAATTGCACCTGGGGCTTGCCAATGCTTGGCCCTGGAACCAGAGCCTTCCACACCCAAATGTGGGCTGCAGGGTGCTAAGAAAGGGAGGTGCTGCAGATCAAGGGCAGGGGGGCCAGGCAGCCTGGAGTTCCTGTCTCTGTCTCTTCCCAACATTGTGGCTCAAGTGTTTTCATGTTTATTTTAGAACCAGCAGCCTCCCAGCTGGGAATCCGAAGGAACCCAAAAGATCAGTGCAGCTTTCAAAGGTTCAGTCTGCCACCTGCATTCAAAATGATGTCTCATTGTATCCAAACAAACACAAAAACCTGCCCCTTGGTCTCATGTAAAATTTGGTTCCGATATCTAAAGAAACATCTGAATGCACTGCGAACAAACAGCAGCTTTCCAAAATAGATAGTAGATTATTTAAAACAACTGTATCCCACCTTTCGACAAAAGGGCCAAGGCAGCTCACAACATTTAGAACCCATAAGCACAGCAACTGCACTATCAAGAACAAAACTCAAGGAGATAAAATCTAAATGGCAGAGAGCTTAAAAATGAGAGAGCTATAACAAGAATCCATCAAACATACCAAGCCAAGGGGAAGAGGAAGCCGACTACAAAGAAGCACTGAAAATACCCGGAGAGTCAATCATACGCATCGTAGTCTCCGACTCTGGCCCTGCCCTGGAGTAAAGTTGCACACACCCCGATTCAGGCCACCACACTCTGTTGCAACCTTAACATCAGGATGTGTGGAACATGACGCATCTTCGTGTCTTGTGCCTTCCCAAATGGCACTGGGCAGCTTCAGGAACTTGGAGGAACTTACCTGACGACATGTCGTACAGCATGGTGACCGATGTGATGAACTGGCAGCAGAAGCGAGGGCTGGCACTGAAAATCTGCTTCAGGGTCTGGACGGAGCCTGGCACTAGACTGCAGTAGTCATCAACCAGGGCTTGGGCCAGCCGCACGCAGTAGATTGCTGGCGTCCGCTGCAAAGGAGACGCATGATTAGCTACCATGAGAAACTGGGGGGGAGCAGCGCCGACGAAGCCACACACAGCCTGGCTCCAGCAAAACGTAGGATGCTGCATGAAGGCGCCAGTGGGAGTGATGCAGGCTGTGACCTGAGCTTGTTGATAGCCTTGAAGATGAAGAGCTAAAGGATCTGCAGCCCCCAGAGGCTCCTGAATGAGCCTACTTATCACGGAATAAGAGCACTGGTCCTTCAAAGAGGATTTGCAGCTTTACAAGAGCAATTCAGTGGTACCTCGGGTTGCATACGCTTCAGGTTACATACGCTTCAGGTTACAGACTCCGCTAACCCAGAAATAGTACCTCGGCTTAAGAACTTTGCTTCAGGATGAGAACAGAAATCGTGCTCCGGTGATGCGGTGGCAGCGGGAGGCCCCATTAGCTAAAGTGGTGCTTCAGGTTAAGAACAGTTTCAGGTTAAGAACGGACCTCCGGAACGAATTAAGTACTTAACCCGAGGTACCACTGTATGAGGAATGCTGAGCAAGATGTGACCTGGACAAATAGGCCATTCTATCTCCTGTTTCTGCATATACACCAGCAGGGTAGGGTACAATTCAGCCCTGCCCAATCTGATGCCGCCACCCCCCCAAGAGGCACAGCAGCCCCCCTTGCTGAAGTGAAGCAGGTCTAGGTCTGGTCACTGCCTGGATGGGAGGCTGCCTGGAAGCTCCTCTGCACCTGGGGTAAACTCTCACCTGCAGCCATGAAGCTGCGCATTCCAGGACAGGCACTCTGCACACAGCTACTGCCATCGAGACGAGTTTCCCCAGCAAGGCCATTCTGCTGTCATCTGTCTTATTCCCTTGCGGGCTGAAAAGGGAGGAGAAAAGGATCTGCCGGACAGAGTCCTTGCTTTGCTCCTGGAAATAATTGCACATGATCTCCAGTAACTGAAGCTCCTGCAGTGAGTTCAGCCTCTGAAAGAAAGAGAAAGAAAAGAGGGGCCATCTATGAGCCAAGGCCAAAGCACACCCCCCCCCCCGGAGGAGGGTCCTTTCCAACCACATCCCCATCATCACCCAGGCTGGCATTATTATAGCATCAAAGAAAACAAGAAGACTGCTTTCATATGTGTATGTTGACCAAAGTTTGGCTATTTCATGTTTTAAAAATACTACCCACCAGATAGCTAGCCAGTAATTCCAGGATATCTCTGGATGGCCAGGGATTATGGGAGATGTCATCCAAAATACCTGGAGGGCCACAGCATGAAATCTTCCCTATCCGATTTTCACAGAATAACCTTGGAGCTACTCAGTCAGCTCAATGACCTAGCTAGTCTGACTGACAAACAAGAAACCTTGAAGAGTAACAAATTGTGCCCTCTCCATTTCATTGAGGCCCCCTTCAGCAATGGCACTGGCTATCATTTTATGATATAGCACTATACAATTAGTTTTTAAAATAATTTTTTTAAAAAAACAGAATCCAGCCAGCAGGACAGATGTTGAGCTCCCTCATCCCCATCCCCTGCAAGGTACTTTGACAGATGAGCAGGTTGCACACCTGTCAATCACCTGATTTCACCTTTGTGACCTTGCTTGACCTCAAGCAGAGTTTGCAGGCCTAGATGTTCCCCACCACTTTTCTAATCAGACTCCAGCCCCACATGGGAAGGCAGAGAGATTTCCTCAAGGGTGGCTCCCAAAGACAAATATGAGGCCCCAGATGGAGAGGAGCAATGTTGGCTACGTGGCCCTTGATGTCCAACGACCTACTTTAGGCGAGGAGTTGCGCTCCTTGGGAACCTGGAAGATGAACTCCTCCAGAAGCTCGATGGGGCCTTTGTCCACAATGGGGAGCGGCACGTTCTGCAGCTGGCTGCTGAAGTAGATGTCCAAGTGGTAGAGCACTTCCTTGGCGGCGCTCAGGGCATCCCGGCGGAGCAGCGAGTGGCGGATGTCACTCATGGTTTTCCTGCAACAGGAGGTCCACACGTTATGCTTCACAACTTTGTTTCTAGAGCTAGAGACTTCCTTTTTTGAAATGAAAGCTCAGAGTCTGGGGCCTTTCATTTGTGCAATTGCTCCAACTACTCCTTTATAAATATGGCCCTGTTGGAATCCCAGCAATTCCCATTATGTAGTGTCCAAACAACTCACTTATCAATCACAGCTCAGATTTCACGCATTGGCTAAAATCACTGACAGGAACAGCCAGGCTAGTCATTTAACACAACCTGCTTTAAAAAGTTCACATTATGCTTCATAACTTTCTTTCTAGAAGGGCTAGAGACTTGTTTTATATTTTTAATGAAGGCTCAGAGTCTGCTACTGCTTGTTGAGGGTGCCAATTAAGGTCTTCAGAGGTTGATGGCCCACTCCCCAATGGGCCAGGCCTCCACTGACTTTAACTGGGGAGCAGGAGAAAGGAAGAAACAGCACAGACCTATACGGGAATTCAACAACACCAATTCATTGTTTGTAATCATGTTCAAAAGTACCCTTCTCAGTTAACAATGCAGGGGAACCCTATAAATCCACAGCGCAGAGGACTACAGGAAGGGGCCTTATTTATTATCATTATATTTATTTATGCATTTTCCCCTGACAGGGATTCAAGGCAGCTTGCAGCTAAAATAGTAACATCTAAAACACAGAGGTTGGGGAATAAAATAATAATAATTAAGCATTAATAAAATTAAAGCCATATACATAGAATGAAAGATCTATGAAGCACATCCAGAAAAGTGCAATAAATGCAGCTCAGTCGGCGCCCTTATTAACCCCTCACTGCCCCCTTCGATCTTCTCCAACCGGGCGCCCGCCAGACGTTGCTGGACCACAAGCGCCACCAGCAGGGCGCTAAGCTGGGGAGTCTGGCCTGCACGGCCCGACTGGTTTCCCTCCTGACCAGAGATGCTCGGGAACCGGAACGCGGGACTTTCTGCTCTGACTCGACCCCGCCCAACACGGGTGTTCTGTTCACACGTGCACAGGGCCCGCCCTGACACGCCACCCCCAGCGGCTCGGGCGGCGGGAAGGGTCGCGCCGTCCCGGGCGGCAGCGGCCTCACCTCTTCGCCCGCCTCCCGCCCCAGGAGCAGCTCCTCCACAGGCGCCTCAGGCCGCCATGTCCGGGCCGCTGCTGCCGCCGAGGCAGGACAGGGACGGCGGCCGGGGAGGGCCAAGAAGGACGGCCTAACGCGGCGGCGGCTGCAGCGGCCATTGGCAGGCTCGGCTCAGAAACTGACCAATCCGAGCGCAGCGCTGCCTACTGGCTGCCCGGGGCGGTGCAGGAGGGGGCGTGGCAGGTCAGGCGGCTCGGGGCGGGGCGGCTCAGAAGCTGCCCAATCCGAGCGCCGCGCCGCCTTCCGGTGTCGGAGCCACGCCCCCTCAGGAGCAGCTGCTGCTGCAGGCACGTTTCCGAGCCCGCGTCTCCCGTCCCCGTCTCGTCGGAATGCCTTAAGATGCGTGAAGCTGAATGGTCGCGCATCTAGGAAGGGCAGGGGACTAATTCCTGCAGCAGCACATCGTGAAGCGGTGGGATTCGCTGCCGGAAGACGTGGCGATGGCGGGCACCGACGTCGATGGCTTTAAAAGGGGCTCCCGAGTTGCTGTTTCCCTGCTCGCGAAACTGTCCACGTTGCCACTCGTACATTCTTCCTCCAGGAGAAGGGGCAATATATGCCCGGGTCCCATTTGTGGGGAGTGGGGGCAGTTGCTTCCCTTTGGCACTGCGAGGAATGGGATGCTGGGCTCATCCAGCAACGTCATCCAGGCTGTTCCGGGGTTCTTTGGCGCAGCCCCCAATAGCTACCGATGCACAGCTTTTGAAATTACAGTTTTTTCCTACAGTTAAACTGTGGAACTCCCTCCCACAAGAGGCAGAGATGGCCACTAACTTGGAAGGCTTTAAAAGAGGATTGGGCAAATTCATGCCAGATGCCTTTGCTCTGCCTCCGTGGTCAGCCAGAGGAATGTTTCTCAATACCAGTTGCTGGAAACCACAGGAGGGAAGAGTTGTTCTTCTGCTCAGATTCTGCTTGTGGGCGTCCCATTGTGGCTTCTGGCTGGCCACCAGAGCCGTAGCAGGTGATCTTGCGCCCCTGGCAGAACCGTCCAGATTGTGCCCCCCAGCCATGGACAGATTTGCTCTTCTTTCTGCCTCTCCTCCATTCAATTCACCCTCTATTAAAAACCTTTTCTTATGAGGCAACAATCAATATTTTTATTTATAGACATATTTATGAGCCGATTTTGCGCACCCCTCACCTGCGCCCATTGGTGGGGGCCCACCTCACCACCCCCTAGCTACGACCCTGCTGACCACTGAGGCTAATCAGGATGCTGAATAGATGGGCAATTGGTCTGATACAGTAAGGCTCTTAGGAGTTTCAAGCCAGGTTCATAGAGGTGAGGGGGGAGTTGTCCTCATTTTTGACAATCACAATGGCCCTGTAAGGTATGAAGCAACCAGCTCCAGGCTACCTAGCCAGTGCTGGGATTGAAATATGAGCTACACTGCAGGATGAATGAGGTGGGGGGGGGGGTTAAGCAAAGGAAGTCCATTCCCCATCCCAGGGCAGAACCTACAAGTTTAAGGTTACCAGATTTTTTTCAATGAATCCGGGGACACTTTTCAATGGATTTCGTATGGGGTCTGATTTGTAAATCGGGAAATGTCCCCGGGAAACGGGGACGTCTGGTAACCTTATACAAGTTGCTTTTATGTAGGGCCAGGGTTCTCTTCACCACATCTCTCATTTGTTTGTTTAAGTATTTTATTTTAAGCCTCCCTGTTCACCTCCCATCTGTTTCAGCACTGTTTATATTCTCCAGAAAGACAACACTCATTTGTAGTCTTTGCTTCACCCTTTCAGTGTCATGCAAAATGAGCTTTCGGTGAGCAGGCTCAGAGAGCTTTATCTTCTGTCTGGCCCCTAAAAGTTTCATGCCTATTGTTTTCGCTCCAGAAATCCACAATTGGGCAATTACTGCCCCTTTATTTGGACCAACCTACGATATCTCAAAGGGTTTTTCTCCAGGCCAGATATTACTTAAGGTAGGAGCCGTAACATTTTGCCCTGATGAGGAGATCTAGATAACCTGGAAGTTTGTCACTCTTTTGTGGCATTTGGGTTGGGATTTTATGACAACCGAGTTGCCCAATTGTGGATTTTGGCATATTTTCCCCCTTCTTCAAATGGACTAACATGATCGTCTTTACTTTTTATTTGCTCTCTCTCTTATTATCACGTTGGTAAAATAATCCAGTGTGATAAGAAGGGAGGAAAGACTAAGGAGTAAGTCTCTCACAAATCCAGGGTCCCTAAGACAGTTGGATGGTGCCTTGTACACCTCCTTCCATCAACTCTTGCAGCCCAGGAGGTGCCAAGCGTCTTGCTCTGCTTTCCTTTGGACCACATCATCGAGGCTGCGGGGGGGTCTTGTCATCTGGGCAGCCCAGGACCTCTAGACACACTGGTGCTGCTAATGCAGCAGTTTGAGGCGCCCTCCGTTGTCTCTCAAACAGAAGCCAAAAATAATAATCCAGTGGAGGTCATTGGTACCTTGTTTGAACCCTGATGTTGGAGGACACAAGATTGAGGAGAGAGGATGGCACTGACCAGGGCAGTAGGAACGAGGGGGACGCAGATCTGACTCAAGGGGGTACAGTCCGTCAAAGGATCCCTTTGTGGCTGTTTGGCCTTTCAGCCTTGCCAAAATAACAGGCCTGGGCTGCATGCAGGGGCACAGAGACACATTCAGCGCCACCCTTCCTGCTTTGCAGCGCCAGCTCAAAAGCCGCACAGGTGCCTTTCAAGGCCAGAATAAATCCTTGGCGATAAAGGGATGTAAATAAAGAGCTGCAGCCAACAGCCCAGCTGGGCCTGGGAAGAAGCCTTCTGCACAGGTCCTAGGTCACAGAGGTGGCCCATGCGGTGCCCTCCAGCTGTTGCTGAACTACAACTCTCCTCATCCCTGACTGTTGGCCATGCCACTTGGGGCTGATGGGAGTCCCAACGGCCTCTGGAGGGTGCCAAGTTGGCAGCCCCTGGGCCCTGGATGCAGCAGGGGCGGATGGATCAGATGCAAACCCAGGCACACTTCTGGGGCAGCTCTGTGCTCCTTGCAAACAGGCCACACTGGAGGGACTTGAGCTATTGGTGTTGCACCAACTTTGACCTGTTGCGGGACGTTAGCAGAGCATAAGCAGAGTTCCAGAAAGCAATCAGTTGCAGGCAGGATGGACGAAGCAGGAACAAGACGCTGCTACTTGGTTACTTAGAGGTGTTTATTATTTACAGCAGACACTACAAGTCACTATATACAAGAACAGAAAAGGATCTTAACCAGCTCTCTCTTAACAAACTCCAAGCAACTCTCAGTACGATGATACGATACGATACAATATCTTTATTGTCATTGTCCCATACAGAACAATGAAATTGAAAAATCTACATAAGACATTCAAAAACCTCTAAAAACTCTGAAACCCCATTTTAAAATACAATATACTATAGAGACTCCTTATACTGCAATTAAAACCAGAATTGCATTTGGGTAGAAACTGTTTCTCAGGTGACTAATCCTGGTCTTTATACCCCTGGACCTTCTTCCAGAAGGCAGAAGCTGAAAGAGATCATTTCCGGGGTGCGCACTATCCTGCGCTATCTCTGCAGCTTTCTTACGGCACCTGGCAGCATAGATTTGATCCAAGGTGGGAAGAGTGCACCCAATTATTCTCTCCGCAGTCTTTACAACCCTGGACAGCATTGTTTTTTCCCTGACCGTGCAGCTCCCAAACCACACACACAGACCATAAGTTAATACACTCTCCACAGTACAACACCACACTGACCAACATACCCTCCATTCAGTAAGGTCATAAGTCATCATGCCTGTTTGAGACCTCAACCACAATGGTAGAGCTGTATCCAAGGTCTCATATCTCCAGGCAGAATAACTCCTCTCTGCTCAGTCATCTTAGCTTTTGGCCAACGCTTAATTGACTCTGTGTGAAGCTGCACAGAATGGCAGGTAGTCAAAAAACCCAACGGCCTCTGGAGGGTGCCAAGTTGGCAGCCCCTGGGCCCTGGATGCAGCAGGCCACGTTGGAGGGACTCGAGCTCTGCATACAGCATGGCAAAGCCTGTGCATTTAGCCCGCTTGCACATTGCAATGCGTGGCATGAGAATCCTGCTGCTTGCTCAAGCTCCACACAGGTAAGGGTCACTTTGCTGCGTTTGATACAGCTGTGCAGCTGGGCTTCAAGCCCAGAACTATCCAGTGGCAGACCTTCATCTGGGGCGCCTTGAATCTTGAACTGATATTGAACCCTGACTTTATCTGTTGGGGGAGGGGGACACCCATTTGCGGTCTCACACCGATCCCCCTTGATCCTTTGTTCTCCTAATGGCCCATCTCCCAGGCAATCACCCCAACGCAGGAAGAAGAAATAATGTTTGTTTGTTTGTTTGTACCCTGCCCATCTGACTAGGGTGCCCCAGCACTCTTGACTGGGCTTCCAACATATATAAAACATTAACCCTTAAAAAGCTTCCTTATACAGGGCTGCCTTCAGATGTCTTCTAAGGTTATATAGTCGTACCTTGATTTTCGAACAGAATGTGTTCTGGAAGTCCATTCAATTTCTGAAACGTTCGGAAACCAAGGCACAGCTTCCAATTGGCTTCCAATTGTGCAGGCATGCCAGAAACAATAGCAGAAGCCGCATCGGACGTTCAGATTCCAAAAGAACGTTCAAAAACCAGAACACTCACTTCTGGGTTTCGATCGTTTGAGAGCCGAAACGTATGAGTACCAAGGCATTCAACAACCAAGGTACGACTGTACAGTTACTCATCACCTTGATATCTGATGGGAGGGCATTCCACAGTGTGGGCATCATTACTGAGAAGGCACTCTGCCTGGTTCCCTGGCTTTATTAGCTTTAATTTGATTTTAAAACTTGCTACATCCAGGGATTAGAGGAGTCTGGCACTCCCAAATTCATAACAGTATTATCTCCCAAATAAAGGGTAAGTAATGCCAACTTTGGACATTTGATCTCATTTTGCCCCATTATTGCTTTTATTTCCCTGAACACACCCTTCCAGGGGCATTCACCTTTGTGCAGGTCTACTTGAAGGCTAGTTTTTGAAGTGCAAACCAATTTATTTGGGCTATTCTTGGTGTCCAGTATCAGCTGGGTGATGTTTCTGCAGCCAGACGGAATGCTGGCTGCGTTTGTGGAAACTTCCATTGTGACTCTTATCTGCTGCAAGAGGAGCAATTTTGAAAAACAAGAACAATAAAAGCCCCACACCGTACCCAGCTACTCGGAAAGTGGCCATATGTCTCCCATACACCTGTACAAATATAATACTAAGTAAACAGCTGGCAAGGTCACGGCTGTGAAGAGTTTTAAGAAAGCGTGGGTGCATGGACCATCTCCAAACGATCGGGAACGGCGAAGGTAAAGAGACCCGATGCAATCTGTCTTCCACTTGGATTTCAGTTTTCTCTGAGGGCAAGACTTCCTTGATGCAGATAATATACAGCAACAGAAGGACACACCATGGATGTGGATGAGAGCCTGCCATTCCCAGCATCAGGGACATTGCTAAGTCCTTTGGGGGAAAAGCTCTGGGCATATGGCGCACACCTGCTTACAGTTTGTGCAGATTTAGCTTTCTGAGAAAATTAAGACAGTGGGCGGCTGGGTGGGGCAGCTCACTGGCACAGCGCTTCATAGCCCAACTGCCCTGCGAGAAAAGTACAAGGTGTGTGTGTGTGTTGTAAGGTGACAAGAAAATTGGGGGCAGAAGATTTGGGGTCCAGCACAAAAGGCTCAGGGCTTGCAAGCAAAGCCCTTGATTTTTTGGGCATCGTCTTGACCTTGCTGCCTTGACCACGTCTGCCTCTCCCTATTCTGTCTGACACAGGGGTTTACGACCCCTTTATTCGGAGGGGACAAAGAAGGAAGGAAAAAGGAATGATTCTGAGCATGAGTGCCCCTGCCCCACCTCACAATTTATGGCCCTGGCCCAGGAGTGGCTCTGGTGCCCTGGAAAACACAAGGGACCCAAAGGGAGAAAGAGGAATTAGCTGAATTAGCTGACGCGGCAGCTAAAAAAGCGAATGCAATTCTGGGCTGCATCAATAGGAGTATGGCATCTAGATCAAGGGAAGTAATAGTGCCACTGTATTCTGCTCTGGTCAGACCTCACCTGGAGTACTGTGTCCAGTTCTGGGCACCACAGTTCAAGAAGGACACTGACAAACTGGAACGTGTCCAGAGGAGGGCAACCAAAATGGTCAAAGGCCTTGAAACGATGCCTTATGAGGAACGGCTAAGGGAGCTGGGCATGTTTAGCCTGGAGAAGAGGAGGTTAAGGGGTGATAGGATAGCCATGTTCAAATATATAAAAGGATGTCACATAGAGGAGGGAGAAAGGTTGTTTTCTGCTGCTCCAGAGAAGCGGACACAGAGCAATGGATCCAAACTACAGGAAAGAAGATTCCACCTAAACATTAGGAAGAACTTCCTGACAGTAAGAGCCGTTAGACAGTGGAATTTGCTGCCAAGGAGTGTGGTGGAGTCTCCTTCTTTGGAGGTCTTTAAGCAGAGGCTTGACAACCATATGTCAGGAGTGCTCTGATGGTGTTTCCTGCTTGGCAGGGGGTTGGACTCGATGGCCCTTGTGGTCTCTTCCAACTCTAGGATTCTATGAAGCCTTCCCCCGCCTCCACCCAAGAAACAATAATGTCTTTCACCAGGAAAAGGTGACCTTCGCTGAAGTGTGCCTGGAGGGAGAGCGCAGAGACCCAAGTCAGCTCTAGCAGCTCGGAAGCGGGGCCACAACCTTCAGGAAACATGTAAGAGCTTCCGGCTTGGAGGGGTCTGGGTGGCTGAGAGCTGGGTCCGGTTGGAGGGTCAGGGCACGGACAGGGCTCCCTCCTTTGGCACCTGCCCAGTTTCCTCTTTAAAGTTTTTTTGGGGGACAGAATTTGTAGCAGCTCTCCAGCCTCTTGCAGCTCTTTCGCCGGCCTTTGGGGGCCAGGTGACACAGAAACCGGACCTTTCTGCTTGTGTTGGATTTTGGTAGTTTCCCTTCCATTTCCACAGATGCTCTGTGATAAAGAAACAGGTACAGGTTAGTGGCATAGTGCAATATGAACGTGTTCATTCTAGGATCTACAGGGATATGTCTGTTTCTAAGCTTAGTGTTTCAGACATACTTGGGGGGTGTGTGTTGGATTACCTGCCTGTGATCCCCATGAAAATGGCTCACGCTGCTTATTGTCTTTGTGTCTGTGCCTCACTCCAAGCAAGCAGAACTGTTTTCCTCTGACAGATACCTGGGTTTGTGTGTGCTGTGTGTGTGTAAGGAAGGATGCATTCAAATTTATCACCTGCCTTTCTTCCTGGATTTTGGCATTCCCAATTCCCCAGTCGGTCTCATTCCCTTTTAAAAATAAAAATAAAAATATTTTTTATTAAATTTTACATTACACATTTCAATTTAAACATATCAATTACCTTTACATTTAGGATTCTCAGAATCTCTTGACTCCTCCCTGCCTCTTTCTGGTTTCCCTTGTCCGTCCCTTTTTATTCAACATATTCCTTTTCTTCCAATTTATTGTATCTATTATTAACTTTTCCGTTATATTTTGTCTTTTACAAGTATTACTCTAATCCTGCCAAAGTTTTTAATTATTTACAATGTTCTTTTAAATGAACTATACAACCCCCCCCCCCCATTTTCTCCTAATCTTCTTCTCGTCCTGGTCTCTGATTCTCCCGGTCAGTTTTGCCATTTTGGCATAGTCCATCATCTTCATCAGTCTGTCTCATTCCCAAACTGGTGCCAACACACTGGGAGCCCTCCATTTAATTCCCCACCTCCCCAATTTTTCATTGAGTGCTCAGGCTGTGCAGTTTGGCACCAGCTGTTCACCTGTGCCTTTCCCTTCCCTCATCATTATCAGTGCGCACACCCCATGCGATTTAGCAAAGCACTGCAGAAGCAACCGAGGTGCAAATGTATGGGCAGGTATATCGAGATTCCGTTTGCGTTCTGCTGATGCGCAAGAGCACCTGCTCTGGAGTTGTGAAGGCTCCACAGTGAAAGACTCAAGGTGGCACCAGAATGTACAATCACACCCAGATTTCTTTTTTTGAAGGGCGTGCAGAATATCAGGAATATGGGGTGTGGGGGGAGAGGGAAAACTTCAGTGAACTGTGAAGGCACTGGGAGCTGTGGCTAACTGCATACACTCCGGTTCCAGAATTAATTTAGAATTTTGAGGCACAGCAAAGTTCTGGCAGAAGGCAGGAGTTGAAGGAAGGGGGGTCTGCCTCTCCTCCTCCTCCCAAGGGTTCTAACCAGCAGGATCGAATCTCTCTCTGCGCAGGAGAAGGACCATGACATCAGTGCCTCTGCTGGCCTTCCTTAGCATGGCAGCCCACCTCCTGCAGCCCACCCTCTGCTTGAGGGTCGGTGCTTTCAACATCAGAACCTTTGGAGACAGCAAGCTGTCCAATCAGACCGTCACAGACTTCATCGTCAGCGTGAGTCCATCTGACCTCCAAGGGGAGACACTTATCCCAGGGGTCCTCGTTCAAACGCTTTCGGCTGAGCTCCTCCAAAGAAGCAATCTTTACGGCTTCACATTGTGCAGACATGCTCCATGGACCCTTGGAAACAGTGGCGTAGCGTGGGGGGTGCAGGGGGGGCCAGCCGCACCGGGCGCAACATCTGGGGGGGCGCGCTCGCACTCGCAGCTCTCTGCCCCTACCTGGCTCACTCACTCTCTCTCACTGCAGTGCTGGCTGTGCAAATCCGATCTGAGCCGCTGGGTCGCCGCCCACTGTGTGTGTGGGGGGTGTGCCAGGCATGGGGTGCGGTGCGGAGAGAGAGCGAGGGACTATCTGGGGGAGGGACAGTGCAGCGGGGGGCGCAAATTACTTGCCTTGCCCCGGGTGTTGACAACCCACGCTACGCCACTGCTTGGAAACTTTCCGCACTTGCTGTTAGCAATCAGGCTGGGGTTTATGGTCCCCGACAATCTCATTTTCTATGTTCATAGAAGATAGCTGTCACTTGCCACCCCAATCCAGGGGCTCCAGGCACTTATTCAGGGTTCCCTTTCCTTGGAACGAAAGTCAGTGGAGACAGTGGTGTCTTTAGGACATACTGTATGGTTTTATTTACACATTTTTGCAGCTTGAGCATAGGGGATCACAGCATTAATGCCCCAACAGATCTTGCTTCTCCATTAATCACAGCTTTGGATCCAGCACAGGGCAAACGGGTCTGTGTGTCAGCCTGCTTTCTGCTCACACTTACCTGGCTATTGTTCCTCTGTCTACAACCCGGAAAGTTGTCTGTTGACAAACGCCAGCTTCCTCAGCCTGAAAGGGGTGTGGGTGGCGCTGTGGTCTAAACCACTGAGCCTCTTGGGCTTGCTGATCAGAAGGTCAGCAGTCTGAATCCCCGAGACGGAGTGAGCTCCCATTGCTCAGTCCCAGCTCCTGCCAAGTTAGCAATTTGAAAGTACACCAGTACCAGTAGATGAATAGGTACTGCTGCAGTGGGAAGGTAAACAGCATTTCCATGCACTCTGGTTTCCGTCACGGTGTCCCATTGTGCCAGAAGCAGTTTAGTCCTGCTGGCCACATGACCTGGAAAGCTGTCTGTGGACAAACGCCGGCTCCCTAGGCCTGAAAGCGAGATGAGCGCCACAACCCCACAGTCGCCTTTGACTGGACTTAACCATCTAGGGGTCCTTCACCTTTTACCTTGTATCTACCATTTAGGTGAGGGAGGGGGAAGCTTCCTGGAGGGCACCCTCACTTAGTTGTAGCTCTTGCAATCCAGCTCACTCTTTTTGGGATGCTAAGGCCACTGTCTTACAAAGCAACTGGTCTAACTAGTTCATCAAACTCCTCTTGTCAGCTTTAACCTCACTGGGTACAGAACTAGAAGGGACTCAGGGCATCATCTAGACTGACCTGCCACAAACCCACAACATACCAGAATATCCCTACCTTTCCTCGCTGCTCACCTTCTCTTTTTCCACACCCAGCTCCTCACCTTCATCCAAGCCTGAGTCCTGAAGCTGGTGAAATTCTCTCTGCTCTGCCTCCTTACAGATTTTGTTCTTGTATGACATCACCCTCATCCAGGAGGTCCGAGATGCCGACCTGAGCGCAGTGAAAAAGCTGATGAACCAACTGAACCAGTGAGGTTTTTTTGAAAAAGGGGATCTAGAGATTGGGTGGCTTTTAGGTGCAATCAAAACTTATTCGATCAAAGCACTCCAGGATTGGGGGAGACTGGGAGGGTGGTAAGGATGACAAGGCCTGGCAAAGTCCCTTTTTCTCCAGGAAGAGAAAAATCCTTGGAATTTTGCCCCAGCAACCGCACACCCAAAAAGGGGAATATTGCAGCAGCTGTTGGGATAAGTGAGATGGCAGCTCTTGAAGCAAGAGGCAACACCGCAGATTACCAACCCACTTTCTGTGTTCTTCCTGTATTTGCCCAGAGTCAGGCAAATTGAATATATTTCATTGCTAATCTTCCCTTTTAGGGCATCACCACATCCATACAGCTATGTGGTCAGCAAGCCTTTGGGTCGCAACAGCTACAAGGAGCAGTACCTCTTTGTTTACAGGTGAGAACCTCAAGCAGAGCCCAGGATGTAAGGGGGGGGAGCATCACTGGAGGGGAGATTTCCAGAGGGGCAGCAGCAACTGTTATGTACTGAAGTTCCCACCCTGGGCCAGCAGGGGGATACTGTAGATAGTTTTCACTCAGGTCCACATATCCAAATAAGGGATTGAAAGTGACGTTCAGTGATTGGATAGTTACAGAAAGTGGTTACTGTTGCGTGGTAGTGGAGCTCTATATAAGCAGGCTGGCTGAACCCTTCAGTTCTGTTCTGGCCTGTGAATAAACAAAAGCTGTTTGAAGAATTGCTGTGTGGTCTGATATATTCACCCACAACTTAACAGCAACCATGTGACTCTTCAGCAGCAAAACAGTCCTGTGCAGTACCTTAACAACAACAAACGTGTTATGGCAGAAACTTTCATCAGATGCAGGACGTGGGGTCCTGAGTGGCAGGTAGATAGCTTTACATTGCTGGTGGTGAGGAACTGTAAATATAAGGGAAGGCATTGCAGGAAAATACAGGCAGTTACAAAGCACGATGGCTATTAATGTGCATTTAACTCACACGTTTTCAACCATATACGGTTGAAGGCCGTCTGGTTTAAATCCCACATGTTAAATGCAAGCAAGGAAGAGAGCTCAAAAGTTATTTTCATAGCGGGCTTTCCCTGTGGAAGAATAACTTTTGAGCTCTCTGCCTCGCTTGGTGAGGGTGGGGTGAGAAACTCTCACGTGCCGCCTCCAGAAGCCACAGGGAACTCACATGAGGATGCTTCCAAGGGTTTGAATATGCAAACTTTTGCATATATGCGGAGCCCATGGAACGGAATCCCCGCATAAGGTGTGATTGCACTGTAATTACATATTTTGTGTTTGCCTCCCAGAGGCAGCTGGCTGGTACCCATCTGGGAGCAAAGGAGCTTAAAAGGCTGCAACATAAAGTTCTAAACTGTTTTCTAACATTGTGGTGTGATGTTGCCTTGTAATGTTGTAACCCACCCTGGGACCTTAGGATGAAGGGAGGGAATAAATTAATAATAATAATAACCCCCACCTCCAGCCCCAACTGTGTGTGTACCAGGAATCCGGGATAACTAGGACTCTGGTGCAGTGGACTATAATCTGTGAAATCTGTTATGTACTGAAGTTCTCACCCTGGGCCAGCAGGGGGATACTGTAGATAGTTTTCACTCAGGTCCACGTTAGTTATTTTAGCCGGGAAACCCTGGGTTGTTGTTGCTACAATGTTGACAGCCGGCTGCCTATAAAAGCTGGCCGGCTGAGCTGTTTGCTGTTCAGTTCTGTTCCAGCTTACAAAATAAAGAGCTGCTTTGGAGAAATCACTGTGTCGTCTGCCATGTCTACCCACTATTCAACAAAATCTCTCTTTTTTTTTGCCCATTAATTTTTATTGCTTTTCAGTTTTTTAAACAAATTCAACATCACTTTAATTCTAATTTAACACAAATTTGAAAATGACTTCCCAGCCCACCATTGAGATGTTTCACTTCCCACCCTCGTTAGCTGCTGTAATGCGTGAACTCTTGTGCCATGGTGTAATTTGTTTGCCCTTAAGGTGGCACAGGTCTCCCAGGACGTGGAGATGCCCAGGGTGCCTCTCCCAGACTTTGTTGCAAACTGTCACCTTCTCCCTTTGGTGGCCACAGTCTCTGCCCATCACTTGCAAGGGACCCAAGCAAGGCCCTGCCTCTCTCCTCCTCCTCCTTCTCTCCACACAGGGAGGACAATGTCATTCTCCTGGACAGCTACTATTACGACGATGGCTGTGAGCCCTGCGGGAACGACACCTTCAGTCGGGAGCCCTTCGTTGTGAAATTTGCGGCACCTCAGACGCGTAAGCAGCCCCCGCCTCCCCCTCTCAGCTGATGCAGCCGACAGGGCAGCCCAGGGAGAGGAGAAACTGGCCCTGCCACATAACACTCATTCCGCATCTGCAAGAAATCAGTCTTTCAGTGAGGTGGAATCTACCCTTTGGAACTCCTTGCCTCTTGATATCAGGCAGGCGGCTTCGCTGCACTCTTTTCAGCACCTGCTGAAAACTTATTTTGTTTTTTAAAAATTTATTTATTTGGTTTTTCAAATTACAGTTTTACAATCACATATCCAACACACAACATATAGACGAGATTCCATAGAATCTCCCGGACTTCCCTCCTTCCTTTTGTGGGTCCTATTATTAATCATTCTCTCCTGCATCTTTTATAATAATCCAAATCTTTCACATCTCCATTATATCAAAATTTCACCATTAAACTACAAGTGTTATTCCAATCCTACTAACAATTTTAACTGTTTACAATGGTTTTTAATATAAATTATAAAATTTCCCCAGTCTTTGTTAAAATTTTGGTCTTCCTGATTTTTGATCGTTTTTGCCAATTCTGCATAATGCATCAACTTCATCTACCATTCTTCTCTGGTCGGGACTTTATGTTATTGGCAAGTTTGCCAAGATATCCAGCAGGCTAATGTGTTTTTAGTTTATTGGTGCTCTTGGTTTTTTGAATGCTTTAATTTTAATAATAATAATAATAATAATAATAATAAAAATTTTTATTTATATCCCGCCCTCCCCAGCCGAAGCCGAGCTCAGGGCGGCTAACAACAATAAAACAGTACAACAGTACAACACAACACAATACTCTAAAATCATTCATTATAAAAAAAAAATTCCTGCTAATAATTTCCCCCCCTGCTAATAATTTTATGGCTTGTCCAAAAGCAATAAAGAAGCAATAAGAATAAAGTTTGCTCGCGATCAGCAGAGCGCAGTGTGATCCCTGCAGGCAGGATTAAGGCTTAAAGTTACAAACTTATATAAACAGGTTTATCCCATAATGGAGATGACCTGGGGGACTGCTTGGCTGGCAGCCAGCAGTTCATTCCAGGAAGTTTGCAGGACGAAAAGAAGATGGAAAAGAGAGGGAGGTAGCTGCGTGACTTGGCCTTTTCCCAGGTCTGGAAAGGTCATGCCCACTCACTAGTCGCATGCAAGGAAGGATGCTTCAGGCCAGGTGGAACACGAAGTTTTGACTGGCTGGACCAAACATCCCCTTGCATGTCCACTCTAGGAAAACAAGGAATGTTGCATTTGACTGCTCTCAGTGGATTACATCCCACACTCGGATCGTGGCTTTGGGGTGTTGTAAACAATAAAAAATCTGCCCTTTTCCCCTTATGGGGTATCCAAGAGCCCATATAGAGTTCCCTATTGGTAGGAGAAAACAACAGAGGCCAACCAGAGAATATTGAGAAGCAAAGCAGCTGTTAGCCTGATCTTTATTACTCTGTTGCAACAGGGTCCTCACTCACCACACGCAGGAGGGAGGAGGAACCCAGAACTATGGTGTGAAAGCTTCTAGACAGTGGCGTAGCGTGGGGGGTGCCAGGGGTGCGAGCCGCACCGGGCGCAACATTTGGGGGGGTGCAAGTCCAGAGGGAAGGGACAAGCAATCGAGGCTTGGCTGGGGTGGGGGGTCGTCGTCTCCGTTTGGCCGGCTCCCCTCGAGGAAGCGGGAACCTCACCAGTGGAGGGAAAAGAGCCACGCAGCAGCAGCAGCAAAGCCGGGAGGAGGAGGAGGTGGAGCAGCAAAGCCGGGAGGAGGAGGAGGTGGAGGCGCCGCCTGCCTGCCGCAGGATCCAATCCGAGCCTGCTAATCGCTTGCTGGGAATTAAGCGGCTCAAAGAGGCAAAGGAAGAGGTGGAGGCGGAGCCGCTGGCCCGGCAGGGAGGAAGCTGGAGAGAGCAGCGCGCCTGGGCGCAGCGAGGTGGGGTAGGTGCGTGCGCCCTGGCTGGCTGCCCGCCTCCCGGGCTCAGTGCCTCCATGACCCCTCCAGCGGCGATGGGAGAGATCAGGGGTCTGGAGCAGCCCTGGCTGGCCTGCTCCTGTTTCTCCCCCGCCTCCTTCCCGTTGCCGGCGCCTTGATCTCATCCGAATCAGGGACGAAACACGGCCATCCTTTGCTACTCCTTGTCGGGTCACTGCTTCATTTCTCCAGGGAGAGAGAGAGGAGAGGAGAGGTGCCGGGGATTGCCAAGCGCGTGTGACGCAAAGGGCCTGCCCACACGCAGGCTGAGCGCCGCGTGGCGAGGGCGGAGGGAGGCGCTCTGCACATGCTTAGGAGGCGCTCGCTCTTTCCGAAGAAGGACCCGGATACTGGATCAAGGCCACAAGGGCCCATCTAGAGGGGCCAAGCAGACGTGTCAATGAGAAGCACTCAAAGCAGGACCGGGGCACAAGAGCGCTCTCCCTTCCTGCTGTTTCCAGGGGGTGGAAGCGTCGCTGCCTGGAGGGGCTTCCGAGATACCCTGGGGTGAAATCCCGCTTCACCTTCTTGGGAGTCCCTCTCTTATGCTTTGGGGGGGGGGTAGCAAGGGGGAAGAATAATGATTTCCTCCACCACCAGCCCCAAATTCTATAGTAAGAGAAATTGGGGGCCAAGCCAACTGGGGAAATGGTGAGTCTCTAACTATAGAGCTCAGGTATTTAGGAGCAAGCTGGCTCTGCCCATAGGGAGGAAAAGCACTCTGTGCAAGCTCAGAAAACCCACGCTATGCCACTGCGCGCTCGCACTCACAGCTCTCTGCCCCTACCTGGTTCACTCACTCTCTCTCACTGCAGTGCTGGCTGTGCGAATCCGATCCGAGCCACCGGGTCGCTGCCCACTGTGGAGGGGAGGGTGCCAGGCGTGCGGTGCGGTGCGGAGAGAGAGCGAGGGACTATCTGGGGGAGGGACAGTGCAGCGGGGGGGGGGCGCAAATTACTTGCCTTGCCCCGGGTTAGGGGGCGCAAATTACTTGCCTTGCCCCGGGTGCTGACAACCCACGCTACGCCACTGCTTCTAGATAGACTTTTAAAATTGCCACCCTGTAGATCAAGACCACCCCCAGAAACATCATACATACATCCCAGAAGGGGTGTAACCCAAGACCACCCCCCACAAACATCATACCTACATCACAGAAAAGGTGGTCTACAACAGAAATTTGAATGTTGATGGTTTCCTGTCTGCCAGGTTATCTGATAATGCCTTATCTGATTGCCTTTCCTGGTAGTCTGGCCATTCCTTTGAGATGGTGTTTTCCCAATTCCTGAGACAATGGGAAGGCTCCCTGACCTCCTCCCTCCTTGGTCAGTTTGGGAGTCAGAATGGTTTCAGGTTGGTCTTCCTGTGCCGATCTATGTACGTGCTTGCAGCATACATTTATGAACATTTATTATACATCTAAGCATCTAAGACCTTAAAGTTTCTTATTACAGGGGCAAGAGTCTGGCACAGCCAGGGGAAGGGAGGAGAAGGCATGGGGGGGGGGAGAGAAGCCATTCTCTGTGTCCCCAGATGGAGGCAGCAATGCTTATGAATCCTGATTGCAGGAAACCATGGGACAGGGTTTTGGTGCTTGAATCCTGCTTGCTGGTTTCCGTGTGTGTGTGTGTGTGTGTGTCTGGTTGACCTCCAGGTGAAGGGGATGCTGGAGGGGGGTGGGCCGTGGGTCTGACCCAGCAGTTGCTCCTTGGATGTTCTTAACTGCGACTTCTCCCTCAGAGGTGGGGGAACTGATCCTGGTGCCTCTACATGCCGCTCCCGAAGAAGCAGTGGCTGAGATAGATGCCCTCTACGACGTCTTCCTGGATGTGAGAGATAAGTGGGGGACAGATGTAAGTGCCCTCCCACAAAGTGGTGACTTTTGCTTGACACCGGTGGTTGCTTGAGAAATATCGGGGGCATTGTGGAGATTAGACCCCAGTCCCACTTATATGTACCGTATTTTTCGCTCCATAAGGCACACTTTTTTCCTCCTAAAAAGCGAATGTGAGCGAATGGAGCAAATGTGTGGTCCCTGGAGCCAAATCGCCCGAGTGCGGCGCACGCCGTTGCCCTGCCCTCCCGGGTTGCTGGCAGCCTCCCCTTCCCCCTGAAGCCCCGGGAAGGTTTGGGAGCGGCAGGCAGGCTGTGCGACACCGCCTGGCACTCCCGGGCTGCTCTCTTTGAGAGGGGCTTTGCCGACGGCCTCCCCTTTCCCCTGATGGCTCCGGGGATGTTGGCTGGAGGATGGCGAGAAGAGGCAGCTGCTGTGAGAGGAAAGAAAGAGGATGGAGAGGAGGGGGACTGAGAAGCGGGGCGAAGGGAGGGGAGGTAGGTTGCCGCAAGTGGAGAGTCACGGGAGAGGGCAAAGGAGAGGCAGCAGCGAAAAGGAGAAATTGCAGGCGTTGCCTGAGGAGATTGGGCGAAAGGGACGGAGATGATTTGCTCATCTTTAAGGAGCCACCAATGTCCTGAGGGTGGGAGGTGGTCCACAAAACCGCAGACCTCATTTTTTGCTCCATAAGATGCACCTGACCATAAGACGCACCTAGTCTTTAGAGGAGGGAAACAAGAAAAAAATATATTATGAATCACAGCCTCCTCGGGAGGAGAGCGATCCCCGCGGAGGCTTGGAAGGTTTTCCTTCTCCCCACTTTTTTCTCCCCCTCCCCAAGCAGCACAGGCCCCTTTTCCAGCCTCCCCCTCTCCGTCCCTTTCACCCAAACTCCTCAGGCGACGTCTGCAATTTCTCCCCTTCGCTGCTGCCTCTCCTTTGCACACACACCCAGTTTTTAGAGGAGGAAAACAAGAAAAAAATATATTCTGAATCACAGCCTCCTTGGGAGGAGAGCTCTAAAAATTAGGTGTGTCTTATGGAGCGAAAAATTCGGTATACGATTTTGTGGGTAGCAGACAGGGGTGCCAACTTGAATAAAATATTGGGGGGGGGGGCAGGTAAGCCCTGCCCCACATAAATGATCGCATGACATGGCGCACGCACACCATTTGAGTGGCAATGCCCATCAACTTTGCCCCCTCCCGCCTGAAGCTTGTTTAGTTTGAGGATGAAAGCCTAAACAAGGATTAAAAAAAAGGAACCAATTTTTTTTAAAACTGCCCTGAAAGACGCTCTCATTTCATTGCCTTGATTCTAGCTGTTGTGTCTGGAGATGCAAAATTCGCCAGTGGCTTTTAACTGTTTACAAATAGAATGTGATTGTAAAATGTACAGTTTGGGTTGTGTTCTAATTATAAAGTTTCTCCAGTTATTAATAAATCATGACATTTTTTGGCTGCTTACAGAAACAACAACAACCAACTTTGCCCCCACTCGGCCCCCTCAAATATTGTATTGGGGGGGGGTGTCAAAGGTACCTCGGCCCCTAGGAGTTGGATCCCATGGTACCAGACTCCCCTAAATTCCTCAGTCCAGTAGGAGTTAGAATTTAATCAAGGGAAATGTTAAAACGTAAGCCTGGGAGAGGAAAAGGAAGGCAGTGGCTTTAAGAGAGCTCTGTCCCAGACAGCAAGTGGGCAGGTGGGTGGGCCCCTTCCTCCAGCAATTACGTAGATAGTTAGTGAAAATGACAAAAGCTGGGGTTTAGAGTTTTAGAATTGGCTGGGATGTGACCTGGAGGAAAAAGGTTGCAGTCTGGTAAAGGCGGCAGGCTGGAGAGAGGGTCAGAGCACAGCGGCCGATGTCTGTGGGCGGCTATAGGAGAAACAAGACCCTCTTGAGATGTTAATGCTGCGAACCCCTCCGTCGTAGGTTCAGGTGTGGTTCTTATATGTAAATAAGCCATATATCATAAAGAAACCACAGACTGCACTGTGCCTCATTCCCATGGGCCCTGGGATCTCGCACCACTTAGAGATTGGGGTGGCAGGCAATTAATTATGTGTGTGTGAGTATATCAAGGAATAATAAAATCATAGAACTGTACAGTTGGAAGGATCCCTGAGTGTCATGTAGTCCAAATGCCTGCAATGCAGAAATCTCAACTAAGGCATCCATGACAGACGGACATGGGGGTGTGTGTGTAATAATAATATTTATTTTTTTGTGTTGGCAGCACACAAACACATAAGAGTAATGAACTGTCCACCGTAAATGGTTTAATTAGCCAAAGGCCTGGGAGTAGAGGAATGTTTTTGCCCGGTGCCTAAAGACATTTCAGGCAAGCCTCCCTGGGGAGAGTATTTTTTTTAAAAAAATATTTTTTAAAATTTTATTTGTTGTTGTTGTTGTTGTTGTTTAGTCGTTCAGTCGTGTCCGACTCTTCGTGACCCCATGGACCAGAGCACGCCAGGCACTCCTGTCTTCCACTGCCACCCGCAGTTTGGTCAGATTCATGTTTGTAGCTTCGAGAACACTGTCTAACCATCTCGTCCTCTGTTGTCCCCTTCTCCTTGTGCCCTCCATCTTTCCCAACATCAGGGTCTTTTCCAGGGAGTCTTCTCTTCTCATGAGGTGGCCAAAGTATTGGAGCCTCAGCTTCACGATCTGTCCTTCCAGTGAGCACTCAGGGCTGATTTCCTTCAGAATGGATGTGTTTGATCTTCTTGCAGTCCATGGGACTCTCAAGAGTCTCCTCCAGCACCATAATTCAAAAGCGTCAATTCTTCGGCGATCAGCCTTCTTGATGGTCCAGCTCTCACTTCCATACATCACTACTGGGAAAACCATAGCCTTTACTATACGGACCTTTGTTGGCAAGGTGATGTCTCTACTTCTCAAAATGCTGTCCAGGTTTGCCATTGCTTTCCTCCCAAGAAGCAGGCGTCTCTTAATTTCGTGGCTGCTGTCACCATCTGCAGTGATCATGGAGCCCAAGAAAGTAAAATCTCTTACTGCCTCCATTTCCTCCCCTTCTATTTGCCAGGAGGTGATGGGACCAGTGGCCATGATCTTCGTTTTTTTGATGTTGAGCTTCAGACCATATTTTGCGCTCTCCTCTTTCACCCTCAACAAAAGGTTTTTTAATTCCTCCTCACTTTCTGCCATCAAGGTTGTGTCATCTGCATATCTGAGGTTGTTGATATTTCTTCCAGCAATCTTAATTCCGGCTAGGGATTCATCCAGCCCAGCCTTTCGCATGATGAATTCTGCATATAGGTTAAATAAGCAGGGAGTCAAAATACAGCCTTGTCGTACTCCTTTCCCAATTTTGAACCAATCAGTTGTTCCATATCCAGTTCTAACTGTAGCTTCTTGTCCCACATAGAGATTTCTCAGGAGACAGATGAGGTGATCAGGCACTCCCATTTCTATAAGAACTTGCCATAGTTTGCTGTGATCGACACAGTCAAAGGCTTTTGCATAGTCAATGAAGCAGAAGTAGATGTCTTTCTGGAACTCTCTAGCTTTCTCCATAATCCAGCGCATGTTTGCAATTTGGTCTCTGGTTCCCCTGCCTCTTCTTTATTTTTTACCAACCACCAAAACACAAACAGTGAAACCCACCAGGCGGCTGATACATTGGGTATACAATATTCAATAATATACATATTCAATCATATTCAATAATAACATATTCAAATCAACCATATGTACACTTCTATATACCTTAACACTCCTCCTTCCACAAGATTTATTTAACTTTTAACATTTTAATTGCCCCAAATTGTTCAAACCTACTCAAATAATTCAATATCTTCTCAAACCAATCCTCCTCTTTCGCACTGACCTTAAACCCTTTCATTCTATGTATCTTCACAGTTAGGCATTCTAAAATTATAATATTATTCAGTTTTTTCCTCCATTGGTTCACCCCTAACTCTTCTGCATTTTTCCAGTTACTCGCTATAACCTGTCTGGCTGCAATTACCATCAACTTTACCCATTTGCATTCCTCTTTTGTTTTTAACTCTGTACTACACAGGGTAATAAGAACCATTAATTTAGTTATTTCCACATTCCTTCCCACAATTCCCAATATTTCTATACCAATCTATTTCCAAAATTCATTAACTAACAGACAATCCCAGCACATATGACTGTACGTTCCAGTCACTCCACATTTCCTCCAGCAATTCTTACTTCCAGATTTTGTAAGATGATATAACCTTACTGGTGTATAATACCCTGGGGAAAGCATTGCACCAACAAGGAGCCACCACAGAGAAGGCCTGCTCTTACGTTGCCAACCCTCCAGACCTTTTGTGGAGAGGGGCGCATGGAGACGGGCCTCAGATGACGACTGCAGGGTCTGGGCCAGTTCATATTGGGCATGCGTGTGTGTGTCTGTTTGCCCAAGGGTCAGCTTCAACTCTGAGCCATGTCTTTCCTGGGGTCCATAACCGCCTCCTGAGCTTGTTTCTTCCTCCTGGCAGAACATGCTGTTCCTGGGAGACTTCAACGCTGGCTGCTCCTACGTCCGGCCTGAGGACTGGCCCCGCATCCGCCTGCGCACAAACAGCGCCTTCCAGTGGCTCATCCCAGACACAGCAGACACCACTGTGACCAGCACCCACTGTGCCTATGACAGGTGAGTGGCAGGAGGCCAGGGCCCGGAGGCTCTTTGTCTTTCCCCCCTGCCCCCCACTTTGGGACTGCAAAAACAATGCAGCAGTATTGCGTTACTGGTCTCTGCAGCCACAGCAGGCACTGCGATTCTCATAGAATCATAGAGGTGGAAGGGATCACCAGGGTCATCTGTTCCAACCTCCTGCAATGCAGGAATCTTTTGCCCAATTTGGGCCTTGAACCCACAACCCTGAGATTAACCATCTCATACTCTACCGACTTCACCCCCGGAGGCATACTACATTGTCTCTTGAGACAGGAGGACGCCGACAACAATCAGATTCATCCCATTGTTCTTTTTTATTATTTGCTGAGATTTAACTGAAAGTTAATGCAGGTGGCGCTGTGGTCTAAACTATAGAGCTTCTTGGGCTTGCCGATCGGAAGGTTGGCGGTTCAAATCCCCTCTGGCGGGAAGGTAAATGGTATTTCCGTGCGCTGCTCTGGTTCACCAGAAGCGTCTTAGTCATGCTGGCCCCTTGACCCGGAAGAACTGTCTGTGGACAAATGTCGGCTCCCTCGGCCAGTAAAGCGAGATGAGCGCCGCAACCCAGGAGTTGTCCGTGACTGGACTTAATGGTCAGGGGTCCCTTACCTTTTTAACTGAAAGTTTTATTGATGGCTCCCCTGTGTTGTTGTTGTTTGTAATTTGGTCTTCAGTTTTGTCTATACATTTTGTTTTTTGCTTTTCTTTTTTTTTAAGAATAATTTTTATTAACCAACCAATCACATCAAATCAATCCAAATTACATAAATTCCAAATTACAAAGCCAAATTTTAAATTTTTGTTGGGGGTACCCATATTTCAAGTTCCAGAGGGGATCCAATCATCTTCTTGCTTCTTATTGCTGCTTTTAATATCCACAAATCTAACCATTTGATGTTCATAGTACTGTCCAGTCCTTTCTTATTGTTTTTCCACATCTCTTCTTGTTATTTTCATACATGTTTTCTTTCTCTTTGTGAGCTCTGATAGTCTCCACAAGTGGGTTAAAACAGTTTGTAATCCTGTGTGGATTTTTTTTTTTTTTATCCAATAGCCATATCCAGACGTTTTCCGTACAACATCACTTCCATAACTCAAAACAGTCTTAGCGCCGTTAATCTTCACAAATCTGTTGCCTTTCTCAACCTCTGAGGAGATTCACCAGGAATGCAGTCTGAAAACAAATCCATTCCTCCTCCCGGTTATAAATCCTTCGGCAAGACCTGCCAAGATGGTGATTCTGTATTTATCGCTGCGCCATTCCAAAAGCTCTTGTTCTTTACTCAATCTTCATAAAGCATACTTTTGGTTAAAGTTTATTTCCACACAGTCCTTAATCATCCTGCTTGGGTCAGTTAACCGAAGGTTCTAACGAGGGGGGGGGGTTCTTGGTTAATCACATAGAAGAAAAGAAAAAAAGGTCCCCCCCCCCATCCAGTCCTGTTGCCGACATTCCCAGTCTTTGATGTCTTCTTCGTAAAATATTCCTGTTGCTCCAACCCGTCGTCTTCTTTCACAGAGGTCCCTTCTGTTAGCAGTCTTCACTCCCCTTCTTCACTTGAAATATGTGCATTTGCTTCTTTTGTAATGAATTATTCCAAATTGCTGCAGCTAGTGCGCGATCAGAGACAGCGTCCAGGAGAGCCGAGGTCCACACGGGGGCATTCTGCCTAGTGCCCTCACCCCCTTCTTTCAAATTTGGGGGTGATTTATGGGCACAGCAGGCAAGGGCAGTGTTTCCCATTTCCTTGGGGCAACAAGGGAGGCTGCCTACTCCCATAACAGCCTCTTAATTACCCTGTGTGGGTCAGAGAGATGGTATTGTCGGCCATCTTCCAATGCGCCCCTAGTGGCCCCCCTCATTTTTTGCTTTTCAAAGGTTATTTGACTGTGTTTTCTGTAAACCGCTTAGGGATTTTTGCCTATGAAGCGGCATCTAGATATTATTGACGAGGGAGATGCGCAGCCTTGATGGCTCAGACCCATTTTAAAGTCACCTAAGGGTGGGGGGTGGGGGCTGCCCTCGCATCCTGTGGAGCAGGTTCCCAAATGTAACTGTGCCCTTGTGGTGCCTTGCAGGATTGTGGCGGTTGGCCCCAGACTCGGAAGCGGCATCCTGCCCGGCTCAGCCCAAGTCAACGACTTCCAGCAGACCTTCAAGCTTCAACAGAAGGACGTGAGCAGCTGTTTCAAAAGTCTCACGGGTTTCCCAGGGGGGGGGGGAGGGATGGTGACTGGTGACTAGGCTGGGCATGGGGAGCTCTGGTCTTAGAATCATTTAATCTTCGAGTTGGAAGAGACCCCCAAGGATCCTCTAGTCTGACCCGCTGCAGTGCAGGAATCTCAGCTGACCCAGCCATGACAGATAATAATAATAATAATAATAATAATAATAATAATTTTTTGTTTATACCTTGCCCTTCCCGGTTCAGAAAACCAGGCCCAGGGCGGCAAACAACAAATTTAAAACACTTAATTGATGCAACAAAAAACAGCATAAAATACAGTATAAAACATAAATAATAAATTCAGAATTCAAAAATCAGTTTAGGGGGAAAATCCATCCAATAAACATTAGATGATCCCCAGGGCTAGCTGGCTAAATTAGTCCTATTTGGGCCAGCGAGGAGACCAGGGAAGAATTAGCTGTGGGATCCCAGAGCGGGAAATCTTCATAAAAAGGGAAGGGGAGGGAAGGAAGGGGAATAAAAGATCAGGCTAAGTTCAAGTTGAAAGCCAGGCAGAATAGCTCTGTCTTACAGGCCCTGCAGAAGGAGGTTAAATCCTGCAGGGCCCTGGTCTCCTGGGACAGAGCATTCCACCAGGTCGGAGCCATCACTGAGAAGGCCCTGGCCCTGGTGGAGGATAGTCTGACTTCCTTAGGGCCTGGGACCTCTAAACTATGATTATTCATGGACCTGAAGGTCCTCTGTAGGGCATACCAGGAGAGGCGGCCCCATAGATACGAGGGCCCTAAGCCACAAAGGGCTTTAAAGGTCAAAACCAGCACCTTAAACCTGACCTGATACTCCACTGGGAGCCAGCGCAACTGGTAAAGCACTGGGTGAATATGCTCCCATGGCAGGGACTCCGTGAGATGACCATCCAGCTTCTGCTTGGAAACCTCCAGTGAGGGAGAGCCCCCCCCCCCACCTCCCAAGGGAATCTTTCCCACCGTCATGAGACCCCCAAAATGAGCGCCAGAGTGCCAGACTGAAAAAGGAGTGTTGCTGGCCCAGTGCTCTGGCACAAGGGCTTGCAGCAGAGTGCTGGACCAAAAGAACAGGACATTTCGGGATCCAACCAGAAGCCGGGTTTGGCTTCTGTTCTTCTAGGGGTGTCCCATTTGAAACAGGGCAGTCGAGAGGTGTGTGTGTGCATTGGAAGAAACGAATTCACCCCAAACAACAGGGAATGTTCAGGGAGTTGGGAATGTTTAGCCTGGAAGAGTCAGAGAACTGACCTGGCAGCCACGTTTAGCCTGGAAAAGAGGAGGCTGAGAGGAGATGTGCCAACTTCAAATAACTCAAGGGCTGTCACGTGGAGGATGGAGCAAGCTTGTTTTCTCCTGCCCTGGAGGGTAGGACTCGAACCCATGGCTTCAAGTTACCAGAAAGGAGATTCCCACTCAACATCAGGAGAAACTTTCTGATAGTAAGAGCCGTTCAGCAGTGGAACGGACTCCCCTGGACTCTCCTTCCTTGGAGGTTTTTAAGCAGAGGTTAGATGGCCCTCTCTCAGGAATGCTTTGACGGTGACTCCTGCGTCGCAGCGGGTTGGACTAGATGACCCCTGGGGTTCCTTCCAACTCTCTGATTCTGCGTGCCCCCCCCCCAAGACAGCCTCCTCTTCCCCCTAACTCCGCTGTTTCTTCCTTTCTTTTCCAGGCCTTGGCTGTTAGTGACCATTTCCCCGTGGAAGTGACACTGAAATCTCTCGGCGTTTCCTCCACCCCCATGTAGCAGCACCCCCGGCGTAGACCCCCCAGGGGGCTGCAGAGCTCTGCCCTCCGGCTGCAGGGGTAGAAAATGGGCAGATTCAAAGACCACGCTTTAGTTTTGGGAGAAGCCCCCAGGTCCCTCTGACGCCAGGCTCCAAGCGGTCCTTCCTGTGGCACGTGAAATCCAAGCCCTCTTCAAAACAAAAGAGGATTAATTCCACCCAAATGTTTTCCCAGCTGCTGTGAATGATGATGCTAAAGACGAACTGCCAAATTGCCAAAAATCATGGGTTATGCAAGGGCTGATGGATCTGACAAATGGGAACTCAGCGAGATAATAATAAAAAATAATAATAAATTTTTATTTGTATCACACCCTCCCTGGCCAAAGCCAGACTCAGAGCAGCTAACATCATATAAATCAGACAATACACATAATACAATATACACTATGCAAATAAAATAACATTCAACATTCATTAAAATAATATAAAATATTAAATATGGCAAATCAAAATGGAGGATTTTGTAACACTGAACAAGATATCTTTGATTTTATTTGTAAAGCAAGAAGAAAAACGTTTTAAAGGATTTGAACAAGAATGAGCTTCTTTAAAAAAAAAAAAGGAATGAAAAATAATGGGAGATAATTTATAATGTTAACCATTTTCGGGGTCTCTAAGAATTGTAATTAAGAAAATTAGCAAAAATAAATAAAATCATTCTGTCCAATGACAGTTCTCATCCCGTGAGTTCTTTTCTCACAAAGATGTCAGAGCTTTGCAAGCTGAGTCCATTTTGTCCACTCTGGTCCTGCCAAGCCCTCACTCAGCCTTTCGCAACCTGCTGCCCTCCAGCCTCTCTTGGGACTACAACTCCCATCAGCCCCCTGCCAGCACAGCCATATCAGGAGGGGCTGTTGGGAGTTGTAGTCCCAAGCGCCTGGAGGACTGCCGCTATTTGCAAAGGCCGAGGAAGACCACAATAACCTGGTCTGCGCAGTTGTAGCAACGGCACTGGGTGGCTGCCAGCTGAGCGTTCCTTTAGCGCCAGGGCTGGGTGGGCATCTGAGAGACCCCCAAGCACTGAGACGATGAGGGTGCTCCCCACTCCCATATGTAATTCAAAATAAAAAGAGTATTGAACCGTAAAACAAAATTGTATCGGGCATGTTTCATCCTGCCTCTTCTCTCAGTTACGTTAAAACAATAAATTACACAACGTACAACTTATTTCTCTCTGTGTGTGAAAAAAATATAACTCTGGAGAATGCATCAATAATAAAATCATAGAATTGTAGAGATCTGTTAACGGAGAAATCTGAGGGCTCCCTTGGACAAGAAACAAGGACACCAGCCAGGAATACCAGAGCAAAACAGCAGCCAGGAGGCTTGGTTTTGATTGAAGACTGTGGCACAGGACTCCCACCTGCCACCAGGTGGAACAAGATGGAAGCCCCCAACAAAAAAGCTCCCAAACTTGTATTAGCTGCTAATCCCCATGTTACACTCCCTCAAACTACATCATGAAAGGGGAGGTCCGGTGGCAGGAATCTGAGCATCCTGGACCCTGCCCCATGGTTCCCCTTGCCCTCCACCAAACACCCATCAAGTGGAACAAAAGAGATATTTACATTTCCCTGTTTCCCAGCCAGGTTCATCACACCCTTTTGTCTTCATCTGGGTTTGTGATTTCTGGAATGGCTACCTGTCTGGCACTCAGGTATCAGGATGCCAGGGATTATCACTCAGGCAGAGGGGCTGCTGAGTAGCTGAGCTCACATGTCTAGATGAATTTCTGAAGTTTTCCCAGTGAGCCAGTACACAGATACATTGATCAGTGAATTGTTACATTTGGTATTGTACAGCAGAGGCCCTTGGAATTGATAGGAAGAAACTGTGATGAAGTGTTTTGTGGGGACAAATAACAAAAGTCACAAAAGTGACTGTGCTGATGTTGGCAGTGGGCTGCATGTGCATGATATCTGATGGAGGGGCAACCCCCCCAACCTGTACATAAATTCCTGCAACAGTTGGAAGGGATCCAAAGGGTCATGTAAGGCCTGGGGGCCGGATCCAGCCCAATCGCCTTCTCAATCCGGCCCACGGACTGTCTGGGAATCAGCGTGTTTTCACATGAGTAGAATGTGTCCTCTTATTTAAAATGCGTCTCTGGGTTATTTGTGAGGCATAGGAATTCATCCATTCTCCCCCCCCCCCAAATATAGTCCGCCTCCCCCCAAGCTCCGAGGGACAATGGACTGGCCCACGGCTGAAAAAGGTTGTTGACCCCTGGGGTAGCCCAACCCCCTGTGTTTCATAAATCTATTGCAACACACGGCAGGATCTGATTTAGTCACATTATTTCAGCCTGCTTCCGTAGGACACCTGCTGCTTCTACACTTTCTGAATGTGCTGCTGCAGATAAAAGTCCCAGTTCCAAAAATAATGCACCGTTTTAAAGCTTCAGACCAGCAGAAAGGTGTCTTGCCTTCTGCAACAGTTTGTGGTGTGGAAGTAACTAGAAGGTGTGAAGCGACATCGCTGTCTCATGCGTTGCTCCTTAGCTCTGCTAGGTTTTTGCAAGATGGGAGTAGCAGACCAGGAGTAGCTGCTTTTAGGATTCTGTTCCTTGCCTGCACTAAACAGATGTGTGTGGGGGGGGAATACTGAACCGGGGCGTATCAAATGCCATCCGCCCCACGTGGTTTACAATGCGTCAGGCAGAAGGACACGACAAACCCGCCAACATTTATCCGATGAAAACAGGGACATCCCATCCCATAACGATAATTTTAACAACAACAGTTTTATTATGTATACCCCACCCATCTGGTTGGGTTTTCCCAGCCACTCTGGGCAGCTCACAGCATATATCAGAGCATACTAACATTAAAAACTTCCCAATACAGGGCTGCCTTCAGCTGTCATCTAAAAGTCAGATGGTTGTTTATTTCCTGATAGTAAACAGCCATTCTGGGTAGCTTCCAACATATAGAAAAACATAATTTTTTTAAAAAAACCTTCCCTATACAGGGTTGCCTTCAGATGGCTCAGGGATAGACAACTCCATGCTCTCCAATATTTATCCAATGAAAATAGGGACATCATAAGGAAAAGTGGTACATTCCGCCCTTGAAGGCCACTCAAAAGTTTCGGTGAGTGGAGGACAGGGCTGCCCAAACTTGCACAGCCAGATGAAATCCGACTAGCACCCAAAGGTTCTTCAAATCCAGTGCCCTGTTACCAACCAGGCACCCCGGGAAGCTCTCAGGAAGGACCCAGGGGAAACAGCCCTTTCCTCCTCTCCCCCCCCCTTGATTCCCAAGTCGCCTCAATTCAGGACGTAGGAGATATAGATGAACTTCTAGACCAGGCACAGGCAAACTCCTGCCCTCCAGATGTTTGGGACTACAATTCCCATCATCCCTTACCACTGGTCCTGTTAGCTAGGGATGATGGGAATTGTAGTCCCAAAACATCTGGAGGGCCGGAGTTTGCCTATGCCTGTTCTAGATCTAATTGAGCACTTCTGTGTCGGAGTTTCCCTGTGAATCCTCCAAATTGAGACAGAATTCCAAATGACTAGCAGTCAAATGTTTCAACGCTGCTCCATCGTAAAACACAAACATTCCGTGAACTATTTCAAGCCAGAAGCAGCAGCCGGGCACCGACTGGCATCCTGGTCGTGTCTCCCTGCATTCTTCAGTGTGGGCACTAGGAGGCAGAAGGAGGCTGCCTGCTTGCTTATTCGATTTTAAATCCGGCTCTGCAGCCTGGACTCAGAGCAGCTTTTAATATCTCTGTCCCCTTGGGGCTCACAGCCTCAGGAAATCCAGTGGCTGGGGGTGGGAGGAAATAAGGAGAGGGGCCAAAAGGAAAGAAATTATTGCAGGCATATTTTTTTAATGTAGAAACAAGGGAACTGAAATGAATCTCTCTGTGTGTGTGTCTGCATAGACAGACAGACAGACAGACAGACAGACAGACAGACAGATATCACACACACTCACACATATATATTGATTCAACCCAACAGAGGAATTAGAATGTGGGTCTTCCCTCACCTGGTGACTTCCAGACCAGGTGTGCCCTGATAGCATCACGAGCACACAAAAAAATCATGAAAAGGACGTCTGAAGTGCCCTTAAAATGTTTGAAACCATCGGTATTGAAATTGATGTTTTCTAGCATTGTAGATCAGACCTACCCTCGTCCCCAGATCCACCTTTACCGTCTGCTAGAGCTAACCAAGCGTGCTTGAATCTCTCTCTCACCCCTTCCATGCCATCTGTAGTTTTGCCGGTTTTTATTAAAGCCATTTCCCCTCCTCTCCCTGCTAGAACTGTCTTCACCAGAACCAGCTGATCTTATGCTACATTTCATGAAGACGTCTCTTGGCAAGCAGATGTCTGAAGCTTTTGCAGCTCGAGTTGGCAATATGGAAGATGAAAACAAACTAGAATGAGGAAATGTGGTGTGTGGGGAAACAAGGCATGGCACAATCAGTGCGCTGGGCTGTCCTGCAGCTCTGCCAGACCAAACCCTCGGGGGCTGGGGAGCCTCTCTTAGACCCTTCTCCAGGCCCAGGAGTCGGAGAGGCTCTGTCCAGTCCCAGCACATCCAGGTCACTTGGGACAGTTTGAGCCATTTGTCCTTGCAATGTAAAGGTAAAGGTAAAGGTAAAGGTACCCCTGCCCGTACGGGCCAGTCTTGACAGACTCAAGGGTTGTGCGCTCATCTCACTCTATAGGCTGGGAGCCAGCGCTGTCCGCAGACACTTCCGGGTCACGTGGCCAGCGTGACAAAGCCGCATCTGGAGAGCCAGCGCAGCACACGGAAACACCGTTTACCTTCCCACCAGTAAGCGGTCCCTATTTATCTACTTGCACCCGGAGGTGCTTTCGAACTGCTAGGTTGGCAGGCGCTGGGACCGAGCGACGGGAGCGCACCCCACCGCGGGGATTCGAACCGCTGACCTTTCGATCGGCAAGCCCTAGGCGCTGAGGCTTTTACCCACAGAGCCACCCGCATCCCTCGTCCATGCAATGACCTCAGGTCAAAGATCAGCCACAGTCAAGTCAAAGTCTGAGAAACAAAGCATGTCAATAATTCAACGGGGATATCACTGTAGCCATAGTCTTCCTCTCCAGGAATGGCCACAGCCGATGAACCAGCCAACACCCGGAAAAGGTGGCACTCTATGCCCATGTAATATAATAATAAATTTTTATTTATACCCCGCCCTCCCCGGCCAGAACCCGGCTCAGGGCAGCTAACACCAGTAAAATTACAATTAAAAAAAATTAAGATACAGGTTAAAATATAATTTAAAATGCAGCCTCATTTTAATAGTAGCCCATAGATCAAAACCATAAGGGGAGGGAAACATGAGGGTCAGACTGAGTCCAAACCAAAGGCTAGGCAAAACAGCTGTGTCTTGCAGGCCCTGCGGAAAGATGTCAAGTCCCGCAGGGCCCTAGTCTCTTGTGACAGAGCGTTCCACCAAGTTGGGGCCAGTACTGAAAAGGCCCTGGCCCTAGTTGAGACCAATCTAACCACCTTGCAACTTGGGACCTCCAAAGTGTTGTCATTTGTGGACCTTAAGGTCCTCCGGGGGGCATACCGGGAGAGGCGGTCCTGTAGGTACATGGGTCCTAGGGCTTGAAATGTCAAAACCAGCACCTTAAACCTGACCCTGTACTCCGCTGGGAGCCAGTGCAGTTGGTAAAGCACTGGAAGAATGTGATCCCGCGGCGAGGACCCCGTAAGGAGTCTCGCCGCGGCATTCTGCACCCGCTGGAGTTTCTGTGTCAGTCTCAAGGGCAGCCCCACGTAGAGCGAGTTACAATAATCAAGTCTGGAGGTGACCGTTGCGTGGATCACAGTGGCGAGGTCAAGGCGAGAGAGGTAAGGAGCCAACTGCTTGATATGGCGGAGATGGAAAAATCCCACCTTTGCTGTGGCTGCAACCTGCGCCTCCATGGAAAGGGAGGCGTCGAAGGTTATACCCAAGCTCTTGGGTGTAGCTAACTGACTCTTGACTCTTGTCCATCAATATGCGGATGATACCCAGCTCTACCTCTCTTTCAAATCAGAACCAGTGAAGGCAGTGAAGGTCCTGTGTGAGTGTCTGGAGGTGGTTGGAGGGTGGATGGCGGCTAACAGATTGAGGTTGAATCCTGACAAGACAGAAGTACTGTTTTGGGGGGACAGGAGGTGGGCAGGTATGGAGGACTCCCTGGTCCTGAATGGGGTAACTGTGCCCCTGAAGGACCAGGTGTGCAGCCTGGGAGTCATTCTGGACTCACAGCTGTCCATGGAGGCACAGGTCATTTCTGTGTTGAGGGCGGCTGTCTACCAGCTCCACCTGGTATGCAGGATGAGACCCTATCTACCCGCAGACTGTCTCGCCAGAGTGGTGCATGCTCTGGTTATCTCCTGCTTGGACTGCTGCAATGCGCTCTATGTGGGGCTACCTTTGAAGGTGACCCGGAAACTACAATTAATCCAAAATGTGGCAGCTAGACTGGTGACTGGAGCAGTCGCTGAGACCACATAACATTGGTCTTGACAGACCTACACTGGCTCCCAGTATGTTTCTGAGCACAATTCAAAGTGTTGGTGCTGACTTTGAAAGCCCGAAATGGCCTCAGTTCAGTATACCTGAAGGAGCATCTCCACCCCCATTGTTCTGCCCGGACACTGAGGTCCAGCACTGAAGGCCTTCTGGCGGTTCCCTCCCTGTGAGATGTGAGGTTACAGGGAACCAGACAGAGGGCCTTCTCGGTAGTGGCACCCACCCTGTGGAATGCCCTCCCACCAGATGTCAAAGAGAAAAACAACTACCAGACTTTTAGAAGACATCTGAAGGCAGCCCTGTTTAGGGAAGCTTTCAATGTTTAATAGACTATAGTATTTTAATATTCTGTTGAATGCCGCCCCGAGTGGCTGGGGAAACCCAGCCAGATGGGCGGGGTATAAATAATAAATTATTATTATTATTATATCTCCTCTCAGACTCCCCTTTTCCAGGCTAAACATGCCCAGCTCCTTCAAGCTCTCCTCATAAGGCTTGGTTTCCAGACCCTTGATCATCTTGGCTGCCCTCCTCTGCACACGTTCTAGATTGCCAACGTCCTTCTTAAATTGTGGCACCCAGAACTGGACACAGTATTCCAGGTGAGGTCTGACTAAGGCAGAGTAGAGTGGGGCTTGATCTAGAGACTAGACTTCTGTTGATGCAGCCTAGAATAGCATTAGCTTTTTTTGCTGCCGCATCACACTGTGGACTCATGTTAAGCCTGTGGTCTACTTAGACCTGAGATCCTTTTCTCATGTACTACTGGCAAGCCAGGTCCCCCATTTCCTCTTCGTGCAGCTGGTTCTTCCTGCCTAAGTGCAGAACCTGACATTTCTCCCTGCTGAAGTTCATTCTGCTAGTTAGGGCCCAATTCCCCAACCTATTAAGATCATCTTTAATCGCGAATTTGCTTTCTGCAGCATTTGCTACCCCTCTCGGTGTCATCTGCAAATTGAATGAATGTCCCCTCAGTTCCTTCATCCAAATAATTTATGAAGACATTGAACAGCAGCATTTTCCCTGCCCAGAGAATTGGAACAAACAGCAATGAGATTTTCTGTGGACTGCTGTTTGTTCCGATCCAGCACTAAAGAGTGGGAAGGTGGTAAAGGCAAACTACTCAGACCTGTGCCTAGAAAGCAAGAGACAAGGAGAAAACTGCTTGGACGCCTGATTTCTAGGCACGGGGCATCCAGGAGTGTGAATGAGCCCTGAGTTCGGTTGCAGGGGCTGGCTCTTGAACGATTCTGCACATGACCGCTGCCCAAGCCTTCTGTGCTCTCAAATAACAAAATACTCACTATTCAAATAGTAAAACCAGACTGTTCTGACCCTGTTTCAAAGCCAGCTTTGTAATCAGCAGGCTGTCCACAGGAGAAATTGCTATGACCCAGATATGAGGTCACAATGGTGAAAATGTTGCACACTGTGTGATCTGCCACTGAGCCAAAGACACACCAGATGTGTCAATTTCTCTCTCCTCTCTCTCTCTCTTACACACACACACGACTTTGTCTGAAATACAAGTTTTGTAAAAACAAAAACAAAAAACCGCTATTGTCTTCTGAAGCCTTTAGGAGGAGGCGACCTCACTGGTTTAATCTGAAATCTGTAGCTGATGGCATGAACTGAAGTGCTCTCCAGAGCAGCGCATAATCCAACTGCACATCATCTTGATTCCGGCTTCCAGTTCGATAAATCAACGGGATCGGGGAACTAGGTCAATTCCTCGCCTGTAGAAAAATTGCAATGCTATTTGCTACATGCTGCCATGTTCTCCCTCTCTCTGGGTGCTCATAGCCTCAGCTGGCCTCCCCGCCCCCCTCTCTCTCTGCCGCCCTGTGAATGGCCAGACCACACACTACGCTGACCTTGAAGGTCAATTGTGTGTGATCCATAGAGCCGCAGAACAAGAGGGTTGCAAGGGACCCCAAGAGTCATCCAGCCAAGCCTCCTGAAAGGCAAGAATCGCAGCTAAGGAATCCCTGACAGATGACCGCCTGACCGCTGCTTAAAAACCCCCAAGGAAGGAGACTCCGCTGCCTTCTGATGGAACTCTGTTCCACTGCCGAACAGCTCTGCTGTTTCCTTCACACTTTCTTATTTATAACCTCTGTCTCCTTTCCTCCAAAGAGCTCAGGGTGGGGTCCCTGGAAGGGGTTCTTGGGGCCTTACAACAACCCTGTGAGGAAGTCCGCAAGGATTTAAAGCCATGTTTCTCGACTCCCTCTCCTCCCTCCAAGTTGAGCATACACTCCATCGCGGTCCTCTGTCCGGCCCTTGCAGGACCCATTCTTATTCATCCACGCCACACATTTAAAGCGCATGGGTTTCCCCAGAGGATCCCAGAACTGTAATTTCCCAAGTGGGCTGGGAATTGTAGCTCCGTGAGGAGTAAACCAAGTTTCCAGGATCCTTGGGGGCGTGGTCAGGGTGGTGCTGATAACGCCAAGGTTGCAGGTTTGATCCCCGTAAGGGACGGCTGCATATTCCTGCAATGTAGGGGGGTTTGATTAGGTCAGGGGTTGGCAAGGTTTATCTTGCCTGGGCTGGATCGGTCCTGTGGAGATCCCTCTGTGGGCTGGATTGCGTGTGTGTGTGTGAGCGCGTGTACCTGCAATTTCCAGACCCAATTTCTTGAACCACAGAAGCGAATCCCCATGCCATGCCGGTTTAGCGCAGCGAGTGGGCGACTTGGCTCGGGGGCGGGTCATGGGCCGGTCAAACAACCTCCATGGGTCACTTCTGGCCCACGGGCCATAGGTTGCTGACCCCTGGATTAAATGGTCCTCAAGATGCCTCCAAGTTTATGATTCTATGAAATGGATGCTGTGGATGTAATAATAATATTACATTTTATTTGTTTTCATTTATACCTTACCTTTCCACCAGGCGGCTCAAGGTGACAATTACAGTGGTACCTCGGGTTAAGTACTTAATTGGTTCCGGAGGTCTGTACTTAACCTGAAACTGTTCTTAACCTGAAGGCCACTTTAGCTAATGGGGCCTCCCGCTGCCACCGCGCCGCCGGAGCACGATTTCTGTTCTCATCCTGAAGCAAAGTTCTTAACCTGAAGCATATTTCTGGGTTAGCAGAGTCTGTAACCTGAAGCATATGTAACCTGAAACGTATGTAACCCGAGGTACCACTGTACAGTCTTTCTCTTTTCTCCCAAGAGTCCTGCAAGGCCTGCAAGAGGTAGGAACTTGTGTTGAGGGTTGGTGACTGACTGAAACTTAACGGCCACGCGAGGATGGGAAACCAGGTCTCTACAGGCCTCTTCTGACGCTCTAACCACTACACCACACTGTGCAGTGACACTAGTGGGCCACTAAGATTTCGCTTTGACGGATGGTAGAGTGAGGCTCCCCAGGCTTACTGTTTAACTCAATGGGTCTTACGTCTGTGTAGACCTGTCTTGGCTTTGGCACCGTAAGCTGCGCTCGCTTGCCTGTGGCCAAACCCTTACAATTCTCCATCTTTTTCTCCTGGCACGGCTCTTGTGGGGGGCATTATCTCTCTGTGTGATTTATAGCATTTGGGCTTAAAAAACAACACACACACACCCCAACCGGCTTTAAAAGGATGCTATTTTTGGCAAGTGTCTTACGGGATCTCGTCTGAGTTCCTTCCACCGCGCTGTCACACTGAGAGACTTGTCTTGGGACGTCCTCGTGATCAAAGCCATCTCAGGATTCAAAGCGCGGACGGACATTTGGTGCGACAAGAATGTCGAGGGTGGTGACAGCGAGCGTTGATAGGAGAGATGAGCCGGGAACATGTACAAAAGCACGTTTCACGGACAAAAAGCCCCCAACACGGTTGCTCTGTGGAGTGGCGGGGGCGGGATATGCCTTTGTCTGCAAAAAGTCTCCCTCGTTCTGCCAGAAAGCTTCATAATGCACCGCTGAGAAATCCCTCGCCCTCGGTGGTCAGCAACATATGACTTTTGGTTCAATTAATGCTTATTATTTATTTCATCTTTTCAACACTGCACTCCACAGCTGGGCCAGCCCAACTGTTAGTCAGAGTGAGGTCAACGCCTCAGGCAGCGCAAGTTTGGTGTCATGAAAAGGCAGCATATTGTTAGTTGTTTAATTGTTAAAAATAGCTCATTTGGGCTTTAGCTTTTTTACTTTTTAAATGATGCAGTGGTAAATTCACCGCAGGGCGAATTGCTGGCCAGGTACGAAGTTTGCAGATGCTGTTCATTGCCTACATAGCCCGGCAATTCGTAAGTCCGTGGCACCAAGGACAAGGGGAAATGTCCTAATGAGGTCCCGGAAGCTAAATTTAGAGAGCTGGTTAGGAGGATGAAAGCTAGGGCCTCTCAAAGGTATCTATTTGGTGAAACTGCTACCAGTTCCATGCAGAGGGCTAGTCAGACAGACACAGCTCTGCAGTTTCAGTGCCCAGATGTGGTGATGGTGTCTGGAGGAGAGATCCGTTAGGTGCTGGGGACCATTCTGGGGGAAGCTGCGTTTGTGCAAAAGGGACGGTCCAATCCCCTTGGACTGGGATTGAACCAGAATGTTGGTGCTTAAAATCAGAAAAGCGGCAAAGACCTTTTAGATGGATTGCAGTGGGCGCAAGGAAGCTGTCAGGAGCTGAGGAGAGTCCACTTTGGCCCAAATCTCCCCGCTGGGATGAAGATGAAAAAAATGGTGAGCATTTTAAATAGGGGAGATAGTATAGAACTAAGGACTGTGAGTGCAGGGGCACAGGGTGGCAGTTCAGGGAGGCCACAGCAACACAGGCCAAAACACTGCTTATAATCAAATGCTACCGGAGGAATGTCCAGGCTTCCTTGCACACTTGGCAGGGTCTGGGAAGGTCTTGCAAAGGGGCTCCTGTAAGATCTCAGGTGGCCCTCTGCCTTCTGTGCAGGGGCAAGGCCCACAGTGCCACCTTCAGACAGGTACGGATGGTCAGGTGGGGCGTTCCAGGGGTCATCCTGGCTTTACACAATTTGCTTATGCACAAGAACGTAACCCCTGTGTACCCACCTGCAGTGGGTGTAACAGAAACCTGGGGGCTGTCTCTGGGTCTAACCTCCCTGATCTCTTCCTGATCCTCCTCCCTCTCTGACCACTCCCACCAAAACACTGGGAAGCCCTGACTTCAAAGTGCACTTGGAGCCAGGTGGGCAGTGGTACGCACCTGTCCAGTTTGGCCCACCGGGGAGTCTGGCTCTACAGCTTGATAAGGTTCGCCACCCCTTTTCCGAAGGAAGCCTTCTTGCCTGTAGAACTAGGCATCGAGAGTGCGTGGGCACAGAATAGCCATTCGAAGAGGCCAAACCAGCAGAGACTGAAATGAGAGAGAAGCTCTGTTCACAGGTGTTTATCTGCTAATGCCAGAGGCCTCCAAGACAAGATGGGAGACCTGGAGTACTTGGTCTTAGAGGATGGCATTGCTATTGTAAACACAACAGAAACCTGGTGGAACAGAGAGTACTGGTAGGGTCACTGTACAGTGGTACCTCGGGTTAAGTACTTAATTCGTTCTGGAGGTCCGTTCTTAACCTGAAACTGTTCTTAACCTGAGGTACCACTTTAGCTAATGGGGCCTCCCGCTGCCGCCATGCTACTGCTGCACAATCTCTGTTCTCATCCTGAAGCAAAGTTCTTAACCCGAGGTACTATTTCTGGGTTAGCAGAGTCTGTAACCTGAAGCGTCTGTAACCAGAAGCATCTGTAACCCGAGGTACCACTGTATGTCAGAGGGTAAGTTAACAACAACAACAACAACAACAACAACAACAACAATTTATTATTTATACCCCGTCCACCTGGCTGGGTTTCCCCGGCCACTCTGGGTAGCTCCCAACAGAATTAAATGCACAATAGAACATCAAACATTAAAAACTTCCCTAAACAGGTCTGCCTTCAGGTGTCTTCTAAAAGTCAGATAGTTGTTTATTTCCTTGATGGGAGGGCACTCTACAGGGCGGGCACCACTACCAAAAAGGCCCCCTGCCTCGTTCCCTGTAACCTCACTTCTTGCCGGGAGGGAACTGCCAGAAGGCCCTTGGAGCTGGACCTCAGTGTCCGGGCTGAACAATGTGGATGTAGACACTCCTTCAGGTCTACTGGGCCGAGGCTGTTTCGGGCTTTAAAGGTCAGCACCAACACTTTGAATTGTGCTCGGAAACGTACTGGGAGCCAATGTAGGTCTTTCAAGACCGGTGTTATACGGTCTTGGCGGCCGCCCCCAGTCACCAGTCTAGCTGCCGCATTCTGGATTAGTTGTAGTTTCTGGGTCACCTTCAAAGGTAGCCCCACGTAGAGCGCATGGCAGTAGTCCAAGTGGGATAACCAGAGCATGCACCACTCTGGCAGACAGTCCACGGACAGGGAGGGTCTCAGCCTGCATACCAGATAGAGCTGGTAAGCAGCTGCCCTGGATACAGAACTGACCTGCACTAGTCCATGGACAGCTGTGAGAAATCCCAGAGTAAGAAATTCCCAAAGGAGCAGACTTCTCCACAGAATTGTTGGAGGTGATTACGGAACTCTCTCCCACAAGAGGCAGTGACGGCCAAACAATGTGGGTGGCTTTCAAAGAGGACTGGCCAAATTCATGGAGGAGGAGAAGGCTATTGAGGGCCACCAGCCAGGAAGGCTCTTCTCTGCCTCCGCAGTCAGAGGCAACCATGCTTCTGAGTGGCAGTTGCTGGAGACCACCAGAGGGGAGAGGGCTCTTGTGCCCCGATCCCGCTTGTGAGTTTCCCAAAGGCATCTGGTTGGCTCCTCTCAGAACAGGATGTTGGAAGAGCTTGGCCCCAAATCCTCCTCCTGATACCATCAGTCTCACCTGGCCGGCCGGCCCTCTGCATGGAACTGGTGGCATTTCCTTGAAAGCCACCTTGAAACGATTGAACACAGTTTCCCCAGGGTTTCGTTTTCTTCCTTTTTTCGGCATATTTTGTTTATGTTTTCGTTTTCTGCATTTTGTTTTCCTAATGGTGTACACATTTTGCAATTTCGTTTCAAAGCCTTTGAAGCTAAGTTGCTCAGTGCGCCAGAGCTGGCATATGGTTCTGCTTCAATTCTTTCCACGGTTTGGAAAAGGCGGCAGGGGAGAGGGCGGAAATATCCGAAGTGCAGGTTTATGATAAAGGAAGCCGAGCAGTTTCAGTGGAGAATGAAGACAGTCCTCTAGCAGTGGCAGTAACAGGGGGAGGGCAAAGAAAAGAATTATTTCTCCCTTTTGTCCCCCGCCCCCCCACCATTGCTTGTGGGGTAAACGTATCCCAGTGGTAAATAGTAGAGGAATGAGCCAAGAATGATTTCTCTGCTTTATTTTGCAAAGGATTTTGACAGGTGGCTGCCCACTTAGAAATCACGGGATGTCATAATGATGTCATGTCAAATGATGACCTGTCAAATTTATCCCGAGAAGCAGGCTGAGTGATAGAGGGGATGCAGGGACTCCTGAAGGAGGAAGGGTTGAAGCGTTTGGGCCTTTTTAGTTCAGAGAAATGTGAGTCAGATAGAAGTTTTGAAAGTTATACATGCTACGAAGAAAGTGGATGGAGAGAAGTTTTCCTCCCTCTCTCCAGACTGATGAAGCTGAATGTTGGAAGCTTCAGGACTGGCAAATCGAAGGCCTTCTTCACGCAGCGCAAACTGTGGAACTCCCTCCCACCGCAGGAGGCAGTGGTTGTCATTCACAGAGTGAGATATCCGTGGCTCCACAGTCAGAGACAGCAATGCTTCTGAACCCCAGTTGCTGGAAACTGCAGGAGGGGAGCGGGCTTGTGTTCAAATCCTGCTTGGGGGCTTTTTCACAGGCTAATGTAAAAAACAGGATGCTGGCCTAGCTGATCCAGCAGGCTCTGCTTATGTTCTTATCTCCACCAAGATCTGGCCAATGGAGCCACAAAAGTTCTTCAACCCTGACTTGCGGGCTCAGTTGGAGCTTGTTCATTGCTGGAGCTTCAGAGCTCTGCCTTCCCTCAGGGTGCTGACTTGTGTCTTGCCTTGCCCTGCCCTGCGTATATTTTAATATTCATTTGCCCCACTTTTCAGGCCATGCTGCCCTCAGAGGGTCATTTACAAGACTTTAAAGCCCAGGAGCTGAAGACATGCACACGTTGCCCTCTGCCAAGTGACCCTAGGCCATGGGGGCGAGCTGCCCATCCTTTGCCTCCCAGGCAGAACATTGTGATATGGGGGAGGTCTGCCTGGTCCCTTCTGCTGAACAGCGAAAGACAGTGTTTGTTTCCCCCTCTTCCCTGACCCAACCCGTTTTCCTTTTATATTGTGTCTTTTAGATTGGAAGCCTATGGGCAGCGGCTGTCAGACAGAACTTACAACATTTTAGGTGCTTTGTAAGTCTTTAGGGACGCGGGTGGCGCTGTGGGTAAAACCTCAGCGCCTAGGGCTTGCCGATTGAAAGGTTGGCGGTTTGAATCCCCGCGGCGGGGTGCGCTCCCGTCGTTGGGTCCCAGCGCCTGCCAACCTAGCAGTTCGAAAGCACTCCCGGGTGCAAGTAGATAAATAGGGACCGCTTTCTAGCGGGAAGGTAAACGGTGTTTCCACGTGCGGCTCTGGCTCGCCAGGGCAACGATGTCACGCTGGCCACGTGACCCGGAAGTGTCTCCGGACAGCGCTGGCCCCCGGCCTCTTGAGTGAGATGGGTGCACAACCCTAGAGTCTGTCAAGACTGGCCCGTACAGGCAGGGGTACCTTTACCTTTACCTTTAAGTCTTTAGCAACGACACAACTACACAGGGTCCCTCCAGACTGGTGTGGGTGTATTCTGCAACATGTAGAGACGGGCTTAGCCAGTTTGTTTGTTCTGCTGTCCAATTGATTGCTGTCGAAAGGGACTGTGGCAGAACAGGAGAAAAATGAAGTGGAATGTTTGTGGTATAAAAACTTGTGGGATTCCAACAGAAAGTTGCATGGTGGAAATGAAGCACTGTGACCTCTTAATAATAATAATAATAATAATAATAATAATAATAAATGCAGCTGCAAACGAGTGTTGAAAGTGGGATCAGGTATGACTGCCCCAATAACATAATGAGCACAAATCATTGCAAATGTGCAATTTAAAAAGGGCGCCTTGGGGGTCCACCAAGTCACACACAGAAGCTTCCAGTGAAGATATGGGAGTTGCTGCAACGCCCCTTCAATCGGAAAGGGGTGGTCCTCCTGTTTCCTCGGGGTCTGTACTGAGAGCCTGTGGTGGCGCAGTGGTTAGAGTGCTGGACTCGGCAGTCGGAGAGTTCAGGGTTCAAATCCTGATTGACTATCCACCTCCCTGGGAGACCTTGGGCGAGTCACTGTCTCTCAGCCTAGCCTACCTCGCAGGGTTGTTGTGAAATGGAGAGCTGCAGGGGGGCCGTGTGCGGCACCCTGAGCTGCTTGGAGCAAAGGTGGAATAGACAGGTAACTAACAGCAACCACGACACATAGAAAGAACACTGTGTGTGTGTGTGTGTGTGTGTGTGTGTGTGTGTATACATATATATACATATATATATACATACATACACACACATATATATATGTATATGTGTATATATATATACACACACACATATATATATATATATATATATACACACACACACACACATATATACATATCTATCTATCTATCTATCTATCTATCTATCTATCTATCTATCTATCTATCTATCTATCTCTGTTCGAAGCGTGGCATTCCGCTGCCCGAAGCTGGACGCCCCAGACCTCCCCAAGATGGCCGCGGGAGCCGCACCGTCGCGCACGTCACGCCAGGCGGCGCGGCGTCTGTTTCCCTCCCGACGCACGACGGGAAGAGGAGCCGCGGCGAGCTGGTTGGCCCTGGGAGCAGGCAGGCGTGTGCGCAGGCGCGCTACAAGAAGCGGGGCGGGCGGGAGCGCGCCTGCGCAGCAGCCCCGCCGCCTCAGTCTGAGCCTCAGCCGCGGCTCTGAGGCGGCGCGCGCGAGCTCGCGCAGTCGCCGTTCGCGTCCGGCGACGGAAGGGGGGGCGGCGGGCGTCGAGCTCGGTGAGGCGGCGCCGCCGCTGCTGCAGCTGCCGCCGCCTGAGGAGAAGCACGGAGGGGAGGCCGCCGGAAGGGAGACCCGCGAGGGCGAGGGGAGGGCAGCGATGGCGGCGTCCGTCGGCTGACCCGGCCTCTCGCCTCTGGGCCGGTGGGCCCGGCGCCCGCCTGAGGGGAGCCATGTCGAACGCGGGGACCCGGAGGGCCGGATCCAGCATCAAAGTTCGCCTCACAGGTAAGGAGGGAAGGCGGCGGAGGCGGCGCTCCTTGTCGTCTTCCTCCTCCTCCTCCGGCCCGGGAGACGCCGAGGGCCGCCATCCCGCCCCGCTGCGGGTCAGCCCCCGGCCCCGGCCCTGGCCCGCCGCTGCCTCTCTCGGGCGGGCAAGGGGAGAAGCCCTGCAATGCGAGGCAGCCGGAGGAAGAAGGCGAGACTCCCGAGAGCGGGGAGCCTCGGGGGTCTTTTCTCTCTCCCCGCAAAGTCTTAGGAGCAGCAGCCTTTTTTGTGGCAGGTCGGGGCTGCTCCGCCGCCACCTGAAAATCCTCTCTCGAACTTGTTTTGTGCTGGGATTGAGAAGAGCCATAGCCCATTGACAAAAAATATATATGCTTAAATACACTAATGGTATCCAATATGTCATGGGAAAATAGTTTTGGATTGAATGTTCACATGGCAGTGATGGCCATTATCTCTCCCCCCCCCCCCCCGCAATCTTTCACTTTTTCATTTTTCACTTCAATTCCCTTCTAATTCCTATCCCTCCCCTCTACTGTACACAAGGCGGCTTACAGCAACAAAGCAGAAGCGACAAAGAACACACACCCCTTATAATAGTAAGTAGGTTAGGGATTGCGCCATCCTTCTCTTGTTTCTCTCCCATCGCCCATAATTTTCTTTTGGGAAGAAGAAAAGGTGTGTGCACACAGGGGGGCTCTTGATTCTTCTCCATTCCTCTCTCACCCCCCCTCCATTTTGGGTATGGACGCTGAATGTCCCTTGCTGGGAATGACAAGTGGGGGAAGAGTGCTGTTATTCACAGGTCCTGCTTCTGAGCTGCCCACCGGTGTCTGCTTGCCCACTGTGAGTACGGGATATGGGGCAGTACACTACAGATGGGCATTCCAGTCCTGCAAGAAAGCTCAACTAAGCTGTGGGGTTGCTGTACTTCCTTCCCTCTTCTCCACTTCATTCCTTCACAGTTCTCCCCATTGGAGCTTTGCAGGATGACTCTCAGGGGGAAAGGCAGAATTCTAGCCTAAACCTCTTGCAGTTTATAGGAAGCAGGTAAACTTGTTTTTGTTTCTGTTGAGTCAATAAGGCGTATTAAGGATTAGGTGCTTTTTTCTTGGGATTCTGTAGAACTGGAGCGCTTTGGAAGCCATTCCTCTTTCAAAAGGGCATTGCATTGTTGGATGTAGCTGCAGTTCCTTATTTCAGAATGCTTCTGTTTTCTTCCTGTCTGACAGAATCAGTTTATACCCAGCTATTATGTGCAGACACCAAAGAGAGTCTCCTTTTGAAAATTGGATTTGGCCAGCCAGACTTTTGGGGGGCCTGAAGGGAAGGTTGGGTTTCATTTAAGACTTGTTGGGATGGGCACCTCAAGAATTGTGTTGCTTAAAATAGTTAAAGTGATTCTTAATGTGGATTTGCAAGCTGTATTTGCAAGGGATTGCAGCTTTGGGTTTTCCTACTGAGAGCTACTTCTCACATCATGAGGAGGCAACAGGGTTCAAAATTAGCAGGTCGCCAGGCGCATTTCGCACCTAAAGTTTCTCCATTTGCGAGCACCTCAAAAAGTCTGGGTGCCATTTTTTGTGCCTGGTTGACTCTCAAGGATTCAGGAAATGTATGTGCTTTGAAGTCTCGAAGTATATGTTATGGTTAGACAATATGTTAAGGAGTGTAACAATAAAGAGTAGAGTATTTTGAAAATCCAAGTATGGTACCAATATTTTAATTGCAAACGCCAAATTAAACATGTATTAACAATTTCTGTTAAAATGTGATATTAACAATGTCACTTATGTGAATTGCGTATTAGTCATGCTTATAAATAAAAAGTGTTACTGACCCTCCAAATGGCGACTAGACATTCTGTTTTGGCACCCACAACCCAGGTCCCAGGAGCCATTTGGCTCCTAGCTTTTCTATCCCAGTTTCTAACACTGGGAGGCAAGTATGTATTTCAAAATAGAAATATGTGGTGGAGAAAAAGCTCTAAATATTAAGAAGTTATTTACTGAAACAGAAATTCCATGGTTTGAATAAGATACAGGTGAAAGTTAGAAATTCCTTCCCTTTCATTTGTTTTCTTGTTGTTAATCCTGTGAACTGTCCTGAGACCTGCGGGTATATGGCGGTATACATTTTTTTAAAAAAACCTATTTTGTCTTAACAGCAACTCTTGTTCCGTTTTTTGTTTCACACTTGTTGCATTGCATAATTTGATTTTTTTACTATTGTGTTCCTCAAAGATAGCCTTTCTGTCGAGCTCTGAGTTCTAACCATTAGAGCCACTATGCCCACACCTTTTCTATAAGGCTACTGTATCTGTGTTGAACTTGTGTATTTTCTTCAACATGTAGTAATCTCCAGTTGAAACTTTGTCTGCTGTGGCTATTTTGAGAGCTAGTGTACAGTGACTAAGAACTGTGAACCAGGTCTCTGGTTAATATATTTATTCATCTATGAATTTCCTATGTGGCATTAGGTCAGGCATGGGAACCTGTTGATCTCGCAGAGTGTACTATAACTCCTACAATTCCTAACCATTGCTCATTCTTGCTGGGGCTGATGGGGTGGAATATCCTCTGGAGGATAGATGGGCTGTAAGAAGGCATTGTTTTCCATTCTTCGCTGCAGTTGGTGCTTGTACCACTGCTTTTGTTTCACTGCAGTTCATCTGATTCTCCCAAAACCCAGTGTTTGTTGTGATGAAATTATGTAGCTTATTTAATATATGTAGTTATTCTCATTGTTATTTGGTTATTTCAATGCAAAAGAAACAATGCAAATTGGGGAGGGGGAGAGGAAGTAATCAATTATGTAACATTTGCAGACTCAACCCAGCAACAGCAGTGAATGCTGATCGTATTCGCTGGTTTGATTTCTGTTCCAGACATGGGGTGAATAAGTGGCCATTGGCAATTTCCGCTCCTGTTTCCTTTTTTTGACATCCCTACTGGAGGACCTCAAATTCTTCATCTTTGCTCACTGTAGGCAAACTACTCTCTTTCAGTTGTTCTGTTTGTTTCTGCAATATAGAAATGATAACACTGACATACCTTAAATAATTATTGCAAGGATTACTGACAACATATGTGAAATGCTTTTATGTAATTACTTATTAATAAATAAATGCTGCATGTAACCATGGCAGGGTGTGTGTGTGTGTCCTGTGTAGTTTTCAGAGTTCATGCAGTTTTCTGCACAGATGTAATACACATATGTGAAATGCGTGAACTAGCCATTGGAATCCAGACAGTGTTCAACTTCCTGTCTGTCACCTCCCTCCCCTTTCCAACAAAACTTAAAATTCCCCAAGAGAGTGTCTACTGATCCTATCAAAATATGACTGGCAACGGCCTTGATAGATTGTTCCTGTGGGGAATTGCCTGCCTCCAAGCCCTGTATCCTAGAGAGTCTTGCCAAATGTAGTTCAGAAATCAGCTTCTCCTTATTTGTGTGTTCTGCCTGTTAGTGAATCCACTTCTGTCAGAAAATTAATCTTCCCATTTACCAATGTACATTTTAATAGTAGTATTAGTAGTAGTAGTAGTTATCATCCAGTAGGGGAGGTCCTGTGCTGCGTTTGTTTTTTCTGGAGTGGTCTGTGGTCTCTGGTGCATGGTTCCCCACAGACCCCGGGGGCCTGCTCTTTTCTTGCTAGCCGGGGCCCAGTAGGCTCGGGGTGTGATTCCTTGTGGCCTCCCTTGGCCTCCCAGTACCCTCCGACCTCTCTCCCTTGGTGGCAGTAGCAGTGACAGCGGCAACGGTAACACCAGTGTACATTTTGAAGAAAACTGTTCAGTATCTGGCAGTGATTTATTGTATTTTTTGCCTGTTTTGCTTTCTTTTAGTGAACTACATGTTAACATTTTTATTCATTTTTATAGCTCAGATAATGATTCCGCAAATATGTGACATACTATTTGCTTTGTGACTTTTCTTTGTCTCAGTTATCTAATAATCTTTTAACACATTCTTTTTCAAAAGTAAAACCATATTGCAAATGCAAATTGCTTCTCCGAAGGGAGAAAAAAATGATAAAAACTTTCAAAACACGTAGAAGTCATTATGTTCTCATGTATTCTTTGCTTTTCTCTACTTCCTGTCCTGCTGTTATATGGCTTTTTTTCTGTTGTACAGCCTCTTAGATATCGTATTTAGAATTGCAGTCTGAAGTCAAATAAGAGTTGTGATTATACAAAACACTTTGGGCGAGAGCCAGTGTAATGTTAGTGTATGAAGTGAGAGAAATAGCATTGTTGCAGAAGTAGCAGAACAGGGCAAAAAAGTACAGTATATGATTCATCACTTCTGCATCACTTTTACTGGCCCAGGCTACCCATTGAATTTGACTGTTGCACTGTGTTAAGAATGGGGTTCTAAGTAGCAGAATGGCTATTTTTGCTACTGGGCTGCAACAGTTGGATCTTGCCCATAATGTACACAAACAGTAAAGCTGAAGTTTTTTAAAAAATAGAATTTTGGGTATTATAAATATTGGGTACTCTATGCAGACTCACGTAGACAGAGAGGGTTGTGCCATAAGGAGCTTACAGTCAAAGTGAATCTAGCAAGGGAAAGCAGGAGCCAAGGGTCATAATATGAGTATTTACATGTGCTTAGGCTTGAAATTGGTGATATCACTCACGTGAAAATTTGACGTTGCCAAAACTTTTGGACCATTGGACTACTTACTGAGTACTACATACTCAGTTGGAGGATGGATGGCGGCTAATGGATTGAAGTTGAATCCTGACAAGACAGAAGTACTGTTTTTGGGGGACAGGAGGCGGGCTGGTGTGGAGGACTCCCTGGTCCTGAATAGGGTAACTGTGCCCCTGAAGGACCAGGTGCGCAGCCTGGGAGTCATTTTGGACTCACAGCTGTCCATGGAGGCACAGGTCAATTCTGTATCCAGGGCAGCTGTCTACCAACTCCACCTGGTACGCAGGCTGAGACCCTACCTGCCCGCGGACTGTCTCGCCAGAGTGGTGCATGCTCTGGTTATCTCCCGCTTGGACTACTGCAATGCGCTCTACGTGGGGCTACCTTTGAAGGTGACTCGGAAACTACAACTAATCCAGAATGCGGCAGCTAGACTGGTGACTGGGGGCGGCTGCCGAGACCACATAACACCGGTCTTGAAAGACCTACATTGGCTCCCAGTACGTTTCCGAGCACAATTCAAAGTGTTGGTGTTGACCTTTAAAGCCCTAAACGGCCTCGGCCCAGTATACCTGAAGGAGCGTCTCCACCCCCATCGTTCTGCCCGGACACTGAGTTCCAGCTCCGAGGGCCTCCTGGCGGTTCCCTCATTGCGAGAAGCAAAGCTACAGGGAACCAGGCAGAGGGCCTTCTCGGTAGTGGCGCCCGCCCTGTGGAACGCCCTCCCAGCAGATGTCAAAGCGATAAATAACTACCTGACATTTAGAAGACATCTTAAGGCAGCCCTGTTCAGGGAAGTTTTTAATCTGTGATATTTTACTGTATTTTTTGTTTCTATGGAAGCCGCCCAGAGTGGCTGGGGAAACCCAGCCAGATGGGCAGGGTACAAATAATAAATTATTATTATTATATTATTATTATTATAACAAGCCATGGCTTTCTAGGAACTCAGCCAGAATGCAAGGAAGTGTGTCTCATAGCCTGGCAGGGTAGGTTAGGAGGTGGCTTTCCACCACAAGAAACCCCTTTAGCCAAGGGGTGAAGAATCTCAGACCCTTTGGCTTTCTGGCCCTCAGCATTCTTTCTGAGCCAGGTCCCCTCTCCAGACCTCATCCCTTCTAAGCACTCCTCAGGTGCTTTTGCCAGGCTAGAGTGTGTCCTAGAACTGTGATGTTGCTTGTTGTATAGAGGAAAGAGGTGCATCCATTGCTTTCACCCACTTTTGTCTTCAGACGTGGACACCACTGATATGTGGTCCCATGAAGGTTCCCCATGAGAGAATGAGACCCTTGGGCTGAAAATAGTTCCCCACCCCTCGTCAGCTGGAGGTGCCAGAGACTGGACTTGGGGTCTTCGTGCAAAGCATATGCTCCACCTGAGCTATTGCTGCTCCTAATTCCACTTAAGGGCCCAACTAGTTGCTTATAAATTAATATGGCTACAGTGGGGTTGACGCCTGGATTTTTAAATATTTCCAAAGCATTTCCTTATTGAAGTATGTTAATGAATGAATCTTTACAAGCACTGCCTTTCACGTTGGGTTTTGCTCATTGAGATCAAGGACACTTTTCTTTTGAAAGGTGCTTAAGTTGTTTATGAAACCAGTTGTGTGCTGATACTTGTGTCTTTGCTTTCAGTGGTAGTCTTCTCTGTCACCATAATTATGCAGACGTGATTGGAGAGACTGTGGTTAATAGAATTCTATGGCTTGTGTAAACGCAGCAGCAATAATTTATTGAGACCTTCAGGCTTTTCAGTCTTGGTAAAGCAAATCCAACACTTTAAACTTTTATAAAACAAAACAAAACAAAACAAAACATTGTCATGGTATAATATGCTACAACTTAAGTGTTTAGCATGCTGCAGAATGGTTTAAAATAGCTGTTGCTCCCTTTTGATTACAGTAAAGCAAATTTCCAACATTTATTCAGATACTCATGGTTGATGTCTTCTGTGGAATTCTGTGATCTGACTGTTAAAGCAAAGTGTTAAATATAGTATTGCCCCTATGACTAATTTCATAGCTTAACTGGAGATGAACCATCTGGATATGCATTAAACTAAACCAATGTGCAGATTTTTTTTATGATGAAGATAGAGATTGAAATATCACATTGCAAATTAAAGGTGATTCTCTCCTTGCCACCCTGTATTTTTTGCTCCTGTTATGCATGCCAAGAAATCATTGGCTTATATATCTTTTCCCCCGCTTACATATTTTCTCTTTCAGTAGATAAGATTTAAGCATTATTAGGGTGTATGTATAGTTGTGTTCCTCTCAGTAATGTATACTGTGTATGACATGAGAAGATAGAGTCATGAAGGGTAAACTATGTAGATCTGCCCTAAGTAATCAAATGGAAAGGAGGAATAAAAATAACTAGATTGGAGATTAAGGCTGTGTTTCTCAAACATTATAGCCTGTATTGAGAGAGAGGGTGGGGGGTTTGGATAATTAGAAGCATCTGAAGTATTCATTAATTATCCAAACAAACAAAAACACAATTCCTTCCTAGTATGTTTGAACTTGTAGGAGTTGTCTGCTTTTCTTGTGCAGAAAAATAGCTCTTATCGTTTTTTAAAAAGGTAATCAAGGGCAGCTTTTTTTATTTAAAAAAAGGGCTGTGGCTTGTGTGCTATCCCCTGTTTACTTTTGATGAGTAAAGCCAATGCTGAAAAGTTAATTCACTGATCAATGACACTAACATTGATTGGCCCAGACAACTTTGTGTGTCTTTTTCAGTAACAACACAGTGACAACAGGCTATTCATCTTATCTAAAATGTTACATGCATAATAAATTTGTTTCTTTAAAAAATATACTTGTTCTTTTATAAACATACAAACAATAAACATAACGGATCATTCTGATAGAAAGTAGCAAGAAATCAGTATCATTGATGTATGAACAAGGTCATTACAATAAGGTGGTACAAGGAAATAGGTCTGGGAGAGATATTTCTTTTTCGCCTTTTCGTTATGTGTAGACACACTCTAGTCAGTGTATTTTGCTAAAACTGAAAAACATTCTGAACAGATAAGCTTTGACTTCAGCAAATCATTTTATTTCTTAATTACATATGCACAGTGGAAATAGCTTTGGCTTACTGACTGGTCTGGGTAAGAGGACACTGCCTTGCTGTGTATCTTACTAGTATTTGGATAGAGGTCTCTTTAGTAACTAATTGCCTAAAATGTTACTTTATTCCTTTGATAGGAAATGTGGAAGTGTACTACTTTTATGTGTTGAAATGTCTAAAAACAAATTATTATATACAGTAATTGATAAATGCTATCTACCATGTTCATTAACTTTGTTTCCAAAGAAATGCTGTATCTTAGCTTTGAATAACAAAACACTTGATAGTATTATATGGAAACAAGGAAGAAAGAACGGTAATTTCCCACAGGCGGAACTAATAAGGAAATGTTTTAAATACCACATGCTGTATTTGTGTTCTCTGTATAAGAGAATACCGATAGGAGTAATACAGGAGTAATACCTGGATCAGATGGTTAGTGACTTTGTTTGAGAATCTGTTAAACTCTAGAGTAGAATAGTTCTGTGTTACCTTTGCCCACTAATGTTTAATCGCGTTAGAGGCCAGAACTTAACGGTATGTTGGCTTATGTCAAGGGCAAAGCAAGTGCAGCAGACACAAATCCTTCAGGCTGTTTGATTCATAGCTGACCGAGTGGCATTAAGAGAAAGCTTTCCGTTTTGTAAGATACTGGTTGGGATCCAAAATGCTATGGCACACGTTCATGTGTTTGCAGGGGGCATTAACTAAGGGTTTATGTTTCGCAAACAGCAGCCTCTTTCCCCAGGTCACATAGGAAATCACTTTTGAAAGTGTAGTTTGTGATAAGGCATAAGAATCTATTGTTCAGAACCCACTGCACATAAAAATAACCATGTTGGATCCCAACTGCTAGATTAACTAATGCAGATTGATTTATGCACTTATTTGTAATGTGCATAAACAAATCCATTATTGTTACAGATACTGAAATAATACACAAAGGGTGTGGTGGTAACAGCTGTGTTCACCTCGGTTGCAGCTGAAAGGAATTCTCTCTGGATCAGGCGTGCTTGTAGCATCTTGTGCCATGAACTAGAAATACCTTTTGCTGGCTATTGTCTTGTGGTTCAGATGGAGAGCTTGTTGTGCTAAAGCTATGAAGGCTCCTTTAACTTTGATGTGATAATCTTTCACTATTCTTGGTGTCAAATTTGCTGCAAAATGCCATGATGAGTGATCTTCCAAGACTATATTATTGTAGAACCTGAACTGTGAATTCTCAGGACTAGTGTGTTGTTGCTTATGTTTTTGTATTCTCTGGTAATGATGTCATTCAAATTAGATAATATAAAATAGAAGTAAAACCTATGTTAAGTGACAAAGAGAAATGGCAATACTCCTGCAATAAGTGGAATTATTTAAGGGGAAATTGTTTAGTGTATAGACTATAGCAGAGAGATGCCGGCACCCATGTACACTAGAACAACTGCATACAGAAACAGTGTAATTTGTTATATTAAATGGACCACCTCTTAAGTTTCAAATAACTCATAGCAAAATGTTAGGATGGGGGAGAAATGACTGGTGAAAAGTATTATAAAACACGAGTAGGGAACCTCAGACCTGGGGGCCAAATGTAGCTCCCTGGGACTCTGTCCCGAGGCCCCCACCCTTCACCAGCCCTGCTCCATGCCTTCTCTGAGTGTTTCCCCCTGACTGGAATGTAGGATATTGCTTGCCTGGGTGAAGAAGGTGTGTGTACAAACTCTGGCCTTTGAATGGCTGCAAGTTAGGTAAGAGTTTCATCTATTGCTCTGCCCACTTTCTTCTCTGGCCTTGCCTACCACTGGCATTTGTCTCCCAGAAAGTTGCCCTTGGAGGAATATGGACTTTGGGCTGAAAAAGCTTTGACAACAAGTGGGAAACCTGTCTGATAGTCCTTAATATGGTAATTCAGGAAGCTCTTTGCAGACTGACTGACAATGCAGCTAAGTTCCCAAATGAGTGTGTGTAAGTTTGCAATCTAACTTATCTCAAATTGCCTCAAAGCCCCATGACAAAACTGCTCATTCTCTCTCTGAAAATGCAAATCTCAGCAGTTTTCTGAATGTACCTATAGCACTAACTCATGGATTCATCCTTTGAAAGATAAAGAGCAGAAGTAAAGGAAAAATATGATGGTTCTTACATTAGCCAAGATAGAGATTAACTTTAGATGACTGATTAGTATGTATACTTCTTTTCTTTTAGTGGTCAATGAAAGTATCTACCCAAGAGTGATTTGTAAAGTTTTAAGAGAGACAGTTTATCAGTCCAGAAATTGGGAAGCCCATGAGACAGATACGTATGGGCTCTACCAAAGGGTCTACGTGAGTCTTTTGATGGTACATGGGAATATGCACCCTCATCTGAGGCCGTGAGCTATTTGTCCCTTTCTGCAGTTCTAGATAGGTTCAAATGATGCCTGTGGCTTTATAGCTGTCAAAATGAGAATGCGCCTCTGGTCTTTCATATGTGTTCATGGAAGGATGGAGTCCAGGAAGATCTGTGAAAAAGCATAAACTGTATGTGCCTAGGTAGTGCTTGGTGATGACCACAAATAGCCATCTGTTCAGTGCGCTATAATAATATCCCCGATTCATAACAATTTGTGACGGAAATATTTAAGGAAATTTATGTTGCACCTAGGCTTTAATTATAATTTAGTCTTCAACCCACATGTTACAGCATAAATGTATATGCTTTATTATAGTTAGGAAGATGCATATATCTACAACTCTGATTTATGGCAGGTGTGGAGACCAATCTTGCGTAGACATCTGTGACAGTAAAACCTAAATGAATTCTACCTGGTCTTCTCAGTACTGTAGTTGTGCAAGGTGGCTACTTGTCTAGTCTGATACAATGTCTGATACAGTGTGAGCAGTCAAACCAGGAAGGCATTTAACCAATTTCCTATGTCATCAGAGCCAGTAAACTATAGTTAATCAGCTTCAGAACAAGCCAGAATCCTAATTCACTGTTTGAAGGAGATTTTGGATTGTTTTGAAGCTGGTAACAATGGCTATCAATTTGGATGAAAACTGATGCAAAAGATTGTTGATGGAAACCTGAACTACTTAATTAAAAAAAAAATATATTGCAGTCCTAAGTGCATTTACTGAGCTCAGTGAGACATACTCTAGTTAGCATAAATGGCAAGGAATTTAAGAACTAAATTTGTTGCTCAACTCAGAATGCTTTTTTCTGCTTTTTGTTCTGTTATGGCTAATAACTAAACAAAATTATTATTACCCACTTTAGGAGAGGCATGCTTAAGATAGTATCAAATGTGTCTCTTCTCAGTCTCTTGGGTTGTTGAGCTTTTGCTGTCAACAGAAGATTTTTGTTTGTTTGTTTCTCTTGTCAAGCCATCCTCTTTATATATTTAATGGAGATTAACCATGGAGAATTACTCTTCTGCTTGTCCTGCTCTGTTGTTCAGCAGTGCTTGACTGAAATGTAAGAAAAGGTGAGGTTCAGGCTGCACTCTGGGAAACACAGAACGCTGAGGTTGCTGCAGCAATGAACAGGCTGAAACTGAGCCCTTGTATAGTAATAGCAGCAGGTGCAGCATGATTGTTAGCAACCCCTATGTTGCAAGTTGCTGCTTGATGTAAAGGGGTCCAGCCTCCTCCAGTAGTTTCTAACTGTGATACAGAAGTGGTGGCACAAGTTGTCATGGGTCTTCTATAGTGAAGTCCTTGGAGCCAGAGGATGCCAGTGCTACATCCTCTGTCTAGAGGCAGGGGTGCTGGTCCTGCAGCTTCCTTGGGCAGAAGCACTTCTACATGCCCTTCTCCTTCAGGTTTGGAGTCCTTGCCACCACACCTGACTCCTGGTCAGAGGCGGAGTTAGCGGCTCCGTCACCCAGAGCGGCGCACATGCTGTGCCTGCAGGGAGGGGTTAATTGCCCACGGTGAGCGGCGAGTGTCCCGGGGTGTGTGTGTGCTGCCCGTGGTGAGCGTCCCAGGGGGGGCGATGTCACCCCCCCTCAGGGATGACACCTAGGGCAGACCGCACCCACCGCATCCTCCTTCCTCTGCCAGTGCTCCTGGTCCCTGACACGTGTGTGTGTGTGTGTGTGTGTGTGTGTGTGCCACTGGAGAAACCATGATATGCACCAAACAGCCTGGAATCCGAAGCATTTCCTGAGTTGAAGTCTGATCAAGTTGGAGCACTTCACTTCCAAACCAAACCAGAGCAGATCTGAAAACTATTCCAAGATGATTGAGAAAGAAGAGACGAGGGAGAATGAATTAAAAAAAAAAATTACATAGAAAGCAACATTTCGATTTTTATCTAAATGAGAGTGAATTTAGAAGTTCTCAGATAATAATTGCAAGTACATCAATACCAGTCTTTTTGTCATAGTAACGGCTTGGAAAACCCATTCATACTGTCCCTTAGTTAGATTTGGAACAAAATTCCAAAGGAATTTCCTCTCCAAATTTGAGAATTTTCTGTATAGTCACAGTAATTGTTTCTATTACCCTCTTCCCAAAATTTACCAGTGTCGGACATTGTATGAACATGTGTTTTAAAGAAGCATTGTTCATCCCTATTACATCTCCATCAGCTAGATGTCTTAAATAGCCCTTTCCTAAACATAGTGGAGTCCAGAAAATTCTAAGTACAGTCGTACCTTGGAAGTCAAACAGAATCTGTTCTGGAAGTCTGTTTGACTTAAAAAAACGTTTGGGAATCAAGGTGCAGCTCCTGCAGCCAATCAGAAGCTGTGTCAGACGTTCGGGTTCCAAAAAACATTCGTAAACCGGAACACTCACTTCTGGGTTTGCGGGGTTTGGGAACCAGAATGTTTGAGTCGCAAGTCCCAAGGTAGGACTGTTATTCTTTTGTTGTAAGAGTCTTAGTCTAAAGTCCAGAGACATCCTTGTTATATAGAATTTAGCACAGTTACCCATTGCTCTTCCCTCCTAAAATGATTACTCTATAGCCTTTCCAGGTTTCATTATAGAATGTAGCCTAATAGCCTTAAATGGCTTCTTTCAGTTGTCTCCGTGAGTAAAATGACAACCTGCAGCTTAAGGTTGCACTCCAAGCCAGGGAATTGTCAAGTCTCATAATAAATGAGCTGAGAAGGCATTAAATATTTTAACATTTCATGGTGATACAAGATAAAGCTTGGGATTTTATCAGTGCTATTGTGTTATGCCTGAGTGTCCTAAATCTTCAGTTTGGTTGTGAGCAAGAAGAATGGGCACAAATATTATAGATCAAATAGTTCAAAACCAGCAAGTGAATATTGGCAGACTATAATCCTAGTGGATAACTAACTATGGTAGTAGCCAAAAATCTTTTCCACTGGGAATGTTCCACAGTCCAACACTTTTGTATGCTTTCTTATACTAGAGCTTGGATAATATGCATGCATATATATGTCTGTGTGTTTTGTCAGTCAGCTCTGGTGTCTGTCAGTGTAGGTCTGTGTAAACAGAGTATTAATTCAAATTTGAAGTCATTAACTTGGCTGTTGAAATAATGCTGTCATATTTGAGGAACAAAAGTACAACACATAGACTGACACAGCTTCAGTTTAAATAAAAGCCCTCTTTCATAATAGTGTGTGCTGTTAACTCTGCTACCTTATAATCTGTGTAGTTGATTCTGACTGAGATTCAAAACTCCTTGGTATAGTGTTTCTTTAGGTGTAAAGTTGTAAAATATAGTTGAAATGCAGACTGTAAAGAACAGTTGTTTAAGGACAGAAATATATTGCTTGTTCTAGCATAGAACTTGTAGAATATCTTTTGAATGGGCAGGATAACCCTGTTACAGATTGTATTGGTAGAACCATTTGCCACCCACTGACTTGGACATTCACTCTTTCCAATTAGCTAAGTACTCCATACCCCCCTGTTTTTCAAAAGCCAAGCCATAGACCCCCTATTTTGAAATTTTCTTTGTGGTAGTTTTTGTTATGTTAATGGTGCCACAGGCCCCTGTGTCCACGGACCACCAGTTGGGAACCACTGTTCAAGATGAAGAACAATACACTTCAGTTGTGGAGCAACTGTTGGGAATTGTTTTTGATCAATCAGTTTAATAGCATAACAGTTTGGAAGGCTTTTCTTTCACAATGTTTCTCCCAGTGGAGAGAGGTAGAAAGTGGAGTCTCCCAAGGATCCATATTGGGACTGGGGTTTTTTTAACTTGTCCAGAATTAGGGGTTCCAAGTAAAATGCAAGGAAGTGTAATTTCACATTGCTGCTGCTGCTGCTGGCATCGGTCTGTCTTAGGAGACAATGGAGGAATGTACCGGGGTGTGTGTGTGTGTATGTGTGGTCAAGCTGTTGGATGGTTGCAGCTACCCTCATTCTGACCTTAGGGTCATATTGGACAGCTAAATGAAGCTATTAGCCCAGCTGCTGCAGTTTGTGGAATCTGATATGAAGTATACCTGAAACTGATATAAAGGGAAAATTGGAAGGTTAAAGAGTTTCTTGAACTGCATAGCTGTTGATTACTCAATGTGTAGATCTTAGAACGCATTTTCACTCCAGTCGTTTTCATATAGTAGAAAGTGCTTGTTACTAAAGATGTTGGTGTCAGGATTAAAATGCTGACCAAAGTTAATGATGTGGTAATAGTGTAGAACTAGGACTTGGGAAGCAATCAGATTTCAACTCTGTCCCAGATTTTGTCTGTGACCTTGGGCAGTGCATGCCGATCCTTAATTTCATTGGCCTGTATGGGTGGTTGTGCAGCATTGCATTGAATTACAGCTTTCAGTAAGCTGGAAGCCTTAGACATGCAAAAACATTTTTGGCAGGTGAAATTCAGCATGGAATCTCAGTTATGCGTGCTCGTGGGAGGAAGGACACAATTCTCCATACTTGGAGTTTGATTCTTTGTTATGCAAGCATGTAAAGCAGCTTGCTCTTAAAAAATGATTCCATGGATCTTTCCCTAAACTCTAACATGGTTTATTGAATAACAAAGGGGTTGCTCTTAGGCAGTTGAAGAAAGTGAATAATTAACAAGTATATCCCTAGCTGCATGTGAAATAAACTGTTCCACAGGGGAAATCCTCTCAGTAGTGCTCTGAGGAAGCCCAGGAGGAGTGCACTTTAGAAGCCTGGCTTCAGTTTGTATTTCTGATGCATTTCTTTGCTGCCTAACTTCATTGCACTCTAAAGATAGCTTCGTTTCATTAAAAGGGACAATAGATTAGGTTATAAAAAGGTCTAATACATAGTCAAATGGGACCACAACAACTTCCGCCCTTATTTCATGGTCTAGGTTTTTTTAAAAAATGATATAGGCAGTTCAATCAGACACTGTTAAGGGACAAAGATCAAATAGGAATGGTGCAAATGACCACTGGGAACGGGGGATGGGACACTGTAGACCTGGTCATCCAAGCATCTCATGAAACCACAGAGGTTTTGCTACTTTATTGGGTTGTCGTCATTTTTGTTTTTATTATGTATTTTCTGTTTTTTATGTTGTGAATCACCCTGAGATCTATGGGTATAGGGCGTAGTAGTAGTAGTAGTAGTAATATTATTATTATTATTATTATTATTATTATTATTATTATTATTATTATTTTATTTTATCCAGCCCATCTGGCTGGGTTTCCCCAGCCACTCTGGGTGGCTTCCAACAAAAGATTAAAAATACACTAAAATGTCAAACTTCCCTAAGCAGGGCTGTCTTCAGATGTCTTCTAAACGTCAGATAGTTTATCTCTTTGACATCTGATGTCACCATCATCAAGTGTATATAAATTTTGTTAAATTAAAAAAACAACAGCCTGAACTTAAGGCTGTTGTAGGTTTTCCTATTTATTCACCTTTGTATCCTGGCTTTTATTCTGTTGCAGATCCCCATATAGCATACATGTGGCTCCCAGGCACCACCCATTTAGGCACAAACAACTTACTAGACATCTTTTTAGCTTCAGCCTTATGTAACTTCAGACTGTACTCAGGGACTCATGTGTATCTATTGACTGATTTTTTCCCCTGGCTGTTTGAAATTTGAAAGTGAAACATTTATTCTAGTCCCACCGATGAGAGGCATGGGGGTAAGGAGAAAGAAAAGCAGCATCTTTTAAGTTAGCAGGATAATTTCAATGGTTTAGGACTTAGGTTGATAGTTGGAGAGGTAAAGATGTAGCAGAAAGACTGCCGGCCTTGAAACCAAATCTAGGTATAATGTGACAAACTGCCTTTGGGCTACATCCTAGCAACTGTCTGGCATTACATAGACAGTAAGGTCATATCTAGGGCTGGGCGACATTTGGTTTTCAACATTGTGATATATCACCATATAAACAATGTAATATACCTATAGGTAAAGATAAAGGACCCCTGGACGGTTAAGTGCAGGCCTCATCTCGCTTTTCAGGCCAAGGGAGCTGGTGTTTGTCCACAGACGGCTTTCCAGATCATGTGGCCAGCATGACTGAATCCCTACTGGCACACAGAGGACTGTGATGAGTGCCAGAGCGCATGGAAACGCTGTTTACTTTCCCGCTGCAGCAGTACCTATTTATCTACTGGTGTGCTTTCGAACTGCTAGGTTTTCAGAAGCTGAGACAGAGCAACAGGAGCTCACCCCGTCGAGTGGATTTGAACCGCCGATATTCCAACTGGCAGGTGCAAGAGGCTCAGTGGTTTAGACCACAGTGCCACCCGTGTCCCCTTTACCTATGCTGATATATGACAATTTCTGAAATAAGGATGGAGCTATGTAGAGGCATTGGCAGGTTTCACTGTTTTTCCCACATTGCAATTTTAGCATAGCACACACACATCATGATTCACAATATATTGCCAGGTCAAAAATTATGAAACCGATATCACAATATTAACTTCAAACTAGTTTTGGGTGATATATTGTTATATCTACCAGCCCTAGTCATATCCATGTGGTTTTGTATTAATTTCTTGCAGCAAAATTTCAAAAATTGTATTAATTTCTTGCAGAAAATAGGACTTAATAGGTGCATTCCTGACAAACATAAAGATCTTGACCTACTCTACTGGGTGGGTTTTGTGGCAAAACATTGACATTGGTTTACAAGTGAGCTGATGGGAAATGCAGTTAGGATGAAATAATTTTATGCAGCAACTGCTGCTGCTTGTTTTATTTGGAGAAGGGGAGCTGTTAAAAATAAATAAATCCTGTGTTGCGAACATGTGAGTATTTTACCTGTAGCGGAATGTTGTATAGACAGTCATATGTGTTCATGAATAAAATAGTTACTGTTGTTGCAATGGTCCTTGGGCATTCAGAGTACATACAGTATTTTTTGCCCCATTAGACGCAGCGCCCCATAGGACGCACCTAGTTTTTATGGGGGGGGGGAATAAAGAACCCCCCCCCCAGGCGCGGGGCTGGCGTGGGGGAAGCCCGAGCTTCCCCAGCCCCCAGAACACCCTGCTGTCTGCAAGCCTAGGGAGCCGCGGCTTCGAGACGGTCTCCCAAGGGTTTCGCAGAGCTTCCTGAAGCCTGGAGACGGGTCGGTGGGCACCGACCCCGCTCGCTCTCCAGGCTTCAGCGAAAGCCTGCATTCGCCCCATAGGACGCACACACATTTCCCCTTCATTTTTGGAGGGGAAAAAGTGCGTCCTATAGGGCGTAAAATACGGTATATATCATACAAAATCATGTGACTGAGAAGTGACTGTTTATCAGATTTCTGCTAAAGCTTGATCTTGGGGCAGTGTGCCATGGGATTTAATGCAGCATATGGCATGCAGCTTCAGTCTCCGGGTTTTCTCTAAATAATATTCAACTGTTTTGGAGAAGTAGCTCAGTTGTAATCATTGTACTTGCTATTTAAGCAAGTGTTTGTGACCACTACTTTGAGCTGTACAGTGCTACTGTACAGATTTTTGACTCAGAACACAGAAATAACTTTGGGAATATAGCTTTTTGTTGTGTGTAGCACTGCTAGAAAAGAATTTTCCTCCTAAATAGGTCACTGATGATCCCTGAGTTGGGGGAATTGTATGTTATGCAGATTTGAAAGCCATTAAAGGAAGTTTTGATGTACTGAGATAGCTTCAACTGAGATTAAGGAGCAAGAGACTTAGGGAAAACTAAAAATAAACATTTCTTGGAATGTAATGAGGAAGTGCAACAAATAAAACATCTTTAGGTGAAAGATTGCAAAGAGGATAAAAAATAATGCTGAAGTATTTTCAGCATATTCCTTAGTTTTCTCTTTTGAAAGTAAGAATAGGTGATTTTTCTGTTTTGAGTTTCCCATATATTAATTTTTTCTTGAAGTAATTTAATGTTAACTTCCAACAGGGATGCGGGTGGCACTGTGGGTAAAACCTCAGCGCCTAGGACTTGCCGATTGCATGGTCGGCGGTTCGAATCCCCGCGGCGGGGTGAGCTCCCGTCGTTCGGTCCCAGCTCCTGCCCTCCTAGCAGTTCGGAAGCACAATTAAGTGCAAGTAGATAAATAGGTACTGCTTTATAGCGGGAAGGTAAATGGCATTCTGTGTGCTGCTCTGGTGCTGGCTCGCCAGATGCAGCTTGTCACGCTGGCCACGTGACCCGGAAGTGTCTGCGGACAGTGCTGGCTCCCGGCCTCTAGAGTGAGATGAGCGCACAACCCTAGAGTCTGTCAAGACTGGCCTGTGCGGGCAGGGGTACCTTTACCTTTTACCAAATTTTCCACTATCGAACTTCCACCTAGTAAATATAAATGAAGCATGGTAAGCACACCTAATGCTGTGGCAACTTTCAAATATTTCTTTGAATTTGGAGTTGTAAGCATATACTAGGTAGTGAAATTTCAGTGGCTAAGAAGGTGGGGGAGAGTAATTTGAGATAAAGTCTATCATCTGCTTGATATATTCATGGTACCACAGCTATTTCCATGCATCTAAGGATTTCCCCCACCTTACAGTGACCCCCCACCCAAAGAAGCCACATGGCAAACAAGTAGCTTATGACTTGACACAAAATAGATGCTGGTGGAATCTACATACATATAAAAAACTGTTCTGAAAATGCTTTTTTTAAAGCGTTTTTAAAAAATGCATTGAATTTTCTATAAGGTTCATCATCGCTATCTAGTGTCACATTGTATATTGCACCTAAAATACTCTTACAATGTTTTATTTGCAGCTGTGTAGCTGAGTCCTTAGAGAAGCATATGAAGCTGCTACTGAATTCTCAAATAGAATGCTTTAAGGATCTATTTTGTGGAAATAGTATTATTTTCACATGCAATCTTTAAACAGTAGTTCTTGAATAAACAGTAGTTCTTGAAAAAACATTTATCAAACTTGGATATTAAGTGTGTATGTAGGAAGTACTATTGAAGAGGTATTTACCTGGCCTTAAGGCTGCTGCAAAAGGGGAATGGCTCCATTTTTGAACGTTTTGGCTCCTGAACTCTGAAAACCTGGAAGTAAATGCTCCAGTTTTTGAACATTTTTCGGAACCCGAACATCCGACGCGGCTTCCACTTGAGTGCAAGAAGCTCTTGCAACCAGTCGGAAGCCGCGCCTCGGTTGTCAAACGTTTTGGAAGTCGAATGGTCTTCTGGAACGGATTACATTCAGCAACTGAGGCTTGACTGTACTAGTAACTTGAGAAAGCTAGTGCAGTTTCACCAAGATGGAAGATGCTGCAGGAGAAATATTCAGAAATGTATGAATCTATCAACAAAATTAATGAAGAGAATAGGATTTAATTTGCATCTTGAAATATTCCACCCACGGCTTTATATTTCCTGTAAACTTTAAGAACTGGGGTGGGAGTGGTGAGTGGCTGACCAGCGTAAACCCAGGAATATTGACATCGTCTAGAAAAGCTCTTGCTTCTCTCCTCTCATTGCTGTTTACTTCCAAAGCAGTGGGACAAATAAAATTACCCTTATGTGCTCACTGTTAAAAAAACCATTTAAGTCTGTTTACTAGATTTCCTGTGTCACGAAGTGCTACAAATTCTGATAATTTCTTCTCATTAATTTAATAATCTTGTTGGTGATAGCTGTACCACTCCAGTTCCAGAACAAAACTCTTTATTGTCCTTGCCAAAAATTCTCTCTTCCTATTCTTCCATTGACCTTCCAGCTTTTATTTATTTAAAAAATCTAGCGCCTTTTATCTTTTATTGCCTTAGCAATGCAAATAAGTAAATAAATCCACAACATGTGTTGGATCACACAACTGCACTACTTATTTGTTGCTTGGATGGTTAAAAAGGAAGAAGTGTTCTCCCATCTTATAAAAGCTTCTCTGCATAGTGGCTGTAGTGGCCATTACTTCCTTTAAACATTTTAAAGTCACTTTCGGAGGCCACCTGTTTTGACTTGGGTCTTCTCCTACTCCCCATAACTCCAGGCAGCCACTACCCTCTGTTGCATTCAACTACCAGTGATTTTCAAACTTCCCTTTCTAATTGTCTGTCAGAGATGCACTGTGCATTGCAGAGATTTCTTGTGTCATGGTGTTTCATCAGCACTTTATGCTGAGTAGACAGTACACCCTGGATGAATCTTTACCTTCAACTGGTGGGTCAGGTGTGGTCACCCTAATTTGTGCCGCAACAGCATCACGATTGCCAGACAAATGGGTCCACAAATGCAAGTTTGTGTTAAAGGTGAGTGGTTCTGAACAGACTACTGCCCCAGAATATACTCCTGTGGCTGCCCTTTATTGTTGGGGAAGGCATTGCAGAGAAGATGGCTTTCCATTACTAGTCTTGTTGAAAAATCCTTTAAGATGTTGAGCAACCTCAGAACATTTTGCAAACCACTGTATCAGGGAGGGTACCACCAGAGCCAAGAGAATGCCAGCATGGTTAACGAGCAGAGTCAAAGAAGCCATTATAGGCAAGAAGGCCTCTTTTAGAAAATGGAAGGTTGTCCATACGAGGAGAGTGAAAAGGAGCACAAATTTTGGCAAAAGAAATGCAAGCAGGCATGAAAGCTACTTGAGAGGGCCATGGCAGTGTAGCTGCAGAAGCTGATTATGGCTGATTCCAGTGGGGTTGCAGACCTGAGATTGAGCAGAAGTGACCAAGACAGATTCAGTCCCAATCTCTCACTTGTGTTCTTCAAGCGACTTTCTCTTTCAGGTTCATAGAATATCAGAGACCTTCTCCACGGCAAATTGGATCAGGGCTTTCAGTGTGATTAGGGAATGGCGTCCCTCTTGAAATGCAACAGGAAACCACTATTTGTAGTTCCTGGAGAAAATTGGCAACATTTTTGTTTCAACAAGCTTTTCTAGCCGTATGGGGTGGGTAGGAGGTGGAAGTGTAAATTTGTGGCTTGGGTTTGTATCCCATTTAAAACTATTTTGTTTTTGGTGTATGCTTGTAAATCACCCTGAAATTTATATGAAAGTAAATTCATAAAACCAATAAATAAAATTGGCTAACTCTTGGTCAGTTGTTGAGAGAATCTGAACAAAATAATTGACAGTACAGTGGTACCTCTGGTTACGAATTTAATTCGTTCCAGAAGTCCATTCTCAACCTGAAACCGCTCGTAACTTGAGGCACGGTTTTGCTAATGGCACCTCCTGCTGCTGCTGCGCGACTTCTGCTTACATCCCGGGGCAAAGGTCGCAACTGGGACGGGGAGCATCTACTTCCAGGTTAGTGGAGCTCGTAACCCTAAGTGTTCGCAAGGGAGACGGTATATAACACGAGGTTCCACTGTACAGTTATCATTGTGCAGTACCACAATTGAACCTGAAAGTATCCAAATATTATAATATATTGCCATTTCTTCCAAAAATGCTATTTTCTGTAAAACTAAGAGAAGACCCTAGATTTTGCTTTAAAAGACAGTTTTGTAGTACTTGAATATGTTCTGATAACTAGGGCAAAAGCTTTGGTTTGTGACCAGGTGAGAGCAAAGTAAGGTGATGGCAGCAGTCTGATCTGTCCTAAGTATGTATAATGCTGTGTGCATGCTAAATGCTTCCCTGCCCACAATTTGGCTCTCTTCAGTTTGCTAGTCTTGCTGTTTGTCATTTTAGCCAAGCTCTGGTGAACTCAGTTGAAGATAACTATTTTGTGGGAATCTATGAGGAAGTAAGTGACAAGCAGGGAGGAATTTCAGTTCCCCTCAACCCTGCATCCCATTTCTTTAAAATGCTCTCCTCTGCACACAGAGAGGCAGGACCAGACAGCAGAAATGTGTCATCACTTTTAATAAGGAGAAGAGGCAGTAGATACTTAAAGGCCGCTGCCCATTCTGGATCTTTCCCCATCAAACAAGTCCGCCTTGGTTGTTGAATGCCAGATCAACCCACAATAAAACAATACTGACCCACAACTTGATTGTGGATGAGAGTGCTGACATGGTGTGCATTACCCGAGACCCAGTAATGTTGATAAAACATCACCAACTTTAAAAATATTTGTCTGACTAGGCTAATCTGGAGAAAATTGCTTGTGTATGAAACCTTCATGTTCAGGCTTCTGTGTACATGCACCCCCCCAAAGTCATTTAACTGAAGGCTCACTGAGGACTAGGATTATATCTAATTCTAAACTATCAAGGAAAGGAAAATGTAAAAGTTCATAATACACTTCATAGGTCAGAGAATTAATAATACTGTGTTTTGTACAATGTCTTACTAACATATCTTTTTAAATGTGAAGAGAGAATTCTTAAGTGGAAGCTATTTTAGATTCTCTCAAGTTGTGTCCAGCTATGCAAGTTTCACTATTAAGACTAATGTAATAGTGTACAAGTTATTGGGTCAGGAGACAGGGTGTGGTGTATTTTGTGTGTGTGTGTGTGTGTGTGTACTGCAGGGATTGGTGTATGTTTTGCATTTGCATTTTTAAAAATGCGGCCAACCATTGTAAGGAGAAATTCTGTTCATACTGCCTTCTGCTTGACGACTACTAAATTGCTGTCTTTTTGTTTTAATACAGTATTGTTAACTGAAAGTAGTCTCAGAAGCCAAGTGCTGCATGCAGGCTCTTTGTTTCTTGGTACTTCATTTGTAATTGGATGCAAATCTTTTTCTGGATTAAAGTCTTGCCACTTTGCTCTCTCTGAGCATTATCCTCCACTCCTACTTCATCCTTACTCTTTCTTTTAACCACAACACACGTGTGCAATATATAAGTAAAACAATGCATTGAATGGAGACTGTGCATGGCACCAACCATTGTACCAATTCACGAGGCATCACAGAGCGCACGTACAAGTGGCATCATATAGTTTTGTATGTTGCCCAGTTAGCACACATTTTTACTGGTTGCTGTGCAAAAATAATTGTGTCCCTCCAATAACTGGAAGTTAAATGTATTGGACAATGTGTACAATTTTCTGTTCATCATGCTAATATGTTCAAATTTTCCGTTATATTCATATTAATCTCAAACTTACACTTTCCCATTTGCACATGCACACTCTTTTTTATATACACATTAATTAATGCAATAAGTTGTGTTTTGTAATTGTGTTCCTGACCTTCCATAACCATCTAGTTAACTATTCCAACAAAAACCCTGTACTCACTTTTATTGTATTTTCATACAAAAATATTTTTAGCTGACTTTTGTGCAAATGTCTGTATGCTGGTTCATGGCTGTTTCATGAAGGTGATTGTGCATGCCCAGGTTTTTTTTAAGAGATGAGGGAAAACAACCCAGAGCCATCAAATAAAAACTGTTTTGGGAGAAGCCATGAGGCTGAGCACTAAGATCATAATCAACAGGATAGAAATATAATGAACAGATTTCCTGCACTTCTAACCAATGCTGCCGACTACTGAATGCTCATATCCCCTTTTCGTTTCTCAGTAATTCTATATCAAACTACTATCAATGGGGAATGGCATTAGGAGTGAATTGATGCTTCAGAATTTTATTCAGAATTTTTTTTTATTGACATGTTTGTATTATTTTTGTTTAGAATTTTAAAATACTTGTGGAATTCATTAATAGTAGTAGTAGTAGTAGTAGTAGTAACATATATTATTTATACCCTGCCCATCTGGCTGGACTTCCCCAGCCACTCTGGGTGGCTTCTAACAAAATATTAAAATACAATAGTCTGTCAAACATTAAAAGCTTCCCTAAACAAGGCTGCCTTCAGATGTCTCCTAAAAGTCTGGTAGTTGTTTTTCTCTTTGAAATCTGGTGGGAGGGTGTTCCACAGGGCGGGTGCCACCACCGAGAAGGCCCTCTGCCTGGTTCCCTGTAACTTGGCTTCTCACAGTGAGGGAACCGCCAGAAGGCCCTCGGCCCTGGACCTTTGAAAAGCATATGAAAACTGTAGAAATAAATATTACAATGTCATTTTGCTCAATGTAGTCCGGAATTCTGGAATCCATATTGCATGTACCAGTATTCAAGGATACTTGTTTTAGAACTCTTGTGCAGTGTTTTCTGAATTTGTTTCTTTTTATGTATCTTGCATTGCTTCTCGGACCCTTAACTCAGTAGTCTATGCTATGATTACTTGTTTAGTACTAGTAGAATGGCTGTGCCTGTGTATTACACAGAAAGTACTCTACTCTTTAAGTCTTCAGCTTGCTGACATAGAGGTTACATTTCCAGCAGCAGCTGTTGAGGTTGTGGAAATCTAATTAAATCAGTCAAGCAGAAACAGTGGAAATATGAATATTAAGATATGTCAGCATACAGAGGGAAAATAATAGCATTGTAAGAGAAGTTTCTTTCAGTGTATATATACAGGGAGCCTCTGAATGAATGCAGTCCTAGGGCAACTTTACATGTGATTAACATGTTCTGATCTAAAAGGAGAGGTGTTGTGCCATGCTAAAAGCCAATTTACACTTTTGGGGAAAGCACATCATGTGACTCTTCTGGAACAGTTCTGAAAGCATGTCCCCCGTGTTAAATTCCTTGTTTGTTGAAACTAGGTAAACCTTCCTGACATTCTAGCTTTCTATGGGCAGAATGTCTTCCACCTGGGGTCATAGATTTAAAGAGTTGGAAGTAAGCCCAACTCCCTGCAATGCAGGTATCTCAAATAGATCATACATGACAGACGACCATCCAACCTCTGCTTAAAAACCTCCAAGGAAGGAGAATCCACCACCTCTCGTGAGAGTCTGTTCCACTGTTGAACTGCTCTTACTGTCAGAAAGTTCTTACTGAGGTTTATTCAGAATCTCATTTCTTGTAACTGGGACACATTGGTTTGGATCTCAGCCTCTGGAGCAGAGGAAAACAAACCTGCTCCATCCTCTATAGGACAACATGTAGATATTTGAAGATGGCTGTCCCATCTCCTCTCAGCCTCTCTACCAGGCCAAACATCCCCAATTCCCTCAACAGTTCTACATAAGGCTTGGTTTCCAGATCTTTGATTTTCTTGGCCGCCCTCCCGTGCACACGTTCCCAACTTGTCAATATCCTTTTTAAATGGTGGTGCCCAGAACTTGATACGGTACTCCAGGTATGATCTGACCAAAGCGGAATAGAGCGGTACTATGACTTCCCTTGATCTGGACACGAGACTTCTGTTGATGCAGCCTAGAATAGCATTACCTGCTTTTTTGTTTTGTTTTGTTTTGTTTTTGCTGCTGCTGCATCAAATGATTCACTTTTCACATGCACTACTGACAAGACTAGTGTCCCTTATCTTAGATTTGTGGAGCTGGTTCTTCCTGCCTAAGCGTAGAACCTTACTACTACTACTACTACTACTACTACTACTAATTTTCTTAATACCCTGCCCTCCCTGGCTGAAACCAGGTTCAGGGTGGCTAACACCAAATATATAATACATTAAAAACACAAAATCAAACAATTAGTTTAAAATACAATTCAAATCACATTTAAAAACAAAATAAAATGAAGTGGGAACCCACAAATCATAACCGTAGGGGTAAGGAATTAAAAGTTCACCAGGCCCGGCCACTCGTGCTGGTCCCATATGGGCCGATAGAAAGAACCAAGGAGACCACTTACTACCAGGGACCCATAGAAAGAAGGGGGTCAGACTGGGCCCAGACCAAAGGCCTGGCAGAACAGCTCCGTCTTGCAGGCCCTGTGGAAAAATGTCAAATCCCACCTTGGCTTCCCCTCCCTGTGTGCTGGACTAGGAGCTGGGAGACCCGGGTTCAAATCACCACTCGGCCATGAAGCCCTCTGGGTGACACGGGGTCAGTTGCGCTCTCTCAGCCTAACCTACTTCACAGAGTTGTGAGGATAAAATGGAGAGACGGAGAAGTGGGTACACCACCTTGCTTTCTTCGGAGAAAAGGTGTGATATAAATGTGATAGTAAAATAGTAGTGGTAATGCTACTGCTAATGAATTTGCAGTAATCACATTGTGTTCCTGGTGAAAGCAGCAGATGTTGAGCTTTCTGTATGCTGGACTGAGTGCAGCTTAAAGCCAAATCTTTAGTGTGTGCTTCTTTTACTTGTAAGAAATATCCCTCCCAAAGTGCACCTGTGCTCAGGAAGAAAATAGTCGGCACCAAATCTTAAGGAAGGTCCTTTCATCAGTTTCCTTTTAAGTGTCTGTATACATTATTTATTGCCTTTGTTGACAAACACCTCACCATAATGAGAAATCATGAAAACGCCGATAAAGCTGTCTTTAAAAGGTATCAACCCAATTTCCTAGAGTTGGGTGGTGGTGCACAGATTCCTCATGTCCCAGAAGTGGCCAACTAAGAAAAATGACCCTAACACAAAAGACAAGCTATCCTGGTATCTTCATTGTAATAAATTAGATAAGGTTTGGGGGAATGGGAACCCAAGCTATGCATTGTGAGAGTCCATGAAAAATAATCTTCATGTTTGATCCTGCTAGTTGCTAATCACATTGTATATGTTCCTCAGTTGTACACTACAGTGATACCTCGGGTTAAGAACTTCATTCGTTCTGGAGGTCTGTTCTTAACCAGAGGTACCACTTTAGCTAATTGGGCCTCCCACTGCCGCCACGCGATTTCTGTTCTCATCCTGAAGCAAAGTTTTTAACTCGAGGTACTATTTCTGGATTAACAGAGTCTGTAACCTGAAGCATCTGTAACCTGAGGGGTACCATTGTATACACTTTTCCCCTGCTTAAGTGGTTTGTAGTAAGATATGGGTAGAATTTGATAAGTTTTCCTCTTCTTTTTTTGTAGTGCTTTGTGCCAAGAACCTTGCAAAAAAAGATTTCTTCAGTAAGTAGTTCTTATACAATTTTCCATTTTTTTGTATGCACCTTAAGCTATTATATTGATGGTAGGCCCTTTTTTACTCTTTGGGTGTCATTTAATGGTAGTTTCTCAGGAGCCAGAGCCATAACTGTCTGAAAGTTATTTTGTACAGACTATGTAGCAGTGTGCTATGTGCTGCCCCTTCTCTGGTGAGCTAGTTTCCTAAAATTGGATCTTGACCCCGATAACCATGGACAAATAATTTAATTTCTGTCCACTCTTCCCTTCTTATTCCTCTAACTCAGGAATGGCAGTGTAAGGCCTGGTAAATATCTGCTCTTGTGACATGGCAGTATCAAGTCACAGTGAATTAACATGAGAATTGGCTTGCTGTTTCAAATGCACATGGTCAAACAGCCTCTTTCCTTGAAGACGCTTGGTGTGACAGATGGAAACTCATACAATGAGGACTTGGGAATGTTGCCTTATCTGTAACAATCCCTCACACATTTCATGGAACAGAGATGGGGAGCTTAACAGCCCTCCATCTACTATCAGTCCCATCCAAAATAGTCAGTGATCAGAAATGATGAGTTGTAGTCCACAGACTTTGTGCTCCTGTCCCTAAATTTCAGTTTACTAATGAAGTGCTATTCTATGGAACTGTTTACACATCATGCTTTGGGGGGATTCTTTCCCCCTACTTCCAAGTGGACAAAATCTTTTGCGGGGGAAAGCTTATGTTCTAAACACTGCTGCCAGTGCCTATAGTTTCATTCCCCCACCGCCCAGTGAAAGCAGTCTAGCTGTTGGGTAGCATTGTTCCTCCTGAATGGGTCTTCATGGTGATTTTTTTCTTTTGATTCTTTCCAGGGCTTCCTGACCCATTTGCAAAGGTGGTGGTGGACGGTTCTGGTCAGTGCCACTCAACTGACACTGTGAAGAACACGCTAGATCCCAAGTGGAACCAACACTATGATCTGTGAGTTATCTGTTCTGTGAAGGGTAAATCACAGAATGGGTGTCCAGTCTGAAAAAGAGAGAGACTATCTTATGTCCAGCCTTATGTTCATCTGTTTATTAATTTTGAAATTTTATACCTCACCTTTCTGCCTTATGGCTGGGCTTCAAGGTAGAGGTTTCTGAAATAGCATGTAAGAAGGCAGTGGTGACTGAAACAGGTATGGTGCTCCAACTGCTGCTCTTACAAGGTTCTGCAGTGACTGCATGAGAAAGTATCCCCTCCCACATAAGATTTTGTTCCTGGTGCTGGAGCACGTCCTCTTGGGAACCGGCAGGATATAGTCTATATGACTCCTGGCTTTTCCTAGCAGCTGTTGCAGGGGAAGAGTGCATGTCTGCTCCCCAGGCATGAGGGCTATGGAGTCATGGCTCTGTTGATAACTTGCAAGTCTTCACTCTCCCAGGCATGCATTGAAATCTAAATACTCCAGCCAGGGCCCAAAGGACTGTTTTAAGTGTGCCGAAGGGCTTGCACATGCCTGGTGGATTTTTGTTTTGTTTTTGTTTTTACTCTTCTTGAAGGAAAAGAGCCATATGTCATTTTGGAATATATTATTGAAAGTCCCTTCTGTTTCAGAAACGGCTTGCCATAAGGGTTTTTTACTTTTATTTTTAGAAACCCGATTGCTCTTGGGTGCAAAGAGTGAGTGACTCTTTGGAGCCTATCTATATACTGATAGCTTCACTTGTCCTGTCTAGTAAGATTAAAGCCACAGTGTATTGATGGAGTCACTCTGCCTCCCTCCTTGAATTCTGTCTCCATACCCTAATGAGCTCGCTCGGCGCTCCCCAGTTTGTAATGAGGTTGTCTGTAATTAACAAGAGCTGCTGCATTATCACTTTAGCACGCTGTGTAAAATTATAGCCATCTAATGAATAATTACGTTTCTATATTTGATAAAGTTGCGACGTGACCAATGAATTATTAAAATGAGCTCGGTTTTCATGGACATAAATGCTATGCCATAGCAAAGAATAAACCTCAACCAAGTATCTTTCTCAAACTGATTATCCTAGATATGTTGGGAAATCGGATTCTATCACCATCAGTGTCTGGAACCACAAGAAAATACACAAAAAGCAGGGAGCTGGCTTCCTGGGGTGTGTTCGACTCCTTTCCAATGCCATCAGTAGGCTAAAAGATACTGGATGTAAGCATGTAATACTTACTCAGTGTTTGCTGTGATTGACAGTGACTTGTGTCTGAGTACTGAATGTCGATTGCCAGCTGAGTACACTCTTGGGTCAAGTTTTTTTTCCAATTGTTCATTTGCAGACCAGCGTTTGGATCTATGCAAACTAAACCCCACAGATACCGATGCAGTACGAGGCCAGATAGTGGGTAAGAGGAAAACATTCCTGTCTGCATAGATAACAAAAATAGTATCTCTTTCCTTCAGAGCCTTGGATATAGAGAGGTTCTCAAGTTCAAAAGTACTTTATGTGATGCTCTCTTCAGGATTGGCAGCCTCATCCAGTTCTAACTGTGTCTGCCTGGTGCTGATTGGGGTTAGCCCCTTGGCATGTGCAAAACCTAAGAGTTGCTGGGTTCTAGGTTCTGAGCAAGCTTCAAGGTGTAGGCGTTACTCTAAGCTCAAGTGCTAGGGACTTTAAAAGTGTCTTCCCCACAGAAACTTCCCATCTTAAGATCTTTTTGTTGGAATGTCTCCTTTGTTGGAGACTCAAACCTAATCAAATATATGGAGAGTGCCCTCGCTCATGAATTCACTCCCATAGGAGACTTGCATAGCCCATTCACTTGTAGTTTTTAGAAAACAAAACTTTTAAAGTCACCTTGGGGCTTTTTAACATATGAAATGTTGTAGTATTGTGAGAATGTTCAGTGGCAGCTATAAAGCGGTAGACTTTATAATTGATAGTCTACTGCAGGCTTCTTCAACCTCGGCCCTCCAGATATTTTGAGACTATAATTCCCATCATCCCTGACCACTGGTCCTGCTAGCTAGGGATCATGGGAGTTGTAGGCCAAAAACATCTGGAGGGCCAAGGTTGAGGAAGCCTGCAGTAGACTATCAATTATTCCAGGGTGAGTAGCTTGTCAGATCTTTCACTCCAGCTGCTCTGAGACAGGAAATTTCTTTCAGTGAGAAGCATGTAAATTTTGGGGGGCAGTGATTGGCAACTGGCTTTGCCACTGGGTGGGATTTGTTTTGTCCAATGTTAGTATGGTGTTTAACTTGCAAGTGAAGTTGCTGCATTCTGACTTGGATTGCATGCTCAGCATTCTGTAGGCTGTTGCTCTGTCTTGCTGTCTGGAAAGCATGTTTGGAAAACCATGGATGTGAGAAACTGTCTTTTTCTGAAAGAAGAAATGCATAACAGGCAAAAAAAAGATGCTCCATTTTTGAATGCCGCCTAGTGGCAAATGTTCTGCTTTCCAACAGTTTTGAGAGGCAAATATCTGTTTATGCAGAATCCTTCACATTTTTATCCAAAGTAGAGTATTTCTTATTAGAAAAATATCAAAGCCTAGGTTATGTGTTATTTTTAATTTGTAGAAGTAGAAATAATTATTTGCACATTTAGCACATTTTGAATAGCAGAATTAGAGCGCAATCCTATGTATGTATACTCAGGAGTAAACCACAATGAATTCAGTGAGACTTAGTCTCATTTAAGGATTGTAGCCTTAAATGGCTGTTTTCTTAAGGAGTATCACATTATGATTTATGAATGACATTGTATCATCACAATATAAAAGTATAAGGCAATAGCCAACTAAGTCATACCCTGGGTGGACTCACTGAAGTCAACTGACGTAATTTAAGTCTACTGATTTCAGTGGGTCTGCTCTGAGTCTGTGTATTATCCATAATAACTCTAAAAACACCAATCAAAATATCTGGGGTGTTTACTGTTGTAAGGAGGGGTGAAATCTTGAATATGCACGTGGATTATTAAAAGGTGTAGGAATGCTTGCCAAATTGAATGAAGCCTCTCCATTTGTGCTCCTTGCATTTTAACGGGGGTTGAATAGGTTTTTGCATCTATGGCTTTTAATCATGGCTTTCATTTCTTTTTCTCATTCCAGTCAGCTTACAGACACGGGACAGGATAGGCACAGGAGGGTCTGTTGTAGATTGCAGGGGGCTGCTGGAGAATGAAGGGTAGGTATTTCATTTCCTAGTGGAATCCCCTGGATCTCCTGATTCATAGTCATCTTAGTTAAATGAATGAATAAGATCTGTATTTTTGTTCTGGAGCATGTTAATTGTTAAGTAAATTTTTTTAAAAAAATGGAAGGAGTCAAAATCTCATTGATTTTGTTAGCTAGGAGTTCATTCTTAAGGCCTGCAAGTGAAACACAAAATGGGGAGTAGCAATCGTGCTAATCAACCTTGGTCAACTGTAAAAAGCAGGGAAGGTTCACTCTGGAAGGGCTGCATCTTTGCCTTCATCCTGGTATAACTCACCCTGCTCTGCTCACAAGTGACTGTCTCCCCTTGTCACAATATTGAATCCAGAACGGAGGTTTCATGGCTGACTCCTGACAGAAGAGTATTGTGGCACAGAAAGCTGGAAGGCAAGTGTAGGAACTTTCTCCAGCCCCTTGTTAGAGGAGATCTGCTTAGTGCCTTCAAGACAGTCTTACCTTGACATAAGCCTTCTGAGACTGTCTTATTCAGTGATGATCTATGCTTGAAGTCCAGTTATTTCCCTGAATAAAATTCCCCCAACATTCTCTTAGGCTTGCGTGAAATTTTCTAACTTTATGGGGCTCCCTTATTTCAGAACGGTTTACGAAGACTCAGGACCTGGAAGGCCACTGAGCTGTTACATGGAGGAGCCAGCACCATACACAGACAGCACCGGAGCTGCTGGAGGAGGGAATTGTAGATTTGTGGAATCCCCCAGTCAGGACCAGACACTCCAGGTGCAGCGCTTACGGACTCCTGACGTGAGAGGCCATGTACAAACCCCCCAAAATAGGCCACATGGTCATCAGTCCCCATCGCCTGACCTGCCTGAAGGCTATGGTAAGAGGAGCAATCTCTGATACGTGTCCTAAGAAATTCTATTTGCTGCATTTGCATTCTCTTCAGGCCAGAGGAGACATTTTCATCCAGTGCAGGAAAGCAAAGTTGAAGATTGGGTTTTCAGAAAACTCATCTGGTCTGCAGAGAGGGTAGCTCTGAAATGTTGTTGACTGCATTTAAATCTTTGGTATGCAGTGGAGAGTTCAAGTGGTTGTGGGGTTGGGGTGTTCAGTATCTGTAGAGCTCCGTCTCCCAGTCCTTTCCCTTCTTGCCCTTAGTCTGCACAACTTATTTGCAGCAAGGAGTTTCTGCGCAACACTTTGGATCTCATCTGCTGCCATTATATTCCAAATTAAGTCATTTGAGAGAACATAGATTTCTTGCACAATTCTACCTTGATTGTGCAATGTTACTGACCCCCACCCTCAAACACAAGTACATATGCACACAGTAAAGGAAGTTAGAGAAAGTAGGGTCTGGTGAACTCCTAACCATCACTCTTTATTTTTGTACCTCTTTCATTCCGTGTGAAACTGGGACACTTGTCCAAGTGACACAGTTTAGTTTAAATACATTACAATATTATGTCTAGAGAAAACTCTTGTTCTAGGTTACTAAAGTGCAAACAGCTTTTAATTGACCAGCTTGGGCAGCTGTATTATTAGCAATATATCTTGCCTGCTTCAAGCATCTGTGGGCAACCTGCCATGTGGTTGCCCAAGTAGCAAAGGCCGAAGCAGTTTTACACTGGACAAGTGCAGAAGGTCCCAAGGGCATAGCAACCTGAACTCCTGCCTGTCTCCTGTGCAGTGCTGCTTTCTGCTCCCCAGCTTAGCCAGCCAGACCAAGGGGTGCAGGGAGTATGTGTTGCTGAAGTGGCACAGCCTCATGCCTCCCCATGCCTGCCCAAGGTTTAAAACCACCCTGTCAACTATATTCAGTTTTTTTCTTGGAACTCCCCTGGTCTGTCTCGCTAGTTGTAAGTTTCCCTTTTAAGCACATTTTCTGATTTCTTCATGAAGGTGTGGTTTGTTTTCCTTGGTTTTTCTTTTTGAGGTGGCAGGGTGAGTGAGTGGGTTTCATTATATACTGGTCTGTAGTCAACAGGTATAATGACAGCACTGTTGGTGTTATATTCTGTCATTTAGTGCCTGCTGGCAAGTATATATATATATATTTGGATCAGGGGCCTGGGATAACTAGTGGGAAGCAGAAAGGGAGTGTGGATGCTTTGCATGTTCAAAGGCAAATGAAATCATTTTAGTAGATGTGCAGTTTTTTTCGAGCCCGGTGCCCCCCAGTTGGCGCTCCATTGGTCACCCTGGCTGGGGCTGCTGGGAGATGTAGTCCAGCAACATTTGGAGGGCAGCAGGTTGTACAAAGCTGATGTAGCAGTTGCTCCCCAGAGTGCCAGATGCTTACACAGGGCATACACACATTCACTGGTAACTATTAGCTGTCTTCCGAAGGTTCATGTCTCTTCACCTCCTTCCCATCGCCCAGTAGATCTGTGTGAAAAAGCAAATGGCCTTGCAGAATGGAGATGGTTCCTTGAGAACCTTCTACAAAGGGAGCTGTGCATAGGGAGCCACAACATCCCATGTTCATAGTAATTGTTCATCTTAAAGCCTATGGAAATAATCGCGAACAAAGAAGTGTCTTTCTGGATCGATATGGGATGGTATTGATGAGGCGAACTGGAATTGGGTGGGTGACAAAAATGGTGAAGCTCTTTTTGTGAACATGTAAGCTGTATCAAGTATCTGATGCAGTTCTTGGTGTTGCTGTTTCTTTTTACTCATAACTAGGGCAAATAGTACATTTTAAGTAATGCTATATACAGCTGCTTTTAAGCATTAGCTGAGCTTTCGCAGATACTTTGTTGATGCGCAGTTTTTCCTTTGCACTGCTCACTGTAGCATCTTTTCCCTGTCTTTGTAGAACAAAGGACAACAGTACAGGGACAAGTTTACTTTTTACATACACAAACTGGTGTTAGCACATGGCACGACCCCAGGATACCAAGGTATGTATGGCAGTCTTGAGTTCATCTGGGTTTGGGCAGGTAGCTGTACCTGTGTTTGGGGGGGGGGGAATACACTTCAGATAGTTCCTTATAAAGCCTCATACTTAGGGGAAAATGTTCTTTCTATAAATGTTAGTTAGGGTTTGTTAACCAAAAATTGATGCCCTTTATCGTTCCCTCCCCCAGCACCTCAGAGTTCCTCATGTTTTCTTCTAAGATGAATGTTAGTGTTAAGCTTAAATATGTATGTTTTAATTGTTCTTTTGCTTTTCATAGAGACCTTAACAGTGTGAATTGTGATGAACTTGGACCTCTACCACCAGGTTGGGAAGTTAGAAGTACAGTGTCGGGAAGAATATATTTTGTAGATCATAATAATAGAACCACACAGTTCACAGACCCAAGACTGCATCACATCATGAAGTAAGAAACCAGGGTGTTGCCATGGGCTTCTGTGGCTCACAAGCGGAGCAAGCGCACTGGGGCTGCATGGGCAAAGAAAATGTCAGGACTAAAATAATTTGTTTTTCCCCAGAGAGGGATGTTGCAAGCTGATTCCTTCCAGCAAGGCCAAATGCTTGATGAATGTAGAGTAGAATCCAAAGAACAACGCCACATGCAAATGAGTTTTCACTGTGCCCCTCCCCCACTGCACTACATTCCAATTTACTTTTGAAACTGAGGGGGCTTTGATATGTGCTGATATGTAATAACGTAGCCGCCTGCTGCCTGCCTTTGACTGTCAGTGGCTGTTTGGGTCTCTTTCCCATCCTGTTTGATTTGAAGGTGCCAGGCTTTGCTATCCAACCCCGCCCAAGCCTTTATTTCATAAAATTTATATACTGCTCAATTGTAAAAAAACAGCAACCCTTCAAACCTTATATATCCCTTTGCCAGTGAGGTGCCCCCGCTTCTATTAAACAGTTCTCCAGGGCCGCCTTCCACCCATGCTTATTGCTTGCTCACTCACCTGCCTGCCAAATGTGCCTCAAATTGGATCGGTGCGGCTGCCTGTTGGTGGTCACGTGAACTGCTACATGACAACAGCCTTACACACACATACAAACACACCTGTATCTTCCTATATACATAAAAATGTGCTCTGCGTGGGTGGGTGGCTCATTTGATCTACATTATGAACACCTATGATGAAGGGAAAGTTTGTTTAATGCAAAAGCTTGCTTCCACGGTCTCAAACATATATTGGTCTGATGAAAACCATTGCTTCATTTTCATTTTAGTTTTTGATTTCTGAATAGCTGAGCTGAAGTTTCATTTAACCGCCTGCTTCTGTGTTCCATAGTGGACACAGGAGTATTTGTGCTTTTGAAATAAGTACAAAACTGCATGTCACATAATGAAGTAAGATTTGTTGAGTTTGTTGGCTCCAGTTGTTCATCATGTTACATGAGGGTTTTTGTAGTGGAACTATAGCTCTAAAAATGGACCTGGAGAAGTAGAGTTCCACTACTGCAAGTAAAGAAGTATGAATGCTAATATTATGGAAATATAAAAATATTTGATGCATGTTGCTATTGTCTTGAAAGCCAATATATGGTAGCATAAATGAGTTAAAGCTACCACAGGAGACACTGTTTTATTTGCTGCAACAGACTATACCTTTGTGTAATCAATTTCCTTATCTAGTTCTTTATAAGCTATGAAAAGTTTGTCTAATCTTGTTTCCTGATACTGATGTCTTTTATTTCATAAAATTTATACATCGCTTATTGTAAAAAAAACCTTCAAAATGGTTTACAAAAAGAATAAAACAGTAAAAAACGTTAATAAGCAATAATTCAAAGAATTAAAGCCAGCAGTAATTAAAAACAGATCAATCAATACACGCACCAGCGTTCCAGATACTGATGTCAAGAGACTATGTGGCTTCCCACTATAGTGGCAATCCTTCCTTCTTCATTCCCTTTTGAGAGTAATCTTCTCACCTTTCCCTCCAGTCACCAATGCCAACTAAAAGAACCCAACCAGCCTTTGCCAGTGCCGAGTGAGGGATCATTGGAAGACAGTGAGGAGTTGCCTGCCCAGAGATACGAGCGAGACTTGGTGCAGAAGCTAAAGATCCTCAGGCACGAGCTCTCCCTCCAGCAACCCCAAGCTGGCCACTGCCGCATCGAAGTATCGAGGGAAGAAATATTTGAGGTATGTCGATCTGTGTCTAAGATAGTGGGAGGTTTAGCCTTTCCGGTGCATCTAGGTAATGGCTTTGGATTTCTGCAGAAGCAGCTTATCATAAATGCTGCCCCTGTGAGGACTAAAGATATAATGAAAGCCATTAGAATGAATCACAAAATGAACCTAATGTCAAATGATGTTAAATTTGAGATAAAAAATCACTGTTCAGCATCTATGAGGAAGGTTTGCAATTCTAAACACAGCTAAAATTTCCTGAGGGCTATGACTTAAGCAGTGGTGCAAGAAGGGCACCTCTAGATATTCCCTAGATATGTGAACAGTAGCTACTGTTGAAAAAGTGTTCATTTCCTAAGAGTATACTTCTGTTTCTTACTACAGGAATCATACCGGCAAATAATGAAGATGAGGCCAAAAGATCTAAAGAAGAGACTGATGGTGAAATTTCGAGGAGAAGAAGGCTTGGATTATGGTGGAGTGGCAAGGTGAATGACAGGTTCTTAAAATGATGTGTACTGGGCAAAGGAAACCCTTTGCAGAGACCTCCAAATATTGCAGATAAAAATTCAAAGGAACATTTTATCAAACCCACGAATGATGGCAGCCTTAGCATGTAATGCTACAATTTGCCAAGGTTTGGCATTACAAGGGCCAGCCTTTACAAGCCTTGGGCTTGATCCAGCAGCATGGTCCTATTTGCCCCCTTTCCCCAAGCTGGGCAGGGGCTGTGCCTCTGCACCTTGTCCCCTCAACAGGCTGGAGCAGCAAGTGACCCCTTCTGCCCCCTGCCCTGCTTAAAATAATGGTGGCCTCGTTCCACCCAGGAGAAATGGCCTCTTAATAGCTAATGTGCAATGTCTGGCAGAAGAGGAAGCCTACTGAGACAGAAAGGTGGGGTGTTAATAAATGTAAGCATTGTTTTAAAAAATATCTAAATAGTAACAAATATTTAAATAGTAACAAAATAGTAACAAATCAACAAATCAAGAATTTCCTGACAGTAAGAGCTGTTCGACAGTGGAATTTGCTGCCAAGGAGTGTGGTGGAGTCTCCTTCTTTGGAGGTCTTTAAGCAGAGGCTTGACAACCATATGTCAGGAGTGGTCTGATGGTGGTTCCTGCTTGGCAGGAGGTTGGACTCGATGGCCCTTGTGGTCTCTTCCAACTCTATGATTCTATGATTCTAAGTTTTTGAATTTCCAGGGATTCAGAAAGATTAAAAGCCATGGAGATGTGAACATTGACAGCTTCTGCCTTTAAGACAGGTTCTGTGGTGTTTGAAAGCTTGTACGTTCTTGCTCTCCTCCATATGTCATATTTTAATGCCATTGCTCTTCAGAGCAACACAGAATTAAAGGTTTTAAAATTTAGTACTTCTCGATTTTGCCCTCACATTTGGAAGTTGTACCCAGTGGCTCTAGAATCCAGTGCTTTATGAAACTGTCTTCTGAATAACTAGACATACAATAGTCATTTCCTTCCTTCTAAATTAAAAATAATTTTCGGAAAGATGCCAGAAATCAAGAGTCCTATGTGTTCCTATAAAAGTATGTGCCACAGTGTTAGCCTTTAAGGCAGACTTTCTCAATCTCTGTCCCCAGATGTTGAATTACAACTTCTATCCTCCATAGCCAGCAGGGGCAGCAGTTAGGGATGAGGGGAGTGGTAGCCCAACAACATCTGGGAACCCCAAGTTGAGAAAGGACAGCATAATATATCTGCTTCTCTAAATTGCTTTAATAGTTTTTGAAGATGTTTTGCATTCTCTTTATCTAACTTGGATATAACCCTCTGGCATCTCATCTGAGGGTAGAGTAGACCCAGTGAAATGGACATAATTAACGTAGGTCCATTAATTTCAATGGAGCTACTGTGAGTAGAGCTTGGGCACAATCTTTTGCATTGTGCTGCTCCTGGTGATAGGTCTGTGTCTAATCCAGGGATCTGATTGTAATGCCGATTCCTCTCTTGCAACGGAGTTGGGAAGCTCTTCCAAGGGCTGAGTGTGCCAGTGACTAAAATTGCCCTGAGTAAGACTTTTCTTTTGTCTGACTCCAGTGATACATTCTCTGATCTTAAATTCTCTAGACAAAATTCTTGTTGTCTGGAGCGCTTCCCGTTTGACCTCTCCCTTGTCATCACTGGCGTGTTGCAAGAGTTTATCTTGTCTGTGCTTTATATCTGTCTAGACAGTTGCTGAATGCTCTAGCACAGCCTATTCAAATGCCTCCATTTAGCTTCAGGGGACCCATGTTGTGCAATAAACCCACATACAGTGTTACCCCAGGTAGAAACTCTCAACACATCATCACAGAAACCAGGCAGTCACCAAAGTATTTCCAGAAACTAAGTTCCTGTAGAATTCCCTTTGTTTAGCAGCTTCCTCTTCACCAGTCACATGATCAAAACTATCTGGAGTGTCCTTTTGTATCCTTTTAGTTGTGTTTACAAGAACAAATACGCACCCCTGGATAAAAGTCATATTGAAGAAAATTGTAGGTGTGCCTTATGGGGAATAAGATTTTATTTTGTGTGTGGAGAGAGAGAGATATATATACAATGATTTGGTAATGTTTACATTGTTAAGTTTTGATAACTTGCATTTCTGAAAATTACCGTATTTTTTGCTCTATAAGACTCACTTTTCCCCTCCTAAAAAGTAAGGGGAAATGTGTGTGCGTCTTATGGAGCGCATGCAGGCTGCACAGCTATCCCAGAAGCCAGAACAGCAAGAGGGATTGCTGCTTTCACTGCGCAGCAATCCCTCTTGCTGTTCTGGCTTCTGAGATTCAGAATATTTTTTTCATGTTTTCCTCCTCCAAAAACTAGGTGCGTCTTATGGTCTGGTGCATCTTATAGAGCGAAAAATACGGTACATGTTAAACAGAACTTACATTTGGATTATCTTGGAGGTGTTGTTTGCAAGTTGCTTTGTAGCAGTCGCTGGCTACAGACAATTAAAAAATCTAGAGACAGACACACAAAAGTGCAAAAAGATATGCAGTACCATTATATTGCTGTCTTCAGCTCTAATCAAGATTGTTTTGCTTAATCATATTAGGTAACCATCCTTCTATTGATTTTTAGGAGCTTGCTCTCATTTTGCTCCCAAAACAATATTTTAGAAACGTGTTAATTTACAGAATAGAAAACAAACTCTTACCTGACTTCCTATATAAACGTATGTGAGATTTTAGAGTTGGATCTCGAGAGTCATGTGGTCCAACCCCCTGCAAGGCAGGAATCTCAACTAAAGCATCCTTGACAGTCTTACGTCCAAACCAGCCCTTGTGGCTTCAATCCAAAACAAATCACTATCATTATCTGGAGCCAAGGTTTGTTCTTGGCTTTCCGGTCATGACTCATTTGGAAAGAAACCGTGAGTGCGACTTTGAGCGTAACACTGAGCTAGCTGGTCCATGGTTGTTTCCCCACAGACCAGCAGAAGTACACAGCAAGGTCTCTCAAGCTGTCTGCACCAGCATGCAGCTCACGGTCATTATGGTTTAAGCAAACGACACAGCTTGACAGAGCCAATGAAGCCAGCTTTAAAAGAATGCCCGGTTGTGTCTAATGGTGCATTCATAAAAGGATACTTGGTTATGGAAAGTGACCCAATTTTCTGTCCACTATAGTCACATTGAGTGTTAACCAAAGAGTTCTGTGAAACAAATGAGTGCTTGTACTCTTTTCTTTCCCAGTAGAAGTTGATCAAAGGAACAGGCTTGTCCTCATTTGCCTCCTTGTTTAGTCGTGTCCGACTCTTCGTGACCCCCTGGACCAGAGCACTCCAGGCACTCCTGTCTTCCACTGCCTCCCGCAGTTTGGTCAAACTCATGACCAGTTTGGTCAGACTCAAGGAGGCAAATTTGCCTCCTTACATTGCACCAAGTCTAGATTCTCTCCCACCCCCGACCCTCTTTTTTGTAGAAGTCACAATCTGTATCAAATGAGTAATGGATCCACACGTTACTGGGTGGGGTAAGCTTTAACTCCACCATCCAGCCTCTTCCCTAACATGTGTCTCTTGTCTGGCAGGGAGTGGTTGTACCTTCTGTGCCATGAAATGCTGAACCCTTATTATGGACTCTTCCAGTACTCCACGGATAACATTTATATGCTGCAAATAAATCCAGACTCCTCTATCAATCCTGTAAGTATTCTAGAAGCAAAGCAGGTGTGTGTATGCGGCTTAAATACAAGCTAATTCTCTGAAACCCTGGTAGTGGTATAGGGTCCAAACAGCAGCTAATCTGGTTCCATGAGACCAGTGTGGCTTTAGATTAAAACAGCCACTCCCACGCCATGTGGCAAATCACTTTTGTAATGTGGGAGTTTCAGAAGTATTTTGATGTGGGTCGACTCTCCCATTCAGGAAGGGAGATGAAAATGTTCACCGCTGCGGCATGCAGACTCTTGGGTATATTCAAGTAGCTCTTTGGATCTCAACCGTAAGCCCTTTGCAGATGTTCACTATATATTCACAGCGGGATCCAGCCTCTCACTATCCCTCACACCCTCACCTGCTGTTTGCACTTTCGATTTCATGTTTAGAGCACATAGGTCCAACCTTTGCATGCTGCACGCTTGGTTTTGTGATATACAAAATGCACTTTGCTCATTGTTTAAATAGGAGCCTTTATGCATCAAGTTGAATGTGCAAACAGTAGGGTGGGCTGGCTTGATTCTAATTTCCCAGTGCACATGCAGTTTGAACCACCTTTGCACAGTCCTGAGATTTCCCTTGCTTGTGGTATTATGTGAGTCTACCTATCTCTGTTACTTTTTCAGTTAACACCAAATAGACAAGTGAAGGTAAGTGTGCCTATCATAACCGAGGAGAAGCACCGGTGGCTTGTAATGGACTAATTTTGTAGAACCTCAACTTACCCATTAAAGGAATAATTAAAACTTCGTTTGTTAATTACCTTGTCAGTTCCACACTAAACCCTCATTGCATAGTTTTGCCCCTTAGAAGATCCACTGCATGTTAACAACTTCAAACACACATACCCACACACGCCTTGCAGAACTGATTACATCTCCATTCTGTCCAAAACCCATATTATTTTTCAGCCTCACAAAGTTCAGGGTGGTATTTGGTGCAGATTGGTTGCCCAGGTAAACAGTTGGTTGCCTGGAAAGAATTTGGCAAATTACAACAGTTTTACACATATTTGATTTCAAGCTAAAGGAGGGTAGTTGTAGCTTGAGTATTATTAATTATTATTATTATTATTATTATTATTATTATTATTATTCCTTTGTACACCCTAAGGTCCCAGGGTAGGTTGCAACAATTTAAAATACAACATTATGCATTATGAATGCATCATGTGTTACTGGCACTGATAGAAATGACCTCATATATACTCATGACAAACAGCCTGTCTTCCTCTAGCCCAAGCAGCACATGTGTATTGAAAGCCTTGGGGTTAGCAAGATTAGCATATGTACAAAAACTTTAAGGAAAACCTTTGAAGGGGGATGAGAAGGCCCATACAGAGAAGTGAGTCATCTCAGTGGCTGCAGAAGGCTCCATATCTGTTGTAGGGAGAATGGAAAGCTTGGGAAGGAGAGTGACATGGAGTATCTTAGAAAAGGGCCTAGTTGGTTTTGTTGAACCTTGAATGGCACAAGCATATGCTATGCTGCAACATTTTGTTTCAGGTCTCTGTTGTTTTGCATGGAGAGAGATTGTACAATAGCCTTCCCAAGCAAACGTTGATTGGGCCTAAGTGCCTGCTTTTAACTGCATTGGCTCAAGTAGATTGGCTTTTAACATGAATCACCATGTTTGTGGCTAATGATCTGATGGTCACAAGCCTGTAGTGCAGTATGGTAGGACTGTGGTCTCGAGACTGAATGCATTTAGTCAGCTGTGTTAAGTATATGTAACATTGAATTCTGTGCAAATTGATTAATTTCTCATCCAGAGGGCTTGAGATCATTAAGCGAAACTTTCATTGAACTAGGAAATGGCTGAAGGCATAAGTCTAGCCACAAGATGTCAGCATTGGGCTTCTCTTCCAGATAATGAGTCTCTTCGATGTTTCTCGTAGGATCATCTGTCTTACTTCCACTTTGTTGGTCGGATAATGGGTCTGGCTGTGTTCCATGGACACTACATCAACGGAGGTTTCACCGTTCCTTTCTACAAACAGCTGCTGGGCAAACCCATCCAGTTATCTGATCTGGAATCAGTCGACCCAGAACTACACAAGAGTTTAGTTTGGATTCTGTAAGTATTGCCTACGCAGTTGAAAGCTTTTTAAAAAGACTAGGGTGAGCGGAAGCAGCTCCACATAGTAGGACTTTGCAGCCCCTCAAAGTCACTGTTCGTCTACATAGTCCTCTACCATCGCTTGGGTGTGTAGACCCATCAGAATCTCTAGTGCTGTCCAGCAAAACAAAGGTAGAGTTTGATTGTAAAAGACGCTAGATCAACTCCTAATAAATAGTTTGGATTCTTCCTGCCATAATGTTTACTTAAGAAGAATGTTTTGTGCGCCCTGGAGAGTACAGAAATGACTTGCAGTCTTTGCCTTGTTGACAGAGAGAATGATATCACTCCGGTTCTGGACCATACTTTCTGCGTGGAGCACAACGCTTTTGGCAGGATTCTGCAACATGAGCTCAAACCAAATGGAAGAAATGTTTCTGTTACAGAGGAGAACAAGAAAGAATATGTGAGGTACCACCAGAGGAGGTTAAATGTTATCTTCTCATAATGCAGAGGTGGTAGTGGTCAGTCTCAGTTTCTCTGTCTCTCTCCCCACTCCTTGACCTGCACCAGTTTGTGTGTTCCGAACATTTCAGTTCTGTAGTGCAACTGTGGGTAGCCTTGACTAATGCCACACAGTTGCTACTGAAGCTGTAGGCCAGAGGTGGTCTTGATGGGTCTTGCAGTGTATTTTGCAGAATACATTTCTCATCTTGTACCACTCGGTGTTCCTCTTTGTGGCTGTGCCTTTCATCTGCTCTGCCTCTTTCTCCCTATAGTTGTATGCAGCTTGTTGCTAGAATCAACACAGTATTTGTAACTGGTCACGGATGTCCAAATTGGATGATGACTTTACTCAGATCTGCCTCCTTTAGGTGGTGGGAATTGGCAGCATAATTGGGGCCTGCAGTGCCATGCATCTTCCCCATTTACATGTCTTAAGAAAGCTGCACTGACACATGGACCCCAGTGGTGCTGGAGATTGGGCAGGCATTCTGCCCACCATGCACAGGGATGAGATCCCTGCAAAAAATATTGTTTGCTCCTCCCAAAGTATTCCTCGTTTGGGAGTTCCCAGGGAAAAAATTGCAACTTCTTGAGTGTACCTATTTTGTTGCAAGTTATATTTCACTTGAAGACTTCTGCCCTCAGTTCTCACTTTGGATTTGCTCCCTGTCCCCAGGTTGTACGTTAACTGGCGGTTCATGAGAGGAATTGAGGCCCAGTTCCTGGCTCTTCAGAAAGGCTTTAATGAACTTATTCCTCAACACCTACTGAAGCCTTTTGACCAGAAGGAGCTTGAGGTATTGCATCCTTTTCTCCATTCAAATTACGTTGTGGTTCGTGTGTTCCGTTAAGTGCCCCGGGGGTGGGGTGGGGAGGAATCCCCCTTTTCATATTAAATGGGACAGTTTTACCTGAAGCTGCTAGGCATGCTAAGCCTGCTCTTTGCTCCTCACTACTGTTTAAAGAACCCTGATGTTCTACGTGCACCCATCAGAAAAGATAGTTCAGTGGCTGGTTTTGCACATCAACAAAATGCAGGAAAAGGATATGCAAACTCCAGCCTCCAAAGCTAGACTGAGCTGGGTGAGGACAAAACTATCTCCCCAGGATAATAAAAAACCAGATGTTGGGGCACCATTAGGAAAGTGGAACCTTTTTGTATTGGCTGACATACCTTCATGATCTCCAGGTGTGCATAGCAATTTGATGGCTTTGAGTGGTCGACTCATCTCATTGTCAATACAGATTAACCAAACAGCTATTTTTTGTGACCTATTCTTTGTTAAAAAATTATCGATCACTTAGGAAGATCCACTGGGTCAAAACGTTTCTGATCTCAAGGCAGTATCTATTTTTCATTTCTCACAGCAGTTTGATGTTCAGTTATTATTGTAGTTTGGTGGTATTACTTGTATTTTAGTAATAGTTGGATGGTGCCTTGTACACCTCCTTCCAGCAACTCCTGCAGCCAAGCTGGTGCCAAATGTATTGCTCTGCTTTCCTTTGGACCACATCAGTGAGGCCAAGAGCGGAGTCTTCTTGTTTGGCCAGCCCAGAATCCCCAGACACACTGCCCAAGCTTGTGCCCTGGGAAAGTTGCTTAGGTGCTGCTAATACAGTGGTTTGACTTCACCCCCCAAAGCCCCCCCTATTCTCTCTTGAGATAAATGGATGTCAACAACAATACAACAACAAGTAATCAGCACATAAAAGGTTTGGCCAGTCCTATATCTAGGAGGAAATGAAATTCAATAACCTAGGAAAGACAGTTAACTGTGGAATTAAATGGTGTGCATAGTGGATACAGAGATTTCTGTTTGTGTGTAAAAGGTAAAGGTAAAGGTGCCTCTGACCGTTAGATCCACTCGCAAACGACTCTGGGGTTGCAGCACTCATCTCGCTCTACAGGCCGAGGAGCCAACATTTGTCCGCAGACAGTTTTTCCGGGTCATGTGGCCAGCATGACTCAGCCGCTTCTGGCAAACCAGAGCAACACATGGAAACGGCATTTACCCTCCCTCCGGAGCGGTACCTATTTATCTACTTGCACTTTGACATGCTTTTGAACTGCTAGGTTGGCAGGAGCTGGGTCCGAGCAACGGGAGCTCACCCTGTCGTGGGGATTCGAACCGCCGACCTTCTGATCGGCAAGTCCTAGGCTCTGTGGTTTAACCCACAGCACCACCCGCGTCCAAGTTGTAAATACTTGTGCACTCTGCGGCAGAAGGTGTGAATGTGTGACATGTGTGATTTGTACGGTGCCTTTCCACACACAGAGAGAACAGTATATCACAAAATCAAGAGTCGCATGACAATTTCACAATAACAGAAATAATAAAAGAGCAGCACAGTAGCCAGTAAAACAGCATACAGCTCACCCACCCACATTTCAAATCTATAAACGTTCTGCCCCTTACATTGTGTATTTCTGATCCATCAGCTCATCATAGGTGGCTTGGATAAGATCGACTTGAATGACTGGAAGTCCAACACACGCCTGAAGCACTGCATGGGAGACAGCAATATTGTCAAGTGGTTCTGGCAAGCGGTGGAAGCCTTTGATGAGGAGAGAAGGGCCAGGCTGCTGCAGTTTGTGACGGGCTCCACGCGGGTTCCCCTCCAGGGTTTCAAGGCTTTGCAAGGTGACTGATAGGGGTGCTGAGTTAGCACGCTTGTGCAGAGGGCTGCCCATGGCGCGCCCAGTTAACCTGCCACCAGTTCCTCCTTGATGATTCTGCCCTTTGTTAGCTATACCATGAATTGTCCCATCTGTACCACATGGAATTGCCTTATATTGGAGCCGTTGGTACCTCTAGTCCAATACTGTCTGCTCATAACAGGCAGCAACCTTCCAGTGTCTTGGGCAAAGGGTGTGTGTGCTCACTCCCATTTCCTTTCTCTCTAGACTCGGTGGCCTGTGTGTATGTGTGCACATGCACACCTCTGTGCTTAGGATCTGTGACTTCCCAATCTCTCCCTTGCGGCTGTCAGGGTTTATACATGTCAGAAATGACTAGTGTGCTCATAGTTGTGTTTTTGAAGGGCCTTAACTAGAATGTCTGTTTGCAAGGTTCTACAGGCGCCGCAGGACCCAGGCTCTTCACTATCCACCTGATAGATGCAAATACAGACAACCTTCCAAAAGCTCATACTTGGTAAGGCTGCTTTTCTGCCCACCCAGCTGTGGTGAAGTGTGCCTGTGCGAATGTGCCCAGATGAAACAGCAAAGCTTTACCAAAAGTAAAATGTGTTGTAGTGATGTTTGGTGTACATCAGGAAACTTAAGGGAAAACCTTCCCTTGTTATTAGGTGGTTGGAATGAAAGTTAAAGAGTGATTAGAGCTATTTTGGTCAAAGTTAAATCATACTCACATACAGCAAAGTACTGTTAAAACATTCATGAATGGTGGAGGCAGCAGTCTATGGATTCTAAATGTTTTTAATTCCATGTTTTATATGGCACAGTAGAAAAAGAATCAATTAATGTTGGAAGCTGTATGAGCAAAGACCCCATTCAGCTAATTACACCCTCTTTTGACTAACAGTTTGCAGATGTAAGGGCCGAAGTAAATGATGCATGTTAATGCTTGTGGCAGCTAATCCTCTGTTCTTTAATAAAAAGAGGCTGCTTTGAACAAGCCCAGTTTAGAATGGAGAAGCAGCCAGGTGCCAGAAAGGGTGCCTCGCTTTCTCCTCACTGTCCCCCTTTCTGCTCCATAGCCACCTCTCTTCTCCCTCCCACCCCCACTGCTTTGCACCCGTGGGACTTGTAGTCCCAAACTTCCCATTGGCACCAGGTTGGGGGAGGCAGCCACACCGTAGAGAAAACAGCAAGCTCCCATTGGAAGCAAACATGCCTCCCTGTTTACTGCTGGCTGGCTTCTCATTGGGCCATCAGCTGTTTCAATTTCTGTGATCCCGGAAATGCTTTGAAATAATGTATTAGTGAAGGTTGGCATCTTTCCTGGCAAACTATTAACTGCTAAACATTAGAAAAAGCCAGAATTCTGTTACAGTTCCTCGTAGCAATACAGCAGATACAAATGGCCAAACCAAAACACCAGCCTGAAGAGTTGCATTTTGAGCTGGGGGTGTCAGCAGGGCCCTAACGCCAATCTCTTGCCTTCCGCAGCTTTAACCGAATTGACATTCCGCCTTATGAGTCCTACGAGAAGCTTTATGAGAAGCTGCTGACAGCTGTGGAAGAGACATGTGGGTTTGCAGTGGAGTGATTGGGCAACCAAAGGAAACAGATACTACTAGCTCATGGACCACCAAATCAAAAAGCTGTAAGAAGAAGCTTGCTGTGAACTTCTTTTGTCCAAAGCATTGCGACGCTTGACAACTGGGGGAGTGGAGGCTGCTTCCTCTCCTTCCTTCCTGTGGTGGTGTTGGGGGGGGGCTTTTGTTGGGGGTTCCCAACCATACTTTCCTCCCCTTTGTTACAAGAATTCCCCCTCCCCATTTTTTCCCCATGTCCCATGAAACAAAAGGCAGCCAGGTTCAGCATTTGGTTTTGGTTACCCAAGATATTCTGCTAGACTCGTAACACATATTGTGATAAGGTCAATGACCTGTGGTCTTTTTTTATAGGAGTATCAAACTGTAGTTGAGTATCTTGAGATTGGTTTGCTGAGGACTTTTCAACTGGTAGGTGTACCTGGATGTTTTGTCTTAATGCAGTCCTGAGCCCTTGTAGCATCCAGAAGCATCCTATGGAAATGAGACTGGCACCGGGATTCCAAATTGCACATTTCAGAATACCCCTTAAAGAACAGTTAGCAGGAAACGGCTCCGTAGGCGCAGACAGCTGAAGGTTATTCCTTGAGAGGGAGCTTTTTGTCCAAATGTGGTGGCTTGGCTCTTAAGAGAGAGGAACCCAGAGGAGTCCAAGCCATCTTGAATTGGGAGGTAAGTTTTCATTCTGGATGCTTTGTACATGAGACAGATTTGTTCTGTGGACTTGCTTCCCTTCTGTGTGTGATTGAAGGCTTGTGTTAGAGAATGTGGCAGTGGGGAATGGGCCACATTGTCAGCAGCCTGAAAAAGTTTTCTCCTGACATTGTTTTTTCAGATTCTTTTTTTTTTTTTTACTTGAAACTGCAGAAATTCTTTTAAGAGGAAATAGCTAAAAGCAAAACTAATGGAACCAAGTTCCGTCGTTGAGCCACTGGGAGTGGAAAATGGCTCTGTTGAAAGATGAATATATAATAAAGATCTAACACGGGGGTTTTAAGCCTACAGATACTGAGTAACCCAGAGTACTGCTTTCAAACTCTTCTCCACCCTGACTTTCATATATCTGAAGCTAATGTTCAAGGTTGGTGTCAAGTGATTGGTTTCACACAGCTTCTCAAATGCAGGAGAATCAGCCCTGTCGGGTTAACCAAATCAAACAGGTTTTTCAGTTTCCACAACAAGAAACAAGGCAGTGTTTTTAACAACATAACATTTTCTTGGCAAAAAGGTCAACTAGTAATCAGTTGTGATTCAGTTCATAAGACTCCCCCCCCCAATATATATATTAAAATTGTTTTAAGCAAAGATGCATATTAACCGTTACTTTGGACAAGTAAGGACATTGGGGTTCAGCCATGGGTCAAATGGTTCTTTTACCTACAAGGATATTTCTGTTGTTCATTTTTATTTTTATTTTTAAAACATTGAATTTGATAATAGCTTTAAACTGTGATATGACAGATTTAAGTTAGATATCTGTCAGAGTCCTAAAATCTTTCTTTCCTGTTGTTAACCGTATTTTTTTTTTTGTGATGGACACATGAGGATTATATTTGAGAAAGGAATTCTTTTTATTTTGTGTTTTTTGCACCATGTGGCTAAGTGTTGGATTTTTTAGGTGAGCTAAGGTTTAACTTGAAATTGCCTTTTGAATCCAGGCGCACTTAAGGGACCAGTTAGCTGCAGCTAAGTTATTTAGGAAGGGAAGTGTATCAAGGAGGTTTGAGGGATTTCGGATTCACATATTTGGTTAAGCATCTTTGTAGTACTCTGGATAATAGAAATCTCATGATCTTGCCAAATGTCTATGGAGATCAGAAGTTGTTATTGGACCCATTAGCCCTGTCAGTGGAATTTGAATGCACAAGGTTTCGTAGAGATAGGAATGTCACACGATAGGAATGTCACACAAAAAGGTTTTCACAAGTCATTTCCATGCAAATCTGAGGGGGTGGAAGTGAAAGGTCTTCCCTGAGCACAGAGGCTGAACAGGTTGCCCATGTGAGATTAGCAACAGTTAGCAATGGCGACTGTTCACCTGGAGGTGAATCTTAATGTGACTCTTGCCATGTGGTTTCAGCTTCTGTGCGGTTGGAGCCCACACCATGCCAACAACATTTGAGATGGAGAAGTAAGCGAGCAGGTGGCCACAGATGTGGCAGGCATGCTCCGAGGGCAGCATGAACATTGGCCCCGAGTCCGTGTTCAGGCCCTGAGCACATGGCACCCCTGTGATAATAGTGCAAAAGATTGGGGGACTTCTATCTCCAGGATATTCTTTACATTTCCCATTTTGTGTCACTGTTCCAACACCCAAGAGCCCAAACAGACTGTTTGCTGCATCTTAGCTTGAGGCAGCAGCAGCAGCAGCAGGGATCAAAGGAAAAAAGTAGACCAAAGGTTTTTTCCCCCAGGGTGCTGGCTAGAGCAGCACAGACCACTTGCTTCTGCTCAGGCTGAAACTTCCACATCTCCTCCCTGAACAAGAGGGGGGTATAAAATATAAGTGGGAAAGTGGGATTCTTGCTGCTACAATCTGCTGAGCTTCAGCACAGTCTTTGCTGAAAGCTTTTTAGCAGTCGAACCATCCAAAGGACACACAACAGACTTGATGGTTTTATATTTTCCCTGCAGTGGTCTCTTGGTAGATTCAGGCCCTCCGGGCTTGCAGCAAGTCCGTGGAAGTCTACCTAAGGCAGATGGAGGTGGTGAAGGGAACAGGAAGTTTCCTGCTCTTACACAACTGACTTGCCGGCAGTACACCTTTCCCCTCTCCCCCATGCAGGAGGTGGTGAAAGGGCTATTTCAGTTGAGACAGAGGAACAAGAGCAGGGCTACGTGCTTCCTCTTCCCCCAAGCAGCTTATCACATCCAAAGTCTCCTTTAATCTAAAATCTCCAGTATGTCTAGCAGTGTAGGTCAGTGATGCAAATCTGGTTTTTTGTTTGTTTGTTTGCTCTTTTGTTTAGTTGCCCTGAAATGCATCATCCTTCGTTTATGCACTCAGGGATGTAGGAAATTGCCACTCCTTTTGTGTTACGAATTGGAAAGGTATGAGTGAGTAGCCCAAGGTCTAACCTTGACATATTGGAGCAACTTTTTGTTTCTGAAGAGGCTGCTTGTTCAGCATGGGGTGTGGTTTATGAAACCTCAACTATCATTCAGACGCCTCTTCCCCCCACTTCCTTAGTCCATTGCCCAGTATACTACTACACTGTAGAGCACAGAAAGTTTTCCAGAAATGCAGTACATATTTGTTCTTACTCAGTTAACTTTTTTTTTGTTCCTCAACCACTTTATAATGTATTTTTTAACTTATTATTTTGTAACGTCTTGTTTTTAAGTATTGCTGCTACTCCTTGTTACTCTTCTCACCATTTTTATTGCGAATTTTATTTTGTGAAAAAGTTGTACACTAATGTTCTTCATTTTATGTCTAAATCAAAGTATTTAAAGAAATACTAGTTCTATTTAACGTGGTTATGGAGCCAGCTGGAATAAACCGTGATTGTATAGCAGGCTGGGCCCAGGAGGTCATGTTCATTTTTGTTACATATGCAATAAACTCTCACAACTTTAAATTTGTGTAAAATCTTTTAAAATGTTTCCACTGGTGTGTTAGATGCACCAGAAATGTAATACTAATCATTTTAGCTTTCACTGTGACTAGGAAGCTACCTTAGGCCAGGTAAGATTATTTGTTCCTTTTGACCAGGGCAAGTCACCTGGAGCTCTCCAGCTGTTGCTCACCTGCATGGTCCTTTGTCATTGGGTGTGGTAACTGGGGCTGGTGGGAACTGGGTCCCCACAACACCTGGAAGGTGCCATGATGGCTTTCCCTGATCTAGGAAAGTATTGTCCACTCTTTCCCACCACCTGCCCTGCAGATCCTTTTAACTAGAGGAGCCTGGCACTGAATACAGGACCTCTAGCATGCAAAGCATTTTTCTTTGTCATTTAAGTCTGGCCCCTTTTTATATAGCATCTTGCCTGCTCACCTGTGAGAAGGAACATCCTTCTAAAATGTGTGTGGGGTCAGGAAAGCCAGTTTTGTTTCGTTTTTTAAAAAAGAAACTGTGGATAGATTTGCAATCTGGCTCCCATGCTCTCCTTCCCAAAAGCATCCTGCCACACGATGGCTGCCCTGAACATTTCCTCCCTGCTTGGAAGCAAAGGGGGATGTGGACTTATAACCGAGATGCGCCAGAGCCACGTGCTCTTCCAAAACCTGACTTATGGGCACATGCAGAGTAATGATGGTGCTCCTTCCTGGACGGCAGAGTCATTAATACTCCTGATGGATGTTCTCTTTTTCTTTCGGGCTTGGAGGAACAGAAGGTCTTGGCCTGCCTTCTCGCTGGTTCTTCTCCTTCCTTGGATAGAACAAAGAGTGCCATTGTGCCCAGGTTGAGACTGCAGGCCTTGCAAAGCTTGTCCTGAGCAGAAGCACTTGCATGACAGTGGCGTGCTGACGGATCGACTTGGACAAAGCTTGCCTGTCCGGCTGCTTGCCTGCAACCATTACTTTCCCTTCCCCGACTCCACATGTGCTCTCCTGGAAGGTTTTTGCTTGCACACTGGACACGTGAGCTGGATGGGTTGCACGTGTCTTTTCCTAAGAGCACCGTCTCCAACCTGCCAGCTCCGGCAATTTCCCTCACGTTGATTTGCCTTTGTGTTGGTCCCATAACCCCTGTGAATTGCAGAGGATCCTGGGGAGATTACAAAGATGCTTGCTCAGGGCATCAGCTCAGCTTGTTGGCAGGGCTGGCTCAAGGTGGGTGGGGGGCTCGCCAAGTGACCTTAGCAGGGACCCCTCTTGCTGTGATGGTGCCCAGCCACAGGTTTAACTAGTCATATACTCCAACATCTCTACGATGAAAACAGGGACGCCCTAAGGAAAAGTGGGACTTTCCGAGATCAAATCAGAAATTGTCTTCTGTAAATCTGGGACTGTCCCTGGAAAACAGGGACCCTTGGTGGGTCTGTAGTGGAGTGTGGCTGTTTTTAATTTCTTACAGTGCCTGTTGCAATGTGATATTGGGGCCATTGCAGGACAGTAGAACGGCCACAGGCTGCTCCCATCACCAGGGAAGTCACTGCATGCATCAGTGTTGGTGGGCCTTACTGGGACCCCAGCAGCTAATCCCTGCTGGTTACTGACACCAGGCCTGGAGGTTGGGCGTCACTAGCAATCTCCTTGTTTTCCTCCTGCCGGCTGGTGAAGATTTTTCTATTCCAACAGGCCTTTGGGAACTGACTGCTTTTGAGGAAAAGGCTGGTGCTGTGTTTTAATTCTATTAGTGCTTTAATTACACTTTAATGATTGTCTTCTCTTACATTTTTATCTTGCTGTATTTTATCTGTGTTAGCTTCCATGTGTTGGAGGAAAGGTGGGATATTATTAATAATCATAGTATCAACCCCCCCATGTTAAAAGTGTGGCACTTACTGTTACAACTTCATGCTAGGTACCTGCACCTTTTTTTCTTTAAAAAACCTCCCAATGATAATAATAATTTACTTTTTAAAAGTTTTATTGAAGTTTTCAGCAGAAAGAGAAGAACAGAAATAAATAGGAACAACAAAACAATAAATTATTAAATCCATGTGCGCAGCGGGCATCTGCGTCACCCGGCTGAGCTGATTCAGAAAAACATTTGACTCTGCAGGAGACCACAGCAGGTGAAGACTTGGCAGAGAGAGAAAAAGGCTAATGACATGGCATGTAATTTCAATCAGCAAGAACTTCTGCTTTCCCAGCAGCCATCCATCAGTACAAGGAAAAGCACTTATGGGTGCTAGGGAAATTCTGCTTTTCTCAGATAAGGAATTGGTGCATGCAAAGAATAAGAACCGGTCATCCTTTCCAGGAAAGAGGAAAGGGGGCTCCCCTCCATGCTGGCCATGTAAACCCAAAACACATAAGCTGGATTCCATTTTCTTTCATTTCATTTGTACCCCCACCTTCCCCCAAGGAGCTCAAGGCCACAGATCTGATTCTTTTCCCCACCCTGGGCCTGTCTTGTCTCTATCTACTCTCTCCATGGCATGTATAATTTTTTGAACTTAGGATCATAGAATTGTAGGGTTGGAAGGGATCACGGGGTCATCTAGTCCAACCCCCTGCAATGCAGGAATCCTTTTGCACAGCAAGGGACATGAATCCACAACCCTGACATTAAGAGTCTTTACTGCCTCTTGCCTTTTCTCTAAGCGAGAAAATCCCAAACGCAGCAACCTTTCTTTATAGCGGGTATGCAAAACAACTGCTCTTTATATGGGGCAAGGTGCATCTTGGCTTTTGTATTGACACAAAGCTGTCGTTGGACATGGTGATTTTCAGAGTGCAAGGGGTCAGGCCATGAGTCCTGAGGAGCCTTAACCATCTGAAATCAGCCACAGGGAAATGGAAGCAGGAAAGAATAGGCGGAGGCTTTGCACGGCACGTTCTCAGGCAAGCGGAGTTTCCCCAGGGCATGTAAACACAGTGCGATTGTTTCAGTTACACGTGCTGAGACTCTGCCTGTATAGCCAAGGCACAATAGGCCATGGGAACTTGGGCGCTGAGCCAGAGACTTCACTGAACTACATGGTTTTGAAGGACCTGCATGGTGGCATCTCAGGGACTGGGAGGGAGACAGTACCAGACAGCGAAGGAGAAAGAGCAGCAGCTTCTGATCGTATTCTGCCACGTGTCACCAAACCTGTCTGGGATCCCTTTCCATCAAACAGGGCACATTGCTGCTGAACGTGCATCGTTTCCCTGACCAAACTGATCGCCCGCCTGAAGCCTCGGAGATGAGGGGATACTGGGCTCCCACTCCAGCTGCTGTTGGACTACAGTTCCCATCAGCCCTGATCATTGGCTGGTGCTGATGGGAGTTTGTAGCCTGGCAGCAGCTGGTGGAGGGGCAGCACAGACTCCCCATCCCTGTCTTCAAACAGTTCTAATGCGCTCCTGTAGCCCCATGCAGTGTGTGGGTCACAGAGGAATGCATGTGGACTGGCTGCAGTGTGGTGCCAGTTCCTATTTCTGAGCCTACCTCACAGGGTGGTTGCAAAGCTTAAATGGGCAAGGGGAGGACTATGACGACACCGCTTCTTGGATGAAGTATGGGATGAAAATCTGATGCACCAAGGAAAACACAATTCAGCAACTTCAAATCATGGAAACTTGCATGCATTTGGGCTTGCACACAGGCGCTCAATTTGCTTCTGCTTGTAAAGGATGTGGCCTTGTGCTATCTTATTTGGAGGTAAATCCCATAATAGACCATGGTGGGGCTGAGGTTTTGACCCATGATTATTCGGTCACACGCACACAGACATCCCATTCTCCCCTTAGATTTTCCTAGGCACACACTGTCAAATTCTATGCTTATGAAGGCCTTTTGCACAAACAACTGTCCACACATCACTGTCCAAACGTTCCAGATCTGGGGGTTGCCTGATCTGGACGGTTATTTTGTGTGGGTTTCTGTAGCTCCCAGCAGCCAATCAAGTAGGGAAATTTGGCACAGGACGGGGCTTCTTCCCTCAAGGCTGGTCGAGTGGCTGAACGCTTGTCCCCCTGCCTGGCCTGCCTCCTCCTCCCTTTTTCACAAGAAGACTTCCTTGTTGCCGATTCCCTGCATCTGAGCCACGGCCAAGCTCTCTGTGTACGTCTGGCTTCCAGACCACACTGATTCCCCCGAGGAACCCCTCTTGGGCTTGACCTTGATGAGGACAAGGGCGTTCCTCTGCCGACCCCTTAAGTACTCCTTGTAGTTCTTGGAGAGCAGCGTGTAGAGGAAAGGGTTGATGCAGCTGTTGCTGTAAGCTAGGCAGGTCACGAAAAAGTTGATGCAGGCCACTGTGGTGTTTGCAAGGCTGCCTGGCTGGCGGCGATAGACGCTGAGCAGCTGCCAGAGCCAAAAGGGAATGAAGCAAGCCCAGTAGGCAAGGATGATGCTAAATATCATGTACAGGACCTTCTGCCGAGAGCACCTCTTCATGGCCTTGGCACTGAAGACGGATGCCTGAGACCTCCAGTAGGTCCTCGCCAGCTTGATGTACAAGTAGCAGATGACTAGGCCAGGGGCCAAGATGCTGGTGATGAAGAGGACAGTGAGGTAGACTTTGTAGGCCCCCATCTGCCAAGTAGGGTGGCACATGCGCTTGGTCACTCCTCCTTGGCTGCTCGTCCGGAGGTCGATGAGAACCATGGTGGGCAAGGCAAGGAGGAAGGACAGGAGCCAGACCGAGCAGGTGATGGTCCTCCGGTAATCTCCAGGCCTCCGGAGCGAGTCCAAGGGCTTGACGACCGCCAGGTACCTCTCTGTGCTCATGATGGTGAGAGTGAAGATGCTGGCATGCATGGTGAGTAGGTCCAGGCTGAAGAGGACCCTGCAGCCCACGTCCCCAAAGTACCAGTCCTTCACGAAGTAGGTGCAGACAACGAAGGGGATGGTGGCCAGGTAGAGGAGATCGGCCAAGGCCAGGTTGACCACATAAACGTACATGGAGGCAGACAGCCGTACGGAGAGGTTGACAACCACCAACGTGTAGATGTTTCCAACCACCCCGACGACGCACATGACGGACAGAGCGCATCCCAGGAAGGAGGTGGCCAAGACGTCGCTGGCGCTGCCAGTGGTGTTGGAGGGACCGCTGCCATTCTCAAGCAGGCAGGACAGGTTGGCACATGGGCCCAGTTCCATTATATCTGACCCTTGCACTGGGTCAACATGTTCCACCCAAATGGCATGCCGGATTCTTGCCCAATGCACAGTGCAAATAATCCCCCTCTTCGAGCGCGGCGGCTCTGCTCTAATATATTTGCCAACCAGCTGCCGCCGCTCTGCTTTTGCTGCCGACTCGACAGCCTGTAGAACAGTTTGGCGCGATCAGATTCCGCGCATAATTTTGCTGAGCAGGAAAGGAACCCACCGATGAGGCAGCTGCAAGAGGACAGGAATGAAAGGCTGCAGGTTAAAGCTCCAGAGCTCCCAGGTCCAAATCTTACCACGTTCCAGCAGGCAGCTGAAGGGAGACGAGAGTGGTTTGGTTCAAAGCAACCTCCTTGTGACTGCCTGTCTTCCTGCCTTTAATCCTTCTGGGCAAACATCCAGCGAGCCACCCTTTGAGAGTGCAGGGCTGGCTCTCCACATCAACTTTATCACGTAAGCATCCAGGTTCTTTGCTTTGAAGGTTTTGCGCTGCCAGCGGTGACCCTGCCTGTGCAGATCTCCCAGAAGTCGCTTTCCAGGCAGGATGTTTGGCCACAGGTGAGCTGGGCAAGAGATGCTTCTTTCGGAGGGAGAGAACAGGCTGCTTGCCTTGTCAATGCAAGAATGCAAATGGCAAAGAATCCCTGAGCAGGACACGGTTGTGTGGGCGGATTCTGTGCCGGCTGCCAGGGCTGGACCTTGCAAATAATTGGCTCTATTGTGACAGGTGCTTATGCTTTCTCTCTCTGGGCTGGGAAGTTTAGTCACTGCTGCAAGAGGTGGGAAGGGCCCGGGATTCTTTCTGACAGCCCCCTTGAGGTGGGGTTTCATCCTGTGCTGCTCAGGAAGGAGGGGCACAGTCAGCAGCAGGCTTTTGTATCTTGGAGCAACAGGGTGGATTTTCTTTCCAGCTGCCTCCTTCCCTGCCTGCGGGGCTGTGCAAGGCGCTGAGGTTGCCCCCCCCCAACCCACAAACAGGATGACTCTCAGTCACCTTTTGAAGGTGATGCCGGAAAGTGCTGGCAGTGTGCTTCCACATCCACACGGATGTGCGCTAACAAAACCCTAACCCTGTGAGGGAAGCTGCACATACTGGTGCTTGTGTAGCTGGTTTTACTTCAATTAATGTTTAATTGTTTTTTTAATGGTTTATATTTTTTTGCATTCTTATATTACATTGGTAAACATCATCATATTACATTACATAGCTTATTATAATATATTTTCCAACATGTATACCAAGATTATATACACACTTTATATACCTAAAAAGAAGAGAAAAAGAGAAAAAACAAAAACAAATCTCCCCCAAAAATCATATATGTACCAATACATTCAGCTTCCTGTCTATCCCATTGTATATTCCTTTTTTAACAAATGAATGTACTCATATTATTGTATATTTCTTTTACATTTTATCGAATACATTCCTATAACAATATGTGCTCTTGTTCTTATTTCTCAACTCAGTCTCTCTCCAACATCAATCAAATGCTAGCATAGATAACGAACCTTTACTGTATTTTTGAACATATGTTTTATATCTATCCCATTTTTCCATAATTTTTTTATTTGAATTGCCTCTCAAGCTATCAGCTGCGCCATCTCAGTGAATTCTTGTAGCTTATATTGCCAGGACTTCTTCCTTCCACCCCTTTGCCACCAAAGTCCGGGCTGCAGCCGTTGCATATAAGAATACCTCCCCCTAAAGGCCTTCGGGATGACCCTTCCAACAATGCTTAACAGAAATGCGTCTGGTCTTTTTAAAAAGGTTATTCCAATTTTAATGGTTTCTTTTAGCTGTTTTTTGTTTTAGCTCCAAGCTGTCTTGAGTCCCTGTCAACAGCAAAGGCGGGGTATAAATAAACAAGTTGTTGTTGTTATTACTAATAATCCTGTAGTTGAAACCATCAGTGCATTTAGAGTGTTTGTCACAGCTGTCCAGTGAAAGAGGATCGCTGCCTCTGCGCTCCCAAAATCCAACGCAAAGCAAATGCGGTTGGTTAGATCTCATAGCCCCACCTGGTGGCCACGCGTCTAATTATTAGTAGGGGGGATGGAAGACAGGCAGGCGACAGTCCGGGCGCTTGCACGCGATCCTGGCGCGCCCCGGCTGCTGATCCTATGCTCGTTTACTTGGAAGCCAGCCAGCTCTCCTTGGATTCCGTGGGATCCGCTTCTCCGGAGGAGAGCTGGTGTGATCCTGCGGGTGGGGGAGGGCGTTGCGCGGCTGCTTCAGTCCAGCGGGCAGGATCGGGTCCCAGCGGAGGGATGCGCGCACAATGCGGTGGAAAGAGGCAGTCCGGGGCCACTCGGAGCTCTTTTCTGCGGGCCGGGGCAGAAGAGGGCAATGGCGCCAGGCAGAAATCCGTCGGGTGAAGCCTTGGCCGGGAAACCGCCCGCGATCATCGGGTGGAGGCCAGTATCTAAAGGTAATTAACGGGAATAATAAGAACCAAAACTGGAGGAGAAGCGACGCTGGTTGCAAGACCAGCGCCACCGTTTTTCTTGCCTGCCGCCTTTCCACCGTTACAGCCTCGAGGCGGATTAAGAGCCTGGAAACACATTTGACAAATATCTTTTTCTTATTTCATATTTGACAAATATATTTTTATTTTCATATTTTCTTTTAGGTCCCGTATTTCTTTTTCAGTATATGCTGGTGTAAGGATTAATTTATTTTCATTTTTAAATAAATTTTAAAAATGCAATAAAGATTAATAATAATTTTAATAATAATAATAGTAATAAAAATAATAAATAAGAGCCTGGTGTTACCAGAAAAAATCCGAGGGCTCCCTTGGACAAAAAGTAAAGACACCAACCAGAGTAAATTGGAGCAAATCAGCAGCCTGTAGGCTTGGCCTTTATTGAACTGTTGCAGCAGGGTGTTCCCCTCACTCGCAGGAGAGAGGAAAGACCCAGAACAACGGTGTGCAAGACCTTATAAAAACTTTTGAAATTCCCCTCCTCTAGGTCAAGCCCACCCCCAGAAACATCATGCATACATTACAGAAAGGAGGGCTTGAGGGAGGAGTTGTGGTGGTAACCTGAGTGTCCTGTCACCTGGCTGGTTCCTTTCTCCCCCTCCCCATGAGTCATTTTCTGAAGACAAAAGGTAGTTGCAGTTTCCTGCCCACCCCCCCCCCCCGAAGATCTGATCATGCCGAATCCACTCCCATATGGAAGTTCTTTGTGATCTTGATTGTCTTCTGTCTGGGATCATCAGGGTTGGCACAGCAACTGGGCAGGGCTCCTGTGTATGTGCTGGTATGCTCAAGGGATTATGGCTGGCCTGTATATCAAACCTTCCCCATTTTGTAGTCCTTCCTCCATGGAGTAAAATAAAAGTGGAACAGTGCAAATCTGATGTATGGTTGATTTTCTATGAATTTATAACAGAAGTGTAGCGTATGTGGTGTGTGAGTGTGAGTGTGTGTGAAGTTTGTACAAACTGAATGATGGGGGGGGGGGTTCCTGCTACACTGGAAACAGAGCCGAAGTCGCCGTGAGCAACACCCTTCCCCGGCCAAAGGCAGGACTCCCCTTCCTCCCCCCATAAAACACGCGCATCTCTCGAGATCCTCACAAACACGCGGACTCCGCGTCTCCCCCCCCCCCCCTTTTCGCAAACGCGCCTGCGCACTCTCGGGCCCTGGGATCTCCTCTCCGCCCCTCCCGTCCGGAGAGCCGGCTGTCACGTGACGCTGGAGGCAGGTGGTTGGCAGTTGCGGGATTTCGCTCCCCCCCCCCCGCCCTTTTCCATTCGAGAAACTCCCTGATCCGCGCCTGGCGAGCCGCTCTGGCCCGAGCCCACCCTCGTCTCCATGGTCTCTTGGCCCCCGGCCCGCCCCTCGCGGTCACGTGGCGCCCTCGCGCAGGCCGGAAGGAGGCCTGACAGGCAGGCCGGCCCCTCGCCGTTGGCGGCCGCGAGGAAGAGGAGGAGGCGGACGGGCAGGAAGCAGGAAGCGCCGCCGGGAGGGACGAGCGGGAGACGGAGCCAGCGAGGCGGCTGGTGAGTGAGGGAGCGCGGGAGGCAACGAGCGAGCGGCCGGCCGGCCGGCCGGGGGTCCTCCGGGGTCTCCCCGCCCGCTCCCCCAGGGGCAGCCCCGCCCGCCCGCACCTGCCTCGGTTGCCTGGCAACCTGCCGGGCCTGGGCCGCCCCTCCAGCCCCGCCGAGGCAGGCCCCGCTCCCCCCGTGCCGGACGCCGAGGGCGGCTGCTGCTGCTGCTGCTGCCGGCCCGTGTGGGCGTCCCCCAGGCAGCCCCTCCGGCTTCTTCTCCTCCTCCTCCCCAGCTGCTGCTGCTCGTCCTCCTCCCCCGGCTGGCTTCGTTTCGCTTTCGCGCCGGAGAGAGGAGGACGCGGCTCCCCCTTCTCCTCCCCGCCAGCCCAAACTTCTGCGAGCTGGAAGTTTTGCTTCTTCCTGCGGGGCGACTCCGCTTCGAATGGTCTCCCTCTCCCCAGGCCCTGGGCTCCTGCTTTCCCCTCTTGCAGCAGCTGCCTTCTCCTGCTCTCCTAATCCTCCTCCTCCGCCGGGGCCATCTGCTCCCCCGGCCTCGCCAGTCTCCCCTCTCCAAGGAGGTCTCGTTTCTCCTTCTCGCGGCTGGGATGGCGTCCCCTCCCTGCTTTCCAAAGTCCATCCACCTGCAATGGTTAATAAAGGAAAAGCAAAGGCAGCAGCACCCTCACCTGAACTTTGGGGGGTGGGAGAGGGGGTGGGGATGCCATTGTGGATTTGGAGGTCTTCCGTGGTCCAGGGAGGGGAGAGATGCTGCTGCTGCTGCTGCCGCCCTCTGCTCCTCCTTGGGGGCACCTGGTTGGCCGCTGTGAAAACAGGATGCTGGACTAGATGGGTCCTTGGCCTAATCCAGCAGACTAGCCTTATGTCCTGCTCTATGTTGCGTGTGGGAGCCTCTTATTTCCAGCTTTGAACGTTTGGATTTGGCAGAACGTTTATTTCCAGGTGCATGTGTGGTGGTGCCGGGTCACACTCTCCCCCCCCCCCCCAAAGTGCACAAATCTGAGAGGAGTGGTTGGGTTGTGTGCCTAAGCCAGGGGTCAGCAAACCATTTCAGCAGGGGGCCGGTCCACTGTCCCTCAGACCTTGTGGGGGGCCGGACTATATTTTGAAGGGGGGAAAAAAGAACAAATTCCTATGCCCCACAAACAACCCAGAGATGCATTTGAAATAAAAGCACACATTTGACTCGTGTAAAAACACCCGGCAGGCCCCACAATGCATTTTAAATAAAAGGACACATTCTACTCATGTAAAAACACGCTGATTCCCGGACTGTCCACAGGCCAGATTGAGAAGGCGATTGGGCTGCATCCGGCCCCTGGGCCTTAGGTTGCCTACCCCTGGCCTAAACCCACCTGACTTCCGGTTAAACTCAGTGTAAACTCAGTTGTGCTTGTTGACATGCATAGGATCATGCTGTTGTATTGATTTCGTACTGTGTGTTTGATGTTGCTTAATCGTGTTGCAATGTGTACTGAGTTTTAAAAGAGGCGTGGTTGCTGAGCAGCCCAACTCCCTTCTTTACCCTACATTTCAGCAATTGCTTTTCCCCCATTTGAGATGTACAGATAAGATTCTAACTGCCATGCCCAGCATGCAGGGAGCATTGTAAGTGTCATGGCAGACAGCTTCTGAGTCTTAGGGCTGTTCCGTGCATGACATTGCTCCCCAGAGCCACAATATCAGAACGGGGCCTTCATGTTCAGGGGCAGCAGTCTGGTGAATGCAGTGGGACAAGGAGGAAGGGCTGCTGGCCTTTTTCATGCTCGGTTTTTACCACGGCATGTTTTCATCCTGTGGGTTGACTGGAGCTGTGTGAATGGCCACAGTGGGAATTGGGACCCCTTATGAGATGTTCTGTGTTCTGATTTAGCATCCAGGCTCTTTTTAGACTGTTGGAGCCTTTTCTTATACTGTATTGAGATCCCGCCTTGCTGCAGGAGGAAAAAGCACATGTGGAATCCTCCCTGGAATGTGACATGAGGGTTTGTTTCATGAGGAGTGTTGGGAAGTTGAGAGCTCTTTGCGCAGGGTAAGAGTTGCACCAAAATGACTAGTATGATGTGCTTTGAACACTTGGGTGCTGTGTTATTCACAGCCACCTCCTCCAGTTTTTGCTTTTTGTTTTAAAACTATTATAACACTTTTGCAGCAGGGATAGGTAACCTATGGTCCTCTGACTGTTGCAGTTTCCCCAAGCCAGATCTTTGGAATGAGGGCATGCAAGAAGGAAGAGGTGGTCTATTAAGCTGCAGAAATCGCTTTCATAAAGGAGATGGTTGTGGAAGTTTAGTACATGCAGCTGTGGAGATCTGTTTCTGAAGGGGGTGTGTCTGTTTACCAGCTTGTAAAAAGTCTTTCCCTTTAGGAATGTGTGTTTGCCAACTCAGGGCCCTCCAGATATTTGTTGTAAGACAGTGGTGGGGAACCGCTGGTCCACGAGCCAAACTTCTCCCGCCAACCCTCCCCATCTAGCCTGCAAGGCCATTTTGGGCAAGCCAGACACATTTTGGGCAAGCCAGATGTCATACATTGGTAGGGCTTCAAAGGAAGAATCAGGAGATTAGAGTGAGCTCCCAATATTCCTTTTGCTGGAGCCAGGCATGCTCCCACTGCCCTTCTGCTGATGGACAATGAGAAACTGCTTCTCCCACCCAGTGCTGCTCCTTGAACTTCTGAAAACTGGGTGCACAAAGAACAGCGTGAGGCTGCTTGTAAAAGGGCTTTCAAACAGCCCTGTGCTGTGCTTTGGAGCCCCGACAATCGGGGCTTCTAAGCACAGCATCACCTGGTGTCATAGTGGTGTCAGGTGATTGACAGGGTCTTGCTGATAAATGCAGTCCATCAGGGATTGGAAGGCCAGAAGAGGTCTCCTCCCTGCCCCGCTGTAGACATTGCCTTGCTGCATCAGGGAGAGGACTTTCGAAACTTAAATTCAGCATCGTTTGGAGGCAGTTGGTGGAGTCCTCAACTGTATAACCTGGAGATCCCCCCCCCCCTTGTACCATATTAGAGAGATTTCTCTCTCGTTCTGAAATTGCCAGGAAATGGTTTAGTTGTAGGAAGCATTTAGAAAGACAAGAGGCTTAATAAAATCCAATGCTTCAACATTCTTGGACCGGGGGGGGGGGAGGGGAATCCAAATTCCTACATGCAGTCCTCAGATTCTTAAACACATGGACAACCGAGTGCTAGCCAGTGGCGCTTGCCCAGTCCTGTGTGTTGCTGATAAAGAAGAAATGGTTCGGGTGCTCAGTTCTTCCCTTGCTTTCACTGGTCCTTAACTCTTGCAGCAGCAGCAGCACTTTCCCTTCAGCATCTTCTGGTTGCAAAAGGCTTTTTTGAAAAAAGATTTGTAGTTTTCAGTTACATACATTTCAAGAGTTTTACAGTAACTTAAACATTTCAAAACTTGACCTCCTCTTTCTGCGGTTCCTTACATTAATTCCCCCCCCCCATTTCCTGCATATTCTAAATTAACTTATTTTTTCATTCATCTACTTTAATTGTTTACTGTTATGAAACTGCAGGTTATTACAATAACCCTGCCAATTTGTTTACAAATTGTTTGTAAATATTCAATAAACCATTTCCATTTTTTAATGTTATCTTGATTTCTCTCTTCCCCCGCCCCGCAGTAAGTTTTGCCATTTCTGCGTAGTCCATAAGTTTTTGTATCCATTCTTCCATTCCGCTGTAGTAGTATACATGAATAAATTTCTATACTGTTTAGGTAATTCTGCCCCTGTAATTCCCAAAAGAAAATTTGTTTTAAAATGCTGATTTTTTAAACAAATGTTATTTTAAACATCTTTCTCAATTCATTATGTATCAGTAAGCTTTAAACATACTGCGAGACAACATATGATAGAAAGTACCTTTTTTCTCTTCGCATTTCCAACACTTACTCGATTTTGATTTATACATTTTTTGCCAGTTTACTCAGTGTTAGATACCATGTATATAACATTTTCATATAGTTTTCTCTTAAACCATTGCATGCTGTAAATTTTATATCCGTATTCCACAATCGTTCCCACACTTCCATAACTATATTATAACCAATATCTATTGCCCAGCGTATCATTGAAGACTTTACCTGCTCATCCTTTGTCTCCCAATCCAATAATATCTTATACATTTTTGGCAGCGCTTTTACATTCCAACAGAATGTAATATCACTGCAGTTTTGATATTTGTTCCCCAAACCCCCGGGGCTTGTCTAGGTGGGCCTGGGTTGGAGAAAAGGCAGCATCATCTGAGCAGGCTGCTTGGGACTTTATTGAGCATATTCAGCCTTTCCTGAACCTTTGGCAGGAGACAAAGCTGGTAGGCAGAGGAGGCTTTCATGCTATATTCTCCCCCTTTTTTCCAATCAGCCTCTTTTGGGGGCCGCTAATTCTGTTGCATCTTTGTGTCAGGGGTGTGACAGCATCATTTGACTGTATCTCAATATAGAATTGTCCTTGGTGGCTGCTGCACAGCGCATCTTTGGATGAGATCCCAGGAGATCTTGGAACAGTAATTTGCTCAGGGACACGGGGAGGAGGGGTATTGTTACTCCTTCACGCCGTTAAAACGGACTCTTTCAGGTAGCAGAGCGAAGTCACACCTTCAGTTTTAATTAAGAGAAGAAGCATTCCTCAGTTATTGAAAACTTGTCACAACAGCGTTTTCCTGTTTTCCATTTTCTGGAAGTAGCGAGGGGTAACGGTGAGCCAGTTAATTAGGGTGTTGTGGAAGATACAGCTTCTGGCTCCCGTTAGATTATTAGTTTCGCTTTTTAAAAAAACTTGACCACTTTCGCTTTTTGAAAAACTTGACACCTCATTTTTACCTCCAGGCATTTGGCTTTAGCCTTATCTGGCAATTTTGGCACCCAGGGCAGTGCTGAGACTGCTAAGGGTTGTCTGTTAAGGAGATAATTTACAGTCATACCTTTGATCCTTGGGACTCGGACTCCCGAATGTTTCTGGTTTGTGAATGTTCTTTGGAACCCTAAACATCCGACGGAGCTTCCGCGGCTTCTGATTGGTTACAGGAGCTTCTTGCAGCCAATCAGAAGCTGCGCTTTGGTTTCTGAACGTTTTGGAAGTCGAACGGACTTCAGGAATGGATTCCGTTCGACTTCCAAGCTACGACTGTAGTGGATTTAGACCAGGAGTGGGTAACCTGGGGGCGGGGAGAGATGCTGCTGGGCCCCAGCTCTCCTTGAGGTGTGGGTGGGTGCAAGAGACGTAATGCAGAACATCTGGCGAGGTGAGCCAGCCTGACTTTAGGCCCTTGAAGGTCATACTAGCAAATGAAGCTGTAGGCTGCATTAAAAAGCCCTTAGTCTATTTAATCATTTGAGTCGTAGCCTCTTGTGATTGATTATGCTTGCATATGAGTAAGAATAGTGTTTCTGAAACATGCGAAAAGAGAGAGGCTTCTGTTAAGATGAATGTGTGCTGTGACATTCCTCATCTCAGAGACGTTCCTTCCAGCCTGTGAGAAAATGAAGCAAATAAAAATTAACTTAGTTTACTACAACTGTTATTATTAAATGTTATTAAATAGAAAGGGAGGCCTTTTCATTTGGATGTTAATCCCCATTTAACTCCCCATGGAATCAACACTTATTGTTCGCTTCCCATTTCCAGGGAGCTGAGGTGACTCTCCCACTTTTCAGATTCCTGCTTTTGAGCTCTCCATGGGCACCTGGTTGTGGTCCTTGTTGTTAAATTTCTATGCTGCCCTTCATCCTAGGATCACGGGGCTGTTGACAATATAAAAGCACAAAAATATATAACCTAGTAACAGACAAGCACAATACCCCACGCCCAGTTTAAAAGGCCACAGGCATAGATTATTTAATTAACCCAAGGCCTGGGAGAAGAGGAATGTTTTTGCCTGGTGCCTAAAGAGGTGCAACGAAAGTGCCAAGCGAGCTTCCCTGGGGGGGAGCATTCCACTGCAGAAAAGCCCCGTTCTGGTGTTGCCAACCTCCGGACTCCTCACAGACACATCTTATGTTCTTGTTCTTTTAATACGGTGCTTCTAGGGGGAGGATAATCCAAAGGCATTTAATCAATAACTCAAGGGGAGCAGACCTGCTGCCCGCCAGGTGTTGCTGGACTTCCCACTTCTGCCAGTCCCAACCAGCATGCCAGGGGTCAGGGATGATGGGATTGCCCCCCCCCCGTTGGCTGCCCTTGCCATAGCTGGTTAAACGGTTCTGCTGTTGTAAACAAAAATTGCCCTTTTCCCTTATGGGGTATCCAAGAGCCCATATAGAGTCCTTACATAGGTTCCCTATTGGTAGGAGAAAATTAACAGAGGCCAACCAGAGAAGCGGCCAACCAGAAGCGGCTTAGTCATACTGGCCCCATGACCCGGAAGCTGTACGCCGGCTCCCTCGGCCAATAAAGCGAGATGAGCGCCGCAACCCCAGAGTTGGTCATGACTGGACTTAATGGTCAGGGGTCCCTTTACCTTTAACCAGAGAATATTGAGAAGCAAAGTAGCTAGTAAACTTGATCTTTATTGATCTGTTGCAACAGGGTGCTCTCCTCACACGCAGGAGAGAGGAGGAACCCAGAAAAATGGCGTGCAAAGCGTTATAAAGACTTTTGAAATTGCCACCCTGTAGATCACGACCACCCCCAGAAACATCAAACATACATCACAGAAGGGGTGTAACCTAAGACCACCCCTCATATAAAGGTAAAGGTACCCTTGCCCGTACGGGCCAGTCTTGACAGACTCTAGGGTTGTGTGCCCATCTCACTCAAAGAGGCCAAGGGCCAGCGCTGTCCGGAGACACTTCCGGGTCACGTGGCCAGCGTGACATCGCTGCTCTGACGAGCCAGAGCCGCACACGGAAACGCCGTTTACCTTCCCGCTAGTAAGCGGTCCCTATTTTTCTACTTGCACCCGGGAGTGCTTTCGAACTGCTAGGTTGGCAGGCGCTGGGACCGAACAACGGGTGCGCACCCCGCCGCGGGGATTCGAACCGCCGACCTTTCGATCGGCAAGCCCTAGGTGCTGAGGCTTTTACCCACAGTGCCACCCGCGTCCCCTTCACCCCTCATATACATCACACCAAAATCATAAAAAGGCAGTCTAAAACAGAAATTTTGAATGTTGTTTATCTCCTGTCTGGCAGGTTAAAAAGGTAAAGGTACCCCTGCCCGTACGGGCCAGTCTTGACAGACTCTAGGGTTGTGCGCCCATCTCACTCAAGAGGCCAGGGGCCAGCGCTGTCCGGAGACACTTCCGGGTCACGTGGCCAGCGTGACATCGCTGCTCTGGTGAGCCAGAGCCGCACACGGAAACGCTGTTTACCTTCCCGCTAGTAAGCGGTCCCTATTTATCTACTTGCACCCAGGAGTGCTTTCGAACTGCTAGGTTGGCAGGCGCTGGGACCGAACAACGGGTGCGCACCCCGCCGCGGGGATTCGAACCGCCGACCTTTCGATCGGCAAGCCCTAGGTGCTGAGGCTTTTACCCACAGTGCCACCCGCATCCCTTGTATGGCAGGTTACTTGATTGGATTTCCTGGGGAGCCTGGCTAGTCTTTTGTAGTGATAAATACTTAGTTCCTGGGCCAGGTCACAGGCTCACACCCTATTCAAACACAGACATACCCTTAAGACAGGATTTGTGAAGGAAAAGACAATGGGGAGGCTTTTCCATTTTCCTTTGACCTTGCAGAGAAAATATTTGGCCAGTTTGGGACAGTTTGGTAATCAAATGGTTCCAGGTCGGTCTTCCTGTGCTGATCTATGTACATGCTTGGTTGGTACGCTTATGAACATTACTATATATCTAAGACCTCAGAATTCCTATCACACTGTGGCCTTTCTGGTGAAGAGCAGGTTGCTCTTGTTCCTGGCTGCCGCTGATCCCAGGCCCCCACGTCCATTGGGAAAGCTAATGAACCTGTTTGGCTGTTCAGGCTTGTGTTCCTGGCTGCTGCTCAGAACAATTTCTTCCTTGCTCTGAGGAGGCAGCAGAACTTCCGCAACCCAGTGCTTTGCCCGGTCTGTGATTTGGCTTGCCATCCATTCCAAGGTGGAGCTGGATTTGCAAGGAGGGAGATTTTGACAATTGCTGGTCATAGAATCACAGAAGTTGTAGAGTTGGAAGGGACCCCCAGGGTCATCTAGTACAACCCCCCCCCCTCAATGCACAAATCTCAGCTAAAGCATCCATGGCAGATTGCCACCCAACCTCTAGCCCAGGGGTTGGCAAAGTTTTTGTGGCTTGGGCTCATTCATGGTCCCGCAGACACTGTGGTGGGCTGGAGTGCACATGCATGCGCAAATGCTATTTCCGGCGCTCCTTCCAGCCCCTTCCGGTCCCTGCTCTGCTCTGTGCTGGTTTAGTGTGGCGCACGGGAGCTGAGCGGGTGGTGGAGGTCCCCAAGCCGGTGGCGGGGGTCCACGGGCCGGTTAAACAACCCCATGGGCCTTAGGTTGCCAACCCCTGCTCTGTCCTAACTGGAGGGTGGGCTTTTCTTATGCCAGAAAACAGGAGTTTGCAGTGTTGTCTCTGGCATAAGGAGAATGCACAGCAGTACAGTGGAACCTTGTGCTACCTACCATCGCCCTTGCGAACGTTGCTGGTTACGAGCTCCGCTAACCCGGAAGTAGATGCTCCTGGTTGCGATCTTTGCCCTGGGATGCGAGCGGAAGTCATGTGGCGGTAGCGGGAGGTGCCATTAGCGAAAGCGTGCCCGTGTTATAAGTGGTTTAGGATTGAGAACGGACCTCCAGAATGAATTAAATTCGTAACCGGATGTACCACTGTATCTAGAACAGGAAAGCCCAGTCACATTAGCACAGGGGACTGTTGGTGGACTGTTCTAACTTACTGATCAAATACACTTTTTAAATGAAGAACAGCTATTTCATTCATTTTTTAATTGTATTTATATTCTTCTTCTCAGGTGGAGCTCAAAAAGCAGTTGCATATTATTAATATAACACCAAGCATCCAATTTTCTAAAAGTTATAAAAGGATGGTCCTTCAGATGCTCCTGTTTTAAAATTTTAGGGCACACACACATAGCAGACACACACTCCACAGAAAACCTATCCTTCATCCTTCAAAATTTAGGAAATATTCACATTATTTTAGCACACAGAACAGTCCCCCAAAAGCCCTCTTCTACAAAAGGAGATATCTTGGAGAAACCTTTCCCAGCAGTTACTTACAAATCCTGCCTTAATGGCATATTTGGGTATGAATAGGGTGGGCCTGTGACCTGGATCCAGGATAAAGCATTTACCATCTCAGTGGCCAGACTGCCCAGGTAATGCAATCAGTAAAGCATTATCAGGTACCTTGGCAGACAGGAGAGAGGCCAGAACCAACATTTCTATAGGAGACTGCCCTCCTTCTGTGAAGTATGTATGATGCTTTTTGGGTGGGCTTTGGTTAAGGGGTTGAAACATGCAATCTGGCCAAATGTTTTCTCTGGAATTTTTGTTACAATCAATCATAATTTGATTTTGGACCATTAATTAGCACTTTCTAACCCTGAGCTTTTCTAGCTGCTGCCAGGTGGAAAACAGGAGATAATCATGCTTGGCGCTCCTGGTGTGCCTGTGTGTGGGAGGCTGGCAGCAGGCAGCTCTCCTAGGTTTGCAAATGTGATTATAAGATGGGCTTTCAGTTTGTGTTTTTTGCAGCATGAGGACTAGAAATTTGTTTCTAATTTACAGCCAGAGCTGCGATTTACAGCCTAGTCCTGCACATGCTTACTTGGCAGTCAGCCTTCCATAGCTTACCGCTGGGCAAATTCTGTAGCCAGTAATAGATTCTGTGCTTGCCTGGTGGATCTTCAGGTAAACGGAAGTCCTGTTTGTGGATGGATTAACAACTGCAGATGGGATTTCTGCATATTTGTAGAAGGATTTTCTGGATTTCTCCCAGCAGTTGCCTGCCTCTCAATTAAAACCCAGCTGCTCAGATTAATAAGAAAATGAACCTTGTGTAAACTCTGTCTGGAGCAACCTCTACCACGTGATAAAACCAGAAGTGTGATCTAACTGCTCACCTTGTCCTTTGCAGGTGCTGTTGGCAGAGTGAGTGCCATGCTCTGGAGCTCTTAGCTTTCTAACATGGCAGAGGGAGGTGGAAACGAAGAAGTGATTGACTTGAACAGTTTCCGGAGCCACCGAGGGAAAGGTAAGGAAAATATTCCTGGTTCTTTCAGGTGCAGCATATGAGGCTGGTGCAAGGGTCAGCAAACTTACCTCGCCTCGAGCCGGTGTCTCCAGCGCCAATCGCGCGGCGGGCCAGAGGGCGGGGGAGCTCGTGCCCATACGCATGCGCACACGCTATTTCCGGCGCACTTGCGGAGCACCAGAAATAGCTTGTGCGCATGTGCACGGGCCTCCTCCGACCTGGATGTGCACCAGAAATAATGCTTGCGCTTGCGCACAAGCTATTACCAGTGCTCCTCTGACCCAGAAGTGGGCAGCAGCGCAGTGCCCGTAAGAGCAGACGGTGGCAGTGGGCAGCAGGGGTCGCCGTGGGCCGGATAAACGAGTCCCTCCGGCCTTATCCGGCTTGTGGGCCTTAGTTTGGAGACCTCTGGGCTTGTGGAACTGTTGAAGGGTGCTGTCGCAGCCGGTATCTTCTCGTTTTGAGCAAGTCAGCTCTAGTCCCCATTGCAGGCATGGGGGATGAGGAGCATTGCACTGAGGTGGAGCCTTCAACAGTGGCAAGAGCTACAGGGCACAGGGTTGCCTCTCCACCTCTTTCTCCTGCAGCGTGGATGCCAGTTGCAACCACTTTGATCTGAAAGGAGTCTTTTCCTCAATTGCATTCCCTTCAGCCTCGGCCCGAGAGATTCCCCATCCCTTCTCTAAAGTGATACTGCTTCAGGAACCAATTGCATCTCACCTTCTCCCTCCCATTCCTAGGAGAGGATTTAATTCAGTAGTTACCTTATCCCTAGGCTATCTTCTGCCACCTGCAGCAGTTCTCTGTTGGCATCCTGCCCTGGTTTGGGGCAGCGGCATCTTCACAACACTCAAGGTTTGTTTGAGACTGCGGCACGCCTCTGGCACTGCCAAGACTGTTCCAGTGGCGAGCGGCCTTAGTCAGAGCCCTTGAATTCTTCTTCCATTTTATTATAAGGCAAACTCGGGTAACATATTTCAGATTGAAGTTATAACAACTAGAAATAACTACAGTTGTACCTTGGTAGTCAAACACTTTAGTTGTCGAACAAATCTGCTCCTGAACGTCGCAAACCCAGCAGTGAGTGTTCTGGTTTGTGAACGATTTTTGGAAGCCAAACATCCGATTCAGCTTCCGTGGCTTCTGATTGGCTGCAGGAAGTTCCTGCAGCCAATTGGAAGCTGTTCCTTGGTTTTCGAACCATTTTGGGAGTCAAATGGACTCCTGGAACGGATTAAATTTGAGAACCAAGGTACGGCTGTATTAGTGTTCTGTTGTGAACCTTCAGCTGATAGGTAAGTTGTCTCTCCTTTCTCTCCTTCCTTCTTTCAGATAGAATAAACCACAGAGACGAGGGGCTTATCACCATATCCGACTCCTCGGATGAAGAGTTGCCTGTGATGCTGGACATTCCTGTTCGCCGGCAGTGGGAGGATGAGGAAGACGACGATGTAGTCATATTGATGGAGGTAACTCTTCGGCCCTGGCCATCCTCCAGTATGGCAAAAATTGAAATTTGTGTTAGGCTTGGTATACAACCAGTATGGTTTCCCCATCCCAGATGTATGTTTAAAATGGAATACTTATATGTTATTTATTATTTGAAACTTTTTAAAATCTGGCATTGATTTAGTTAGCTTGACTCTCATTGTAACAGATGCAGGAATCCTCCCCCGCTGTAAGACACAAATCGAGCCCCCGTCTAATATTCTGGAGTTGTTCTCACTTGGCTTCCAAAACTTTGCCCAAGTGAGCTTTGCAGGGCATCTTAAAATGTGAGGATGGTGGGCTGCCCCCTGACAGCTCATCCTAGAATCTTTCAGCTATTTCAGGTAGCGGTTCCATTCGGCTGCTACCTTGAGGAAACACAACATTTTTTGAACAGCAAAACATGTTTTTAAATACCCCTAACACCAGCTGCCAAATGCCTCCCTGAAAGGGAGAAAATCCACTTCTTAAAATCCTGCTTGTTAATTTTCTTTCAATGCGAGCCCACCTTAGCAGGAGCAAAACGAGGAAATGCTTACTCTTGGCCCTCCAGCTGTTTTGGGACAACAACTCCCACCACCCCTAGCTAACAGGACCAGTGGTCAGGGATGATGGGAACTGTAGTCCCCAAACAGCTGGAGGGCCAAGTTTGGCCATCGCTGCTATATACAGTGGTACCTCGGTTTAAGAACATCCCTGTTTACGAATGATTCAGTTTACGAACTCCACAAAACCAGAAGTAATGTTCTGGTTTGTGAACTTTACCTCGGTCTAAGAACAGAAGTCGAATGGTGGAAGGGCACCGCCAGCAGGAAGCCTCATTAGGGAAAGCGTGCCTCAGCTTAAGAACAGACTTCCGGAACGGATTAAGTTTTTAAACCGAGGTACCACTGTACTTGCAACCTGAAGCAGCCTTCCAAAGAAACGGCTAGCCTAACTACAGCTTAATATCCTTTTAAAGACAGGAGCGAAGAAGCTTCTGCGCTCCAATGTGATCAGACCAGCGGCTCCCTGGCAGAGTGCGAGCAAGTCGGGGGAAGGAGGATCCAAGGGCGACGCGTTGCCAGGGCCCCACGATGGACAGAAGGCGAGGACCCCTCCTTCCCCGAGGCCGCCTGGCGCTTGGCGGAACTGCGCGAAGGCCGCTGGCGTGGCGCTGGGACGGCAGGAAAGCGAGAACGAGGTCTTGGAACTGCCAGGAACCCCGGAGCCCGTTGGGCCGAGGGGAGACGGTGATGGGGCTGTTCCGGAGCCTGGCCCCAGCGTGGCTCGGACGAGAGAGGCGAGACCCGGCGGCGAGAAGGTGGTCATCAACTTGGAGGAGGTCTTGCCGGCTGATGAGGAAGGGCAGGAGCAGAGGGAGCGAGAGCTGCAACCCAGGCTAGCACCTGGGCCGCTGGGAGGGACTGTCCGGTGCATCCAGGAGAACATGCGACTGGACCACCCGTATTTCCAGCCGGCTGAGAAGGACGCAGGCCCCGTGGTCAACCTCATTTCTCCCCAGCAAGGGCAGAGGGACATGGACCTGGGCCCGCTGCCCAGGGCGTACCAGGAGGAGATCCCTGGGCCTGCCTTTCCCAGGCCGGAGCCTCCGCAGGACGGGATCCCAGGCCCCGCCTCCCCCCAGCTGGCTCACCCACCGGAAGAAGAGGGAGGTGGGCAGCAGGCAACGGTCAATGAGCAGGCGGGCCCCTCTTCGCCAGCCCGAGGCCCCCCCGATCCTGGTTCCAGCGACGTTCCCAAGCAAGGCACTGCTCCTCAGCTCGACAAAGACCTCTTTGCTCTTCTCATCAGGGAAACGGTGAGTGTCGTTGTCGGGTATCCTTCGTAAGTGTGGCACTCGTAAGAAGAGGTAATGGCAGCGCACTCATTTCCCCCCACGGTGATCACTTTGGCTTCACTGAATGGGATGCACATCATGTGGAAAGCTCTTTTTTAAAAATTTGATTTTTACACATATTATCCAGCATAACAACGCCAAAAAAGAAAGAAAAAACATGACAGATCTTTGGCTGTCACAGCCTTTGACTTCCTTCAACCCCTTCTCACGGTTTTCTAAATCCTTTTCTGATTTTGCATTTTTTTTTACTATATTTATTGTTATAAATCAAATTTTACATCAATTAAACTTAATCCTTTTCACAATAATTTATAAAGTCTTCCTACAAAACTTCTTGTAACCCTACAAGCAATATTAAATAATTATAATTGTCTTTAAAATATGACATAGTTTTTTTCTAGCCCTTTAGGAAAATCTGGTCCCGCTGGTTTTGAATTTTCCCTGTTAATCTCGCCAGCTCAGCATGGTCCATCCCTTTCATTTGTCCCTCTTCTTTTGTTGGAATTTCCTCCTGCTTCCATCGTTGGGCTAATAGTATTCTTGCTGCAGTGGTCACATATAAAAACAATTTTTTATCAGTCTTATGAATTTCTGTACCTACCATTCCAAGTAAAAGCACTTCTGGTTTTTTTGAAAATGTATATTTCAACTTTAAAAAATCTCATTATAGACCATTTCCCATAAGTCTTTTACTTTTTTATATTCCCACCACAAATGGTAAAACATGCCCTCCTTTTCTTTACATTTCCAACATTTGTTATTTGTTTTATACATTTTGGCTAGTTTTACTGGTGTTATACACCACCTGTACATCATTTTCATTATATTTTCTTTTAAAGCACTGCAGGCAGTAAAATATATTCCTTCTTTCCATAGTCCCACCCAATCATCTGTTGGTATATTGTGTCCTATATCGTTAGCCCAATGTATTATAACTGATTCCACTTCTTCATCTTTCATGTGGAAAGCTCTTGCCCATGTCAGCTTTCCATGTGCTGCCCTTGTCTGTGTGCCAGGGATTGGTGCGCTGAGCAGATGGGTAACAGATGTGAGCAAATGCGTGTGACCAGGTGCGCATGGAAAGCCCACGTGGGCCACATCTTGTATAAATCTTGCCTCAATTGGGCAGTGTTCAAGCTTCCTTCCTTCAGCGAATCCTTTGAGTGCTTGCCACAAGATCCTTGTTTGTGGTGCAGAGGGTTTTGCATCCTCTGGCTTACAGAATCGTAGCGTCACACACTGGTAGACTGGGGTCTCCCATGGGCAGGCACACTAATTAATAAAAAAATTAAAAAGTCTGGAATAATAACTCGTGTGTTGCAACGCATTCTGCCAGAGTGGAGGCCAGGAGTTGGGGGGCTGTGGCCCCTCCAGATGTTGCTGGAGAGCATCTCTGATCTCTGGGAGGTGTTGGGAACGAACCCAGCACTACAGGGCGGCCACTCCTCAAGCGACTCCTTAAGAAGGATGCTTCCTTGCGACACACTTTTTTTTTTTTACAAAAAAACATTAGTTTTGTGAAGTGAAACTGGTGCTGCTTCCTGGTTCTGGTTGATTGGTACTTTCTTCTTTTTTGGCTAATTGATGACGTAGCTGCCTAACTGGGCCTTTAATGCATTAAACTAACGGCTCAACTAAAAGTTGTAGCTTCATGTACAACATTTACGGCATATCTTTAGGCGCCAGGCAAAAATGTTTCTCTTCAATGAGGCATTTGGCCGATTAACATTCTATGGATTTTTAAATACATCTGTGGGAGGAGGGTTATAGGTTTGTTTTGCTTTTGTTTTATCATGTATTTTATGCTTTCATTTTGTTCTTTTATGTCGTGAACCACCCTGTGATCTTCGGGTGAAGGGTGGTATACAAATTTAATAAATAATAATAATTTGCCCAGCATTTCATTGCATCTAGTCTAAAGTTTTCTGTTAAATTACATTTTTACAGTAATGCTGCTTTCTTGGCATATTCACACAACTGAGTGTCCTTTGCTGGTGTATAGGTAACACAGTGGGAACATTTCAGTCTAAAACCGCCACTCTGTTTGCATGGAAATATTTTTTCCAGCTCTCGTCACCATAAAGGTGAAACTTTTCTTGAACTGCTTATCAACCAAAATGTGTGCGGTTTTGTCTCTCCCCCCCCCCCCCCAAATCCAGGAAGCGAGGTTCCCAGATGCAACCAGAGAGTACATTGAGGATCTAATACAGAATAAAAACTGCTGTGACTTAAACATGTAAGTATGGAAGCTTTTGCGGCACACTTACAAACCAGTTAGTAGCGATACCCAAAAACTTGTGGGTGCATCCTGCTCTCATTAACTGGTCACGATCTGGAGCAACCATTATGGCTCAGCCTACCCGGGCTCTATGGGTCAGCATGGCACATGGCCCCTTGCTAATCCCATCCTTATTCGGCTATCTTTTGCGAAAAGAGTCAGCAGCAAAACAGGTCCCGCTTCTTGATAGCCTCCTCTGTATTCCAGGCTTATTTTGCTTCTTGGTTACCACGGGGCCAAGTTAGACATGGCAGCAGAGGAAGCCAGGATTTACTCTTCTGTGTTTTACATCTGTGAGAATGGGCTTAAACTCGCAAGCTGTTCTCCTGATGTACACCTGGGTACTCCTTCCCCGTTTGGAAAAACTCTTGAGTACATTAAAATGCTTGCCTCCTTTTGAGTTCCTTTCTCCCTGCTGCTGCTGCTGGGTCTTTCTTGCCCCTGACTCTTCCCTGCCCCCTGTTGCATCCAGCTCTCTGTTTCTGCTGCTGTTCTGAGGGCGGGTGGGGAGGGCTATATCCGCCTGCCAAGCCCCCTAGGCCAGCTTTCCCCATCCTGGTGCCATCTAGATGTTGTTGGATTCTAACTCCCTCCAACCCCCTGAGCCAGCAGAGCCAGGAATGGTGGCAGCTGTAGCCCAAAGCATCTGGAGGGTGTCAGGCCGGGGAAGGAAGCACAAGTGTGTTGGGAAAAGCTGTGCCAAGTAGGTTGACAGCCCTGGACAAGCAATGGTCTCCTCTTGCTTTTGCAGACTTTGTAATTTTCTTCTGGAAAATCCAGATTATCCAAAGAAGGAAGGCAGAGTGGTTTTAAATCCAAATAGCAGCCTCCTCTCCAGCCCAGATGAGACAAAGGTAAGTGGCAAGTTATAAGGTTAATCAGAAATTATGAAGTTCCTGCAAGGAGGCTATTTGATGTACGTTAGGCAGGACTCCAGGGACTTCTGGGAAGGGGCAGAGGAGGTTAAAAGGTTGAACTCTTAGCACACACATTCTTGCCAGCCGCTGTGAGGTGCAACCCCTCTCTTGCCAGAAGTCCTTCCTCAAGGGAGCGGAGACCATGGTCCAAGAAGCCTAACCCCTCCTGACAGCACCACCTGTGCAGCCAGTGCTGTACTTCCAATACTTTCCTCTCTCTTCTGGCTTTCAACAGGAAGGAGGGATGAAAAAACCACCTGTGCCCCAAGCCTCTAAAGCTTCCTGCCCAGAGTCTCATAGTCCCTTTCTATACAGTGGTACCTTGGGTTACATACGCTTCAGGTTACAACGCATCAGGTTACAGACTCCGCTAACCCAGAAATAGTACCTCAGGTTAAGAACAGAAATCGCGCAGCGGTGGCTTGGCAGCAGCAGGAGGTCCCATTAGCTAAAGTGGTGCTTCAGGTTAAGAACAGTTTCAGGTTAAGAACGGAACTCTGGAATGAAATAAGTACTCTACCAGAGGTACCACTGTATGTCGAAGGCTGTGTGTGGCCGTATCATGTGTACCCACGTGAATCAGAAGGAGGGGACTGTGGTCAGTGGGCTTTATAAGGCTTGGCAATGTCTTTGTCACATCGTGAATCTTTGCAGCTGGAAGACGGCACACCTCCCGTGACATCCTGTTACTGCCTCACTCCTGCCTCTGTCCCCCTCAGTAGGGAGCCCCCTACCAGCCCCACACATTTCTCCCTCCTCTGGGGAGTGGCAGGAATCGTTCTGTATGCCGTCCCTTCCAAAGCCACCTCGGGAGTGTTCTAAGGTCTGCAACTGCTGCTCTTGCTCCTCTGGCCCGGAACCAGATTGCTGGCAGGGTAGGAGTTTTGGGCCTCTAACCTGGACATATATCTTCCAGTCCCTGCATTTGGGCCAGTATAATGAATCTTCCCTTCTAGCCTGTTGGTGCTTATCTAGATATATATTATGAGGATAGGTCACAGGGGCAGGAGTCTTATGGCTCAAGAGCTTCCTACTCCTTCCTCTCAAGTTGCCTTTTCCAGACCACAATTCCCTTTCTCTGAGATCATTTCATTGGAAGGTAGCAAGTGCAGATTATTGGCATACTCATCCACTGTCAGTCTTGGATCTGAAGGGCTCATAGGTCAAGAATAGAAAATGGCCAGTTCACTACCTTTTAATCTCACCTCCGTCGCAAGGTTGTTTTGAGAATAAATGTGGGTGGGGGAGAATCTTGAGCTTGCTGGAGGAAAACTGGAGTGAAGCTTGAATGATAATCAGGGTAAACTTCCAAGGCCAGGCGAGTGAGCGCTGACTCTTTCCCCTTGCCTCCCTCCCTGTTTCCCTTTTCCTTTTTTCTTAGGTGCCTAAAGTGGACTACTTTGACTTCTCCAAACTTGAACCACTTGATCAGCGCTGCTTTATCCAAGCGGCTGACCTCCTCATGGCCGACTTCAAAATGTTGAGTAGCCAGGACATCAAGTGGGCGCTGCATGAGCTCAAGGGACACTATGCAATCACACGAAAGGTTCCTTCCCTTCGTTTCTTCTCTCTCTTTTCCCCCACCCCAAACTGCTACAACAATTTACTTGACTCAGTGTTGGAAGGGAGATGCACAGCCTGAGTGTGTAAGAAGTCACACTCGCTGAGGCACCAAGGCATTATTATTATGATTATGATTATGATTATGATTATGATTATGATTATGATTATTATTAACAACCGCCACCATCATCGTTCTACCTTCATATTTGTGTACCCATCTTGACTCGCTGCCTTTTCCTTCAGGCCTTTTCGGATGCCATCAAAAAATGGCAAGAACTGTCTCCTGAAAGCAGTGGGAAGCGGAAAAGGAGGAAAGAAATGAACCAGTATTCCTACATAGACTTCAAATTTGAGCAAGGTTGGTAGCTGCTGTTTGAGCAGGGCCTGGGCTGGCTCTCAGTGGCCGCCCAGGCTCCATTCAAGGTGCTTCTTGCTGCGATCACTGTGTGTCAAAAGTAAAGGTGTGTGGGAAGAAATGAGCAGCAGCACCAGGATGGCTGGGAGAGGAATCGGGTTGTGCCCACTCTGGGGACAACAAGTGGGAAGGAGGGAGGGAGGAGCAGGAGACCAGGAGGCAGCTCTGTCCACTGTGTTCCGGTTGGCTCCATTTGACTACTATTTCTCCTTGCTGCTGCTGCTGCTGCCTCTTCTTGCTCCTTCACCCAGGGAGCCTCCTGTCTTGGCAGGCCTGTCAGCCCCCTGCCCCTTTCTGCAGCCCGCCAGCTCCCATGAAACAGGAGCACTGAGTGCCGGGAATGTGTCTCTGTTCTTTCGCAAAGGGATGGCCTTTACCCCTCCGCCTCGGCTGATGCTCAAGCCATCTCACAAAAGGGAAAACCTCACGGCAGACGTAATGAGCACACTTATGTAATTTGGTTCGGTTTATTTCATTTGCTATAACAAAGGATCGTGGCTTTTGCCTGCCAGGCGCAATGTTGAAAAGAACTTTCGGGTGACTAAATCATTTTTCTTTGTGGAGATGATCATGTTGTTGGGGAGGGAAGGGAGGGAGGGAGGGATTCATCATTGCAGATACGATTGTTGGGGGGTTTTTGTTTTCTGCCTTGTATTCCCTGTGAAACAATAAAAAAGGCATATGAATAGACAAGACTTAAAGAAAGACATACAAACAGCAGCAGTAGAGCACCCAGAAGCTGTCAACTCAGCAAAAGCTTTGCTATGTAAAATACCTGATGCTTTAGAGATAGTGCCAGGTATATGTGCTTGGGAGAGCGTTCCACAGTCCGGGTGCCACAACAGAGAAGGCCCTGTCCCTGGTAGCCAGCCACTGATGTTCCAGTGATGAGGGCCTCTGGTACATGATATCTGCCCACAGTCTCTGATGATTGCCTCCATTCAGAGGACAGCAGTCCTTCAGGTAGGCTGGGCTCTGTGAATTGTGCCTGGAGGCAGATTTTAAGCTGCCCATGGAGGATTGGGAGGTGCCGGTGCACCCAGAATTCAGGGACAGGTCCTTTCCATGAAAAGGCACACCTGAAATTCCTTGTAAGTCAGAAAAGGCAAAGTGTGCCCCATCCCTGTGAACTTCCCCTGAGTGGGTTGCAGAATTAAGCCCCCGGGAGCTTAATTCCTCTGCTTTTCACATTATTGGGTTCCGTGATCACACCAATCAACTGCCTGAAAAGAACATGGCTGGCAGCCTAGTTCATGGCTCCATTGGTGTCATGGAAACCTCTGAACTGCAGCTGTTAATCTTGAGGGTGGCTGGATTGTGACGTGGTAATTGCAAGAGTGGGGTGCTGCTTCCACGGTGCCTCTCTGTGATCCTGTGCCTCTGCTCCTCTGCCTGGGGCAGCCCCATTTTCCGCAGTCACAGGGAGGGAAGGGGGTTGGGATGAGCCACAGTTGCATCCTCATTGGCTGAGGCAAAGTTGTTGAGGTGGCTGGTTTTTTTTTTACCAAAAAATATTTTTATGGAGCTGGGGCGCAGTTGTTGGAAGAGGCAGATTCCTGGGCAACTGTGAATTCTGGTAGTGTCAGCAGCACGTTGCAGCCCTGTGTTGTCAGGCCATGACCACTTCCCACACCCTGCTGGAGTTTAGTCGGAGGGGATGAGATAAGAGACCGATGAGGGTTGGTTTATGAGGGGATGGTGCATTGCAGAGGGCCCTGTTTTCGCGGGTGGGCCCCTTTGCTCTCCTGTTTCCTCCTCATTAAGGGCCATTTGTTTCTTTGTTCGTCTTTCCAACGGCACTTCAGGCGACATGAAAATAGAGAAGCGCATGTTCTTCTTGGAGAACAAGAGGAGGCACTACAGGAGCTACGACCCATGCGCTCTCCTGCCAGCCGTGCAGCTGGAGCAGGAGTTCTACGAGCAGAAGATCAAGGAAATGGCAGAGGTGAGCAGTGTGTCCCGTGCAAGGGACTCGGGGCTCTTTTGGAGGCCAAGACACCAAACAGCGTTTCTCAAATCTGGACCCCCAGCTGTTGTTAGACTACAACTCCCGTCATCCCTGACCACTGGTCCTGCTAGCTAGGGATGATGGGAGTTGTAGTCTGACAAAAGCTGGGGACCCAGGTTTAAGAAACAATGCTAAGACGAGTTCTTCCTTCTTGGGCACCAACCACTAATATTTAGCCTGGGGATTTGGGCATGGCGATGCCCTGGATGGGGCTCAGTCCAGACAAGACAGAGGTGCTGTGGGTGGGCTGTTCATCCACGTGGGTGAATGGTATTCAGTCTGTCCTGGAGAGGGCTGCTCTCCCCCTGAAGGGTTAGGTTTGCAGTATGATAAGCGCTTTCAGGTCCAACATTTTCATTCGAAGCTATATAGCTTCTGTAATTTAAAGCAGGCATCCCCAAACTCAGTCCTCCAGATGATTTGGGACTACAAATCCCATCATCCCTGACCATTGGTCCTGTTAGCTAGGGATGATGGGAGTTGTAGTCCCAAAAAACATCTGGAGGGCCAAGTTTGGGGATGCCTGATTTAAAGCATCTTTTATCAGTTTCTGTTAATAACATCTGCTGCAGCCTTACTTGTATGGAAATAGCACAGCCACAGTTAACTATGCTCTGGCAATTTCCCACTTAGACTGCTGCAATGTGTTGCATGTAGGGCTGCCTTTAAAACTAACCCGGACACTGTAGTAGGTTTGAAACAGAGCTGCAAGTTTACTGGACTGGGCTTTTGAGTTACGACCTGGTTGTGCTTCCAACTGGACCTGGGCCCAATTTTTTAAAGTGGTGGATTTAACCTACAAGCCCTCAATAGCTTGGGCTGCCTGAAATATCTCCACCTTTTGCATATGCCTCCCTGAACCTTAAGATCCTCTTCAGAGGCCCTGCTCCAGGTGCCCCTACCAAGTTGGGTGGGTGGCTGCCATGGAGAGAGGGCCTTTTTGGTAGTGGCACCTCAGCTAAGGAATATCCTCCCCAGAGGGGATTCTTTAGGAGCTTTCCAGTGCCAGGGGAATACCTTCCTGTTCACTCTAGCTTTTTGGAATCCAAGCTACAAAACTATTTTATGCTGCCTGTATGCAAAGAAGCTTCACCTTGTTGTCTTATTTTTTAAAATTATTGAGTTGCTTCTTAAATGTTTTGTTGTAAGCTGCCCAGGAGGAGTTTATTGGTGGACAGCTTTATAAATCTAGCAAAGAACATGTTGTGGCCCCATGCTTCATCTAGCAAGCAAGCTTACTGAATGTGCTCCGCAGGTGCCAGGAGGTCACCTAACACAAAAGCCACAAGGTGTGGACAACTCTCTTTAAATGCTCATGAGAATACACCTGGGAATTACCTTGGCTGTGTCTGACACGGAGCCATCCGTAATAGTTTCATCACATTGCTTGAAAACGGAGAGTAGCCCTGAGAGTCCTCTGTTATCAGGGATCTCCCAGTGAGAAGGTTCAGTAGTGGTAGTCGTCCCATCGCGTTAGAAAATGGCGAGCGGCTCATCCATTCTGGAGGTTCTGTGTTCATAGCCCTGAGTGTGTTTCCTTTTTCTCTTGCCAGCATGCAGATTTTCTGCTCGCCCTGCAGGTAAACGAGGAGCAGTATCAAAAAGTAAGTAGCTCCGTTACACACAGAGAGAAATGCCATGCCAAATTTGTACTGTTAATTTTAGTCCTATTTATTTATTTTATTTCATAGAATTTATTCACGGCTTGATTGCAACCCCCCCCCCCCCCCAAAAAAAACAACAACCTCAAAGTGGTTTGCAAATACAAAACAGTAAGATGAAGAAAAAATTGCAACTCTACTTTAAAACAAACAAAAGTTAAAACACTAAAACAGAATAAAAGTGCTTCAATTTTCTAAGGAGGCTTGTCTAAAAAGAATGTTTTTATTAGGCGCCCAAACAGTGGCGTAGCGTGGGGGGTGCAGGGGGGGGCCGGCCGCACCGGGCGCAACATTTGGGGTTAGGGTTAGGGGGCGCAAATCCACGGGTTAGGGGGCGCAAATTACTTGCCTTGCCCCGGGTGCTGACAACCCACGCTACGCCACTGCGCCCAAAGGAGTGCGGGGAAGGGGCCCTCTTGATCTCAAAAGGCAGGGAGTTCCAAAGTGTAGGCGCTGCCACTCTTAAGTGATTAAGTGACTACCAGACTTTCAGAAGACATCTGAAGGCAGCCCTGTTTAGGGAAGCTTTTAATGTTTGATGCATTACTGTATTTTAATATTTTGTTGAAAGCCGTCCAGAGTGGCTGGGGAAGCCCAGCCAGATGGGCAGGGTATAAATAATAATAATAATAATATATTATTATTATTATTATTATTATTATTATTATTATTATTATTTATTTGCTTCTTACAAAGGCAGAATGGGGATTACGTGGCCCCTGTTGAAGTGCCACTCCCACCGATTAAGGCAGCTGAGTTGGGCACATGCTAATGGAAGCCGCTCACGCAATCAGATGTGCCTTAGAGGGGCTTTCCCCAGTGAGATGCTCTCCAGATCTTCTAGATCACATGGAAACTGTAGTTCCACACATGGAAGGTGCCAGGTTGAGGAAGGCTGTCTTAAGAGGGTGGGGCCCTCAGGTGGTACAGATGCCGGTGTGAAACTGATGTTTGGCATCTGGAATACATGTCAGTCGGCTTTCTGTGTAACGACAGTGCTGTGTGCTACAATTTGATTTTCAGTGGAGGAAATCTGCTGAATCTGACTGCTTGAGTTTTACACTGTGAGAACAGGATACTGGGCTGTATAAGCCACTGGTCTGACCCAGCGAGCTATTCTTACGTCAGTCAGCTGTGAGGTTGTTTTGCTGCACAGAGCTCCTTGATCCGATCAAATTTCATACCTCATGTGTAAAACCAGTGTGCGTCTTTCTCCTAGAAGAAGCATCTGTGGTGCAAAACAGTGCCTGAGCTATTGGTTTGAAGCCACTGGTATGTTTCTCATCCCACCAAGTGCAAAGTGCTTTTCTGTGATGCACTTCCATGCAGGGGGCGAGTGAGCAGTGGAGCCCGGAGGTGGGCCCGCTTGCGTGGCCTCCCTCCCTCCTTCGCATCAAGACCCAAGCCATTTGCCTGGCCTGCAGGGTTTTCCATGCAGGATCATATTATGGGAAAGTGGCCTTCATGTGCGGGGCGCCATCAATGACGGCTTGGAAGTGGGAATTAACCTTCAGGCATTGACTTGCAGAATGGCCAGATGATCGTGTGTTGCTGCTGCTACGGGGACTTTGCGTTTGAGGAGCTAACTCAGTGCGCGGATGGACATTTGTTTTGCAAGGAGTGCCTAATCAAGTATGCTCAGGAAGCAGTCTTTGGCTCTGGCAAGGTAAGGAAAGAGATTGAGATTTTAGGCCTTCTGACTTTGTCTTCCTTCACGTCGGTTTACTCTTGTCTCATCCCACTCCTGGTTTTCAGCTCTGTCCACATGGCATCGTTCATTGCGAGCTGTTTCAACTGCTGCTACTTTTTTTGGTCAAGTGTCTTGTGTTGGTGTGAGTTGGACAGTCCTGGCTGGGTGACATCCTCCGGCCGATGATGACGCCTGGAGGATGAAAACATTTTGTTGTGGCTTAGCAGAAAGTTCCACCATGATGCATGTGCAGCCTCCCATAAGAAAATGATTGCAAAATAACCGCCTGTCCCAGTGCTATATCCTAAATGTTGCAAAGCAGCTCTGCATGTTGGAATGGTGCTGTATAGACTGACAATTAAACAGCGCTGAACTTCCTATAATCTTAGCCTTTCTCTGTCTTTCTCCGGGGTGTAGTCAGAGCTCAGCTGCATGGAAGGGAGTTGTACGTGCTCATTTCCAACCAGTGAACTGGAGAAAGTCCTTCCTGAAAACATCCTGTGTAAATACTACGAGCGGAAAGCAGAGGAGGAGGTGGCTGCTGCCTGTGCAGATGAGTTAGTCAGGTGAGTCTAGCTCCTTTGGTCTGAGCTTCGTGGGGCATTCTGAGGTTCCCAGCCACCTTTGGCCAATTCACACATTATTCACCAGCAGCAGATGCTAGCTTAGGATCACATGCACACACAGTCCTGGCTCCCTGCTGCGGCCCTGTGGAAAACCAGGTTGATCCCATGTCTGCCTTATGGTAAAAGGTGTGTGTGGTCTAATCTCCTTTGAAGTTCTGCCGGAAAGGAAACAAGATCAGGCGGGTGAGGAAGACTGGCAGCAGACCTTTGAGGACTATTCAGCGAGAAGTCAGTACAAAACCCTCAACTCCACTCTTCCTTGGCCCACAGGTGTCCCTTCTGCAGCTTCCCAGCTCTGCTGGACAAGGATGTGAAGCGGTTCAGCTGCCCCAACCCTCGATGCCGGAAGGTAAGAGGTGGATTTTTAATTATGCGATTGGCTGGCGATGCAACAAGGCAGGCGGCATTTGAAGAAACAAGGCTCTGTCCTCTGCTGCCTGGTTCAGCAGTGTATTGAGTGGGAAGGAGAGCTTGGGATGGAGTTCCTTGCAGGGGCCTTGTTTCAGACCGCAAGGTCTGTTGCGAGGGGTCTTGGCCAAGCTGAGCTTTTGAGGTGGCAGCAGCTGCCTGAGGAAGCAAACTGTTGGAAGAGGGATTGGGGGTTCTTGGCGTGGCAGAAGTCACATCAACCCAAGGGGCAGCTTCGTGTGCAGTGTCTTCTGTCTATTTTGCAGAAATAGCCCTTCAGGTGCTCTTAACTGGTGGGTGCAGTCCGTGTGCTACGCAGTGCACCCTGGCCTCTTCCCACGAGGCTAGATTTTGAGCCAGCCTGGTGCTGCTCTTGTTTTCTGGCTCAGTGCTGCTTCTCTGCAGAGGCACAGAGTGCCGAGCAGGCAGCATACTGGACGATGTGGGTCTGCGTGTGTGGACATGACTGATAGCTGCAGCCACTGGCATAGGAGGAGCCCATCTCAATGAACAGCAACAGAGATTTGCTTGAAACCGAGAAAATATGAGAATTGGAATATCGGAGGGTGAGAACCACTAGGTGGTGCCGTTGGTCTGTGCAAGGCCAGAGTTAATCTTATGTAAGTCTCTCTTTTCCGGTAGCTGGGATACTCTCCCTAAAAGCGAGACAGAATCCATGGGGCTCTGCTGAGCCCGAGACCTTCAGAGCCTTTTGTTTAGCTGCCTGTCACATTCAGGCATTACTGCTGCAAGCCTTCATCCATGGAGTTCCCCTGGAGAGAGCGCACTGTGCAAGAGATCGTCCGTTGAACTCCTAAATGTATGGGTGTCTGCGGAGGTCTCTCAGTTCCTGGAATGCCCCAAGGCTCATGATCTTGGGCATACCTGTTACCACATGAGGAACTGTAATTTCAGCAGTGTGGAATTTCACGTGCAGAGTGGGCTTGGCGGCCTTGCTAGAGATTCGTTGTGCTGACCACTTTTTCTTTGGCTTACCTGTCTCTCGCATAGTGTCTGTGTTCTTTAATTTCTTTGGCCAAAAAGGTGAGGAAATGGCTGTGAACTATTGCAATTGCTTTCTTATTTGGTGTGGAAAATTCAGTTTCTAAAAATGCATTGTGTTACAGAATTTGTAACCGCGGTTTGCTTTTACATCCAAAGCTACTGTAATGAGCGAGGATTGAAACATGATTTTTGGCACAGTTTGGACATAGCAAACTCGGATTAAACCGGGAAGTAAATGCTCCCAATATCCTCCTGCCCTGGCAGAGCGGGAGGAAGCATTGCCTTCTACCAGTTGATATTTAGGGCACCTGAAAATTAAGTAGGGGGAAGAAATCCCATCCAGAATTCTCCAGAAAACCCATGTGGCTGCTGTGTAGCATGACCCATGACAAGAGGACATGCAGTGGGGGGGGGGGGTAGTGGGCAGCTGAAAAGCCCTGATGCAGCAGTGCAAGGCAAGCAAGTCTTTGCAGAAGAAGCTGCCTTTGCAGGGGACTTCCTGGCAGAAGGTGGAGCCAGAGGCTGTCTACCACTCACTCCCCTCTTAGCAAGCGGCAAAAGCAGTGTTGCGGTTACATCCTGGGTTGTCTACCTGGGGCTCATGTTGTATGTCTGAATGGACCCCTAGATATTCAGCCGGGACTTCCATTACAGTGGTACCTCGGATTAAGTACTTAATTCGTCCTGGAGGTCCGTACTTAACCTGAAACTGTTCTTAACGTGAAGCACCACTTTAGCTAATGGGGCCTGCCGCCGTGCCGCCGGAGCACGATTTCTGTTCTCATCCTGAAGCAAAGTTCTTAGCCTGAAGCACTATTTCTGGGTTAGCGGAGTCTGTAACCTGAAGCGTATGTAACCTGAAGTGTATGTAACCCGAGGTACCACTGTATAATGCTGTTGGTCACTGGAGTGGGTGGGTGGGGGGAGTGGTGGTTAAAAGCTTCATTCATCAAACACCAACAGTCATGCACATGCTACTTAATGTCTCGTGCTGTGCGTCTTTAGACTCCAAAAGAGTTGCCTCCTGCCGGCTTGCATTCTTCAAATGCATTTACCGTATTGCATCAATAATAACAGATCTAATGACTGGTAGCTGAATATTGGAACTCCCCCTCCCCGCTCCTTGGGTAGTAGATGCTTGCTTGTTTAATTTTGTCCCTCTCTTCTGCCAAAGAAGAATCCTGCAGCAGTTTACAGGTCCCAGAGAGAGAGAGAGAGAGAGAGAGAGAGAGAGAGAGGAGAGAGACAATCCCTGCCATTAGGCATGTCACAAAAGGAAAACAGATTGGGAGGGAGAAGGAAAATAGAGTACAAGTTCTAATGACCAGGTGGAGTGGAAAAGTTGAAGGCGAGGTGGCACCCAAATGTGGTTGGTCTCCTCTCCTGCCCTGCTGCTTGAAGCTGTGCCTGGCTGTTTCCAGGACGGAGGAGCCTGGCTGCTCAGCAGAGCTGGTGGTTGCCAGCCCCACAAAAGGCAAAAATGCTGTGGCCATGGGCAGGAGTTGCAATTGTACCACTGGTCGCAGCCATGTCAGAACTTTCTAGGCAGGAGTGGCTCCGTCTGGCACCAGTGGCTTGTGGTGTTTTGATTTGCGACGTGTTCAAATCAAATTCCACCAATGGAGGAATCTGAGGGCTCCCTTGGGCAAAATCAAAGACCCCAACCAGGACAATTTGGAGCAAAACAGCAACCAGTAGGCTTGGCCTTTATTGGAAACTGTCGCGACAGGACTCCCACCCACAACAAGATGAAGCAAAATGGAAGCCCAGAACAAAAGAAGACCCCAACTTTTATTAGTTACTAATCCCCCAAACTACACCCCTAAGACTACATCACAAAAAGGAGGGGTTGAGGGAGGAGTTGTGGTGGTAACCTGAGTATCTTGTCACCTGGCTGGTTCCCCCTTTCCCCCCTCCCCATGAGTACTTTCCAGGTGACAGAGGGGAGTTTGCAGTTTCCTGCCCCCAGAGGGAAGAGCTGATCACTGTCCTTTGTTCCAGTCTGTGCTGAATCCACTCCCATATGCAAGTTCTTTTGTGACCTTGATGGTCTTCTGTCTAGGACCATCAGGGTTGGCATAGCAACTGGGCAGGGCTCCTGTGTATGTGCTGGTATGCTCAAGGGATTATGGCTGCCCTGTATCAAACCTTCCCCATTTTGTAGTTCTTCCTTCATGGAGTAAAATAAAAGTGGAACGGTGCAGATCCGATGTATGGTTGATTTTCTATGAATTTATAACAGAAGCGTAGCATATGTAGTGTGTGAGTGAGTGAGTGTGTGTGTGTGTGTGTGTGTGTCAAGTTTGTACAAACTGAGTGATTTGGGGGGGGGGTGTTTCCTGCAACAGTCAGCCACGGTAGTTAAATAGAACCTTCTCTGAGGTTCTGATAAGCCTGAGGACTGGAAAGTGGACGATACAACACCAATTTTTTGAAATGGGATCAAGAAAGGATCCTGGAAATCGCAGGCCTATAGGCTTAAATGCCTGTTTCAGGAAAACAGGAAGGCTCCAATATCTGGGATTTCTTGGATTAGCGAAGAGTTGGCATGATAAAACGATGCCTGGTGTGGAGAAAGGGGATAGAGAAAAGTTGTTCTCCCTCTCTGCTAACACTGGAACTCGTGGACATCCTAGGAAGCTGAATGTTGGAAGAGTCAGGAGAGACAAAAGGAAGGACTTCTTCATGCAGCACATTGTTAAACTGTGGAACTCTCTCCCACAGGAGACAGGGGTGGCCACCAACTTGGATGGCTTTAAAAGAGTCAAATTCACGGAAGAGGAGACAGCTATCGATGGCTACTAGCCACAGGGGCTTTTCTCTGCCTCCATGGGAGAAGGCAGTTTTACTTCTGAGTACCACTTGCTGGAAAGTGCAGGAAGGGCTCCTGCTAGGCTCCTGCTTTGCAAAATGCTAGACTGGAAGGGCCATGGGCCTGATTCAGCAGGGCTCGCCCTGTGTTCTTACTCTCTTAAGTCAGTTGCCTTCGTGCCTTACGTATTTGCCAATAAGAAAGAGCGCCTTCTGGTTGTCCACTCTTCAAAGCTGAAGTCAGAACTTGGCTTTCAAGGGAATTTCTAGATACTGCTTTTCTCCCCACCCACTTCCTTGCTTGACAGCTGCAACCCTCTTCCAACCCCCTGGTAAATTTAGAAGCCGTTTAACCTCTTAGTTCTCGCCCCCTATGGATGCTGGCGGTTAAGCAGCTTGGCTACCGCCCCCCCCCCCCCGCCATTTGCTGCCCCAGATGATTGGCTTGGACACAGGGCACACACACGCCTGCTTGTTTCTTAAGCAGGCGGCGTAACTTGCTGACGGTGGCGGTTTCTTTGCCAGGATTGTCTATCCCCTTGTATATTATGGGCAGAGGCAGCTGTCTGCTCTCCTTTGCAGTCTCAGCACAGGACGCTGCAGTGATGGTCGGGAGGTGAAAGATCCTGTTGCCATGGTAACAACCCATCCTTGAAGGAGTGCACAGCATCCCTTTGGGTGCACAGGGAACAGAGGCAGGCCAGAAGGGTGAGAGGCTTGGCTGCCTGCTTCTGCCAGCTCCCTTTTAGGCAGCCGAGCGCAATGAGCTCTCCTTTCCTGTTGGCCCTTTAGCCAGAACAGAGATCCTCAGAGATTAATACTTTCCCTGTTTTCGTCTCTGAAATCTTGATGCTATTTCCACCTACCTGCACAATCTCCCTCCCACTCTCAATCCTGCCTCCTTGCATTCCCTCTATAGAAACCAAGATAAAAAATGGGCGGGGGGAATAGACATGCTACATACAGTCACCTAGGTGGGTGGTAGATGCTTCCTAAGAGATGGAGAAACGCTTCTCTGCTCTTCCACAGTGTCATCATGCCGGCCTCTAAGCTGCACGTCTTCTCAGGATGCGAGTGTTGGAAGAGACCTCTAGCCCAATCCCTTGTCATTGCAAGAAATGGGCTGCGCTAGGCACCCCGGCGGGTGACCACCCAGCTTCTGTTGAGAAACCTCTGGATGAAAGGTCCTTCCACCCCCTGCTTCTTAGGCACGCCTTCCCAAGGCTGATTAGCTCCTGCCATCGGGAAGCTCTTCCTAAAGTTTCTCAAAACCCCGTTATTGCCATTTGAACCAGTTGCAACAAGGAACAAGTGCCATGTTTGTGCCTCTTCTGCTCCCTCTGCTTTCTAATGCTTGTGATGCCGCAGTTGTGTCCTGCCAGGAAGGGAGTCTGAATGTCCTCCTTGCTTAGAATAGAGGCAGGCTGGACACTTGTTGGGGATGATGGGAGTTGGGGTGCCCAGCAGCCCCCCCCCCAGTTCTCCATCCTGGATTTCAATAAAAGAAAAGATGGCTGGTATCATGATTGATTTGCTTGAGAGGTTTCTATGTTACCTGTCATGGACTGGTTGGATACAGAAGAGTGAGGGGAGGCACCAGCTGCGGAACCCCCAAGATAACCTCTAAGGGAAGAAAGCTCAGAGCCTGGGGGTGGTGGTGGTGGTGTGGATGAACGGGGCCTTCTCTGCAGTGACTCCCTAATCTGTGGAATGCTCTCCCCAGGGAAGTTCGCCTGGCACCTTCATTATACACCTTTAGGCGCCAGGCGAAGATGTTCCACCTTAACCAGGCCTTTGCTTAACCGATCAACATCCTATACTCTTTAAAAGGTGGCTCTTTTTGGGGGGGGGAGGGTATTGGTTTATTTTTATTTTTGATGTTATATATTGTGATTTTTCCTGTGAACCACCCTGAGACCTCCGGGTATAGGGCGGTACAGTGGTACCTCCGGTTACGAACTCTTCTGGTTACGAACGCTTTGGGCACGGACTCTTCTAACCCGGAAGTAGCAGCTCCTGGTTACAAACTTTGCCCCAGGATGTGAATGGAAATTGCACGCCAGAGGCCCCATTAGCGAAAGCGCGCCTCAGGATAAGAACGGTTTCAGCTTAAGAACGGACCTCTGGAATGAATTAAGTTCGTAATTAGAGGTACCACTGTATATAAATTCAATAAATGAAACGAAGATGTTGAGTGGCCAGAGGGAGAAGAGGGAGCAGACTGGGAGAAGGAGGTGTTGGAAGCTGAAGAGGCTGCAGGGCTTGGTGAGTTGGGAGAGGCTGGGGCAGAGAGAAGTCTAGAATCAAAGACCGAAGCAGAGGGGCTGAGGCAGAGATGAGACAGGCTGATGAAGAAGCCAGGGAGATCTCCCTACTGCTACTACCTGCTCCCTCCACCCCCACTCCCAGAACCAGAAGAGGTATGAAAAGGGAGAAGCAATGAGAGACAAGACGACAGAGCCGTAGGCTGCTGGGGGAGAAGTCTTAGGGAGCAGTGGAAAGGAGGGTGCCTTCAGTCCTCGCATTGGTTGCTATGATCACTAGACCTGCACTGTTTTGTTTATTTGAATAAAGGGTTAACGTCACTGGCACTGGGTGCTTTGTTTTATTGCTGACCTAGGCTTGACTCCAGCGCCTGACCAGGGCTCAAGGCGGCCACAGCACTGAAAGCAGAAAGCAGCTGCCCTCCCAGCTGTAAATGTCTGAATTGTCTCTGTAAATGATAACGTTACTGAAACACGCAGAGCGCCTGGGAGGAGCAACTCGCAGCCAGAACTCTCAGATTAACGGCTCACAAAGGGAAAAGCTTGGCAGGGCAGTGTGACCTTCGCTTGCTGCCCGGAAGCATGAGCACATAAAGCTGCCTCTCGCTGAGTCGGGGTCTCCGGCGGGCCTTTCGGCAAGATCCTCCTGCCCCATGTTCCTTGTAGCTGGGAAGATGCCAGGGAACTGAGCCCGGGGCCGTCTCTGGGCAAATGGCCTGCTCTGCCCCTGACCTGGGGCTGCTGCCCAGCTCCCTGAGATAGACACCCACATACTGTAGCAGATAACTGGCATGGAGCCAAGGGCAAAGCAAAACACCACTTTGGAGATGTCCTCAAGTGTGGATATTTCTCTATTTTTCCTCTAATAAGGGCAGGCCAGCCAGTGTGACAGCCTCTGCTACCCTTCGGAGGTTTTGTCCTGCAATTCCCACGAGCTGGCGTTGATGGGAGCTGTATTCCAGAACAGCGGGAGGTTGGTGAAGGCAGCAGTGGAGCCTCAAACAGGGCTGGCCTGTACCTTCCTGTCAGCAGTCTTTTAAAAAAATATATTTTTATTAATTTTTGCATAACATATTTAAATTCAAACACATCATTCACCTCCTCATTTAGGATTCTATGAATCCTTTGACTTCCCTCCGCCCTTCCATGGTTACCATTGTCATTCTTATTTTTCATCTGCTTGTCTTATTTTCTCTTAATTTGTTAAAAATAACAGTCCATTTCCCCACAGTTTTTCGTACATTACAAGCATTACTCAGCAGTCTTCCTTGGCCAGATCACCCCCTCCCAGTTCTGAGCACAGGGGCCATTGCTCAATACCTGTTTTGCAATTCCCCTCTTCCTCCCGTGGCCTTAGAGGCATCTGCCCATTCTTGCTCTCCTCTTCCCCTCTTGCTTTCTGGCGACACATTTTTGAACACCCCCCGTCCGGCTTGCCCTCTTCCTGAAAGCTTTGCTGATGGGGCAAGAACGGACACGCTCTGTCGCCAGCTGATTTCCAATAAGAGCTGTGTGTTGTTCATGGCGCTTGGCTGCCGCTTGCATTCTGGCCATCCTCTGGGCGGTGAGGAGGCTGGTAGACCCTTGACATTGCCTTCATTTCTTCCTTCGTGGCTCTGTGCAGCTTCGCATGCAGGCCTGGCCTATGACATTTCCCCCGTCTCTGGCTTTTTGGAGGAAAGTGAACATCCTGAGGTTGGGAGGGGGAAAGTTGTTCTGACAAGCCGGTGGACTTCTCTTCAGTGGCACCTAGAAGGGACCCCCAGGAGAGTCTCTTGTGTCTGTCCACAGACCCATTCTCTGGGGGGGAGAGGGCAAGTTCTTCCTGCAGTGCGTCAGGGGCCCTGGATGCCATGCCTTGCTTTCCCTTCTTGCATGGGCATGTAGGCAGCCATTTGGGTTGTGTGTGTGCATATGTGTGTGTGTGTGCTGATGCTGCCCCCAGCCTAACAAACGGGGTGAAGTCGGAGGCTGTAATGCTTCTGAACGCCAGGAGAGGAGAGTTCTCCTGTGCTCTGGTCCTCCTTGTGGGTTTCCCCATTGAGGCATTTGCTTGGCCAGGAGGGACACTGAGCCGATCCAGCAGAGGCAGGCTTTTCTCTCCCTCTTTTCTGCGTCCCTTACGGCAGACCATTCATCTTGTTCCATAGAGCTCAATGGAAACCATTTGCAGGTAGCTACTCCCTCAATTCTCTCCCTTGGTCACACGAGAGTGTGACACAGCCTTGGGGCGGGGGCAGGGCTGTAGGCATCACGCCGGCAGCAATGGAAATAGGCATCAATCCATGTGCTGCTTGCGGTGTTTATTCAGCTCCCGCCAGTAGCTTACTAGGCGTTTTCAGATGCAAGCCAGGGGTGTCCAGCGTGCGATGCCTCTCTTCTGCCCCCTCCGACTTCCTTCCTCTTTCAACGCCTAAGTGGTGGTCGCCCTTCTGAATCGGGTAGCGAGGAACATGCTCCATTGACTCCTTGCCAAAACCACAACAAATGGCAAGTTTCCGCTGCCGTGTCTCTCTGCTCTTGCTGCTGCTGCTGTGTAGGCAGTTTTCATTTTTCTACCATAAAAGGGCAGCGAAAACTCAGCTGCTGCCTCTGTGTTTTTCAGCATGGCGGGTGAAGAAACGAAGGCAGAGAGGAGACTGGGCAGAGGGGGGCAACTGTGCCGCTGGGGCTGGTGCAGGCCTGTGCCTCTCTGCACGCAGCTTGCCAAGGATGACATGAGAGGAGTGCTGAGCTTCTCCAGAGAGACGCTGCGTTGAAATCTGTGGGTTTCCTGAAACAGGGAAAGTCCCAGGCCTGCCCCAAGGAAATGGGTTCTGCAGGCAGGATAGCCCTGGCAGATGAGGTGCATTTCCTGTTTTGGGTGGCAGAGCTTGTTCTGCTTCCAAGATCTGGGTTTCAAAGAGTATGGAGGAGGAAAGGGTGGGGAGAGGCAGATGGGCACCAGGTCTGTGCAGTTGTTGAGACCTCGGTGTTAAGCCCCTGGGAGACCTGTGGAGCTCCCCTCTGACTTCTGAAGGCATCTTAACATTTCCCATACATGCAGAGTTGGTGAGCGTAGCGCCCAGGTCTACAGGAAGTCCCAAGTTTGCTTCTAGCCTTTGCTATGAGCTCACTGCGTAGTCTTAGGCAAGCCACATTCTCCCCGTCTGCTTCAGGGCCACCCCCATTAGCGGTGATGATACTTCTCTGCCTTGCAGAGTCGGGCAGTGAGCAGTGGTTGTTTGCTGTGCCTGCGCAAAACGCGGTCCCCTAAAACCGGGTTTCCTCTCTGAAACGTGCCTCTTGGGTTCATCTTGTGGCTCCTGTCAGCTGCTGGGGAACCAGATCAACCCCGTCCGCAGGGAATTGGAGGTGCTGAATCAGCACAAAGGAGTCCGTGGAGTGGGAGGGGAAGTGCTTGTAGAGAGAGACCTTCCCTGAGTGTTGTGCGAGTGGAAGGCTTGAGTTGAAAGGCAGGCGCTCTCACCCATCGCCGCCTTCCAAGAACTGAGCTACCTGCTCAGAGCAATTACCTGGTGCCACCTTCCTTGGAATCCACTCCTTTGTAGCCCAAATGCGGTGACTGAACGCTTCACTTACAGGAGCGTTTAATGATGCTCTTTCCTCCTCCCCCCCCTGCATCCCATTCCGCTTCCTTCTGATATGGTCCAGTCTCTGCAGGCTGCACCTTGTCGTTCTCCTCTTCTGACTCACTTCAAAGGACAAGGGAAAAGTCTCTTTGGATTCTTCCACAATGCTTTTGAATCCAGGTTGCATTGGAAGCCCAGAAATGTTTGATAAATGGGCTTTCTCCAAAATGTGCAGTAATAAAGTAAAACAGATTTGGGAACTGGCTTCTCTGCAAAAAGGCAGATGTCTCCTTTGACTCTTGTCTTTCTTCCGCTCTCCTCACCCCCCCAGCCCCCAATTATCTGTGGGTCTTTGTTTACCCACAGCTTCCAAAAGCAGGAATTCTCAAACCACTGGTGTAAAAATAGACGATGCAAGTTTGGGAATCCAGCTCCCTGTTCTCCCCCCCCCCCTCCTGGCCTTGTGCCCCTGCCATATATAGCCATACCCTTCAGTCAGAAGATGCTGCTGCGTTATGCCTGTCAGCTTGGAAATATATCCATAAGAGGCCATGTCTGTCTTTCCAGCTTGAACCCCCCCCCCTCCCCAGGCAAGTTAGAACAGAAATCGGGCGGAAATTCTTTTGTTGCAGGCTAATCAGTCTGAGGCTGTGAATGGGGTGGGGGTGGATGCGGGTGAGTGGGAGGGGAGGGTAATGCTTTGGCCCTACCTATGGCCCGTCTAGGCTGCCCTTGACGTAAAGGCCCCCCACCCCTGGTCACAAGGCCTCTGTTCATCATGAGGCTTTGGGTTTACATAAAACCAGATTCCCAGATTAAGGGGGGGGGGATGTTGGAAAGAGGTGGGCATCTCAAGTCTATTCCTTTCCAACCTCTGTAGCCTTTTTATTGGCTGGGCGATGGGTTAAGTGTTGGGCTCTGGCTTTTGAGACTACCTTCTGCAGTGCCCCAGGTTGCTGTTGGCCGGAAGATGCGCTCAGTCTGTCGGATGCAGGGAAAGCTGCTTTGTTCCGTCTCTTCTATAGCGGCTGGAACGTGCCTTTTCGGTTGAGATTCCTGCATTGCAGGGGGCTGGAATAGATGACTCTTGGGGTCCCTTCCAGCTCTACAGTTTATTATTCTATGATCCAGCTTGTTGGCAGGTGCACCATTTCCTCATGGCCTGCCATGCTAGTCTGTACAATCTTTGTCTGAGCAGAGCAACAGGCATGTTGAGCCCGACCTGCGGCCTAGAGATGGTTTCCAGAGCAGAGTGGGAGCATCTGCAGAGTCTCTAGCAACCGCTCTGCTCTGGTTCCTGTATTACCTAGGGCAGAGGCATGGCGTCCCCATGGCCTTCCAGCTGTCTCTGGACAACAACTCCCACCTTCCCTGTCTTTGGCCAGGGCGGTTGGGGTCCAGCGTCTGGTGGCCCAGGCTTGACCTAGAGCAAAGCCATTTCTGTTGGGGGCAGGAAGTTAGCAGACCTCGTCCACAGACTTTGTGGAATGGGCAGCTTAGGTTGGGGCTGTTTGATGGCTTGATAGCCAGACAGCAGTCCTTCTGGTCCATGATCCTGCTTCCCTCTGTGGCCCTCCACATGCTTCTGGGAAACCCACAAGGAAGACGTGAGGGTCAGGGCCACACCACATGCACATCACGCAGAGGCAGAGCACGTTCACCACTATATGCTTGGCAAGGAGCTCTTGCATGGCACGAGTGTTTTGGCACACACTTGGTCTACACCTAGAAACGTAATGTGTGAAGCCGCTGGGAGAGTGCCTCTGTGTCTGCCTTTGGGGCAGTGCCTTGGGACACTTGGCCTTGTACGTGCAGCCTCAAAGCAGCGCTGGTCAGAGGCTAAGTGCAGGCCACAGTGCCTGATGTCCATCTTGGAGCCTTTTGGAGTTTGTTTCCTAATTTGGTCACATCATGAGCCAGGCGATCTTGCCTAACCTCTTCCTTTAGGGCAGTGTGTGTGTGTGTGTGTGTGTGTGTTTGTGCAGGGAGGAGAAAGCCTCCCTTTAACATTGTGGAGGACAAGAGGAAATGTTACTCATGGGAGAGGACCTCGAGGTTCGGTCTTGCTCCGAGTGGAATTAACTCTTAGGAGGTGCTTTTTGCAACTCAAATGGCTGCAGTTGTGCAGAGGCTGCAGCTCAAAGCCGTCTGCATGCTCAGCACCTCACCCTCCAGTTCTGCAAAAAACACAGCAGTTGCCTGGGGACGGGGTGGGGATGCGGCTGGACCAATTCTGGAGGTCAGAGGAGCTTTTCAGCAGCCAAAGTGTAGTGTGTAAGACTCACTGTAGGTAGGTAAATTGGTTAAGATTTAGCTTATACTAGTAGGAAGACATTCAGTGTTCATTTGAAGAGCATTTGGAACTCTAAAATTGGATGCTTGACTGGAGCTTGCCCCACAAAGCACACAGCACATCAGTTGAACTGCACCTGCCTCCATTTCATTTCCAGGAACCAGGTAAAAGCCTTGACTTTGACCTTTTAAAAGTCTGGATAGTTGAGCCAGGGCCTTGGCTTATTAGGGAGCAAGGTGGTTTCAGGCAAGTCACTCACCTGCTGTTTAATAAATCATTCGACCATTTCTACATCGGCAGCAGGAAGATTTAGTTGCCTAGACTGTTACTTCAGAATACAGGCTGGGGACCCTGTTAGTAATAACTTTTCAATTTATTTGTTTTTTAAACCACAAAACTGCAAGTAGAAAGCTAGCACAACAGAGAGAGGGATGAGCTAGAGACATCCTCCAAACTCTGCTAATTTTCAGCATGTGCCTTCCTTCAGATTGTCCCTCCCAGGGAAGCACCAAAATCCGTGCCCATTACTCGGCCCCACCCCCGCCCCACAGCAGTCTGCCCACGGCAGCTTTTAACCTTGAAGCCCCTCCGCTCCCCAGCCTTGCTAGTCATTCAAGCCAAGGCAGCTATTGCATTATTAATGGAGTTGTAGCCGTCTGGCTGTACTGCTGACTTTTCAGATTTGCTGTTTGTAATGGAGGACCGATCAGCCAAGCCGGGGGAGCAATGCTGCTGGAATCAGCTGCTGAGCCCGGATGAAAGCACAGTGGGAATGTGGAACTGGAGCACCCAAAGGGGCTCCTGGGAGCAGCTTATACTTGCTGCTTGAAATCAATGCTGCCTCGGCTCATGCGCCTACTTTTAATGTGTGTTTGCAGTATTTATGAGTATTTATTAAAAGTTATATACCTCTCTATACCCACAGGTCTCAAGGCAGTTCACAAGATAAAATTACAAGATAAAACCACAAAATACATAATCAAGCTATAAACAGAAACACCCCCCCCAAAACAAATAAAAACAAATGAAACACACAATAAAAAATGAATTTTTTAATTGAATGTAAATAGGAGACTCTGCTGGGAGGCAGCAGTCCCTTTGAGGTCTATCTGACCTCCACCCTCGGCCTGGTGGAGAGAGGCAAGAGCAGGACCCTCAGACTCTCAGCAGGTATTCCTTCCTTGTAGCGCAGCAGCCGTCCTTTGGTAGTCTGCCAAGCCCTGCCGCAGACCTGGTGGACAAGGACTGGGACTCCTAATTCCTTGGCCGAGCACTTGCCTTCCTACGCAGAAGTCCCCAGGTTCGATCCCTGGCAGCTCCGCTTAAAAGGGATCGGGACCGGGGACCCTGGAGTCAGAGCAGGCAGAACTGGTCCAAATGGCCAGAGAGTCAGGCCTTTTACGAGATGGCGTCCTCCACATGCCCTGTGGCACCAGCCCTTTTGGGGCAAGCCTGCTCAGAGTCGTTCAGCGTGTGAGCATGGCCATTCTTGTGCGCTGTGCAGCCCACTCTTCTTGCTCTCCCTCTTTGGGGAGGGCCATGTTAGCATTTGGGGAGTGTGAGCTGGCTTCAGGGTTCTGCAATCCAAACGTCTGCTTATTTGTAACGGCCTCTCATAAGATGTGAAAAGGAGATTCCGACTAAACATCAGGAAGAGCTTTCTGACAGTAAGAGCTGTTTGACTCTCGTGAGAGGTGGCGAACTCTCCTTCCTTGGAGGTTTCTAAGCAGAGTTTGAATGGCTGTCTGTCAGCGATGAGTATGTCTTCCGTATGTTCAAATTGGTGAGGAATATTTGGTCTCTTGATCTGAGACTCTGGAGGGGATGACAACTGCCTTCTACAAACAGTAGTATGGATAGTTGAGTTGGGTGAACACGGGGCTGATAACGCCAAGGCTGCAGGTTCAATCCCTGTTTGGGGCCGAACTGCGTGATCCTCAGGGCCCCTCCCAACTCTGCAATTCTATGATTCCATGAAAACGTCAAAATTGGAATACTTAGGGAAGCTGCTCCGCAGTGGTTCATGTGTTTTCATGTGCAGAAGGTGCTGGGTTCACTTCCTGGCGTCTCTTGAGTACAGCTGGGAAGTTCTCCTGTTTGAGGCAGTGTTGCAGAGTTGCAGGAGACAGGATTGGCCCCACTGCGCCGGAGGGAGCCCCCTGGGCATCTGAGTGGGAAGTGGAGGAGTCTGGGCTGGGGGTGTGCATTGCACCAGAGGAACATTGGGAACTCTGAATAAAATTGGTTGTTTCTAGGGCAGCCTGATCAAAAGAATGCCCTTTGACTATTAAAATCACGGAAATATATTGCACAGCAGGTGGCAGTATGCTTTCAGCACTGCCTGAGAGGGGCTGGAAGACCCCGTACAGCGGACGCTGGGGTTGCAAACGTGATCCATGCAGGATGTACGTTTGCAACCCGCAGCGTTCAAAACCTGCAGTGGCGCGTCTGCGCTCACGCTGGTTGCGATTTGGCGCTTCTGTACATGCGCGACCGCCAAAACCTGGAAGTAACCCATTCCGGTACTTCTGGGTTTTGGCGGTCCGCAACCCGAAAAAACACAACCTGAAGCGTCTGTAACCCGAGGTATGCCTGTATTACCCTCGGCTCCCAGGATGGGAGTGGGACTGAGGGACTTTTACCATGTTTGAAAAGGGCCTTGCAGCTCCTCTGATCCCTTTCTGCTCCTGAGCCACCAGAGGGCAGCTGCAGCTGGGAACATTCATCTCAATGCAGCTGTGTTAAAACTACCTCTGGGAGGGATATCTTCCAAGTTTAAGAGAGCTTTGAAGACTTTATGTTCTTAATTAAATGTATGCTTGGATAATGCACTAGTCGCTTCATGGCATAATGCAAGAATTGTAAATTATTTTAAAGATCCTTTTAGCTTTTGGTGTTTAGAGTGCACTGGATTTTAATTTAAGAAATCCAAAACAATTGCTCTGTAGCTTCATTTTTGGGGGGGGGGCAACCACAGTCACTTATTTGTGTGTGTTCCTGCTTTCTCTTAGCAGTGTGTGTCAGTTTTTGCGGTATTGAAGTTCTTCGTTCCTGCCTGGCTCTTGTGCGGGGAGAATCCTTAATGGGCGAAGCAACCACAGCTGAAAGGCAGGCAGTTGTCTGACACAATGAGGGTTGGGGCATTGGGTTGTCGTTTGAGTTAAGCCTTTGCATGGAGGCAGGAACCTTCTGTGCTGTTGTTGTTGCTGCTGCTGCTGTTGCTTGCCCATCCTTCACGCTAAGTTCCCAGGGCGGGTTACAGCAATTAAAACGCAACATTAATGTTAAAACACAGCATTGCACTATATTCAAAACAGTTTAGCGCAACTTAAAAATACAAAATTAAGGTGAGTCCTAAAAATGGGAAGGAGAGGCCTGGAGGCTGGCAGCACAGGAATGAGGCCTTTTCTGTGGTGGCTCCCTGCTTGTGCAATGCTCCTCCCAGGGAGGCTTGCCTGGCGTATTCCTCAGATATCTTTAGGCGCTAGAGGAAAATGTTCCTCTTCTCTTGGGTCTTTGGCTGATTAAGCAATCAGTGACCTTTTAAACTGTGTAGGGATTATTGTTCTGTTTGTTATTATGTGATGTCTTTGTGTGTTTTTATGCTGTGAACTGCCCTGTGATCCTTGGATGAAGAGCAGTGTATAGATAGATAGATGATAGATAGATAGATAGATAGATAGATAGATAGACATATTAAATGTCGAAAGCCAGGGTGAACAGGTGTCTCTAGAGTGTTCTGCCACTCAGCCTCCAGCAAGAGAATAGACAGTACAGTTAATTACATTTTTAAAAGAAGATGTCATTGTTTCACAATACGTTAAGTACTTTGATGCCTATGTTAAAATACAAAACCAAACTGTTTTCTATTTTAGTACCTATTTGCCTAACCCCGGCGGTTTTGACCCTGTAGAGGTCCAATGTAGCTACTAGTCCACACACGAAAAGTTGCGTGCTCACTGCTCATATATGGCCCTAGGTTGTGACATATCGATGGCTTCAGCGGAAACCCCAGCTCTCTCCAGGCAGACTGTTGTTGCTCCCTGACAACGGGCACGAAGAGGCTGGGGCCTCTGAACCTGGAACGCCATTGTGCCCAGTAGCCTTGGATCAATGTTGCCCCCATGCATTTGTCTCACCCCCTTTTAAAGCCTACCAACGCTTAGTGGCCGAGTCCTAAGAAGAGCTTGGCTGGTGGAGGAGGAGACCAAAGGCCTTTCCGTCCAACACACACTTTCCCATGGTGGCCTCAGGGCACGAGCCCTTTCCTCCTCCTCCTCCTCCTCCTCCTGCTATTCCCAGCATGTTCCTTCTGCTCCTAAAGGGAGCATGGCTACATGACTAGCAGCCACTGACAGCCTCTTCTCTGATGAATTTCCCCAAAGCTTCCTGTGGCCACCAGCAGGCCCTTGTCTGAGTCCACAGCTCCTTCAGCAAGGAAGGGCCTCCCAGGGAGAGTGGAGATGTTTCGCACGCAGAGAATCTCTGGTTCAGTTTGTTCACTCACTGCTGGGACTGTGTACAGTAGCACCTCCAGCTACATAACCCCTTGTAAACTTCAGGATGCGAAAACGGCAAACCCAGAAGTATTTTACCGGGTTTTGCTGCGTGTGCATGAGCAGAAGCGGTCCTCAGGTTGCGGAAACCTCGGGATCCGACCGGACCTCCAGAACGGATCCTGTCTACTGTACATACTCCCCCTGAATATGTGGTACCTTTTGTGTTACATTTCAGTGGTTGCAAGTGGCTTGTTGAGTTGCTGTTAACCAATAAGTCCTTGCTCAGATAGGAAGTTGCTTGTATTGCCCCTGTGCCCCCCCCCCAGCTGCATAGTCCCACAGCGATGTCTGGGCCCCACCGCGCGGCCTTTCTAGCAATGTGCATGGCTGAGATGGCTCCCAACCCCTGCGATGCGCGAGGGAGCCAAGGGTGGCGCTGAGGCCCGTAGCTGTCTCTCCACCCCACCCACCCCCCGCTTGGACAGAGCAGACGTTTCCAAGAGGGGAACATTAATGGAATGCGTCTGCCTGGCCAAGCGCAAGCATGGCTGCAGTTTTTCAGAATGAAGTCAGACGCACTCGAAAGCGGATGGGAGTTTAATACTGGACGTGCCTTTTGAATGCCAAGAAGTCAGCTGAGAAGACGGCACTGAATGGGGAGCGCAGGCGTGCCGGCTCTGAGCCGGAGCCAAAGCACTAAAGGGGCGAGCTGTGGGGCTGCACATCCGCCATTTGTTTCACGATGTATTTGCTTAGGCAAAGAGTGAGAGCAGAATAGCCTCTTCACATGTGTGCTGCATTAATTTCCAGGCCATCTAGATATAGCCAAGCGGATTCAACGTTCTTTGTTTTTGTTTTAACCTCATAAGTACATAACACTCTTCCTACGATTACCCCCCCTTTCTTCCTCCATGGGGCAGCATTCCTAATTATGTTCTCAAACCCCTTTCATTTTATCCTCCCAACAACCCTGCGAGGTAGCTTAGGCCGAGGGAGCGGGGGAGCAAGAGGCAGCACACAGCTAACCCTCACAGATGGCAAGCACTTAAGTCCTTGTTAGGGAAGAAGGTGGGATATATATATTCATCCTAATATATTTGTTCTCCAGGAGGGAAGACTCTGAACAAATCATCTCAGGTGCTGCTCTCAGGGTTTGGGCAGGTTTATTCAGGAAAAGGCAGCCCTTGAGGTACTGAGGCCCGATCCATGCAAGGTACCGGAAGGTCAAAACCAACCCTTTGAAATGGGCTTGGAGACAAATTTGCAGCCAGTGCAGCTGGGCCAAAACTGTAGTCAGATGTTCAGACCTCCTCCACTGCATTCTGGGCCAGCTGGGTTTTCCAAACAGTCTTCAAAGGAAGCCCAGGGTATGTTGCATTGCAGTAGTCAAACCTAGAGATCGCCAGCGCAGGATTGAGGAACCCACCAGCAGGCTGTCTGTCGTATCTGGACTGAACTTCAGTTTGTTAGCCCTCCTCCAGTCAGTTGCTAAGGCCAGGCGCCTGGTTTTGCGCACCCCCCACATTCAAACCATGTGCCCTCCCCGTGACTTGGCTATGGCCAGCATGTGTGTGACTGTGAACTTAGCAGAGTCTTCCTTCTTATATGTGTTTGCATTTTCCAAGCACAAATTGTTCACACACTTCCCATGTGATCCCTCAAGGGGGCCACACACAGCTGGTTCATGCGCTTGTTCAAAGAGGCAGATCCACCCTGGGGAGCTCCCTTTCAGTTCCCTACGCAACTGCAAGGCACAGTAATGCCGGGCCGTGTGTAGGAAGTGTTTGCTAATGGGCACTTTGTCTGAAAGGAGAAGGGGTTGAGAGAGACCTCTGTTGAGGTGAACCCACCACCCCATAGACTATGTTAAGGAAATGGGAATTAGACCGGGTGCCGGCCGGGGCGGGGGCAATGCCAATATTTTGTCAGCTGCCTTTTTCTCTAGGTTTGTGGTTCTCAGACCTTCTTCTCTGGGCCACACTCTCAGAATGGAAATTTGTTCACACCCCACCAAATTTTTTATTGATAAGAAATACATTGGAAAGCAAAAAGAAACAACTCCTAGCAGTGCTTGATTTATAACATAGAACACAACTCCTTTATAATGTTATAGGAAAATCCTTGGGCTCACCTGGATTACCAAACAAAGACACCAGCCAGGAATATAGGAGCAAAACAGCAGCCAGCAGGCCTGGTCTTTGTTTTGAAGGACTGTTGCAACAGGACTTCCACCCACCGCATGGGAGAAGCAGGAAGGAGCTCAGAACAAAGGGTGGCTCCCACTTTCATCAGCTTTACAAACCCCCTAAAATTAGATCATGCATACTTCACAAATACATCACAAATTGGGAGGCTCTGGTGAAAGAAACCTGAGCATCAGGTTTTTCTCCATCCTTCCCTCCACCTCACACCCATCAAGTAAGACAAAAGAAATATTGACAAGTTCCTGGTTGATCACACCTCTTTGTCCTGACCAAGAACCTCATCCATTCCTGGATGGTTTGCTACTGTCCACAGGATGACTGCCTGTTTTTGCACCCATTTGCCAGGTTGCCAGCGATGATCTCTTATGCAAGAGGCTGATCCCAGGTTTTGGGGATTGCTGCTGTCTTTTACCAGTTTCCCAAGGCCCCCCCCCCTCGGTAGCCATCTTTTCCCTGAGCAGAACAACGTTGGGAGTTGTGTGGTGTCGTGTGTTATGTGATGCTTTGAGGAGACATTTTGTGTGAACAACTGCGTCCTGGAGGGGCAACCCCCCCTCCATCATTATAAGAATTCCTGTAACAATAATATGTTCGTGGGGCACACGGAAAGTATAAAACATTCAGCTACACTACACTACAGTGAACTGTTTAAATGTTTCTTTGGTTGTCCTTGAATCTTCCTCTCCTGCCACACCCTTTGAGAGTTACCTCTCTAGGTCCTCAGTACAGTGGTACCTCGGGTTACATACGCTTCAGGTTACAGACTCCACTAACCCAGAAATAGTACCTCGGGTTAAGAACTTTGCTTCAGGATGAGAACAGAAATCGTGCTCCGGCGGCACAGCTGCAGCAGGAGGCCCCATTAGCTAAAGTGGTGCTTCAGGTTAAGAAGAGTTTCAGGTTAAGAACAGACCTCCGGAACGAATTAAGTACTTAACCTGAGGTACCACTGTATACCTTTAGTGGGAGATGGAGCTATTATTCTTTCCTTCCAGAAGGTGAGCCTGCTAGCGACTAAAACTAGCACAGACTTACTGTAAATCCTGTCTCTGAAGTACTGGATCACAGTGGGGCTTCCAGGCCCTGTTTATTTTAGCTGTGTTTCCTGGTCAGCCCAAGGTCTTCCTGCAGGATCTGGGAGGGTTCGTAAAAGCTGCCCTGCAGCTGTAAAGGCCTTGAAACAGACTGCCATAAGGGGGCAGCCTAAGCTTGAATTTAGAGTGTATGTATTTGTGTGTGTGTGTGTGTGTGTGTGTGTGTGTGTGTCTCCTCATTTGTCACTTACACACTTCCCGAAGTGTAGGGCTACAGAAAAGGGTTTCAAAGAGTATGCAGCAGAAGCTTATCATAGGTTTTTAGTTGCAGAAAACAATTCAATGATAAAATGATGCTATCAAAATTACCCCCAATTTATCTTTGCCAGAGAAAGGGCACGCTGGTAAGACTGAACTCTCAAAACAGGCGTGCAGTTGTGTTAAGTGTGGGGAAAGCTGCTCTCTGCTTTTGTTGTAAACTGCATTGAGGGTTTTTTTCCTTCCCAATCAAGCAGTGTATAAATTTATTAAATAAATACAGTAATAAATCAGTCCCACCGCCAGCTCTCTTTAAAGTGGCAGCAAGCAGAGTGGTGCCCAAGGAAAGGTGACTTGTGCAAATCCTACCCGATTGCCGCCTTCCAGGCTGGTGGTACAAAAATAAGGTCACAAAAGCTGCTTTTATGTTGCATGATTTTCTGCACCCGCCTCGCCTTTAAACACTCTGGTGCTCTTAAATTCCCTGCTAGGAGCCCCAACTCCCATGTTCCACCCAGAGTCAGTTGGGTGGGGTACAATTATTATTATTATTATTATTTATTTACTGTTGCTGCTCGTCATGCTGAGTTGTGGGGTGGCTCCCCACTCCCCACCTCTATGTCAGTGCCACCTGTGATGAAGGTGCCATCCTTCTCTGCAGCAGACATGACACTCCATAAATATCTTCTTCTATGGCGATCCCTCGTAGCCGAGTAAGATTCTCTTCCATAAACATGGTTTTAGCAATGAGTCCGTAAGTGACTGTGGAGGCCAATTCTGGATCCACACATCCTTCCACAGTGGGGACATTGGTTTCCGGGCGGGAGCTGATCACGGTGTGGATTCGCCAAGTGTGCCTAGCGTGCCTTCCTCCATAAATATACACACAAACACACATTGTGAGTGAAGCTGCCTTTTACATTGAACCAGGCCTCTGGTTCTATGGCACTCTTATTAGATGATTCTCAAAAGGTCACAGGGGGAGAGCTTTTTAGCCAGAGGGTCCCGGGATTGAAACTGGGGTCTTCCTTGCATTAAGTGTGTGCCCTGCTGCTGAATCGTGGCTTCTTCCCTCCCATAGTTCTTGAGATTGCCAGTTTGGGGGAAACACAGGCCCCGTTGTTCATACTTTAAATAGCTGCACACCTTGAAGCTGCTGTTCAGCTGCTTTCCTTTGCGACCTGTTGCATTAGCTGCAATCGGGTTTTAAAAAAACATTACTGTTCCTTCCATTTTTATAAAACACATCCTGATGAATCCTAACTGCTTCCATCACATCCTAATTGTTTCAAGGTTGACTCTTCTTTCATAATTCTGTGTTCATGTCAGTAAAAGACATTACATATATACCTAGACAAGCAAAAATGTCCACATTTGCAATGTAATGGTTAGCCATGGTCTAAAACAAATCCCACCAGCCTGCTGGTAAGAATAAGATAAGAAAAGTCTGGTTGGATTAGGCCAGTGGCCCACCTAGTCTAGCATCCTGTTCTCAGGCTTTGGGTTAGTAGCTGAGGGGTTTCCTCCCTGCCTGAGTTGAGGTCTGTGTGGGTGAAGCAAGGACCATTCTCATGCACAGGAAGCCACGGTTTAAATGCTGTGCCTTAAAGCGGCTTGCAAACCTGGCCGATGTGAGGATACCTAATTATGATCAGTGTATCTGGATATTACTTTTCATTTGGAAAGTATTTATCCCAGACTCAAAACTGCCAAGGCCTCTCTCTCCTGCTCCTGGGATTGTGCAAAACACAACTGCCACCTTTTCCACAGTGTCTAGGGCAAATGGGGATAACACAGGGCTTGGAGTTACTGTGCATCTTGCCCTTTCAAGGTACAGACGGAAAGTGCTTTGCTATCTGCCCTCTTTTCTCCTTTTTTGGAAAAGTGGTGTCTGTTAACACCTGGCCGTGTATTTCAGGCAACGCAGCTGGTAGCCTGCTCAAGGCCACTCTCAGAATAACCTCTCAGCACAATGCACAATGGGCGATTCTTGTATTTTTATGAGCAGCGGTGTGTTTCCTCCATTGTTTTTGTAATGGTACTCGGAGGAGAATCGAGTCTCCAAGAAAAGCACGTGGAGGGGCTCTTCCACTGCAGAAGGCAGGCAGTGGGATGCCCTGGCCGGCTGTGTCTTCACTTCCTCTCCCCTCGCACCCACCCCCAATAGGAACCTGGAAGCTGCCATACACCAGGCCAGACCATTGGTCCTTTTAGCTCAGAACACCGACTGGCAGCTGCGCTCCAGGATTTTGGAGAGGGGCCTTTTGCAGCCCTGTCTGGAGATGCTTGGATTGCAACGGAGACGTTTTTGCACACAAAGCATATGCTCCGCTGCTGAACGGATCCTGCATGGCCAGCCATTTTTGAAAGGGGTGGGGAGTTTGTCCTGTGGGGCAAGTCAGCAGCTCCAGGTGGGCCAGGCATTCCCCTAGCTCAGAGCAAGCTGCTGGCTCCTGGCTATGCCCTCTCCTTGGCCGCCTCTGCATTGCGAGTTGCTGCAATCCTGGCAGGGCTCTGCCACGTACAAACCCCACCACCTCAGAAGCATATGGGATGGGCTTTGCGCTGTTAGGTAAGGGGCTGTCAAAATAAGGACTGACGGTTCAAGCTTCATTGTGGGTGTTGACTCTTGCAAAACATGCTGCGTCTTCTCAAACAATCGTCGCAGCATGCGGGCTCCTGAGATGAATAGCAGTCCTACAATCATTTGTAAAATTCCCTGTTGTGCAGCAGAAAGTTTTGTTCTTGAGGGATGCCCCAGATCCTTTCTCAGCCGTGAAGTTCACTGATGTTTAGCTCAGTCATGCTCTCATCCTGACATGCCCCACAAAGATAACCTGAAAATGCCACCTCCAGCCTCTGAAGCGGAGGACTGGAAGGAGTCCCAAGTAGCACCATTTTTAAGCAAGGAATCCCACATGGGAGTGACGGACGTGGCACAAGGCCTTGTGGGCTAGAGTGGGCAGCTCAATGGCGACACTATAAAATTATGCGCTGCGTGGAGAAAAGAGACAGAAAAAAGCTTTTCTCCCCCTCTCGTAACTCTAGAATTTGTGGGCCTCGAATGAAGCTGAACATTGGAGTGTCATGTCAGATAAAATGAAGTATTTCTTCAGCAGTGCAATTAAACTATGGGACCCCCTCTCCCGAGGCAGTGATGGGCACCATCTTGGGTGCTGTAAAAGAGAGTTGGACCAATAATAGAGGAGAAGATGATCGGTCACTACCAGCCAGGATGGCTGTGTTCTGCCCCTACAGTGAATCCCAGTTGCTAGAGGGGCTTCTGGGCTCGTGTCCTGCGTTTGGGCTTCCCCCATGGGACTTCTGGTTGGCTGCAGTGGGAACAGAACCATGGACTCTTGGGCCTGATCCAGCAGGTCTCTCGCAATGGCCTTGTCCTCCTGAGCTCCTTGCCGAAAGGGAAACAGTCCAAAAGTGGTTGCTGTTTTGCCCTCATATTAGCAAAGATGAGACGACCTGCATCCTTTTTTATATATATAAAGAAAACACATTGGATTTGGTGCAAGTTGTCCCCCCACCCCTGCGAGCATCCCGAAATGGAAGTGAGAATGAGGACGGAAACGAAGGAGTTTGCGGAAGTCCTGTAGTTCCTACTTGTAGGGAGGGCTTTTGCCTTGACTTCTCCTTTCCAGTGAAAGTGGGGGTCATGCCTGGAACAGAGTGAGCTCAAGGTGTGGAGATTTCTCTCTCTCTCTCTTCTTCTGTGTGTGTGCATGTGTGCCGAACACCCAGAAAGGTTGGGGGAAAGTGGCTTGCAATCCCAGCTGCAAGACCTTGTTGAAGTGTTTTCGATTGTTATCATTCTGTTGTTTCCGCCTGCCCTGGGTGAAGAGGGCCTGAGAAACCCTACAAATAATATTTTTTTGAGAAACCGTTGCTTGCTTTTTGATAATTCTCCTCCTGTCACTCCTGTTGCTTGGAATGCCCCAAAGCATTCCGTCTTAATGGATTTCTTGAGAAGGAGCCAGATGAAAGTTGATCAGCGATGCATTTAATCTAAGCTTGTGGAGTCAATAATGCCTTTGCAGAGCCAGCTGGGCACTTGAGACACTTTGGGGTGGGCAGGATCCGATGGAAGATGCAGCATTTTGCTCCCCGCCCCACACCGCACGCTGCTGGTGCGCACACTCCTTGTGTGGCTCCTCCTGCGGAATAATAATTTAAAAACCCTGCCAGGCACTGAGCATCAGCTGCCCACTGCTTGGCGGAGTTTGGAAATTGCCATCCCCTAAGCAGGGAGTAGGCCTTGGGATGGTCTTTTCGGTCCAAGCTTCCCCACATCCCAGGAATTGGATGTAACATAGAGGATGGCCTTGGCTCCAAGCATTGTAGGGGGTTGGACTAGATGACCCTTGGGTTCCCTTCCTACTTCTATGAAATCTTTGAGCAAATCTGACTTGTGGCCATGCAGCAGAAAGAGGTGGGAGAGAGCTTCAGGCTGTCGGTGGTGTGGCCCAGTCTGCGCCCTGCCTAACTAGCTTTCTGCTTGAGGGGACTGTGGCTTAGTGTGTGTCCCCCACACACCACACACACACTGGGGAGCACTCATCAGTGCAGTTGCCTCTCCTGCATGCCTGCAATGGCTCACTGAACCATTTGCCTGCGGCAGGAAGTGCAGCTTTGCCTCTTAGGGCAGGGGTTGGCATGGCCCTGAGAACCAGGCTTCCGCCTTTGCCTTGCTTGGGCAGCCGTGGGCCTCCCTGATCACTTTCAGGTCTACCAGAATTCCTGATGGCGCTGGCGCCCTGTTGGCTGGCTGCCAACCAAGCGGCAGAGGGCTGGACAGAAGCACAAAGAGCCCATGAAGCCCTCGCCATGCGTCACGCGATGGGAATGATCTTGGTGGTTTCCTGCCCATTTCTGGTGGGGCAGCGCTGCTGGTTTTGGGTGATGGGCCAGGTTTACGCACAGGCCAGTGACCCCCATCTCTCTAAATAGCTCTTACGGGAACCCGTGGCCCTGCGAGTCTTCAAAATGCCTTTGACCACAACAACACATGGCAGCTTGTGGGACAATAAAAAGGTAAAGGTAAAGGTACCCCTGCCCTTACGGGCCAGTCTTGCCAGACTCTAGGGTTGTGCGCTCATCTCACTCAAGAGGCCGAGGGCCAGCGCTGTCCGCAGACACTTCTGGGTCACGTGGCCAGCGTGACAGAGCTGCATCTGGCGAGCCAGAGCCGCACCCGGAACGCCGTTTACCTTCCCGCTGGTAAGCGGTCCCTATTTATCTACTTGCACCCGGAGGTGCATTCGAACTGCTAGGTTGGCAGGTGCTGGGACCGAGCGACGGGAGCGCACCCTGCCTTGGGGATTCGAACCGGCAACCATGTGATCGGCAAGTCCTAGGCGCTGAGGTTTTACCCACAGCAAATCGAAATGACTTAAATGTGTAATGTAACTAGGTTGGTGCTCAGTGCTTCTGCTACAGGAGGGTGGGATTGTTCGAAGTGGAATGCTGCTCTTCTGTGTAAAGGAGTGGAAAGATGTCTTTGACTGTAGGGGATGACCCCCCCCCCCAACTCAGGTTGTGTCTTGTGGATTCATAGCAAATTGCATGTTGGGGTGAGTTGCTTTGGGGCTGGGTTAAATAAACAAGCCGTTAATTTTCTCTCCATGGAAGCTTTGGCTGAAACTTGATTGGAATTGTTGGAATTCAACTTATCTCTTGCTGTTGGCTTGTAAATTGGGCAAATTGCTGCATTGTTCGGTCTTTAATCTTGACTTTCCTGACCCTGAAACCTGGAGAAGTGTCAGCTCTCCGGTTTCAGCTGAGCGTCAACTTGCTGTAAAGCACTTTGGGCTCTCAAAAAACACTGCATAGGTCGTTATTGCAAATTATTATGATTATTATTACATTTCCTGTCCACACTTCATTGATTCACAATCACACGGCAAGTTAGATATGAAATCCTAAAAAGAGAAAACACTTAAAGCATATTCATGAAAGGAATGGGAACAGACAGTAACGTGATTAAGGCAACCATACCATTCAAAAATTAAAAGCTGCGTTAATACGCTTATCCTATTTAACTCCCACAAAAGCTCAGGTTCAGAGATGTGTTTTCAGTTGGTGCCAAAAGGCAAGCAGAGTTTGTGCCACCCACCCTGCAGAGGAAGGCACATTCCACAAACCAGGTGCCACCACTGAGAAGGCCCAGACGCTAAGGAGGGAGGGAGTGTCGTTGGCCATTTGAATCTGGCTGCATCAAGGAGGGTGGGCGTTTTTAGCTATAAACTACTTGCATACCGCAGTTTCATTTTTAAAAAAAAAATCAATGCAGTTTTAACTATTACATTCCTTAATTGTCTGTATAAGCTTGGCAGCACAGAAGAGTTTTCAGCAAACGTTTAAAAGTTCCCATAGAAGACTCCTGCTGGATCTCTGCTGGAAGAGCTTTGCACCAGGAGTGGGCCAGAGACACTCAGCTGTGTCGAATGAGCCTCACCAGTTCAGGAGTCAAAAGCAGGGATGCTCCAGCAGACGGTCTCAGTGACTGAACTGGGGATTGTAAGGGTCTAGTTGGTTCCTAAGGTAACCTAAACCGAAGTTTGAATGCAAAGACCCTTGCTTCCTAGTCCATGGGCAGCCAGTGTGGTTGTGCTGGAAGCAGAGGCAAGGCAGCAAGGCCTCTCCATCTGCTTGGATGTGACCAGCTGCTGTCTACTTATTTAGCAAATGCGCTGCCTGCTTTTCAGCAACGAGACAAGCTGCCAAAGCAGGTCACAGTCCAATTTGGAGCAAGGATATAAGAAAGCATTGGAAATGTAGATGAAATCATTAAAATCAGCTGGCTTGAAACAACAGGAAAACCACAAACGGAAGCAAAATAAAATCAATACGGGGGGGGGGGGGCAGTGGTGTTAAAGTGAGACCATGTCTCTGGCTATTGGTTCTGGCTGCCTGCTAAAATCCCTCAGGGCCTGATCTCTCACCAAGAATCTCTGACCACCAGGAGCCTGGAATAAGATTGCAAGCTTGGGGGGGGGGGGCAAGTTTCAAATACAGTGGTACCTCGGGTTACATACGCTTCAGGTTACAGACTCCACTAACCCAGAAATAGTACCTCAGGTTAAGAACTTTGCTTCAGGATGAGAACAGAAATAATGCCCCCCTTAGCTAAAGTGGTGCTTCAGGTTAAGAACAGTTTCAGGTTAAGAACGGACCTCCGGAACGAATTAAGTACTTAACCCGAGGTACCACTGTACACTTTTCACATATTGTGGTGGTGCCCTCACAACCAGAATATACAGAGAACGGGTATTGTCAGAAATAGCAGAAATCGTTGGTTATGAATTTATAATATTGTTTGGTTATGTCAAAGAGGTGTCGCTCCTAGAGGACCCTTGAGATGATCGTTTTATCTTACTACAGTGGGCTTGTATATCAAACTTGACCCGGAAAACTTTCTGTGGACAAACGCCGGCTCCCTCGGCCTGAAAAGCGAGATGAGCGCCACACCCCATAGTTGCCTTTGAGTGGACATAACCATCCAGGGGTCCTTTACCTTTACCAAGCTTGGAAAAAGCTCCATATACCGATTGAAAGCTGAAGGATGGATTTTAGATGGGTGTGTGTGTACCAATTATAGATACTGGTTATATATTTACAGATGTTAACTGCATACCGTTCTCAATCTGTCACTTCATATTGATTGATCTTGCAAATAAAACTGTGCTCAAGGGGAGTTGGTCAGGTGAAGCCGTGGGGTCTGAATCTGGTCTGAGTCTCAGGAAGGAATGTGGGCGGGAGCAGATGAGGCTCTCCTGGGTGCTGGGCGGGTTTCAGGTTGCACCACGACTGTTGGGATGAATAACTCACCACGGCTGATCTCCCAGTTTTAAAATGTAAAACCCAGCTGTTAGCCAGATATGTCTCCTTTCTTAGGTGAAACACACAGGTTTCTTGGTAGGTAGCATCAGGAGCACAGAGAAAACCGGGAAATTTTTATATTATGAAAGTGATAGATTAGTTTCCGGTCGTGTGCTAGGTAAAATGTAGTCTTGTGGCACCTTGAAGACGAACTCATTTTAGACCGGAGGCTGCTTATTGTTCTCATTCTCAGAAAGCGAACATCGATTTTTAGTCCTGGGGCACTTCGGGATTTTGCTTTCACTGCCCTCCTCTTTATTAATCGGCTCTGTGGGCAGCTGAACCGCCCATGGTTCACCTTCATGCTGCGGTGCCCTGGCCAGCCTGACGCCTGGGATCCAACAGGCTGCACCCAGCTCATGATTCTGCCAGAACGGCCTGTGGAGGCAGCTTCAGAGCCATCCATAAATGATTCGATTCGCATCTTCTGTTCTCTGTCAGCAGATTCATGGGGCTTGAAGTATAGCCTGATTTGGTGCTTTCTGCCACCTCCTCTGTCTTCTCCTTCCCCTCTGCCCCAGCACAGCAACCAGAACCACATCCTCTAGGCAGGTAGAGCAAAGGGTGGAGGGTCAGTGGAGAGGGCCAGGATCCAGCGCTCTCCGGATCCAAAGCTGAGACTTGTTGCTCACATTCTGTTGCCTCCTGATCTCTTCAGCATGGCTGAAGGAATGGAAACAAGGTGCAGGATTTTGCATTTCAAACATCACTCAGGATTCACAGAACTGTAGAGTTGGAAGGGACCTTCAGGGTCAACTTCGGCAACCCCTTGCAATGGGACAGAGGCGATTATAAATCTAAGCACATAAACAAGGTACTCAGTCCCCATCACCGTGGCATGCTTCACGAAACAGCATAGCAGATAGTAGATTTATTTAGACTTTCATCTACACCGTCTCCAAGGCTCAGGGTCAATTGCGGAAGCAAACAAGAGAATAAGATTTCCTCTAGTTCCGTGAAATTTCCCCACTCTTCCTGTCTTAGCCTTGAGCCAAACCAAGGACAAGCGTGGAAAGATAAGATTTGGCAGCTCAGCTGTAAAGTTCCTTCAGCTTAGACTTCGGCAAGTCTTTGGCACACTGTCGACTGCCCTTTGGGGGCACAGCAGTAGTAGCAGTGCTGGTCTTGATTTCCCTGAAAGCCCCACACTGTAGTGAAGCAAGCCTGGCTTTGTGCTGGGGAATCTGAACCGACCTTTCCCCTTTCAGTCCACACAGGAAGGCTTCCCGTAGCAAAGAGGGGAGGTCAGGGGCTGCGAGACTCAGAGCAGGGTTGGACATAAACCAAATGGGATCCTAAGTGAGAGGCATAATAATAATCATTGTTTGCACCCCACTCATCTGACCAGGTGGTTCTGATGGTTCATCTTTGGAGTGCTTCATATTTCATTGCCTCTGTAGCCCATTTCACAATGCTGATGTATGATTTCCATGCACGACGTCCCTCTCTCACATCAGACAGCAGGTTTTCAGGCACGGATTCAATCTTGCTGCACACACAATTTGCTGACTAAGCTCTGGTGTTGTCATTTCTTTAGTGGATGAGAGCAGTTTATTGCAGCACTGCCAGGTTGATTTGCCAGGTGTACAAATCAAGACCAACTCTTCTGTTGTTCTCTTGGTGGTTGAGTAGATAGTTAAGGGGACCCACCGAGCCCCTTGCCTTTAAATCTGACTCTGAGGGCAGAGTCTGCTGCCTTCAGCCCAGGTCACTTGTGAGCAATATCCGCAGAGGGGTTGATCGTCAGGAGGTAACTTCTTCTGCTGCACCAGTCAGCTGTGGAAACCGAAAGTTCAAGCCACGTGTGGGGCAGGAGGCAGAGGCTTCCTTGCACAACCTGCTTTCCCGCAACAGGGCCATAAAAGTGAGTTGCGGATAAACATAGAACTTTTATTGCAGCCTTTGAACAATGGTGTGTATGTGCGATCTTTCCCTCTGCCCCGTGAAAGGGGGTGGGGGGCAAAAGCAAATACGGGTTCATAGGTCTTGGTCTGCCAGTCATGCCAGCTTTCTGGTCCCTGGAAAAATCCCCTTATATGGTGAAGTGTAGAAGTGGACTTCTGGGGTGGCAACAAAGTTGGGGAAATGAAGGGCATGCACCCTAGAAGAACAGAAACCTCTTTCCTTGGAGGTTTTGAAGCAGACGTTGGGTGGCCACTTGTCATGGATGTCTCAGTTGAGATTCCTGCATTGCAGGGGGATGGGGGACGGGACGGGACTAGATGACCCCAGGGGGTAAGTTTCAACTCTGCGGTTCTAGGTGGTAGTTTTCACAGAGCATGCTGGAAAGGTTGAGGCTGTCTTGCTTCCTCCATCCGGAGGTGGAGGGGGCTGAAGAGTTCATAGCTGGTCATCTGGTGAGTTTGTGGCGAGAGTGACATTTGCAGTGGGAAGCCTCCTGTTTTACAGCCCTTGAGCCTTGATGTGCTCTCTCTCCCCACAGAAGGCCCTTGAACACTGCATGAGATGATGCCCACTGTTGTCTCGGGTGCCCGCCATGAGCTCAATGTTAGAAACTGAGATATGAAAGCTAGGAGCTAAATGGCACCTTAATTGTGGGTTATAGGAGCAACAATGGAATGTCTCTGCGCACTTTTTTATCACAAGAATACAAAGCTGAAAATGAATGAACTGCAGCTAAAATATTGTGTTCGTTTTTCACATGGTCTAGTCCTCCCCCTGCCTGCCCCCCTAATATTCTGAAGAGGGTCTCTTCTCCAGTCTTTAGAGAGTGGGGAGGCAGAAAATGGTCCTCCTTTCCTTCCACTCTGAAGTTTTGGTGTGAAATCTTAGGTGCAGCACTGCACCCAGAGCTCAGAAACTGCGTGTGCTAATGAAATTCCCTGTTGCAAGATGCGTCTGGGACATTGGGATAGTCAAGCACTGCATAAGCTTGTGACTTTGTGGGTCCTCCTGCCCATCTCAAAATTAAAAATGGTTTGTGAACCACTGTATCCTTGCCAGCCTCTCCTGAGGCTTAAACACTTAAAACGCACACATTTCCCAAGCACTTTTCGTATACACTCGTACCTTGGATCCTGAACGCCTTGGTACTCGGACGTTTTGACTCCCGAACGCCGCAAACCCGGAAGTGAGCGTTCCGATTTGCGGACGTTTTTTGGAACCCGAACGTCCATAGACGGGGCTTCATGCAGCCAATCAGAAGCTGCACTTTTGTTTCTGAACATTTTGAAAGTTGAACAGACTTCTGGACCGGATTCCGTTCGACTTCCAAGGTACGACTGTATTAAAAGACAAGCCAGCTCATGGCTGCCGGCTCACAGTCAAATAGGCACAGCAGAGAAGGAAAAAGGAATGGGGAGGGAAGAGGAAGGCAAGCATTGGAGCAGCTGTTCTTGCGCTGGCTGATGGATGGAGCCAGGACGCGGACTCCAGTGCTGTGATGGTTGTGTGTGTGTGTGCCGTGGCCCCTTGGCCTTCTGGGCAGTGGAAGAGACCACTTTAGCTGGTTCAGTTCTGAGGAGATGCAGTATGAAACACAGCAGGAGCAGATGGAGAGGAGACCATCCACATGGAGTAGATCAGCCTTCCCCAGCTTGGTTTTCTCTGCATGTTTTGGACCACACTTCCCATCAGACCCTGTTGGGTTTCCTGAAATCTGTTTGGGAGTTCATGCAAGAGGGACAGTGCTTCCTTCCCCCAAGTCCCCAGCATCTGCTGGGTACCAGTTTCCCAGAACTCTCTGCTGTGGCTCTTAGCTGTGTGCGTTGGCATAACTGCAGGAGGTCTAGACTTGGGAGACTTTGTATGAGCCAACATTTGTGTCTGATTAGTGTTATTTACTTTGGCTCAGGGAGGCTCTGAGCTGCTGCAAGCTTGAGATGTCCTCTGGCGATAGTCGCAGCACCCGTGTGCTCCCAGCATCAAGTGACTGGAATCGCAACTCGGGCTTCCTGCCCTGTGTATGCTAATTTAGCAGTGTGAGGTCACAGCTATATTTATCTCGGCTATATAAGTCTAACCAAATAACCTGAAGTGCCTGAAGAGTCACAAACCGAGCCCCGGGTATATACCGAGCAAAACCAAGCACGCTGCGACCTTTTGTGGCTTGTTGACTAAAATAATATTGTCATAGTTCTCTGTGTCTGGGTGACATCCAGGTTAGGGTACTGCATTATAGGCTGCTCTCTGAGCCTGCTTGGAAACTTGTAGCTTGTCCAGAATACGGCCCAGCAACTGTGATCCTATCACACCGGTTGAATTGGCACCCTGGCTTTATTCCAGAGTTGTTAACCATGGTTTCCTGGTTTGGATAAAGCAGGGAACCGTAGTTTATGCAAAACCCTTGCAAAATGTGCCTTTGTTTGTGCAGCCAAAAGGCTCGTCTGTATCTCTGCTGAGCCAAGAGATGATGATTGAAACTCGTCTGTTGTGTTGCATGTTACTGGCATAAACTGCTTGAAGATCACTGGTGTTTGGTGTGCTCACCAGTGCTAGGGAGGGCACTATTCTCACAAGGACTTGTGCCAGCGTAGGGCTGGTGGCAGGAACGATGGTCAGCCTGGATAGCTCACCTTGTGAGAGCCTGGTGCTGATAACGCCACGGTTGCAGGTTCGATCTCTGTACGGGACAGCTGCATATTCCTGCCTTGCAGGGGGTTGGACTAGGCGCAGCGGTTCTCAACCTGTGGGTCCCCAGGTGTTGTTGGCCTACAACTCCCATCATCCCTGAGCTCTGGCCTTGCTAGCTAGGGGTGATGGGAGTTGTAGTTCAACAACAACTGGGTTGCTGAAACAGGTTGAGAAAGGCTGGATTAGAGGATCCTCAGTGTCCCTCCCAACTTCAGTTCTATAATTCTAAGAATTGCCAACCTAGGGAGATGCCAAAGAGATCTCCTGGGTGCCCAGGAGCGAAACTCAAATGCAGTTGTTTCAAATATTTATCTGCTGCCTTTGGCAGTAAACCTTTTAAAGGAAGCTTACTATAGAACACAGAATGCAGTGAAAAATACCTGTACATTTAAAACAACAAGGAGGAGGCCAGCTACTAATAAAGCGAGCCGCTCACCCAAAATTACTGAAATATTATCAAAGCCGACCTCCAGAGCAGAATGCCAGGTGGGGAAAGCCTCCCAGGAGGTCTGCCTGCTTTGCCCTTTGTGAGCCAGTTTGGGTAGAAAGGTGGCGGCAGCAACAAGGTGTGTTTGGGGTGGGGATTGCCAGTGGCTAAGCAAAAGCCAACCATTATGGGATGGCAGTCGCTGCAGTCACCGCTTGCAAGGGCCCCCAACGAGATCAGCCCTAGGAACTCTTACTAGCTTGGTGAGATATTCCTTTTGTGTTAACTTACTTCAGCCTAACCCTGACCATGTCTGCTCAGAAGTTGAGTTCAGTGGGGTTTCCTGCCAGGTGAGTGGGATTAGGGTTGCAGTGCCCGTGGGGGCCTTGAGTTCTGGGACTGGATTATACCTGGTTTTCTTTCCCTGATATTTCTAGTACTCCCTTATCTGTTCAGCAGCGTGCCTTTTAAAGACAGATTTGCACAAGCAGCAGCACAGTCCCACCTCCATACTGAAATAAGTAGGTTCCATAGAGATTTCTTTCCATGTGCTTCGACTGCCTTCCCTTCTCAGGGTTTGTGACAGTGCCAGAAAGCCTTGCCTTATTCTTGTGCAAGGAGAGCAGAGACACAGGACTTGAAGCAACGCAAATCTTGCCAGCAGCTTCACTTTTCACAGAGCAAGGCTGACAGCCGCGTGTGATTCTGTCACTCTAGCATTGCTGTTCCTTTGCAGGGCAAATCCATACATACCTTGAGATCTCACTGTGTTTTAAGTGACTAGCTGGCCCAATAAAAGCTCTTGTCTCTCTTCCAAATGCTGTGAGATTTGCAATAATCTCCCAGTATCCTTGGCTTGCTCTGAGCTGCGTTTTTGCATAATCCCCGTGGATTACCAGGAGGTGGAAGCCAGGCCGCTTCCTGATTCCTATCAACCAGCCACAGTTTCCCAAAGCACTTAGCAGTGCTAAGGAGGCCTGGCTGCCATGTTCCTTGGCTCAGCAGCTGTTGACAGCAGGTCTCCTCCTCTTTAGAGTCTGAGCACCTTGATGGCTGTGGCAGGCTTGCTGCTCCTCCTGTGCTCTGGCAAAGGCCCTGGCGGGCGCTGCTTCCAACCACTAGGCGGCACTGTCTGCTGATGGATGAGCTCCCGCTTGGAACAGCTGCACTTTATTAAAAAGGAGGCGGCAGCTTTGCATTTTTGCAAGGAACTTTGAATGCAAATAGCTCCCCTCCGCCTTTAGAGAAAATTGGAAAATTAGGGAGAATGATGTGTGAGGGCTCCCTCTCCCTTCCTCTGACAGTGAGGGGATCAAAATGCATTTTTAAAGGAACGCTTAGCTGGCATTCTGCTTCTGCACTCTAGCTGTGGAAGCCATGTTAGATATCCAGCATGCCAGGAAGAAGTACCTTTAGGGGGATGGGATGGAAGCAAAGCGGGGGAATGAGAAGAAGAAGAAGATGTCTTGTGCTTCCTATAAAAATCTCAGAACAGAATCATGTTCAGTTTCATAAAAGTGCGCGCGCACACAGTCCATGAGGCTGATCCAATGTCTTTTGGGGTGCTTGCGGTGGAAAAATCCAAGTTATCCTCTTCCAGACACAGGTCAAACATGGGGTTCCCAAAGCAATTTCATGTGCCCTGCAACCCTCCCAAGTCCTTATCTGTGTGGGGTTGTTGTTGTTGTTGTTGTTGTTGTTGTTGTTGTTCTTCTTCTTCTTCTTCTTCTTCTTCTTCTTCTTCTTCTTCTTCTTCTTCTTCTTCTTCTTCTTCCTCCTCCTCCTCCTCCTCCTCCTCCTCCTCCTCCTCCAAAAATTGATGTTGGCTTCCTCATGAGGGAAAGCATGATGTTTTCAAAAGTTGCAAAAAAGTAGGGCATGCTGTGCTTGATGCCCTACAGCTGTTCCTATGCTTTGAAGCCCCTCACAGCTCAGTGGCGCTGACTGATAAAGAGTCCCCCACCTGGGGCTCATCAAATGTTTCATTGCTATCCTACTCTTTCCTGCAAAGAGCTCAGGGTTCTCCCCTCACAACAGCCCTTTGAAGGAAAGAACGACTAGCCCCGGCTTCATGGCTGAGTGGAGATTTGAACCCTGGCTGCTCAGGTCCTGGCCCAGCCCTCTAACCGCTGCACCACGCTGCCCCTTGCACTGCTTCTGTCCGTTTCTACAAGGTTTTGCGGGAGAGTTCTTCAGCACCACGCTGAGCTCAGCCTCCCCGGGCTCTGGGGCGTTCAGTCCTAGAGCAGCGAGTGCCAGTAGCCCCCGAGCCCCCGCAGCATGGCTCTCGCAGGGCCCTCCGTCACAAATCCCAAAACCGTCTGGCGGTGCTGAGTCCGGCCATTGTCTCTCTCCTGCAGCTGCCTGGGGAGGCCTGGTGGTTCAAGTTAGCGCGTTGGCTGGGAAACCAGCCTCTCGTTTCCATGTGGGTTTGCTCATTAAGGCTGCCTCCCCGCCTGCCCCCCCGCTCTGGAACAGCAAGCAGCCCTTTCCCATCGCCCACCAAACCGATGCAAACCTCTGGGTGGGCGGACTTGATTCTGCACGAGGAGCCCACAGGTGGCAAAGGAGGGGCCCGCTGGGCTGGCTGTGTGTGGCAGGACACCCCCCCCCCAATCCACAGACACACACCAGGGATGGGGGGAGGCTTTTTGGCCCAGCAGGCCAGATCTTTCTCTTCCCCCACCGACCTGCTGTGGGGGCAAGGCAGTCAGGGACTAAGCACCACCAGCTGCTGCTGTTGGGGAGCCCAGCCATGCTTTCTGCAGGGATCGGGTGTACGAGAAGCGGGGGCCTGGCTGTGGATTTGGGGAAACTGCCTAGTGGGCCAAATGGGGAGGCCTGGACGGCCAGATTCACCTTATTGGCTGGAGGTTCTCCATCCCTGCTGTACAGGCAAAACCTTTCGGGGTGTGTGTGTGGAGAAATACACGGGTGGAGCTTAAATGAAGATTGAGTGACTTCATGCTTTCTCTAATTGCGGCTGATGCCCAGCATATAAAAGGCTGCCCTGTGAACCGATTCTGTCTTCAGCTGTCCTTGCTGGTGCCCCTGCCTTTGGAGGGAAAGTGGGTCGTGACCAAGGATTGAGCCTTCTCAGTGGTGGCACCCTCTTTGTGCAGTTATCCCCCTAGAGAGGCCCCTATGGCATTGAGTCTGGTGTCACCCTAGTACCTGGGGAAGATAGGTGTGCTTATCAGTGTTTTCGATCGGTTTCATGCTGCCGGCCTCTTTACTCAGTGCCACTTCTTTTTTTCAAACGTTCTTTTTGTCTTTTGTATTTCTGTGTTGCCTGCAAAATGCCTTCAGCATTTGTCTGGTTGCCTTTTTAAAAAAATTGTCATTATCACTGGTGTCTTCCTGCTGCTTAATGTGGTGATCTCACTCTCCAGGAAACCTGCAGGAAATGCCAGGGCCTCTGGAAGGAGCATATGAACCTCACCTGTGAGCAGCTGGCTGAGAAGGATGACATAAAATACCGAACATCTATGTAAGTAACTTATTGAAGGGCGGGGGGGGGGGGGGGAGAGAGAACCAGGAAGCATCCAAGCTCTGCTTAAAAACCTCCCAGGAAGGAGAGTCCACAACTTCCTGAGGGAGACGATTCCACTGTGAAGCAGCTCTTACTGTCAAAATGTTCTTCGTGATATTGAGCTGAAATCTCCTCTCTTGTAACTTGAAGCCATGTGTTCGAGTCCTGCACTCCAGAGCAGGAGAAAACAAGCTTGCTCCATCTTCCATGTGACAGCCCTTGAGATATTTGAAGATGGCTATCCTTTCTCCTCTCAGCCTCCTCTTTTCCAGGCTAAACCTGCCCAACTCCCTCGAGGTATCTGCTTTTATTCGCTCTGAAAGAGCAAACCTCTGGGTGCAGGACAGCCAGGCGAGAGCAGCCTTGCATATATAGTTTTAATATAGTTTCTTATCCTTGAGCAGCTGAAATTCTACTCTTGTTGCAGACAATAAAACGTCCTGTTTGAGTCTTGGGAAGGGGAAGCGCAGCTGGAGTTCAGGCCCAGCTTCCTGCTCTGCTTGGCGCTTCCTGCTGGGAGGATGAGAGGGAGCAGCCCAGAAAACGGGGAGCAGAGTCTGCCCTAAGGGAAAGCACAGTTCCCAAAGAGGAATTTGAAATGGGGAAACTGGGAAATAAAAGAGGCGATGGAAATACAGTGTTACACCCTGCAGCATCTAGCACAGCGTATTACGGTTGCAACAAGAGGCAGGAAAATCATTAAGAGAGCTGCCAAGACCCTCTGTGATTTCCAAGTGGTCTGGGGATGTGGGAGTTTGGAGCCACCAAACTAAGACATGGGTGTGAGAGGCTCTTGGCAGAGATCTAGGAATAGCAGGATGGGCTTCAGCTCTTTCAGCCAAGGTCCAAAGGCACATGATGCAGACAGAGAATCATCTTCCTGAAGTGAAGGTCAGTCTGGTCAGTGCCTGGACAGGACTGCAAAGCCTCCCTGTGCTGTCTTGAGTCGTCGTCGTCTTCTTTGGCGATCCCTCGTAGCCGAGTAAGATTGTCTTCCCTAAACACGGTTTTAACAATGAGTCCGTAAGTGACTGTGGAAGCCAATTCTGGATCCACACGGCCTTCCACAGTGGGGACATTGGTTTCTAGGTGATAGTTGATCACAGTGTGTATTTGCCAGGCATGCCTTCCTCTTACCATGTTTCTCCCTTGCATTCTGAGTTTGAGTGTCTTCAAGGTCGATGACATCTTTGGGAAAGGCTGTTCTCCAATTGGAGCGCTTGCAGGCCAGCGTTTCCCAGTTGTTGGTGTTTATACTACATTTTTAAAGATTTGCCTTGAGAGAGTCTTTAAACCTCTTTTGTTGACCACCAGCACTACGCTTTCCATTTTTTAAGTTCGGAATAGAGCAGTTGCTGTCTTGAACACCATATTGAGAGAGGTGCAAGGTATAAAATCTAATATTTGTCCGGTGGGAGGGAAAAGTCTGCAGTTGAAACCGTGCGATATAAACTAAGGATCTTCAGAAAGCATCTTTGGATACTGGGCTGTGTTGTGGGAAGGAAAACAAAATGTAGGTGCTCTGTTATATAACTTGTAAACATCAGCAGAAGCACAGAGTGATCCAGTCGGGATTCAGGCCTCATCATGGGAATGAAACTGCCTTGGTCGCACTGGTTGATGATCTCCGGCGGGCTAGGGACAAAGGTGAGAGCTGTTTCCTAGTTCTGCTGGATCTCTCAGCGGCGTTTGATACCATCGACCATAACATCCTTCTGGACCGTCTTGAGGGGCTGGGAGCTGGGGGCACTGTTATACGGTGGTTCCGCTCCTTCCTCCTGGGCAGTGTTCAGAAAGTGGTGGTGGGGGATGAGTGTTCAGACCCCTGGGCTCTCACTTGTGGGGTGCCTCAGGTTGTGTCCTCTCCCCCATGCTTTTTAACATCTATATGCAGCCGCTGGGAGAGATCATCAGGAGGTTTGGACTGGGTGTCCATCAATATGCAGATGATACCCAGCTCTACCTCTCTTTCAAATCGGAACCAGTGAAGGCAGTGAAGGTCCTGTGTGAGTGTCTGGAGGCTGTTGGAGGATGGGTGGCGGCTAACAGATTGAGGTTGAATCCTGACAAGAGAGAAGTACTGTTTTTGGGGGACAGGAGGCGGGCAGGTGTGGAGGATTCCCTGGTCCTGAATGAGGTAACTGTGCCCCTGAAGGACCAGGTGCGCAGCCTGGGAGTCATTTTGGACTCACAGCTGTCCATGGAGGCACAGGTCAAATCTGTGTCCAGGGCAGCTGTTTACCAGCTCCATCTGGTACGTAGGCTGAGACCCTATCTGCCTGCGGACTGTCTCGCCAGAGTGGTGCATGCTCTGGTTATCTCCCACTTGGACTACTGCAATGCGCTCTACGTGGGGCTACCTTTGAAGGTGACCTGGAAACTACAACTAATCCAGAATGCGGCAGCTAGACTGGTGACTGGGGGTGGCCGCCGAGACCATATAACACCGGTCTTGAAAGACCTACATTGGCTCCCAGTACGTTTCCAAGCACAATTCAAAGTGTTGGTGCTGACCTTTAAAGCCCTAAACGGCCTCGGTCCAGTATACCTGAAGGAGCGTCTCCACCCCCATCGTTCTGCCTGGACGCTGAGGTCCAGTGCCGAGGGCCTTCTGGCGGTTCCCTCATTGTGAGAAGCAAATCTACAGGGAACCAGGCAGAGGGCCTTCTCGGTAGTGGCGCCTGCCCTGTGGAACGCCCTTCCAGCAGATGTCAAAGCGATAAACAACTACCTGACATTCAGAAGACATCTGTTCAGGGAAGTTTTTAATGTGTGATATTTTACTGTATTTTTGGTTTCTATGGAAGCTGCCCAGAGTGGCTGGGGAGGCCCAGCCAGATGGCCGGGGTATAAATAATAAATTATTATTATTATTATTATTAAAGTGCTGGTGCAATGCTTTAACTTGCGTGGGGAAAGCTTAAAACTATTGTCAGGCCCTAAACACCTCCTGTTTGCAGAACAGAATAGTTAGCAAACCTTTTGCAGCATCTCTGTAACCAAAGCAACAGGCTCTGATTTATCAAAGGCGTCAAGCAACAGTGCAGAGTTTGCATTTCCTGCTTCTTTCATTGCCTCAGCTATATATTTTCTGCTTGTCAGAGGTGAGGGTCTGTGTGTGCTTTGACTCCTGGGTTAAATTATTTCTGCATTAACGTTTAGCTCCCCCACCTCTTTGACGCTCTGGGAAACCAGATTTAAGCCTGCAGAATGCCAGCCTGCAATGAACCTCCTTTCACTTAATTTGTCTCCAACTCATCATAAGGTAATTCTAAATAGACAGCCACAAAGACCTCCTTGGAAACAGCATGGGAAGGGTGGGCTTCATACCCCCCCTTCCTGGGAAAGAGCCTGTTTGAGATTGCAGGGTTGCTATTGACATGGTTGCTAAAGAATTGGGGGGGGGTGGTGTTCATCTATGTGGAGACTCTGAAGGCAAGAGTGTGACACCCAGGCCCATAGATCTCTCATCAACCAAAGAACAAGAGCACTCACTAACACACATCTAAACAAATGTATGATTAATTATATTATTGTGATTTGTTATGTAATACTTTGAAGAAATGTTAGCTGATGAAGTCTGGATCAATGAACGTTGCAATTCTCTACATGCCTGCTCAGAATTCATTGGGATTTAGTTTGCATATGACCAAACATCATAGCTTTGAAGGGATGGACGTTTTCTTCTTAGAGGACTGTGTGTGTGTGTGTGTGTGTGTGTGTGTGTGTGTGTGTGTGTGTCTCAGCAGCCACCTGCATGATGGTGATGGGAAACACCTCATCTGAAATGACACCTGCCACCTTCTGTTTATAAGAAAATCCTTATTTAAAAATCGTGTGCAGTGGATGAAGTGTGCTCCAGCCCACCAAACACAAAAGCTGATGCCATTAAGGATATTGGCAGACTGGACGGTGTGCAGAGGAGGGCGACCAAGATGATCCAGGTCTGGAAAGTGAGCCTTATGAGGAACGGTTGAAGGAGCCTGGGAAAGAGGAGGCTGAGAGGGGATACGATAGCCATCTTCAAATATCTGAGGGGCTGCCACACTGTTTTCACCTGGTTTTTTTTATTTAACCCTTTCCCAATTGCCTCATTGCAGAGAAGAGAAGATGACGGCAGCCCGCATCAGAAAGTGCCACAAGTGCGCCACCGGCCTGATCAAATCCGAAGGCTGCAACCGCATGTCGTGCCGCTGTGGCGCCCAGATGTGCTACCTCTGCCGAGCCGCCATTAATGGGTACGACCACTTCTGCCAACACCCCCGATCCCCAGGGGCCCCTTGTCAAGACTGTGCCAAGTGTTCCCTCTGGACAGACCCCACGGTAAGTGACTCTAATAGACACTAGTGGCTCCGCTTCCCCCGACTGCTCTCCTGCGCAGATTCGAGAGCGGAGCATTCTGGGAGAAGCTTGCGATAAAATCACAAGTGACCGCTGGCCCTGTCCTTTGGATGTGCTGTGCCTTCGCCTCCAAGGTGGAGCTTCCTGTGGCAATATATGCATAAAAGTCAGAGTGGCGGCTTGATTTTATTATCCGGCCAGTGTGGTGTAGTGGTTAAGAACAGTGGACTCGTAATCTGGTGAACTGGGTTCGCTTCCCCGCTCCTCCACCTGCAGCTGCTGGGTGACCTTGGGCCAGTCACACTTCTCTGAAGTCTCTCAGCCCCAGTCACCTCACAGAGTGTTTGTTGTGGGGGAGGAAGGGAAAGGAGATTGTGAGCCGCTTTGAGGCTCCTTAAGGGGAGTGAAAGGCGGAATATCAAGTCCAAACTCCTCTTCTTCTTCTTCTTCTAGCTTAATAACCAGTGAACATTTAAATGCACCTGCATGCTGCCAGCTCTCAGTACTGGCGCCCTCTTTGAGATTGCGTTGCAAGCGTGAGAGAACTTACAATTTAATAAACGTATCATAGGATCATTGTTGGAAGGAGAGGCCATTTTAATACCTTCCTTTTCCTGCTGCAATGATGTGTTGGGACCAAAGTAGCCTCTGAGAACAAGCAGAGTCCACCTTCTGGCTCAGCATCCCCGCATATCGCCCATTCATTGACTAAGCTGGCGAGTTTTCTAACTCTTCATGGAGCTCTTTAGTTTTTCTGCAATAGAACCCCAATGGACGATTAAGATTCTGGAGAGAGTTTTCTGGGCCACACTCTGTTTGCAGAGAGTGCTCTCCCATGCCTGCTGGAACTCCCAGTCCTGAATCCAGAGTTATCCATCCGCCTGCCTGCTAAGGCAATCTCTTTCGCTCACAGAAGGGCTGTTTTGGACATGGCCAAAGACCAATGACCACAGCCAGCATGGCCAGGCACCTGCCAGGGACCCACCTCCCAGCAGGGGCTCACTGGAAGCATCCCTGTCCTCCCCCCCTCTGGACCTGCTGCAGTGAAAGTCCCTGAGTGAGAGAGATCCATGGTGGGTGTCCTACCCACGAACCCCCGCAGAGCCTAGGGGTAGCACTAGGAGGATCCTCCTCACATCTGGGAGAGGTCTGCTGTGTGCAAGCTCTTGACACCTTTTTGCGACCCACTAGAGTTTCTAGTGGGGACGCGGTTGGCGCTGTGGGTAAAAGCCTCAGGGCCTAGGACTTGCCGATCAAGAGGTCAGCGGTTCGAATCCCCGCGGCGGGGTGCGCTCCCGTTGTTCGGTCCCAGCGCCTGCCAACCTAGCAGTTCGAAAGCACCCCCGAGTGCAAGTAGATAAATAGGGACCGCTTACTAGCGGGAAGGTAAACGGCGTTCCGTGTGCTGCGCTGGCTCGCCAGAGCAGCGATGTCACGCTGGCCACGTGACCCGGAAGTGTCTTCGGACAGCGCTGGCCCTTGGCCTCTTTGAGTGAGATGGGCGCACAACCCTAGAGTCTGTCAAGACTGGCCCGTACAGGCAGGGGTACCTTTACCTTTACCTAGAGTTTCTGTGCTTCATTCATTCATTTATTGAATTTATATACCGCCCTATACTGAAGACTCCCACCTTCCCACTGCTCCCTGACTTCTCCCCCAGTAGCCTACGGCTCTGTCGTCTTGTCTCTCATTGCTTCTCCCTTTTCATACCTCTTCTGGTTCTGGGAGTGGGGGTGGAGGGAGCAGGTAGTAGCAGTAGGGAGATCTCCCTGGCTTCTCCAGCAACCTGTCTCATCTCTGCCTCAGCCCCTCTGCTTCTGTCTTTGATTCTAGACTTCTCTCTGCCCCAGCCTCTCCCAGCTCACCAAGCCCTGCGGCCTCTTCAGCTTCCGACACCTCCTTCTCCCAGTCTGCTCCCTCTGGCCATTCAACACCATCATTTCATTTTATTTCATTTCATATTGAATTTATATACCGCCCTATACCCAGAGGTCTCAGGGCGGTTCACAAAAAAGATAATAATATATAAAATAAAAATAAAAACAATAATAGTGCCCCCACAAAAAGAGCCACATTTTAAAAGGGCATAGGATGTAAATTGGATCAACCAAAGACCTGGTTAAAAAGGAACGTTTTTGCCTGGCACCTAAAGGTGTGTAATGAAGGCGCCAGGCAAACTTCCCTAGGGAGAGCATTCCACAGACGGGGAGCCACTGCAGAGAAGGCCCCGTTCTCGTGTTGCCACCCTCCGGACCTCTCTTCCACAAGCACCTTCCTTATTCTTTATTTCTCTCACTGTGGCACAATGTTCAAGGCACAGCAGTAAGGCTTCCGCTGCCCTGCACAAGAGTCCACAGAGCCACATACTAATGTGTTTCCACGCGCCACTTAAGCCAGCTCCTTCCCCAAAGAGGCTTGCCTTGCCTTCCATAGGTTGCAGTCCATCTCCCTGCTAGTTCTCAGCCATGAGCAAGCTGCCTGTTCCTCCGTGTAGGAGCTCTCCCTTCTACGGGGGGCTTCATCCCCCCCTTCCCCCCCCCCCCGCCCTGCTTGCTGACTCCATTCCAACCGTGTACTCTCTCCCTCCTCCCGCCTTGCCTCTTGTTACTCAAGCGCTCCCTGACTAAGCTGGGAATGATTTGAAAGGAGCTCTTCTCCCTCCCTCCCCCCTCCTGGAAGTGTCTGCCTCATGAAATCATTTCAGAGCTTATTGGGAGCGGCTGTGCCTGCACATGCATGAAAAAGGAAGCCCTTTTATTAATATTTCTTCAAAAATGGGGGGGGGGTGCATTGCAAATGGAGAAACCAGCTCCCAGTAACTCTTTTTAAAATGCCAAAAAAATATTTCTCCACCCTGAAATAATTAGCCAGTCTCTCCCTCCTCCCTCCCATCTTTTGGTGATGTTGCTGCACTGGACAAAAATCCCCTATAGAAATATTCTGTGATTGCATTTTTTATTTTATTTTTTGAACTCTGTGCTGGTTGATAATGTCTCCTTCCTGTCTGGCCCTTTTCCCCTTTCCCAACACTCCACGTTTTCTTTCGCTTAGCTGTGCTCTTGCTGTGTGTAGAGACGCCCGCCTGGAACTACTGAAGCAGGGAAACAAAAATAGATGCGTTTTGTTTCCCTTCCACTCCAGCGGAAAGGAGTGCAGTGATCCAGCAGCATGCACCCAATTTCCTGCAAGGGGGGGAGCACATCCCATGCCCCACCCTCTGGGGTGAGCTTTGCCGGGGGGGGGGGTGTAGCATCCCAGTTCCACATGCAGCTCCGAGAAGAGACCAGCCCTCCTGACACCACCAAGACACCAACCACATCCCTCACTCCAGTAGCTTCCGCTACCGAGTTGGTTAAAAGGGGATAATCAATAGAATGGTGGTAATGCATTTCGGTGAACAGATTATTTAACCGATTTAAAGGGATCTTTAAGTAGCATAAAGCCATTGAAGCGGCGGAGAAGGTAAAAGCAAAATAAAGCACAAGTTCTAAAACCAATAAAATGGTTCCCGTAAGCTCTAAAAACAATGCAACCATATTTACAAATTATAAAAATGATAAAACATTTCCATCAGCGGTGCAGTTGTTCCGTAAATGGAGGGAGGGGAGGCTGACTCGGCATTCAGGATTCCTTCCATTTTCATTGTGGGCAACACTTAATGACATCTCAGCAGACAGACAGTTGCTAAATGAAATTCCCGTTGCTTAGGAGCAGGGCCATTGTGCTCTGGGCACCAGCCTGCATTACCTATAGACTAAACTACGCAACGTTAGCACACACACGCAGATTTGCTTGGTTTGCGTGATTTATGCAAGGTGCAGAGTCCCTCCTTTTCTCTCCGCAAGGGCTGGGTTGGGTTTAACTCTGTGCAGAATGTTAATCGTTGGTGCAGCTTCTTTGCATGGTCCCCGTTGCTTTTGCAGTGCATAAAGAACAGGAAGACCCACAGAACAGAGAGAGGAAATGAAGATACTGTTAAGCCCAAAAGTGTAATGCATTTGTGTGTGTGATAGCAGAAGACAGAACACGGGCTGAAAATCTCTTTCAGCCTCTTAGCCTTTTCCAATCCCGCCCACTGAATTCAGCGTTCTTGGGGAAAGCAATTGCAGCCCCCACCCCCTGGAAATTTACCCACAACCTTCATGTGCATAACTGGCCGGTAGAAGTTATTTCACCTGTTTTTGCTGGTAGAGTGTTAGCTGTAAGCACAACTTGTTTTTTATGGCGTAAATTATACGAAATGTTCAAACAGTGTCCAATAAATATACACTTAACAAGGGTGAGAATGGAATATTTTGCTCAGATTCCCAGGGCAAAGCAGAATAAACACCACTTGAGTATGGTAAACATGAGCTTTTGCTAGCCATGTTCTTTGAATACAATACAGTACTATTTTCATATTTTTGAGCCTTGTTTATGCACTGCTGTCTTGGGAGCCAATTATATTTTGGCATGCTCAGGCAGAGGCAATTTACAGGGGGAAGAAAACTTGTGTGAATTCTTAAGTTGCAGTTTCTGGGCTGGGATAAAGCTCTGCCAGGAATGCTGTCCTTCATTCTGCATCCTAGCAGGCAGAAACATTGGCATTTTCACTGTGCCCCCTATATATGTGTCTGGTGTTAATTCCGCCGTGTGTGCAGCTGTTTTGCTCCTTTGTCCCCTCCCAGGCTTCCCCAATTTCTCTTTAAAGTATGCAAATCCATATTGTACATTGATCACGTGCCAAAAGAACGAATAGCTGAGCAGGAAAGTGTGCAATGTGAAGTGAAAATATGCACAGGAAACTGGCACATTTCAGCAGCATTTGGGCAGAGGCGTAGCAGTTTGCAGAATTAAGAAATGAGGTGGGGAGGTGCAGGCTTGGCCTCCGTGCTGCTGCTCAAGCAAACTGACGGCCCGGTCACTTTTTCTCACCCCTTGGAGATCCTCTCAGGCAGAACGTGGCAAGATCACATTGCTGGCCAAAGCTCTCTTGCTGTTTGGGGGGAATCTACGGGGCCGCCTCTCCTGGTATGCCCCAATGGAGGACCTTACAGTCCATAAATAACAACATTTTGGAGGTCCCAAGTCGCAAGGTGGTTAGATTGGTCTCAACTAGGGCCAGGGCCTTTTCAGTACTGGCCCCAACTTGGTGGAACGCTCTGTCACAAGAGACCAGGGCCCTGAGGGACTTGACATCTTTCCACAGGGCCTGCAAGACAGAGCTGTTTTGCCTGGCCTTTGGTTTGGACTCAGTCTGACCCTTACGTTTCCCTCCCCTTATGGTTTTGCTCTATGGGCTACTTTTAAAACGAGGCTGCATTTTAAATTGCTTCCCCCCCCCCCCATTATGTTTTTACTGTAATTTTACTGATGTTAGCTGCCCTGAGCCCGGCTCTGGCCGGGTAGGGGGGGTATAAATATTTTTTTTAAAAAAAGAATATTATTATTATTATTATTATTATTATTATTATTATTATTAAATCCACAAGCTTCCAGGAAAACCATACAGTGTGGCTGCAGCTGGGGATTCTCCCCATGGTGTCTTAGGTGGGGAGCTGACAGAGTCCGCCCCCCCCCCCGCCAACTCTGAGCCTGCAGCTGGCTCCCCGTCACACCTGCGAAATCCCAGGTGACTTGCTCTGTGCTGCTCCAGCAGAACCTGACAAGATGCAGGCCTCCTACCTGTCACCACTGCATCACGCCGTTTCTCTAAGGAATTCAAAGTGGCAGGTCAGGGGCAGGAGGGAGCCACGCGGTTTATCCTCACAAAAACATTTCTAGGGCTTGTAGTCAGTCAGATCCAGCAGGGCTTATCCTGCTCTCTGATTTGGGGGAAGGGGAATTTGAGGAAAGCAGCTGCCTGGCTCTGCTCTCTCTCTCTGTGTGTGTATGAGAGAGAAATGTCCTGTGTTGCTGTTCTTCCAGTGGTACTGATGGGATTAATTCCAGAGTAGCGCCAACATTAGTCTGTTGAAGCAGCATAACAAAAATAATGCAGTTTTCTGTGGCACCTCTGCCATAACAGCACAGCCAAAGGCCATGACGAAGGAAGAGCTCTGGTCTGTGATATTTCACAAGCACAGTAATTGGCAATTTTGCTGCCCTCTTGTTCTCAGCTTTTGCTGTGTTAGCTTGTAGTGGGAGAAAAAATCTCTGCCCTTTAAATACCAAACTTGATTACGGTTCTCAGCTGGGATTAGTGCCTCAGGGGCGCCTTCTCACATCCAGGATCAGGCCACGTGGCCCAAAGTGGGAAGTTCGCCACCTACCCACTTGTAAAGCAGATGCGCGGTACGACTGGGTCAGGTGCTGGGTCAGAGTCGTGGCTGCAAAGGCTTTCCTCGAGTGGCTGTCTGCTATCAGCGATCCATAGGGCCTCTGTTTTGGAAAGCCTTTTGGAGGCAGCCTGCCGACTCGGGAAAGAAATTGGAGTGAGGGCACCAGCCTTGCTGGACGGAAGACTTCTCCTCGCTGGTGGGATGCTGAGCTGCTCCCGCCAGAAAGCAGAACGGGGAAACTTGGCAGAGTTTCGAGATGTGCTGGGCTTCACCAGATTCAAATCTGGAAGCCGGCAAGCCTCCTGCATCCATCCATGTGTTATGCAAAGACAGCACATTTTGCAGGAGTGTCCCAGGGCGCTCTCCAAATCCAGAGCGTTTTCCACATTGGACGGGGGGTGGGGGTGGGGGTGGAATACAGGAAGAGATTAAAAGGGGGAAATGAAAACAAGCTGTGCTGAAGTTCTTTGCATCTCGCAAGGCAGCCAGACTCTCCCTCCGACTAGTCCTGCAGTCTACATCTCTCTCTCACTTTCTGTCCCCCTGATCCTATGCTCTGCATAAATTTTTAAGATGTAACGTTGGGCATGCTTCCAAAATTGAGGTTTTTTGAGAACTGTGGAATGTGGGGACATGCAGAGGGATGAGGAAGAGGAATGGAAAGAAAGGAGAACGGATGGCCCCGTTTTGGAGAGAGCGTGCGGTCTAGGCTGGCAAGCAGTGTTGGCGATTGTGGCCGGTCCTATCGTTGGACAGAGTGAGGGTGGGGACTCTTTGTTTCCTGCCTGCCTTGGTTAATCCCCTTCTCCCAGCATATGTCGTAGGCATTGCGGATGGGAGACGCCCCCTGCCCAGCCAGCTGAGCAAGCAGGCAGAGAAATTCTGTGTGGCAGGAGCAGGAGCAGCAAACAACTCAAAGTGAATCGTTGTCGCTTGTCTTCACTTCCCCCACTGCCCTGCTCACAGTCGTGAAGAATATTCCTCCATTACGAATGGTCCATGCCGCCATTAAAAAAAGAGGTTGGAAGAGGCCAATATAGATGTGGAATGTCCCTAGATCAAGTGACTTTTCTTCTTTTAATTTCTTAACCTAGCGCAAGGTTGTCATCTGCACTGTTTAACTGAGAATCCATCACAGTCAGTCCATCATTTGAAAAATGAGGCTTTCAAGCCGTCTTGTCCCAAAATGGCAACTAGACATTCCATTTTGGCGACCGCAACCTTGAATTCAGGAGCCATTTGGCGCCTAGTTTATAGACCTGAGTTTCTAGCTCTGCTCCGATTGAGCCTCTTAATCTGATTATTCAAGGCCTGCCTCCTCCTCCATGGCAGGCAGCCTCTCCCAGGCAGCCCGGCTGGGGGGCTCTGGAGCTGCCCCCTGAACATTACGCGCTTGGATGCCATTTAAAGGATTAGCATCGCTCCAGCTGCTCCTTGGCAGGGCTGGGGGGAGGCGCCGCTTGTTGCCATCTGCTTCGTCAGTCTTGCAAGCTTTGCGGCAGGATCAGTGTTCTGCCTGTAAGCGGCTTAGTCACGCTCCACGGTGTGGGTGAGGATTCGTGCAAGCGCACAGCAAGTTGTCAGCAGTGTGGCCGTGCACCTGCTGCTTGCCCCCCCCCCCCCCCAGTTTCAAATACAGTCCAAGATGTTGCTGAAGGTGTTTGGCTGCACAGCCGGCCGTCTGCACCCGCAGCGCTGGAGAGGCGTCCGCCTGAACCTCTTTTTCGTGGCAGCCGGGGCTTAGAGCGACCCGGCTGGCTGAAATGGTGCTCAGTTTCCACAGGAAGTGGTTATTCGCTGCTTACCAAATTCAGATTCCTGCAAACCTCCGTCTCCTTTTCTTCGAATAAGGCCCTGGCCCTCAGGCCTCAAAGTGTCCGGGGTGATCTCGAGAACCAGATGCGGTCGCCGAGCAAGATTTCTAATAATAGCCAGGGAAAATACATAAACAGCAACACACTTTTGCAGAATAAATGCATGCAAAACTGACAGAAGTCTCTCGGGTTTGCATATTTCTGCACAATTTGCAGAATTCAGATTTTCTCTCCGCAGATTTCAGCACAGAAATTCGATTTTCCTTCTTCGTCTGTCTGGGCGTTGAGAGAAAACAGCCTGGCTGACGCTTTTGTTTGTTTCTGTCCTTTCTAGGAGGATGACGAGAAGATAATCCAGGAGATTCAGAAGGAAGCTGAAGAGGAGCAAAAGAGGAAAAACGGAGGTGGGTGGTGTCTCCCCCTCCCCCCTTAACAGGCAGAGGTCGATGGGGGTCCCTGGAGAACAGAGCAGCCCCAATTCCAAAAAGCACTTTCTGCCTAAGCCCCATGATTACCCACACAAGACAAACTTGGCTGGTCGGTTGTCTGCCTATTGGTTGATCTTGCAAACTTTAGATGAAAATGAGCTGGCGGTGTTTGCACAATTCAGCATCCTAGGGATATTCTGTAGCCTCAAAAGGGGTCTGTAGTAATCATCATCATCTATTTAACTTCTATACTGCCCTTCATCTGAGGATTGCAGAGCAGTTTAAAGTATAGAAACACAAGAATACATAACATTATAACCCTGGGATAACCTCAGCTGCACTGCCTGAGTTTCAGCATGCAGGTTTCAGCCAGGCCTGTGTACGTGGCATGCAGGTCTTCTGCAGAAAAAGCAGAGTATTACAACCACCGTGGGGTTTTAGCCGAAGGTTACGTTTGGAGAAAAGGATTGAGAAAGGTGAATTCCAATGGCAAGTACAGTGGTACCTTGGTTTACAACCATAATACGTTCCGGAGGTCTGTTTGTAAACCAAAACAGGTTGTAACCCAAAGAGGTGCTTTCGCCAATGGGGCCTCCAAAATTCGTAATCCAAAAAAAGGTTGCAAACCGGGACACGCACTTCCGGGTTTGACGTGTTTGTAATCCAAAACATGTATGCAAACCAAGGCGCCACTGTACATTTGCTGTTCACCGAAATTACTTCTTTTTAAATTATATATGTGACATAGGGGGAAACTGGTTTTTGTTTTTTTAAAAAAGTTGGCTCATTGCATGAGTTGATGGACTAAAATCCACCATGCGCAAAAGCCGTAGACCTCAAGCAGGAAGCATGGGAGTTGCCCGCATCTCTTATAGCAGCGGTCTTAGAAAATGGAGAATATCTGGTGTGCTGTTCTTTAAAAGTTCTGTAGGATTTATGCAGTTTTAAATCTGCTGCTCGGTTAATCATTGCACTTTTTAGATAACTCAGAAAGATTTTTCCAAACAGATTTCAATCCGAGCCAGCCTGGTTCTCCTCCAGCTGCTGCCGGACCCCTCGATTCTTCTGACGGCCTTTGGCCCAGGGGTCCATAAACATCTGGGGGAGTCAGGCTGGCCCTTCCCTGCCCCCCATCGCTTTAAAGGTTGAAGCTGAACTGCTGATTCTGCTCTTTACCTGCCCTCCTCATTGTTGTCTTTCTTTCCTCCTCTAGAAAACAGTTTCAAGCGGATTGGGCCCCCGGCAGAGAAACCTGCGGAGAAAATCCCGCGAATCGAAGCCATCCCCAGGCCGGTCCCGCAGAACCTCCACCACCAAATGCCCCCTTACCCGTTTGTGCACCCGGCCTACCCGCTGAACATGCCCCCCGTCCGCCCGCTCTACAACAACATTGGCCACATCAACATGGGGCCCATCCCTGCCCCTTACGTGCCCCCCCTGCCCAACATGCGGGTGAACTACGACTTCCCCCAGGTCAACCTGCCGCTGGAGCACAACCTCCCTATGCACTTTGGCCCACAGCCGCGGCACCGGTTCTGACCCGGCTCAGGGCGGCGCCAGGACTCTGGGAAGTCTCTGCAGGGAAAGTCCACACACTGGCTGACGCAGCCCACCCCCTCCTCTCTTCTCCACTTTCCCAGTAGACTGCAAGCGCTGAACATGCTCCTGGGCGCCCCTCCGGTCAAGGCAAGATCAGCACCTTTGCTGCCCAGTCTCTCTTGCGGGAAGCGGAAGGGACGGGAGGCTCGCCCTGGCACCACTTTGCTTCCGCCGCTCCTCTAGGAAGGAAGTTCTCTGCTCAGTGAGGTAGGCAGGCGGTGCCGGGGCCTGTTTGGCAAGAGGCAGCGACGACTCGGACCCACGTGCCAAAACCACAGTTTCTCTTGCCTGCCCAAACGGCGCTGAGAGTGGGAAAGAATCAGGTAGGAGGTTCAGCTCCGGCCAGCTACAGATTTTGACCGGTGTGGTTGACGGGCAAATGAAACCATTGATGGGAAACCACCGAGGAGGCAAGCAGAAGTTGGCAGAGGCTGTGCAAACACCAGATTGGCAGCTTCTGTGGCCCTCAGGTCAGGAAGAAACCCCAACAGAGCTCTTCCCACCACAACCATCTTGTGCCTTTGGCACAGGAGTCAGGCGGCGGGTTGCAGCCAACTAAGTCCTACTCAAGAGTAGACCCGTTGAAACCAGTGAGCCTAAGTTGGCCGTGTCCGTGAAGTTCAATGGCTCCACTCTGAGCAGGACTCGCGTTGGCTGCAACCCAGCCTTCCCAGGCTCAGTGTGTTGGTGGGTCGGGCTTTTCAAAGGGATAGCAGAGGCCTCTGATTCTTCCGAGGTGCCAAACTGAAGACTTGCTGTCACTCAGCTCAATGTAACGTGAGACCGCATCTGTTTGAAATAAACGCAGCTTCCGTGGCTGGAACAGTTCTCAAGTGTGTGAGCCAAACCTCTGGTGCTGGGCCTCTGACTTAGCAGTGCTATGGCTTTGGGGTGCGTTGCCCCTGTGGCTGCTTCCTGCTGGGCTTTGCATTGCACATGGAAAGCCTTGTGGGTTGAATCCTGGTACAGCTGCCGGGAGGGCGGTGGGGGTGGTGACGTGTCTGGAACCGGGTGAGCGTCGGCTGGCTTCACAGGCGAGCCTCTGCCTCCTCTGTTGTTGTGGTCGGTGTGCTTTGCTGTTCAGGGTCTTCTGCATGTTGGGAGTACCTGCTCGTTGACTTGTCTAGTTGTGGTCTGAAGCACTCTGGGCCATCTTGCAGGCTTGGAGGTCAAGGAATTCCCCCTGCGCACTTGGAAGGCATTTCCAGCTCCCAGAAGATTGCAGAGTTGCTCCCGCATACATGGAGCTGCCCGAGGCCAGTGGAGCCCTCGTTAATTGGGACAGGGCAATCATGACCCAAGCGCTCCTGGGCACTCTGCGTATGTGCAAAGGCTTCCTTGGACTCTTGAGCCGCTGACCCACCGCACTCGGCTGTGGAAACCTTCAGCCTGAAGCTTTCCATTTGGATTATTCCAGGCAGGGCTGGAAGAGGGTTTGTTGGTCTCCAGCTCCCATGCCCAGAGGGATGATGGGAGTTGTAGTCCAGCAGCTTCCGGAGGACCACCATGGATTCCCCACCCTTGGCTTAAGGGCTGTTTTGTACCAGTGCCGGCAAATGCACAGCCGGTTGCAGCCTGGCCTTCAAAGGCTCCCATGTGCCTGAGCACTTCTGTGGAGTGATCTGACCTTCTGCATGACCTGCGGAACTCCAGAGCTCTGCAGTCCTGCCTCTGCTTCAAGGAGGGGTCTCTGTTGCCAGATACGGACCACTTCGCGCACAACGACACGCCAGGTCCATCCCCACTCTAAGGCTTCTGTGCGGCAGGAATGAGCACTGGATCACATCCTGTCCGCCTGACTTAACGCCAGCCATTTGAAACAGTTTCCCCCCCGCAGAGCTATGAACATGGATGCTCTCATTTGCTAGGATTATGAGCAACTTACAGAAAATAACTCCAATGGAGAAGAATTTCCAACCACCCTTTTGCTTAATAATAAATACATTTCGCACTTACTCTTTGAAACTCTGGGTCTGCTTTCCTTTTAGAAGTATTACGATAAAGCATCTTTGGGGTGGAGTGGGGGCGTGGGACCCATTCTGAGCTGGGCTCTTCTCTCCCCCGACTTTGCCTTTTGACCTTCGTAGTCCTGGGACTATGGGCCACAGACAAAGCCAAATATGGCAGCTCCCCCCTTTCCCCTCTCTTCCTATGTTGGCCCCCCTCCCCCTTGACTGGAAGGGTGCTCATGGATTTGGGAGCTCCCTGCATGAGCTCCACCAGGGCACTGAAAACGGGCAAACCTTAAACCCTGAGAGGCAACCAAAACAATTCTCCCAATAGCCGTGGGGACGCTGTTGCCTCCTGCCCTCCCCTCTTCCCTTGCAATACGTACCCAGGCACCACCACCTGTTTATTTGGAAACTGATCTGTTTCAGTCCCTCCCACTCATTTTATTTGGTGCCCTCCTAGACTGCAACTCCAGCCTCGCCTGATCATTGGCCAGGCTGGCTGGGGGCCTGAGTCTATAACATCTGGAGGGCATCAGGTTGGGAATAGCTGAGGGAGTGTGTAACAAAAGTGAACCAATGACTCCTTTGCTGCAGAGAGAGAACAACTGCCTGTAGGACAGGTGTGCAGGGAGCGGTGCATGCGCGTGCTGCGGATGAATCTGGCAATACCTGCATTCCAAGTTTGCTCTGGGTAACCTGTTGGCTTAAAAGTTCCGTTGCGTTGACTGTTCCATGTTTGCCGTAGTTTAAAATCATGCTGTTTGTCGACGCTGCTGCTCCTGTTCAGTGATTCTTAAAAGGTGTCATGATACAGCTGGCCAAGTGCTCTGTGGCTGATTTCTCTTCAGGTTTTGACATTAGCACCTTAACTTTAAAACAAAAGATTATTTGATGTAGCAATTGCCGGACATGCAGGTGGTGCTGTGTTTGGAGGAAAGCAACCTCAGCAGGGCTAGCTGTCAGGAAACAAAGGATGGGAGGAAGGACCGCTGGCGATATTTTTGAAAGCGTTGGGCGTGTGTGAGTGCATGCGGCAACCAGCTATGCATGAAAGAAACCCCTCTTGTATCACAGCTGTAGACAGAGAGGTGGCCTGTGGGTGCCATCCTGCGGTTTAATTGATAAGAGAAGCTGCTTCTGAAAGCGCTGGGTGTTGGTGCTTCGCTCCCACTTTGCCCATTGGCACTGCCTTTCCAGGATTGCTTCTGCAGTGTTCATGAGGACTAAAGCCCAGAGGCATTGAATCTTCCCCCAGTCACTTTGGCTCCCCTTCCGTGGGTCTCGCTGGGAGGAGAGGCTCCTGCGCGCTCGGTGCTCTGGGCCAGGTCTACATTCTCTGCAGCAGGCACAATTTCCCTGGGGAGGCAGCGTTCCCCAGTTGAAGCTCGGGTGGCCTTCCTGCCTACCGGCCCATTCATGTGCACATGGACAGTTGTGCCAGGACATCCTGAAGCTGTGTCCATGTGTGTTTAAAGATTTGGGCGAGGACCTTGCATCCCTTTTTGTCTTGGGGAATTCTGATGCGCTCACAGTGGTTGTCTTGGCTGTGCAGAGTGTGGGGCCCCCCAGAGTGGCCAGTGCTCAGAGGCAAAGCTCAACGTCCGGCAAGGAGCTTGACCTTTTTGCCAACCTAGGCTGCAGAATCGCCCTGGCATGTGCAAGGGCCCTGGGTGCCTTTACCAAGATGGTTAGAGCCTTCCTAACGCTGACCAATCAGGGCCTTGCACACCAGAAGCAGGTCTTAACAATAGCGTTTCCCTGTTGTTAGGCTACTGTGCTCTCTTCCCCTTTGCTTTGACCAGCTCACATGAAGTTTACCGTTTGTTATCTCTAAGCCGTAGCATTTTGGAAGGTCTTTGTGGATGTTTGTACTTGAGTGAATGTAGTTGGGAGCAGGCAGAGGAGCAGTTAAAGCTGGCTGCTGTTGCCTTAGTACGACTGGAGACCTTTCATTGCAGTTTGCTGGACCCGTGAGGCCCTTGGCCCTTCACCATCTCCCCATTTTCTGTGCTGGCTCTAGTTCATAGCGTCCATTCATTTCAGGCTGCTTCCTGTAGAGATGGAGACTTGGGTGGCGGCAGCTCCTGTTAGCCAGAGATTGGAAGCTCAGCTGTTGCTGGTCTTCATATCCAGTGGATTTCAAAAGCCATTTAGCATGGATGGGGTGGCCTATTCCTCCACCCCCCACCCCATCCCCACTTGGTGCCCCTTTCAGTGAGGTTTTTTATTTGGCCAGGGGTCCTCCTCTTTGCATAGACAAAATACTGAAGAAAGATACCCGCCCAAGCTGAATGGCTCCTTCGCCTCTGCCTCCCATCATTCTGGTGCTCGTGAGTAAAATAATTCTTTAAGCGGGGATAATCCACCTCTTGGGAAATCGAGGCATTTTGACTGCAAAGACGGTGCCTTTTTTACTACATCTGAAACTGCAACACTCTTTCCTCATTCTTTGCCTGCCCACGAGCAACGGAGAAAACCTCCTGGGGGTCCATACTGACTTAAAAAATGATTTTTGGCCTTGCTCATTTTGATGTGTAAGCCTGAAGCAAAGACCTCCTTAGCCTATGATCGTGAACAGAGATGCCAAGGTCCAGCTCCTGGCACTTCTTGAACAGCCTTGTTCAATTGCCTCTTCCCCCCCCCCCCCATGGAAGCGTCCCCTTGAGCATTTCACCCTATCTCTTTGCTACTTCTTGTTTGGGGTTGCGCGACTTCGTCCTAAACAATGAGCCACCCCATCCCTCAAAGCGGATTTTGGTCCTCGGTCCCTTTCCGCGTTAAGAACACCACGTTGGGGAGAAAGGGCAGCCATCTGCAGGGAAGAGGATTTCCTTTCTTGCAGTTATTCCAGGATGAATCTTAACTTCGGATATATGTTGGTTTCCTTTTCCAAGTTTCGCACGGGGAGAGCATCGTCTCTTTGTGAGGGCTTTTCTGAACTTCAGCCAGGGAAACTTTACCAGACCTGTGTGTCTGACATGGGAGAGCGTTGCCCCCGTGCTGTGACGTAGCGTGAAGGCCGGCCTCTCACCGCAGTGCTGTGCTTCAGTCCAGGCCGCACCACCTGGCCATGCAGGTGAGGCCTCTCATGACAGAACGCCTCTCTGCTCATTTTTTTTTACAAAAAATCCTTGCACGCATAAAGCTAGCAAGCTCAAGGATTCTGGTCTGGCCACTTCCCCTGCCGCGTTATTTTCCTGCATAGGGGGATTTTTAAAAAATAGCCTGAAGAGGTCCGCCCGGAAACGTCCTGCGAACCAGGATGGTTTAGCATGGGTAACATTGAAGTCCCTTGAGCTTGAGCCAGGCTTCCTGGACAGGGCGCCCTCCAGTTGTTCTGCGCTACAACTCCCACCAGCCCCAGCTAGTACAGCTGTGGTGAGTATACAATATGGCCCTCCTGGCTGCGCATTGTAGTGCAAAACATCTGGCTGGGCAGCAGTTAGCAAAGGCTGCTGTCAACATGCCCCTGTGGGCTCCAGGTTCTCACGGCCTCCTCTCTTCTTTTGTATTTGCATTTTCCTTTGTGGCTTTTTTTTTAAAATTAAAGTTCATCTCTCTTTACGGGTAGACACAGGGAAGTGTGTGTTTTGTACACCCCAAGCTTGACATTTTAACAGGTACTTTCTATTATCAAATTTGCAGTGTCGCATTTAACTTGCCTTAAAAGGTGGAGAGAGAAATCTAGTATTTGCACTTCGCAAAAAAAAAAAGACAAGAAATGGGAAAAAAAGAGCAAACCCCGTTGAGGGAAAATTGTGCATGTCCTGCAACTTTGTATAACAATAGCTTAAAAACGAATAAGTGGTTTATTAATAAAGAAAGGAAAAAAGAATATTTTTTCTTTACCTTCTGGTAGGAAACCGTTCTAATATTCTGTGTAAAAAGTCTCTGTATTATATTGTAATTTGAATTTTTTGTAATTAAAACAACAACCTTGTGCACTCTCATTGGGTGGCTGTTTCTTTCCCCCCCCAACCTGGCTTCTGGTTTCCTCCACACCTTTTGTTGTTTGTGGTTACAGGTGGCAAAACGTCTGAACAGCCACTGCAAGAACAAGACTCTGGACAAGGTGGGCCTTGGTCTGATCCAAGAGACTCTTCCTCTGAAATCCTGTAGCTTCTTCTACGGGAAATGTTCTGGGTTATTTTCGTCCTGATTTCCTCTTGCCATGACTCCTCTGGAGAGCAACAATACCGTAGTGGAACAAGCTAAAGCAGGATAAATCTGCCATGGATGCACTATCAGTGTGCCAATGTGTTGCAGAAGATACCCATAATATAACCATAATAACCAGGGTGTTTGCAGTGTAGAGTTCTTCTGATTCCATCCCTAAACACCAGTCCTATATCCCCAGCTCCCAGCACTGAAATCTCTCCATGTGGATGCAATTCATGTCATTTGGAGGGTTAGATTATTCATTTTTAAAGGCAAATCTCTTTCTCCCCTGCCTCACCAGGTGGGGAATTCTGATACACCCTCCTTCGCAAGGATTGGAGAGGGCCAGGGATCTGCTCACTCGCCTTGGTTTGCCAGTGTAGGCTAAAGAGCAATAGCTTGTAAGGTGGCCGAGATCTGCCCCCATTAAATGGATGTGCAGCTGTGTGTGTGGATGAGTGACGGGCACATCCAGCAAGATTAGCTTAAAGGGCAGGAGCATCCTGCACCCCCCCACCCCCGTCAGCCACCCCACCCCCAATCCCACCTTGCCTTCCACTCTTTGACAGCCTGATCCTCTGCATAATATGACTGGAGAGAGCTTATTTCAGGGTCTCTCCTCCATCAGCCCTGTTTTGATTTCCTCGAGCGTCTCTTCAAACGAGGAAGCGAGACCCCAACTGTACCAGGTTTGTTCAAATAAGCAAAAATGACAGTTGCAAACAGATCTGCGTATCAGGAGGAACTCTATGAATTTTCACGGAGGCTTTTGTGTTTTAATTTGCAAATTGATTTGAAAATGGACAGCTCTGTTGCTCCTTCCTCTTAACAGGAGTGGCACACATTCCCCCCCCCCCCCGTGTCAGTTTTAGACTGATCTGTGGGTTGCTGGAGCCTCGACTGCTGCAGAAAGCGTTTCCTTTGTGTGGAGGAGAAAGGCCTGTCTGGGCCCAAGCAGGGCAGGGGGTTGGGGGCTGCTGTCTTTCTTCCTGCCTGTCTCTCCCTGACCTCTTCAAATAAAGGAGGTGGGGGTGGGGGAGGTGAAGGGAAAAGAGGAGGGAGGACAAGCCAAGCCCCCCCCCCAAGCTGCTATTCAGAGCCAAGGTGTCCCCCTCCCTCCTTCCTTGCAGCATCAAAGCGTCAGGCGGCCCCTCTCCATGGTCAGAGACCCTTCCCCTCTTCAAGAGAAGAGGGCCAGAGTTCAGTTGGCTGCCTTGGAAAAGGGGGTGGGGGGGGCGAGATGGAAACTCCATGAACTGAGTGCTGGGGAGGTGAAGAGGGCAAAGGCCCCCCCCCCTTGCCTGGCCAGGATAGGGAGATATGAAAGGAACCAGCCTTCATCTTCATTTTTAACATTCTTTTCCTCACCTTATTTCTGTTATTGACACAGCCCAGTTCCTTAGAAACTCCACATGCCCAACTGCAAAAAACAACAACTTGCTTCACACTGCACTTTTCTGACACTGCACAAAACCTTTGTCCAGCTGCACATTTAGAACATAAACGCAGTATTTCGGAAGGCTGCCTCAGCCCAGTGGAAGGGCCGTCCATGAACGTTAATTCGTGCAGCAGCTGAGATGGCTGGAATTGCTTATGGAACCAGCAATTACTCTCCAATGGGGCAAGCCTGTCTACTCTCAAGCAAGCCCTGTTGAGCTCAGCTGGGTTTGAGCAGAGTTTGTTTTAAGGCTACCCCTGAGACCAGGTTTCCTTGCATTTGCAGGTAACACTGAACTGCTTTGGATCTCACGATCCTGCCAGCAAAAGGGGACCAAATGCTTTGCTCAGCAACACTGGAGCATAACGGAGCCTGCAGGATCAGCCCTTAGCCAGCCTCCTGCCCTAATGGTGGCCAACCAGATTCAGCAGCATTGCTGCCCAAAGCAGGCTGACCAAATGCCTGTTAGCCGGGAGGCCTGCAAGGAGGGCGGCTTTCCCCTCCCAAAGGCGAGGGCCCCCCGTTTCTCTCAGACAACAAATCAGAGCAAGGCTGCCCCTTCTTTCCCAAAGGGTGATGGAGAGGCGACCCCACTCCCCTTGCCCTCAAGCCTTGCTGTGCAGGGAGAAGCAGAGCCTGGCTGCAGAACGGATTCTGCCACAAATAAAAGAACCTCCAGCAAGTTGCTACTGGCAACGAGGACCGGAGCACCCGGCTGCAGCTTCTTATTTTCAGACACCTCTGGACCAGCCATTTTCACATACCGGCCGCAGTCTGGAGAGCTGGTGCAGAACAGCATTATAGGAGACCCCCCCGCCCCGCCCTGGGGGATCCACCCCCCACTTTTCACAAGCTGCTGCACACATAACTCCTAACAGGCTGCTCTGATCATCCTCGCTCTGCACTGGGCAAATGTAGGGATTCCTGCGGAGTGTTGGAACTGCCCCCTGGTCCACCTAGCTCAGTATTGCTGAAATTGACCAGCAGCTCTCTGGTGTTTTCTTGAGGCTTCCCTCCTAGGCAGATGTTCTTAGCAGAGGCTGGATGGCCATCCATCAGGGATGTTTTAGTTAGGATTCCCAAATTTCAGGGGGCTGGACTAGATGACCCCCTGGGTACCTCCCAACTCTGCAATGCTATGCTTCTGTGGTGCTAAGCATTGCTTTCTGCATGAGGAGCTATTAAATGACCCACCACATTCCATTGCTGAGACTAGGGCTTCTCACCACCACCTGCTGGAAGGAGGCAAATCAAGTACAGTAAATCACGCAGAGATGCAGCGGCCAACCTCCTCTCTGCGTGTGGATGCTGTGGTCTTACAAAAGACTTTAATCTGAATATTGTTATTTGCTGCACCATAGTACAAGATTGTGAGTGCACTGAGGCCTGCTGCACCATAGTACAAGGTGAGCCTTCTAGTCCTCCAGAGTAGCTGACCAGATGCTCCAATGCGAAACCCGCAAGCAGGATCACAGCACAAAAGCAACTCTCCCCTCCTGCAGTTTCCAGCAACCTGGGATTCAGAAAAATCGCTGCCTCTGACTGTGGAAGCCGAGCAGAGCCATGGTAGCTAGTCATCTGTGTGAATTTGTCCAATCCTCTTCTAAAGCCAGACCCTGTGATCCTCCTCTTCTGAGGCCCTTCTTCATGTGCTGCCTCCATGAGAGGGCCAGAGGGTGGCAATACGAGAACGGGGCCTTTTCTGTGGTGGCCCTAGGGAGTTTTGGCTGGCACCTTCACTATGTATGTTTTTAGGCACTAGATGAAAGCGTTCCTCTTCTCCCAGGCCTTTGGGTGATTGGCAGCTGATGCCCTTTTAAATGTGGGGTTTTTTTTGAGGGGGACGGACAAGTATTGGTTTGTTATTTTTATTTTTGCTATGGATTTTGTGGTTTTAATCCTGCAATTTTATGTTGTAGACCACCCTCAGATTTGTGGATGAAGAGCAGTATACCAATTTACTCAATGATGAGGGTGAGATCTGTTGCTGGAAACCGCAGTAGGGGAGTGGGCTATTGAGCTGTGGTCCTGCTTCAAGATTTTCCAAAATTGGCACCTTTAAGAGCAGGATGATGGACTTTGGGGGGGGGGGGGCTTTGGCTTGACCCAGCATGCAATTATGTTCTTCTTGGATCAAAGACGTGAGGGGGGCTGAGCACTTCCTCCTGAGAGAGACTGGGGGCAAGGGATGTTGATATTTTCACCCCCTCCCATTGCAAGCATCTCCTGATCTGGTGTTTTGAGAAAGGAGGAGGCAAAAACTGCTCTTCTATTCTTCCACTCCTGCCTGAGAGTCTTATCTATGTAGTGACTAGATGGCTGAGTGGGAGGTGTAACACACTGGAGCAAGCCAGTAGTTTGCAGTAGCTATTAGAAATAAAAGAAGTTCTACTTCACAGCTATCTTCTGCGTTATTTATACTCTGCAGAGTCTGCTGCTCACAATGCACAGTTGTGAGTCCAGGGCACTGAGACATGCTTTCCAGGATTGGAAGGTCTCTGAAAGTGCTCCAGTCGTCTAGCCCAGTCGGGGAAGAACCAGATATTGAGCCCAGCCCCTGGCATCGGTTGAAAGGCGTACCGACAGGGGATGCTTATGGGCTGGAGGAGTCCTGGCAGCAGCCGGCACTCTTGCATTCTGGGATGGGGATCCTTGGTGTCCACCTTCTAACATGCAGGTGTGCTCAGTCAAACCACAAACAGGTAGGGTCTGCAATGCCCACTGAATGTTCTGCCTCGGGTTTTTAGGAGTTCACATCTATGCTTACGGGGTCAAAATAGCATGAGTTGTGCATGAGGGAAGTGATCCGCAGGCTTTGAGGAACTTGGGATTTGGCATTTTTATTTTAAGGGACCTGAAGGGAGAAAGGCCCAAACACATCGCAATGGGAACTGAGCATGTTCAGCGCTCAGCGACTGAAACGGGAAGCCAGGGCAATGGAGCGCTTGGACTTGCGCTTCAACAGGACTTGTCCCATGGAAAAAGGTGTCTCAAACAGAGCCAGGCTGTGGATCCATCTCGCTCAGTACTGTCTAACCCAGCAGTTGTTGGACTACAACTCCCATCATCCCTAGCTAGCAAGACCAGTCTGGGTCAGGGATGATGGGAATTCTAGCCCAAAAGCAGTTGAAGACCCAAGTTTGGGAAACCCTGGTCTGTACTGAGCAGCACCAGCTTTGTAGGATTTCTGAAGTGTGCTTAGTCAAACCAGAAACACGTATGGTATATATATTGGAGGGCTTGGGGGGGCAGGTGAAGAGAAGAGAAACGACACATTTTTGTTCCTTATCTGAATGCAGGTTTTTAATTTTGTCACTTCTCCATTTGAAGCTTGTTATACAAATGGCACTTACAAAAAAAAATATCAAGGAGAAAAAAACTTGAACCAAATATACCAGAACGTGAGTAGTTGTTTTTTTCAGAGCCACAACAGCCAAGGAAGAAAGGCAAGGAGGATTCTCGGCTTTTAAAAAATTGTTACATGGGAGAAGCCAGCTGGGGTTACAGGTTTCAAACAGTCATCCATGAAATAAGGGGTTTTGGGGTGCAGCATGAAGTATGAAGGCCAGCAAATATTGAAGGATTTGGGGGTGGGGGTGGCAGACACTCAGCCCCCCAGCAGCCGCCCCCTTTCCCAAAGCTCTGTATGTTTCCCTTGAGAATTCCCTGGACTTCACCACTCCCAAAATGTCCCGATAAATCCACGCAGAGCTCCTGGGCCACCCCAGAAGTCACCCTCCTTTCCTCGTAAGGCAAATCATTCCAGTTGCTTCAGAATTTAGCACCAAGTGCAGAAAAGGCCCCTGAAGGTGGCAAAGGGTGCAGGGCACGTTTAAGGCTTGTAGCGTCCTCCTGCCTTGAGCAAAAGGAGGGCTGGTGCTTTGAATTTTGGCAACAGGAAAACCCAGCCGTGGCTGCACGGGTGCTGATGGTCAGGTGGAGTTCAGTCACAAAGGGAATCTTTTCCTCCCTCTGCATTGCATGAGAAATCAGGGTGCTGGAACAGGCAGAGGCTGCCCAAGCAAAGAGCCACAGCTGGCGCCATCCAGATGTTTTTGGACCACTTGCCCCAGCCAACGTGGTTGAATGACGTTGCGGCAGATGGGAGCTGGGGTGCCAAACCTCTGGAGGGTCCCAGGTTGGCAGAGGGAAAGGAGGGCACCCCCAAAAGGCAGCCCAGAAGAACAAACCAAGGTACACAAGACTTTTTCCAAACTCCCAAACAGTTAAGCAACATGTTACAAATGGATTATACAATACTGCAAATCTAGTACAGACAGTGGAGGTGGGCTCTTCGGAAAGAGCATATATAAATAGACAAGAAACACGCTGTTTGGTCACCTTGGGTTGCCCCAGGAACCCCACAAGCAGAGCAATCAGCTGGGGGGCAAGAGGGGGTTCAGAGCAGACTTGGGGTGAAACCCTGGAAGAGGCACGTGAGGGGCTGCGGGGGGCAGAGAAGAGGTAGCCCCCAAGATGGGAGAGTGATGCCTCAATTCTGAAAAACCGCTTGGTGAAGAACGCTTAAGGGGTAGGGCAGAGATTCCAGTTATATTCAAGGGGGGGGGGGAGGAAATGTGCTATGCTATTACTGTGCAAAGGCTGCTAATTTTAAAAAAGGCTGTCTATTCCTGTGAATCGAGAGCGGCAACTCGCTTCCTCCACAGAGTCCAGGAAGCGGTTGAAAAGTGTAGAGAGCCCCCTTCTCAAAGACCTCTGCAAGATGGGTGTCACCGCCCCCTTTCATCACCTTTCCTGGCCTCTTCCTCAGCCCAAACCTCTGCTTCTGACCCCACAAACACAACTGAGATAAGACTCCCCTTGAGACACAAAGTCCCAGCCAGGAGAGGGTCACTTAAGAAGAGGGAAACGACACCGTCCGTGGCTCTGGGGCCAACCACTCCTTGTTGGGAGGCACTGAGGAGTAAAATAAAGGTCTTTCACGGCCCCCACCCCCTATCGGAGGCAAGGAAGAGGGACTGGTGCCGATCAGGTGTGCAGTTTGACATCTATCAGATGCTGTCATGGACAGGCAGTAATTTCACAGGTAGCTGTGATCCCTTCTATTATTATTTAGAGATATCAAAGACAGTAATATAAAAGAGGGGAGGAAAGGGCCTCTAAGAACAATTTGCAGCACCCGAGGGACATGGAGAGGGAGAGTAAGGCAGTGGCACAGCTTTGTCAGTGCAGTTGTTTCAAGCCTTTTTACTCAAGAGATGCTCCCTGGGCACCTAAGAGCAACGGAGGGTGAGCTCTTCCTCAAGCTCAGCCCCCGACGAGATGAATGACGTAGCAGTGGTCCACCAAAAGCAGCTCGCTAATTTTTAAAAACATAGGCAAAGCGTCTAGTCCTTATTAACTGTACTTAGCTTGCTGGCCAAAGTCAGTCTCTATACTGATGCTCAGCCTTATCCCACACACACCGTCCATCTGGCTGTCCCCCCTGACACTTCATGGGGGTGCCAGGAGAAGACTCCTCTGCCTGAGTAAGGAAAAGGAAGTGTTTATGAAAAAGCCAAGGAGGAAAGAGAGACTGACAGATTCTGACCGGAGGGAGAAGCCCTTTTCAGGCTTATCCACATGGCCAGCATTGAACCAAGAAAGCGGAAACACCAGAGGCTTCGCTAAACTAGCTTCTTGGCTTAGGTCAATACTAGAATCGCCCCACATAAATAGCATCAGGGGAGATGCCAATAAAGGGGGCGACAGAGGCTGATCTACTTTAGCGGGATTTATTCCCTTTCAAATTCAGAGGACTGAGTTTGGTATTCCAACAAAGCAACACACACACACACACACCCGCAAGAAGTGCACCGTTTCCTGCAGGTTAATTACATTTTTCCAGTTTCAAAGAGACAAGATCAACCCAAAACTTCTACGGCGGGAGAGAAGCAGCAGGACAGCCGGGGAAGGGAGGCAAGCAAACAGGAAAAACAAGAGAAATTGGCAACTGAAAGTGAAGAGGGGAGACACAGAGAGAGGGGAGGGGAGAGGGCTGGGTGGACGGATGGAGAGCTTGGAACAGAGAGAGGGAAGTGCTAAAGTGCATTTAATACTCCCAGAGGGTGGAGGGGTCGATTGTGTCAGCAGAGGCTTTGAGGACTCCAGCGTGGTCACCCTTCAAGTATTTCCCGTTCACTCGGATGGCCACCTTGTTGTAGTCGCAGAACTCGAAAAAGAAGTCCACCGGAGTGTCGCTGCTGCTGGAGACGGAGGCCTCGTTGCCCACTGTCCAGTACTTCCCAGTGGAATCTGGAAGCGGAGAAGGGAAAAGGGGTCACGCTGCTCTGCGGAGGAAGAATCTCCCTGGAACACTGAGCGCCAGGGGTTGCTCACATGGCCGCCCCCCTGCAGAGGGGGCTGAGAGAAACTCCAGCGCCCAGCAGGGCCAAGGGTCAGGTTGCTTGGAGTTTTAGTCCAGCAACATGGTACCAGAGCAGGCATGGCCAAACTTGGCCCTCCAGCTGTTTTTGGACTACAACTCCCATCATCCCTAGCTAACAGGACATGGATGATGGGATGGGAACTTAAGTCCCAAAACAGCTGTAGGGCCAAGTTTGGTCATGCCTGTGGCAGAGGTACCTCGGGGGACACGGAGGGCTAGAAATGTGGCTCCTCTTTTCAGAAGGAAAGCAGACATTCTTGCGGAACGTCAATGCAGCCCTGCATAGAGCCCAGAGTTTTCCAAACATGGGTCTCTAGCTTTTTTGGGGGTTCTACAACTCCCATCATTCCTAGCTAGCAGGACCAGTGGACATGGATGATGGGAATTGTAGTCCACAAACAGCCGGAGGCCCACGTTTGCGAAACCCTGGGCTAGCAGAACCAAAGCCAAGCCCCTCACCTTTGATGTTGTAGGCCCCGTCGTTGAACTCCAGCTGGAAGACGTCGTAGGAGGAGCGGTTAGAATCCAGGGTTCCTGTCACTTTCCGGCAGCCGATGAAGCCATGCTCCCCCCGCAGAACGATGATGGGCCGGTTGATCAGCTTCATGAGGAAGTGTTCTGTCTCACCTGTCCGTCAGGGAAGACAGAAGGAGGGTCATGGGCCGGGAGACGGGTTCGAATTGCAGGCCAAGGAGATTCCAACTAAACAGCAGGAAGGACTTCCTGGCTGCAAAAGATCTCGGACAGCAGCAAACTCTCCTTCCTTGGAGGTTTTTAAGCAGAGGCTAGATGCTCCTCTGTCAGGGATGCTTGAGTTGCAGGGCGGGTTGGACTAGATGACCCACAGGGTCCCTTACGACTCTAGAGAGACTGTTGGGAAACTTCAGCTGGTGCAGAATTCAGAGGCCCAGCTCCTGGCAGGAACAAGACTTGACGGAGGGCATTGCACTGCTTTTGAGCGCTCAGTTTTCACCTCCATGGCCTTGCATAGCTTGGGGACTCAATATACTTTTCCCCATGAGATCCTACCCAGACGTTTTGACCCTCAGAGGCTCTCTTTCGAGAGAGGTCCAGAGGTTGGTCACTTTCCTTCTAAGCAGCAGCCCCCTCCTTAACAGCCATGATGGGGAGCAGGGCTATGCTGGCAAGCGCTGATGGGATCTGTAGTCCCCAAACGGCTGCAGAGTACCACATTGGGGAAGGCCAACGCCTGCACGCGCCAGAGCGGTCCTAGACCAGGCGGACGCTCTTGGCTCGGCTCAGACTCTGGTACTGTCTTAGAGGCAGGAAGAACACTCGGGAAAACAGGATTCAGTTATGCGAGGGAAGAGCTTCCCCTCTTAAGTTTTGCCAGCGATTAAAAAGAATAAGGCATTCTTCTTTCTCGGGGCATTTCCTGGCCTTCGATTCTGCTGCTCAGAAATTCCCCACTTACTGTTATCACGAGATCATTTTTACTCTGGCTTTTTAATCACCACACACAGCCTCGATACCTTTGCGGATAGAAATACAGTCATACCTCGGGTTACAGATGCTTCAGGTTGCATTTTTTCGGGTTATGAACCGTTGAAACCCGGAAGTACTGGAACGGGTTACTTCCGGGTTCCAGCGGTCGCGCATGTGCAGACTCGCAGACGTGGGTTGCGAACACTTACGGGTTGCATATGTGCATCCTGCACGGTTCACGTTCGCAACCAGAGCGTCCACTGTATACAAGCTTTTCATATTCTTATTAGCCTCATCTCCCCATGACTCTAAGTACCCAGGACAGCGCACAGGACAATTTTATATCTCCCTGCTTGCTGTCAGATACCAATCCTGCTACAACATACGTTTCTGGATTCTGCACAGCAGCGCTCAAGATCTGACGGATGATGACCTGTGCCACAAACTAGATTTAATGAACACTCACATCAGAGTGCTCTCTAAATTGATAGTTGTAGTCTTTTATATACTAACCTTTTATCCTCTTTCATATCCGTTTAATGTTCCTAACCCTTCTTTTAGATTCTTATAGTCTTTTAGATATACCTTCTGTTTTAATACTTTTGAGCTTTCCAAAACGTTTTACAGATTCTAAATGATTGTGCCACCCCTCTCTACTTATGCAAGTCTAGGACAGTATTAAAGATCCGCTTGATGCAAAATAAAAATAATTCCTTCCAGCAGCACCTTAGAGAGCAGCTAAGTTTGTTACTGGTATGAGCTTTTGTGTGCATGCACACTTCTTCAGATACACTGAAACAGAAGTCACCGGACCCTTATATATAGTGGGAGGGAGGGGAGGGGTATTACTCAGAAGGGTGGTGGGAATGAGTGATTGGCTGATAGGTGTGGTAAACCTGTTGACGACTGTTAACGACTGCAGTTGGTCTTACAGGAAAAAGCAAGGGGTGAGATGGCTAAAAATAGCTTAATCATGTATAATGAGATAAGAATCCAATGTCTCTATTCAGACCAGGTCTCTCCATGGTTTTAAGTTTGGTAATAAGTTGCAATTCAGCAACTTCTCTTTCCAGTCTATTCCTGAATTTATTTATTTTTGTAATAAGACAGCTACTTTGAGATCTTGTATAGAATGTCCTGGGAGACTGAAGTGTTCTCCTACTGGTTTCTCTGTCTTGTGATTCCTGATGTCAGATTTATGTCCATTTATCCTTTGGCGTAGGGTTTGGCCTGTTTGTCTAATATAGAGAGCTGAAGGACACTGCCGGCATTTGATGGCATGTACAATGTTAGAAGATGAGCAATTAAATAGCCCTGAGATGGTATGTTTGATGTTGTTGGGGCCAGTAATGGTGTTGTCCGGGTGTAAAGGTAAAGGGACCCCTGACCATTAGGTCCAGTCGTGACCGACTCTGGGGTTGTGGCGCTCGTCTCGCTTTATTGGCCGAGGGAGCCGGCGTACAGCTTCCGGGTCATGTGGCCAGCAGGACTAAGCCGCTTCTGGTGAAACCAGAGCAGCGCATGGAAACGCTGTTTACCTTCCCGCCGGAGTGGTACCTATTTATCCACTTGCACTTTGTGCTTTTGAACTGCTAGGCCAGCAGGAGCAGGGACTGAGCAACAGGAGCTCACCCCGTTGCGGGGATTCGAACCGCCAACCTTCTAATCGGCAAGCCCTAGGTCTCTGTGGTTTAACCCACAGTGCCACCCACATCCGGGTGTATGTGGCAGTAAAGTTGGCATCTGGGTTTATTGCAGGCTTGATTGATGCAAGCTTTTTAAAAATAGTAATACTCAGCCAGAAGATGGCAGAGGTTGTAGCTTTTCAGGGAGAGCATGCAAGGCTGATGGTGAACCTCACCTGAATCAAAGGACTGTGGTTTGAGGCAGGGGAGGGGCACCTGTAGGTGGGGGCTCTTGCTGCTGGGCCCCCAACCCCCTCGGCTCCAGGTATTGCAACTTATTGCCAAACTTAAAACCGTGGAGAGACCTCGTCTGAATAGAGACATTGGATTCTTATATAGGAATTGGGAATGGGTGAATGGTCAGGGATGATGGGGGGGGGGCAGGGATCCAGCCTCACCTGGAGGAGTCTGCAGGCTCCCCATCTCTGGTCTAGGGCAATAAGGTCTTGTCTGTCACGCACCCTGGGCATCCCATGGATCTAAGTCCCCCCCCCCAACTCCCCCCACTTCCAAAGCCAAAGAGTCCTTACTGGCTGTCTCCACCGTGGCGGCCAGCTGCCCGTTCTTCTTTGCTGTGACATATTTTCCATTTGCCGCTTTCAGGGTGATGCGCCGATCGCACCACTCGATGTCGAAGTAGCAGTTGGCATTCCTGCTGTGGCAGAGAGAGCGCATGAGCGTGAGAAGCAACAGCCCGGCGATTAAGGTTTTATTCTTTTGGGGTGGGGAAGGGTATGCACACAGCTTGGAGCCCCTGACTCAGCTGCTCTGGGGTTCGCTTTCCATGCAGGGAGTGTGGGATGTCATATATAAGGAGCAGTCAAGTACAACATTCCTTGTTTTCCTAGAGTGGACATGCAGGGGGATGTTTGGTCCAGCCAGTCGAAAACTTCCTGTTTCCTCCTGGCCTGGAGCATCCTTCCCCTTGCATGTGACCAGAGGTTGACGTGACCTTACCTGCCCAGGTAACAAAAGGGACAAGGCAAGCAGAACTATCTCTCTCTTTGACTTCCTCGTCATTGGAGCAGCTTTTTAGCTAGAGATGCACTGGGATTATCCCCACATGGGATAGATCCACATGGATATACTTTGTAACTAAGTCTGCCTTCAGGGATCCAACTGTGAACTGATGATGATGTGAGTAAACTTCTTTTATATACTTTACACAAGATTGTGGCGTGTTTATTTTAAGAGAGATATAAGGGAACTTACTAGGAACCTAATAGTGAGAAGCTTACACGAGCCTGCAACCAGCTACCCGCCGTGCGTTGAAAAGGGCAAAGTAAAACTCTAAGTAAAGAAACTTGCTAGCGCAAGTTAGGAAGGATATTAATAAACAATATATCCTCTCCCTGAACATTCCCACAGGGCGAAGTGGGGGCCCCTGCGCTTTGTGCAGCAATATGCAGCCGGCCTCGATCCACACAGAGGAAAGTGGTTGGCTGGCACACGGGCATGACAGCATTGTATGGCAGCAGCTGGAATTTTACAAGCCACCTGGATCTTCCCTGGTGACCAGGTTTTCAGACTCAGGTGACAATTTCAAGGAAGCTTAGATTTCTCTTTCCAGAGAGGTATCCCTCATTAGTCTCTTGCAGCGACACCAGCAAGAGAGTTTTGTGGAATCTTCCAATACTCACTTATTATGGCATAAGCTTTCATGGACTTTGCTTTTGTTTACTTGCATTTGATTAAGTAGACTGTAATCAAGAAAAGATTATGCCATAAGGATGATAATTCTCTAAGGTGCCACAAGACTGTGTGTGTGTGTGTGTGTGTGTATGTATGTGTGTGTGTGAGAGAGAGAGAGAGAGAGAGAGAGAGAGAGACCCACATTCCCTATTCATAAACTGGGAAAGGGATTGAATTCAAAGGCTCTCCTCGTCCCATGGTTTGTCTTATGCTCATTGAGACCAGGGCTTTTAGTGTGGTGGCACCTGCCTCCTTCGAATGCGCTTCCAGCAAACACCAGACAGGAACCTACCGTATTGCTTGAAATTCACCTGCTCACTCAGTCTTTCCTGGAAGAGTGATCCAGTTCTGTTGATGCCCTACTCTCCTCTATGGATTTATGATGCATTCCGGATTTGTTTTATTGACATAATGTTGTGATTGATTTTGTGTTGTTCACCACTACAATTTTATTTTCTTTTTAAAAAAGAAATGGGGTATAGAAACTATGGCACTCGATAAGTTAAATAAAAAAACCAGCAACCTTTAAAACCCCCGAAAAATCTCTTATTCTAAACTATTCACAGGATGACAAGGATGCCCCCAAAAGCTCATTCAGACACATTTGCCTAAAAAAGGACTCACTTAGTGGAGGCAGTGGATTGCACCCCCCCATTGGAGGTCAGGGTCCAGTATTTCCCAGTATAGGTCCGGAAGGTGCATTTCTTAGTATCTTTGTTGATTTCCAGTTGGAAGGTTTCCTGATCGCTCTCCTCGTCCTGATTGGCAGAAAGGTCCATTCCTAAGAAAGGAGGGAAGGGAGTAAGACAGAAAGAAAGAGAGAAATGGCGTCCGTCAACCATGAAACACATTGGGAGGCCCAGATCCCTGTGCTCTGCTTCATGTACTAAGTAGAACTGTGCACACTTGCTTTCGAATTGTGGTACACCCAGGCACAACTACAGCTTGCTGTAAAGAGGATTTCAGAGGAGCCTGGAGACGCCTTAAGGATGCCTTGCAAAATGAAACCTCAGCCGTTATTTTCAACGTTCCCTCACCACCCACTTTGGGCTGTGTTTGCAGCCAAGCTGACTCAGAGAAGACCTGGTCTGGGAGCTCCAGGGGCCTCGAAATCAAAAGAGACATAAAAATGAAGACCCCGGCCTAGAGGGGCCCCCATCCCAGAGCGTGGGACTTCAGGCAGCAGCTAACTCTGGCTTTCCAAAAATTCAAGTCCTTGGCACAGTCAGTAGGAGTAGCCTTGGAGGTTCTTGTTTGCTGCGAGAGCTAGACATAACAAGCAGGGCTCCCAGGAGAGAGGAAGCCAAGGCAAAATTTGCTTCGTCAGCAGATGCAGGCTCCAAAAAAAGCAAAAGAAACAGAAAGAGAGAGAGAGAGAAATAAAACAGCTTTCCAGAGCTGGGCAAGTCTCCACCTCCACACATGTTTTCCAGAGTTGCAATGCAAACACCCCGTTCTAGAGCACATGCCGTGAAGACGAGCGTTGGAAAATTCAGCACATGGTTAAAGCTGTGGAACTCCTTCCCACAGGAACCAGCCTTCTTGGGGCCCCTGGGATTTCTGAGTGAGGAAAAGGGCAACCCCCCACCTGGCCAAGGGGTGGGGGTTGTTCAAGGGCCAGGGGTAGCAGTGTGCCCCTGGGCGCCACGCTGGCAGCCCCTGCTGTGGAGCCTTCTTGGACTCCACTGGCCCTGGAACATTCAAGTGCAGGATCCGGTTCCCTCGCATTCCTTGCTCTTAGTCATTGGTGACACAGATTCCCATCAGGCCAAACGCCACATTGGTTCTTTGCATCATTCCCACACTGAACCACCGCACCTCCACAAACACACGCCTGGAATTAATTAGGGAGCCATCCTGATGCTTTGGCATTTTTCAACATGGAAGTCAGCAAAACCACCAAAGTTCCACACAAGACACTGAAAGTCCCGAGCCTCATTTTGAAGGCAACGGAACAGGACAGCAACTGTGAAAATCCGTTTTGTGGCTGAGAATGCAATCCTGAAAGAAGTGGAGTCTACGGTGTAGGGTTGCCAGGTAAGGAGCATTCTAGCCCCTGAGATTTTTGGGCCCAAACCTGATACCTAGGAGTGGCCCCAAGTGATGTCACAGGACGGACCCTGGAGACGGAGGTTAATTGGGAGAAGGAAGCAGAGGAGCGCAGATCTTGCTGAGTGTTGCAATTTCTGCATTGCAAGGGGTCAGACCAGGTACCCCCAACCTGCGGCCCTCCAGATGTTTTGGCCTACAACTCCCATAATCCCGAGCTAACAGGACCATGGGAATTGTAGTCCAAAACATCTGGAGGGCTGAAGGTTGGGGGTGCCTGGGTTAGACTAGGTGATAAAGGGGCCCTTCCAACTCTGATCTATGACTCTGCGCTAGAATTTGCAGCCAGCTCCTGTTCTGAAGGCTTGCAAGCTGCAATGCACAGTCTTCTTGGCCATTTTTAAATTCTTATTAAGGGCTTTCTCACCCACCTGCAGACTTCAGGTCAGAGCTGGAGGTCTGGCAATCCTAAAGAACGTAGGAAGCTTTTCATCTGCCAAATGGGAGAATCCACTCTCAACCAGAACAGCTGGAGGCCCCCCAAATCTGCTCTCCCTGGGGCTGCACAGACCGCAGTCCCCCCCTCTGTGTCTGCATGCGGCCCCCCATCCTGTGGACCCGAGCTCCTCTCCCATCCCCCAAGGCAGCCCCAAGCTGCCTTTCAAGTTCCTCTCCACAGCTGGGGCTCATTCACATCTGGGAGATGGAATTTCCAAGCTGAATAGGCCAGTCAAAGAATGCAGAAGTCATGTAGAAGAAGGGAGGGGGGGGAGGCTGGTTCTGCCGGGTGTCTCATGTAAATGGGATGTGGGGGTCGAGGAGACTGCGCTGTCAGGGGCTCCACGCAAACCGGCAACCCGGGGGAGCTTTTTCCAAAAGGGCTTCCAAAAAAGCTTCACTGCTGAAAACGATGCCCATTGCAGAGATGGGGAAGGAAACAAAAGCCTCCCTTTGGACGCCACCTGGGCCAAGCTGGTCATCTGCTCTGCATCTCTCTGCCAGCAAAGCCAGGAGAATTATGTCCCTAGATTTCACTGGGTGGCCACTTAAAGAGCAAACAGATTCGCATCTTCTAATTTGCACATAAGAGGTGCAAATTTGGGAATAATTACTATCAATTCAGAAAAGAAACATGTTTCGCCCTAGCAGGGTGCCTAACCCACCCCCCCAGCCCCCCTCACGCTTGCAGCTAGTTCCTATTTGCAAGGCTCGCTCAGGGAGGTCTGCGGTTGAGGCCACGGCAAAGTTCTTCTGAGATGGGGACCCCCGGCCCCTTAAGGCAGATGCGCCTGAGCTTGCCTTCTCAAGCAGGGGGCAGCAGAGGGGCTTGTCTTTCTAAAAGGCACATGGCTAGAAGCCTGGGGCACAGCAGAGAGATTTCTCAAAACTGAAAATGCCGTCATGGCCAGGAGGGGCCCATTTTTTGCAAATCATATTAAAAACCATGGCCAGATTCCAATCATTTTGCTTCACCAATCAGGTGAATGGCTGAATATTTCCTAAGTGCCCCTGCTGGCAAATTCCCTGTGAAATTTGAAGCATTTTATAATTTAGAGAAAAGGCAAGGATGAGGTGACATGGAAGAACTTTATACAGTGGGCACTCGGGTTGTGAACGTGATCCGTGCAGGACGCACGTTTGCAACCCGTGGGTTGCGATTCAGCACTTCTGCACATGTGCAAAGCATGATTTTAGTGCTTCTGCGCATGTGTGGCCGCCAAAACCCAGAAGTAACCCGTTCCGGTACTTCCAGGTTTCGGCGGTCCGCAACCCGAAAAAACGCAACCTGAAGTGTCTGTGACCCGAGGTAGGACTGTACATTGATGCACGGCACCGAGAAAGTGATATTTTCCTCCCTCCCTCCTAACACCCTAACTCGGGGACACCCAACAAAGCTTCAGGGCCGATAAAGTCCTTCTTCATGCAGTGCGGAGTTAGACTGTGGAACTCCCTCCCACATGATGGACACCAACTTGGATGGCTTTAGAAGAAGATTAGACAAATGCATGGCGGATGAGAGGGCTATTGATGGCTACTGGCCAGGATATCTCTGCCCTGGCTCCACAGCTGGAGGAAGCAATGCTTCTGAATCTCAGTTGTGGAAACCCCAGGAGGAGAGTGCGCTGCTCATGCACTCAAAACCTGCCTTGTGGGTTTCCTAAATAGCATCTGGTTGGCCCCTGAGAGAAGGGGAGGCTGGATTAGATGGGCCCCTGGCCTGACCTAGCAGGCTCATCTAAGGGGGAAGGAGATCTCCCTTCTGGGGACAATCTGGGATGCAGCAGAGAGGCGGCCAAGAACAGTTTTGGGAAAGGGAAGACAGCTGCAATGGAGGGGGGGGAGAAGAAGACCTGAGCCGTTTCCACAGCACAAAGGCAGCTGCTGGGTTGCCTTGGGAATAAAAGGCAGCTTTAAGGAATGGGAAGGTTGCTCCTCTCTGTTCCAGCAAGAGAAGAGGAGGACAATATCACTGACTCAACAAGTCTCCATCCTTGGCTATTGGTTTGCATGAAGCAGCAAAGCTGCTATGGCTGGGCTGAGCTGTTAGCAGCGCCCACCGGATAGAAAGGGCCGCAGCTGAGCGTCTGCCCTGCAAGCAGCCCTGGTGTCTCCAGGTAGGGCTGCAGAAGACTCTCTTCCCCAAACCAGCCCACCATGGGAGACCAGGGCTCGGGACCCGGCGGCCGTCCATATGTACTGCAACTCCTATCATCACCCCTGACCATTGATCATGCTGGCCGCTAGGCCTGATGGGAGTTGTAGTGCAACATAATCCAGAAGCCCCTCTGCTGCACCTCCTTGGCAGAGAAAACATGGAGCTAGGCAGAGCAGCTTCCGATGTTCACCCACATGCAAGAAGATCGTTTATTTTTCTGCTCCTTTCAAGGTTTTTATTTACTGCCTGTCATACTGGTCATCCCATAGACCAATTTGGCATATGGCCATTTGTCCACCAAGCCGGTACCACCCAGAGATGCCAGATTCTCAGACAACTGGCATTGTGTTGTTCCACACACACACACTTTACTCTAGGACGGTCACATAATCTCTGAGAAAACAAAAGCGCAAGGGAACCTTTTTTTTTTTTGCAAATATATCTGCAGAGAGCTCAGTAGACCACAGGTCTGGCAGCTCCCTTCAATGACCAAGGGTTCACAGAATTGCTAAGTGCTTTGAGGGTATATTTCTGCCTCGTTTTATATCTGCCAGAGCAGAGACCCAAAGACTTTCAGAGGGACCCTAGGCAAAGGGCCTGAAATCTCCCTCTTCACTCTCCCTACACAAGAACAGACTGCAATTCCTTGCTCCCAACTCCATAGTCAAGGCAGACACCCCTGAGGCCTTGGTGGGGGCTGGCTGGCCGGCCAGGGGGGAGGCCCTGGGCCACTCACAAATCCTCCAGCCTGAACCTTTGGCTCGCCTCCTTATGAACTGCTTTGCAACCCTGCCCAGGTACAGTGGAACCTCATTTTTCGAGCATCTTGGAAGCCGAACATTTCGGGACCCGAATGCCAAAAACCCAGAATCAATTGTTTCCATTTCCGAACGGCTTCCCATTTTCACCATTGAAAATGACACTCTCCTTTTTATACTGCCTATAGCTCTTTGGAGAGAAAAAGGAGGGATATGAATGCCATGAATATCATTATTGGTAAAAACAATTTCCCTAGCAATAGATAGGACGCAAAAAGGCACTAAAGATTTCTCCGTTTAGTGCTGTTTAGGAAAGAAGTTTTTGCAACCAAGATTTTAAGGGCTGCGCCACTTTAGAGAGTAGCTGAGAAATAGGACTCGGGAGTGGGGCGGCAGAGAGAAAGGCTTCGGGACTCGCCAAGAATTTCCCGAGCCCCTGCCCCAAAAGCCAGCCGGGGAGTTGGGTTACATGGATTCATTGGAAAGGAATGCTGCCAGAACTGCAGTGAGCCTTCTTTCGAAGGAGGCTGAAACTTGAAACTGTGCAGGAGGGTCAAAAAATCAGGCAAAAGCCCAACTCTGCTGGCTTGCCGGCCTTCCATGGACCAGCAAGTCTGCACTGCCGGCTTCCCCCACCCCTCTATGGCCTGATCCAGCTGCTGCGGGGCTCCTCTAAATTCCTTATGATTCCTATGCAGAACCTCCATGGACAGGGCCAGTCTACCTTAGAATAGCAGAGAGAGCAAGTTTGCTTCCCTTTGGGGGCATCTGGCTGGGAAGACAGGAGGCTGGACTAGATGGACCTCATCCTGCAGGGTTCTTTGAAGGCTTAGCTTCATGGCTAATGCAGCCCAGCTGCCTCAAACCCCAGGATTTTGCCAGCAGGCAAACCTAAGCCTGGTGGTGTTTTTGTTCTAATTTTTATTATGTACAAGGTGTGAACGGAAAGTTCGGTGAATGGTCATAGAAATCGGACAGTGAGAAATATTCAAACATACATGCCTTAGGTAAAGGTAAAGGTAAAGGTAAAGGGACCCCTGACCATTAGGTCCAGTCGTGGACTACTCTGGGGTTGTGGCGCTCATCTCGCTTTACAGGCCGAGGGAGCCAGCGTTTGTCCACTTCCGCAGACAGTTTTTCTGGGTCATGTGGCCAGCATGACTAAGCCGCTTATGGCGAACCAGAGCAGTGCATGGAAACGCCGTTTTACCTTCCCGCCGGAACGGTACCTATTTATCTACTTGCACTTTGATGTGCTTTCGAACTGCGAGGTTGGCAGGAGCAGAGACCGAGCAACGGGAGCTCACCCCATCGCAGGGATTCGAACCGCCAACCTTCTGATCAGCAATCCCTAGGCTCAGTGGTTTAGACCACAGCGCCACCCGGGTCCCTTACAGGCCTTCAAAGCAGGCCCCCTCTGATACAATGCACCGTTCATAGAACTGTTGGAACCTCTTTTCATACTGCTTTCAGTTCCTTCGTCATAGCAGCTTAGATGTGTGAAATGTTGGAAAAATCTGTGCCCTTTCAGTGCTGATTTCAGTTTTGGAAAAGAAATCCGGTGGGGCCAGATTGGGAGAATATGGAGGGTAGGACAACTCAGTAACCTCAGTAATGATTTCACGCGGAATATGCATTTCTTCCGCTATCATTCAGACGGACAAACGCCAATCCCACATCAATAACTCAGAAACTCTGTCGACATTTGCTGCTGTTCTGCTCGTTGACGTTCTGCCAGATTGAGAGTCATCTTCGATGGTTTGCTGCCCTTCACAGAAACGCTTAAACCACCGACACACGGCCTTTCGAGTTACAGCTTCATTTCCCTACACAACTGTGAGCATTTTGTGGGTTTCCGATGCCGATTGTATGTCCCAGCATTTCTCACTGTCTGACTTCTGGTCACACCTTGTACTTTGTCTTTTTCAAATTGTAATTTTACATTGCGAATCGCCCCAAAATCTAGGGGTACAGGGTGGAATACAAATTTAATAACGATATAAAACACAACTAAGAAGAAACACTCGCTCCCGAGTTTCTCCTCCATTTCCCTTACACAACAGCATCCCAATTGCCCGTACAGCTTCACTCCCTTCCTTCCTTCCTTGCCCTGGCAAACCAATTTTGCACATCAGACATTTCGCAGCACCTCCAGCCTGTGTTTGCACCATCCACCTTCCCATGAGGACGGGAGGCGCATTTCCTGTCGCTTTGGAGCACCAGAAAACCAGCAGGAAGACGGACAGAAAACCTTGACACGCCCAACAAGAACTCCCCACATTGGAAGATTGGCAAGTAAAGATGGTCAAATACGTGGAGCTGGCGAAGCTGACGGGGAAGATTCGGAATCGCTGTGATGATTTGTTCCAAAAAGGACTGGGGCAAATTTATACTCTATATGAAAGAAAATTGCAAACAGTTGAATACGTTTGTAGGTTTAAGCTGAAATGTTTGGTAATGGGAAATTAAGGAGCCGATTTACTTATAAGTAGGTGATTGTTAAAAGATTGACTTAAGGTAAAAAAGTGAATTTAGGAATGTGGAGAAATTGGTAATGAGATATGGAAGTCTGCTAGAGGGAAGGAAGGAGGTCGATGCTTTAAGCAAAAAATTATTATTTTTTGATATTGAAATGTAATAAAATATGGAAAACTTAATAAAAATTATATTTATTTAAAAAAGAAAACCTTGACACACCAGCTCCCTCCCGCCCTGTGTGCCTCGGACACTTCAATAAATTCACACTGAGAAGCATTGGGTTCTGAGGCTCTTATACATTCAGGAACATCTGCAAATTATTTCTTATTTCACTTGTCACAGAAGCACAGAAGCACCACGTCCCAAGTCCCAAATATCTGACTGTGCCAGCTTCCAATGTAGGTGCTGCTCAATGCCTTTCAGACATACCATGAGGACAAGCAGCTTAGTTTTAACAAAAGCAGAAACCTTCACTGGGGGGGGGGGGCAACACTAGCTCATACGGAAAGGCCCCTGGTTCAGTTCCTGGCACCTGTGGGCAAAAATGGCCGGGGAGCGGGTGATGGAAAGCCCAGGCAAAAGGCCTTCTCGGTGGTGGCACCCGCCCTGTGGAACGCCCTCCCACCAGATGTCAAGGAAATAAACAACTATCTGACTTTTAGAAGACATTTGAAAGCAGCCCTGTTTAGGGAAGTTTTTAATGACTGATGTTTTAATGCAATTTTAATCTTTTGTTGGAAGCCACCCAAAGTGGCTGGGGAAACCCAGCCAGACGGGCGGGGTATAAATAATAAATAAATAAATAAATAAATAAATAAATAAATAATTGACATAAAGCTACTTGTGAGATGGGAAAATTAAAGTCGCGTTGGCACAGCCCGAGCCACATTCTGTGCTGCTGCAGCAGATGAGGCTCCTGCCTGCGATGAAGGGCTGGCTATTATATTTGCCATGTCCGTTTCTCTCTCGCCTTTCCCAACTAGCCATTCTTCCTCAATGGAGTCTGAAAAGCAAGAGGTTCCTCGGGGGTCTCTCCAGCTGCCAGCCAGAGCGGCTTCAATGCTTCTGCCCCCCAGACAAAGGGAGATTCATGCCCAAACAGCTGTTTCAGCCGTGATCTGCCAAAGTTTCCTAACAACTTCCAAAAGGCTGTGCTCCCTTTCTAGCACGCTACAACAGTGCACATCTGCAAAACACATACCTCTTAAGTGATTCACTAGTTAGTATAAATGTGTGGCATTTTCTTGGGGTTGTGGGTGGTTCCTCCGAGGAAATGTAAAGGTTTTTTAAAAAATGTACACAGAGAGGTGTCAGATCTTTGCCCTATATAGCAGTGTGGTGTAGTGGTTAAGAGTGTTGGATTGGGACCTGCAAGAGACCAGGGTTCGAATTCCCCGCTCAGTCACGTAGCTCACCGGGTGTGACCTTGGTGGCTGGGTTGCTGCCTCTCAGCCTAATCTACCTCACAGGGTTGTTGTTGGGGGAAAATGAGGAGGGGGAGAAGCAGGGACTCCACCTTGAGCTCCTTAGAAGGAAAGGTGGGATAGAATAATGCAACAAATAAAAATAATAATTGATAAATAGTATTGTTCACCATTTTGGGGGGCAGGGGGACACCCCTCCCCCTTGCCTGCAGTTTCTGGGGACTCAGCCTGCAGCCCTCTTCCCCTACAGACCTCCTCCAGAGCCAGAAGAACATTGTTTTTATTTCCCTGTGATGCCTCTCCAAGTTGGAGCGCATCTGCCGATAACGGCAGAGTCAGACTTTTAATTACCCGTCTTGCCAAGGTCAGCCTCCAGAGAAGTTGGGTGATTTCCCGTCTGGTATCCACACAAGAGCGGCAATTAAGAAAAGGGAGAGATAAGACACTTAACTTGTCTTTACCAGTTCCTGAAAGGGCTGAAGGAGGTTGTGGGAAGGGAGAATTGCAGAGAAGGGGCAGGCTGGAGCATCAAACGGCCACAGGGTCCTCTGGTCTCCCCCCGCAGCGCAGGATGTTTGTCAGCTGTATTCACAGCGACACAGGAATTCCAAACCAGAAACCATATTGGGCCGGATCCTGGAGGGAAGGGCTGAGGATCCAGCTGCTCTGTTAAGATCATCCCTGCCGGGTGAGACCACAGCAGCTGGATCGCCCTCCTGTGCAAATGGCACACATTGCAGGGGATGGACTAGATGGCCCTAGGGGTTCCCTTCCGACACTACAATTCTGTACAATTCTGTAACAAAAACTGTAGTGATGTTTGTTGGAGAGGCAACAACGGGGCAGGAAGCTTTCTACATATGTGGTGGGAGTGCAAAGAGATAGTGGGATTCTGGGAAAATATCTATAATGAACTGAAAAAGATGTTTAGGTTTTCATTTGAAAAAAACCCAGAATCCTTTCTCCTAGGTATCATGTCAGAGGAGATAAAAAGAACGGTCAGAGCAATATTTATGTATGCAATTACGACGGCAAGGTTATTGATTGCCGGAAATTGGAAAAGCAGCAGCGTCCCAAGTAAAACAGACTGGTAATCTAAAATGATGGAATACTTCCATATTGCCAAACTAACAGGGAGGATAAGAGGAGAGGAGATATGGGACAAAAAGTGAATAAGGAGTGGGCTATCTTTAAGGAATACTTCAAAATTTATGTGGGAAAAGTAGAATTTCTGACAGATATTGAGTGAATCCAGAAAATGATTAGAGTGAAAGGAGAGAAAAGTTAAGATAAAAGAAGAGATTAAAGAAATAATAAAATGTGTTTAAGCTAGTTGGAAAAATAAAGTAGCGCAACAAGAACGGCTGGAACTCAAGTCACTTGGTGGGTGTCCTCCGTGTGGGGTAGGTGTGTTGGCATGTTGATATGTACAGTATAGGTAGGTATTATATAATGTAGGTATCTTTTATGTTATGAAAATTACGTAGTGTGTTGTGTACGTGTATTGTTTGGTTTTATCAGAATTGGTTTTATTTATTTATTTTATGTTAATTATATAAATATAATATTTATTTATGTTAATAAAATAAATAAATAAAACCAATTCTGATTCTAGGACTAGGCTTGCTCAGTGACTGGCCCCCCTTTTGGGGATGGCTCCTCAAGCACCTGCCCTCGTGGGCACCAGGTTGGAGGAGGCTGAAAGGAAGGTCAAGCGTCAACACAATAAATGGGACCTGCAGAAGGAAGAAGCTTCAAGGCCCAAACTGGGGCTTCTTCTGGCAGTCGGGCGCAGCACCTTCCAAGCTGGGCTCCGGGAGCAACAGGAGACCGTCCCGAGTTTTTGAGGGATTGGAAGACAAGCTCCCTGGACCAGCTGGTTGGACATCTCCAACGAAGACCAAGCCACATGCACAGCAAGTGACACCTGGGGACAGAGTCTGGCGTGGAGAAGCAGGCATAATAATGTTATTATTTCTACCCCGCCCATCTGGTTTCCCCAGCCACTCTGGGCAGCTTCCAACAAAATATTAAAATACAGCAATGCATCATACATTAAAAGCCTCCCTAAACAGGGCTGCTTTCAGATGTCTTCTAAAAGTCTGGTAGTGGTTGTTCTCTTTGGCATCTGGTGGGAGGGCGTTCCACAGGGCAGGTGCCACCACCAAGAAGGCCCTCTGCCTGGTTCCCTGTAACTTGGCTTCTCACAGGGAGGGAACTGCCAGAAGGTCCTTGGAGCTGGAACTCAGTGTCCAGGCTGAACGATGGGGGTGGAGACGCTCCTTCAGGTATACTGGACCAACACAGTTTAAGGCTTTAAAGGTCAGCACCGACAGGCATCTCAAAGATCTTCCTGACATGCAATGCCACAAACATGCAGAGGGTTTTCAGCAGACCCGGAAAGAGCTCATGGATACTTTGGTTGTGATTCCTGCATTGCAGGGGAGCTGGACTGGCCTGGCCACTGTTCTAAGATTTCCCCAGTGTGGGCTAGAAAACAAACCCCGCAGGGGCGAGATCAGAACTGTGCAGAAATGGAACGAGTCTCGCAAGAGCAACAAGCCCTCAGGGCTCAGAGCTCTCAGCTTTGCTCCTAGGTCCAAATCGGCGCCCCAGATTTCCTCCTGAGTACAACTCTCTGGGGCAAGTCGTGGCAAGTCTCTGGCAGCCAGGAATGGCTCCGTGGGGCCATATAATCATATCCTGGAGGGAGCACGAGGACGCAACCGTGCATTTGCATTCCGCGGGGAACAGGACAATTACAAGCCCAGCTGAGGAAGCCCTGCTGGTTACTCCTTGAAGCAAGCACGACATATGAGAGAAAACAAGCTCAGCCGCCTCGCCAGAGTCAGACCTTCTCAAAGTTCCCAAAAGTCGATTAAGCAAGAACTTAAACCTCACGCATTTTCATATACAGCGAGAAGAGACCCCCCCTTGTGTGGCTACTCCAGAAGAAACCAGCTCTGGACCCCTTGGACTGGAGCAACAGTCCTGCAGGTGCAAATGGGGAAAGATTATTGTGGCACAGATTATTTAGATCCATCCTAATCTGGGTTCAGGCCTGGCTGTGCGACCGAGTTGCTATTGGCCACCCCTAACAGACGACCTCTGCAGAGAGCAGGGCGGCAGGAGTGCAACCGGGCTCCTGCTTCTCTGTAGCTTTCAGTACAATTGATGATGGTGTCCTCCTGGACTCTACGCTTCTGGTCCTACCTATGCAGCATTCGAAATCTGCCAGGTGCATTTTGCACCTGGCTATCAGCCACTTGCGACCAAGCGAGGATGCCCGGGTGCCATGATGATGCCTGACATCTCCACCATCTATATCTTGCCTGTTTCCCCACACTAACAACACATCCTGCAGAACTCTGTCTGTGAAATTTTATCTGCCCAATCAGAACGAATTTCAGGAACCAAAATGTTTTATGGGGAAATACGACTGGCCCCAAAATGGCAACTAGGCATTCTGTTTTGGCAACTGTCACCTTGGTCTAAGAAGCCATTTGATGCCTAGCTTATATACCTAAGTTTGTAACACTGTGCCTATGGTACCAAGTCTAGAACAACATTAGGAGAGGGATATCTGGCCTTCCCTGGAGACAGGGGTGCCCACTCCCATCACAAGCACAAATCATGCAGTCAAGTTTCTGGGATTTGGGGGAAATGCAGAGATCACCACACCTGGAGTGCACTGGGTGAGCCTCACCTGGGAAAGCACATCTTCACAAGAAGTCCTTCCTCGTGAACCTCTTAAGAGTTATTTGAGAGCATCAACAACCTACACCAGGCTTCCTCAACCTCGGCCCTCCAGATGTTTTTGGCCTACAACTCCCATGATCCCTAGCTAGCAGGGATGATGGGAATTGTAGTCTCAAAACATCTGGAGGGCCGAGGTTGAGGAAGCCTGACCTACACAAAGAGGTGATCCAGCTGGCATTGAAAACTTGCACTTTCAGAAATCTTTTGTTTCACCAAAGGCTCCCAAGACAGAGACTACTTTGCTGGTAACTATGTAGAAGCAACTGCAATTCTGAGAAAATTCCAAGCAATTCTCCTGGGCTTGCCAGCCCCCAGGTCCTCAAGAGAAACCGGCTGCTTCCCCCTTTTCCCAAGGCCTCGCATTCCAGCTAAGTTCACCCTCGTCATGAGTGCTGGCGGCCCCCGCAGGGCTGGCATCTCCACCAATGCCAGCATGAGCCAGCTGTGCGATCAGGTGGATAATATGATAATTCATGAGGCTCATTCCCAGATTTGCAGCTCAGCCGAAATAAACCGGACAACAGCTTGTGGCCTGCTTGCCACCTGCTGCACCCCAGGAGCTGGGAGAACAGCCGTGGCGGGAAGTGGGGTTCTAGTCCAAGTTGGGCACATTGTGATTTTCAAAACACACACACACACAGCGCTTTCCCCATCCCACACTTTTAAGAGGCAAAGCTTTTTAAGACACACAGCTCACACAGCCACCCTTCATAGGTCAAGGATGAGGAACATGTACTCTCTAGATATCCACAACATCAGAAGAGCCTGCAGGATCAGGCCCATGGCCCACCTAGTCCAGCATCTTGATCTCTAAGTGGCTGAACTATGGCAAAGTAGCAAGTAGGATTCGGACACAAGAGTACTCTCCCTTCCTGTAATTTCTAGCAAACTGAACTACAGTGCCCATCACCCTTGACCACACAAGCTAGGGATGATGGGCTCTCAAGTCCAACAGACTCGAGGCCTCTGTTCCCGCCTTCCTCATCCAAGCCACAGTCCTGCCGTCTTGCTCAAGCAAGGTTCCCAGAGCAAGCAAGTAGTCTGTGCCTGCTTGCCTCTTGGAGTAGCCAAATGGAGGAGTTTGGGGCCATCCAGCTGACCCAAGCAGCCCCCAAAAATTAAGCAAACTCACTGGCACATGAGATGGAAGACGGGTGGTGGCTCAGGGCTAAGTCATGGAAGAGAAAGTTGGGTGCCAATGTCACCCTAGGCTAAAAGGAACCTCCCCTGTTCAGAGCTAGCATGTTCCTGAACATATAGGAACATATGTACCTGGCTACAGGATCAGGCCAATGATCCATCTAGCCAGGTGCCTATTATGGGAAACCCAGCAGTTCTTGCTGCCTTGCCTTGGGGCACCCAGCTGGCCATGGCAGGGGTGGGTACAGGATGCTGCGTTAGTGGTCTGATCCTGCTGCAGGGCTGTTCTTGTAGCTTCCATCTGCTCAGCATAGAATCGAGGTCTTGGGCAACCTGACAGACTCCAGACAAAATGTAAGGCAGGAAGAAACAGCTACACAGATACAAGATAGGGGACACCTGGCTTACTAGTGAAAATGATCTGAGGGTCTGACCACAAACTGAACATGAGTCCACAGTGTGATGCAGCAGCAAAAAAAGCTGATGCTCTTCTAGGCTGCATCAAGAGAAGTCTAGTGTCCAGGTCAAGGGAAGTCAGGGCACCACTCGAATCTAGTCAAACCACACCTGGGATACTATGTCCACTTCTGGGCACCACAATTTAAGAAGGACGTTGATGAGCTGGAAGGGTTGCAGAGGAGGATGAACAAGATGATTACGGGCCTGGAAACCATGCCTGATGAGGAATGGTTGAAGGAGCTGGATATGTTGGGGTTTGCATATCCTGGATAAAAGAAGATGGAAAGATGATACGAGAGCCATCTTCAAAGATCTTAAGGGCTGTCACAGATGGAATAAACTTGTTTTCTCCTGCTCTGGAGGGTAGGACTCAAACCAATAGCTTCCAATGACAAGATAGGAGATTTTGGCTCAATATCACAAAGAGCTTTCTGACAATAGAGCAGACTCCCTTTGGGGGGTTGTGGCTCCCCTTCCTTGGAGGTTTTTAAGCAGAGGTTAGATGGCCATCTGTCATGGATGCTTGGTGGCACTGTGGGTAAAAGCCTCAGCGCCTAGGGCTTGCCGATCGAAAGGTCGGCGGTTCGAATCCCCGCGGCGGGGTGCGCTCCCGTTGCTCGGTCCCAGCGCCTGCCAACCTAGCAGTTCGAAAGCACTCTCGGGTGAAAGTAGATGAATAGGGACCGCTTACTAGTGGGAAGGTAAACGGCGTTTCCGTGTGCTGCGCTGGCTCGCCAGATGCAGCTTTGTCACGCTGGCCACGTGACCCGGAAGTGTCTTCGGACAGCGCTGGCCCCCTGCCTCTTGAGGGAGATGGGCGCACAACCCTAGAGTCTGTCAAGACTGGCCCGTACGGGCAGGGGTACCTTTACCTTTACCTAGATGGCCATCTGTCATGGATACTTGAGCTGAGATTCTTGGAGGTCCCTTCTAACTCTGCAATTCTGATTCTAAGACTCACCTCCCACTTTTTGCAAAGGGACCGAGGTGTATTCCCAGATGTGCTCCCCTGTAGCTTCAGGGAAAGGGGCTGGGCAGTTGCAGAGTCACGCTCAGCTGCGCCGGGTGGAAACCGGCTGGTGCGGAAAGAGGGAGAAGCGCGCAACACCCTCTGTGCCACGGGGACCCGAGGAGCAGAGGAAGGCTGGGTGGGAAGCGGGGAGAGGAAAGGAGCCGCTTCGGGGAGAGCCCTGCTCCACACAGGAAGCGCTGGGGAGGGGAGGGCGGGGGCAGAGGAAGGTGAACATCTGGCAAAGGGACTCAGACAGGAACGGCAGCCAAGGCTTTCCGCCTCAGGGGCTCACACAGGAGAAGGTGCCTTAGTGCAGCAACCCCCAACAGCCAGCCAGGAAGGGAAGCCAAACTCCCAGTTAACCCTTTCCTCTCAACCAGAAACTGCAAGCAGCGCCCACAAACCCAGAGATCTGGAATCGTGGCGCAAGTTTTAATCTGTTTCTAGTCTCTTGCTGCTTCTTTTTAAAAAAATGTTTGCTCTGAACTATATTTACTGATAATTGTATTGTTTCATTCTCTCTGCGAATCACTCTGAGATTGCTGGGGTTGTTGTTTGTTTACAATCGAGTGGTGTACAGTGGTACCTCGGGTTACATCTGCTTCAGGTTACAGACTCCGCTAACCCAGAAATATTACCTTGGGTTAAGAACTTTGCTTCAGGATGAGAACAGAAATCATGCTCCGGCAGTGCAGCAGCAGCAGGAGGCCCCATTAGCTAAAGTGGTGCTTCAGATTAAGAACAGTTTCAGGTTAAGAACAGACCTCCAGAACGAATTAAGTACGTAGCCAGAGGTACCACTGTATATGTTTTATGAAATAAATATGTGGAAAGCACGATGTCACTTAAAGGATCTGAGCGATTTCCCTTGAAGCTTGAATCTGTTTTGTTCTGAATTATTTTATTTGATGTGCTGTGCCAGTAGGGTGCCTAGATGACCACAACCTGGGTTGAAGGTACCATTTGGTGATTCTCTTATATATCTGAGTTTCTGACACTGCTCAGGAGGAGCTTCCAAGTTTTCAGAAGTACCTGTGCTATTTCTTTCTTTAAAAATCCCAGGGAGAAGAAGAACTCCCCAAACAGCCCATGGAGAACAGAGCGTCCTCAACGGCCACAAAAATCTCCTCCAGGCTGTTCTTGGGGATAATTCTGAGTGGAAGCTCTCCATCCTGCAACCCTGTTGCAGAACCCACTTCGTCTTCCCTTGTTGCTGAAAGCTAGGAGGCGTTTCTGGGCCCAAAGAGAGCCACTTTAGAGGGCACCCACCCCACACGCCCTCCTGCTGAGTCAGCCCTTGCTTCGCATAGCCATTGACACCAGCATCGTTCCCAGAGCCACCGCCTTGAATGGCAGCCAGCTGCTGCCACAAGCTCATCCCAGCATGCTGAACAGCCTCCCCACTTCCTGTGGGGAGGAGCAGCCCACCCCAGAGCCGCTTCCCCGTCCCCCCAGAACCTGTTTCTGTTTTCTCCCCAAAGTCCATCCTTCTTCCATTCTAAGTGGTGTCCCATTAAAGGGGAGGGGGCTCGGCCGTAATGAGGGGCAGATGCTCCAAGGACCTCCGCCATCTGCCAGGCTCCGCTACTAATTAGGAGAGATGCTGGGCAAGTATCTCATCCCCTTTTCTGCTCCAGACAAAGGCCACCCACCAACAGCGTTCTTTGGAACCGCGCTTCGGAACCCAGGGTGAAGAAATTGCATGCATGCTCGGGCAATGTTTGGGTGTGCGCATCGGAGACACAATTGCATGTGTGTCCTGGCGCCCATGTGTGTGTGTGTGTGTGTGTGTGTCTTGTGTTCTTCCTGGCCAGTCCCTCCAAATGGTCCACTGCTGCCTCCACAATCCTGGATCATATTAGACCTTTGATCTGTTGAAAAGGCATGGTATCCACACACACACACACACACACACACACACACACACAAACTTCCGAAGTTCTTTTTTGCAATGCTTGATATTTCTGAAAGGCGATGAAGAACCTCAGCGTAACCCAACGCAGCTGAAAGCAGGATCCCACCGCAAATCCATGTCATTCCTATTACGGTACGCCACCAACAATTGAATAAAGGGTCCGTACATTACATGACATGGAATTAATTTGCAGGGTGGGGGGCGGCAAGGAAAGTGAAGCCTGTGCTCGCAACCATCCAACTGCACATGAATGGAAAATCTGTAAGGAAACCAGAGGGTCCTTAATCATTCCCAAGTTCATGTTCCAAGATGCATCCCACTCCCCAGGCAGGCACACACACAGAGATGCAGTCTAAAGAAAGCCCACCAATATGGCAACAGACCAGCCTTTCTGGATTAAGATCAGGAGCCCATCATCTCATTCCCAGCAGCAGCCAATCAGAGGCTTAAGGCTCTCCCAAACCCCTTTGTCCCAACTGTGTGAAAGACAAAGAGAACGCCGTTGTTTTAGTACAAAAATGCAAAAAAAAAAGGAGATAGAGGCCAGTGCACTGCTGAACTGCAGGCCTTGCTTCATGGCTATTGAAAACTTCCAGCTTCGAAATGCAATTGCATCCTGAAAGCTACGTATCTGCAATAGCAAGATGCAGGGATCGCGAGACTGCCCCTCTGCACACATTTCTTCTGCGACTTTCCATCACCTGCCAGGACATCTGATCTACCTCAAGAGGATGCAAAGATCCATCCTTTTTTCACCAGCTGAGACATCATCTGCACGGAATTCCCTCTCACCTGTGGTACTTTCCTGCCAGAAAGAATCCCATGGCATGCCTATCTCCCAGCTCCCAAGGAACCACAACCACTACAATAAGGGGCACGTTGTGCAACCCAAATGGTTATGATACGTCTACACTAGCCAGAGAGCTGGAATGAGGTGGCCGTATATAATTCGGTTTTGGCATGGCCACACCCACTCTGGGCTTTTGGCGAAAAGAGGTCCTGTCGTCACCCCTGATGTAGATCACAGAGTTCATCTCACATTGAGAAGAGGGACCAGCAGGCACAGAATGGAAGAACATTCACCTCTTATGCATGCAGAACGAAATCCCGATTTTCCAGTATTCAGAGTGTAACCATTTGAATATTAGTCATTCCATCACCAATGAATTGGGCACTGCTTCCCAGAGGCACAAAAGGCTTTTCATGGATTAAAGCAGGGGGTCTCAAAGTGGGCAGGATCACACCCCAGGGGGATTACATAGGGGGTGCTAAGAGGCAACGGGGAGGTAGGAGGGTGTGGGATAATGCATTGATCAATTATTTAAAACTGACCAAACTAGAACCTAGAGCAAAACACCTCTAGCCTCATATTTAAATTTTTTACTGCTCTTCTTGCTTTCAAGGCCATTTCCTTTGGGATCTCATTTGTTAATATTTACAACGCTGCGTTGTCACAAGATAGCGATTTTAAAAACTTTTTCTTTCCTGTTTTGATACAGTAGTATACAAATATTTTTATAATAATAATATAATAATAATTTATTATTTGTACCCCGCCCATCTGGCTGGGTTTCCCCAGCCACTCTGGGCAGCTTCCATAGAAACCAAAAATACACTAAAAGATCACAGATTAAAAACTTCCCTGAACAGGGCTGCCTTAAGATGTCTTCTGAATGTCAGGTAGTTATTTTTCTCTTTGACATCTGGTGGGAGGGCGTTTCACAGGGCGGGCGCCACTACTGAGAAGGCCCTCTGCCTGGTTCCCTGTAGCTTTGCTTCTCGCAATGAGGGAACCGCCAGAAGGCCCTCGGCGCTGGACCTCAAAACAAATATTGGCAATAGCTGGTGTCATGAATCGAGTTCCTTCAATTTCATTAAACTAAATACAGTACTTTCAATTGGATTTTGAACAAGTGTGCAATTAACTGTCACTGCCTTGAATTTTATTGTGCTATCACCTTCCTGCAAAGTGTGGTATTGAATAATGCTTTTTTACAGAATTCGGGGCACTGGGGATAAATTCATGGATCCAAGGGGGGCAATGATCTCTCCCCCCCCCCCCCAAGTTCAGGAGCAGCTGGATTATAGTGAACCACAATGCACAACCCTACTAGCAACAAGAGAGGTGAGCAGGGATGTTTTGGGCAGGAGAATTTTCAGGTTTCCCTTCAATCAAAATGCAGAAAAAATATATCCCCCCCCCCCGCCGCTTATGGGAGGGGAGGAGGGGAAACCCAGTCAGAAGAACAAATGGGTCCCAGCTGCAAGCTCAGAGCACAAGCCGCCACTGTTGATTCACTGCTGGGTAAGATGAGCTGGAGGGAAACAAACTCTCTGGTTTCTGAGAGAGGGAGCAGAGATGCATTGCAAGGAATTGCTAACTGCTATTTACTGGCCATGGCGGAACTGTGGGTTATTGCTTTTCTCTTGCCGTTTCTTCTGCCTACCTTTGGGGGGAAGGGGGGAGGACAAAGGAATCAATCCTCAAATCACAACAGGAAAAGGGGGGATGAGAGGGGGTGTGTGAAGGCAGCGGTCAGGATAGGCGATCCTCCTTCTTCCCATCACAGGGCTTTCAAACTGAGGTGCAGCGTTGCCAGGCAAATGGCTTAAAGAAGGCAACTCCTTTTTAAGGTCGGGATGCTTGCTCCAGAGAGCAAAGGTTCACCCAAGTTTAGAAGCGAGTTTTGGGGTGGGATGGGGGAGAGGAAAGGCCACACTTTATGGACCTCGGGTATTTACAACATTGCAACAGGGAAAGGGGCAAGGGCTTGTCTTATCTGCTAAGACAAACAGCCAGACCTCCTTGTGCCTCCTCCTCTTGCGTAGAGCAGGGGTCAGCAAACTTTTTCAGCAGGGGGCCAGTCCACTGTCCCTCAGACCTTGTGAGGGGCCGGACTATATATATATATTTTTTTGGGGGGGGGGAATGAACAAATTCCTATGCCCCACAAATAACCCAGAGATGCATTTCAAATAAAAGCACACATTCTACTCATGTGAAAACACGCTGATTCCCGGACTGTCCATGGGCCAGATTGAGAAGGCGAATGGGCCGGATCCAGCCCCCGGGCCTTAGGTTGCCTTTATTTTAATAAAGGAGGTGGGGGACATGATGGCATGGGGAGGGTGTCAGGGAAATTCAACCAACTGCAGCCATCACAGTCCAAGTCAGATTCTCTCACACACACATACACAGCCTGGTTCACAAGGGACAGAAAAGTCTCTCATTCATGCCTATTGGGGTCTGTGAGACAGCAGCCAAATATTTGACATTCCCACCCCAAATCTTCTTCCCATCAGGGATGTTTTGGTTGTGGCTCCTGAATCGGACTAGATGACTCTTGGCATCCCCTCCAACTCTACAGTCCTATGGTCCCATTATTCTCCCATCAGCCTCACACACTGCTCAGCTGGAGAGCAACCCCCCCCCCCCATGTGATGAGAGGCCCGCTGCCATCATAGGCTGGCACTGATAGCTTCCTAGCCATTAAGTTAATTAACTCCCAGCAAGCTGATTAGGGAGAAGCCAAACAGCACAAGCCCCTCCCCAACACCAGTGGCCCAGGAGGTGGTGGAGGGGGCAACCCCCCACCATTCTAAGCTATTGGCTGCGCTGGCAGGGGCTGATGGGAGTTGTAGTCCAACAGACCTGCAGGGGCGTCGCAGCTTCTGAATTGCTGTACTGCACCATCTACTGGAATCGTTCCCCGTTTGCTCCCAAAAGCAAACACCCACCCACCGCCCAGCCTTCTGAAGCAGCTAATCACCCAACAAAGCTGAATGTTGGAAGATTCGGGGCAGATAAAAATAACGGACTTCTTCACAAATGGCAGAGTGAAACTGCGGAACTCCCTCCTGCAGGAGTATTAATAATAATAATTTATTATTTATACCCCAACCCTTCTGGCTGGGTTTCCCCAGCCACTCTGGGCAGCTCCCAATCGAGTGTTAAAAACAATACAGCATTAAATATTAAAAACTTCTCTAAACAGGGCTGCCTTCAGATGTCTTTGAAATATAAGATAGCTGCTTATTTCCTTCACATCTGAAGGGAGGGCATTCCACAGGGTGGGTGCCACCACTGAAAAGGCCCTCTGCCCTGGACCTCAGCGTCCGGGCAGAACAATGGGGGTGGAGATGCTCCTTCAGGCCTACTGGGCCGAGTCTATTTAAAGGTCAGCACCAAGCCTTTGAATTGTGCTCGGAAACGTACTGGGAGCCAATGCAGATCTCTCAGGACCGGTGTTATGTGGTCCTGGCGGCCGCTCCCAGGCACCAGTCTAGCTGCCGCATTCTGGAGGCAGCGATGGTGACCAACCTGGGTGGCTTTAAAATGGGGTGAGACAAATTCAAGGAGGAGAAGCTACCAGCCATGATGGTTGTGCTCTGAAGCCCAGCTGAATCCTCCTTGAGGGTTTCCCATTGGGACACCTGGTGGACCACTGTGAGAACAGGGCACTGGACTAGGTGGGCCTGTGGCCTGATGCAGCAGCGGGCTCTTCCGATGTTCACATGCCAAAGTGCAACTCAATTCTCACCCCTTTAGAACACATCTCCCAAACTGGGCATGCCCTCTGTGCCACAGTGGCGAGAGCCAACAGGGTGCCCCTCAACACCTCCCATCAACCCTGGCCAGCTGAGCTAATGGCCAGAGAAGTGGGAATTGGGAGCTCAACACATTGGCTGCCACAGACAGGGAGAAGGAAAATTCCAGAGCTCCAACAAGGCTTAAATCAAGTAGCTTCTTCAGACCCAAAACCCACTTTTAACCCAAACAAGCATTTTTTGGAGACACGTTTCTTCATCTTTTGCCCCATCCTTGCACGGCAGTGCTCCTGTTGTGACCCATCTTGGCTCAGGCCACACTCCCAAAGTCCTGAACCCCCAGCTGAAGACCAGTGGCTCAGATTATGCCTTGGAACCGCATGAGATAGATGGAGAAACAGGGACGGTTTCCTTCATCACAGGCCAAACACGATGTCTGAAGTCTGTGCTATCTCTTCTAGATAGCTGGTATGCTGCTTTATCTGCCTTGGGAAAGATGACGTGCCCAGGCCTGTTTTTAAGAGATGATTTTGAAACCCCTAGATTCAAGCCAAATTTCCCTAAAATTCACAATACAATTTTGTATTCAACATTGCTTCATCTGTGCATCTCTCTCTCTCTCTCTCTCTCCACACATACACACACACACACACAGTGAGAGGGAGGGAGAGGAGTAGTGCAGTGTAGTGGTTAGTGCTAGACTGGGACCCAGGAGACCAAGGGTCCCAATCTCCTACTCTGCCATGAAGGTCACTGGAGGACCTTGGAAGCCAGAGTAGTTCGAGGAGTTCGAAGCCAGTGTAGTTCCAGTGTAGTTTGAGGAGTTTAGTGATCTGACATGGTCATCTCCTTCCTGCCTCTGTTTACTGCCCCTCTCTATCTCTTGTTAAAGTTCTTTGATGGCTGAGAGCAGCCTTTAATGTATAATCTGGTGGAAGGAAGAAGCAGATAGTGATGGGTACCTTCTGACCTTCTTTGATGTTAGACATTGTTTGGAGGAACGTGCTGTATTGGAAGAGGGGGCTAGCTAATTAATAATCTGCACTAGCTAGTCGGGCAAGGCATGTAGGCTAACAAGTTAGTATCTATAAATCCAATGGTTTTGGGGCATAGTTCTGAGAAACAAGTGCCTGGACTGATCGAAGGGCCATGCAAATGAAGGCTACCTAGGGGTCACTTGGCCACTTCTTGAGGGCTTCCCAGTGGCTGATCGAAGAGCATGCTTGGTAATGTATATAATGATTGATGTTTAGAAAACAAAATCTTTAACCTTCTCACTCACTTGTGTTTGTATTGCTTCTGAATCTCATGAAAAGATCTGCCTTGCATTTGGCAAGACAGCCAGCCAGACACGCTTAGCCTAGCCTACTTCACAGGGTTGTTTGTGAGGACAAATGGGGAGGGCGAGAACTATGTACACCACCTTGAGCTCCTTGGGAGAAAAGGGGGGAGATAAATGCAATAAACAGAGAGAGACCAATGCTTTCACAAGGGACGCGGGTGGCTCTGTGGGTTAAACCACTGAGCCTAGGACTTGCGATCAGAAGGTCAGCGGTTCGAATCCCCGCGACGGGGTGAGCTCCCGTTGCTCGGTCCCTGCTCCTGCCAACCTAGCAGTTCGAAAGCATATCAAAGTGCAAGTAGATAAATTGGTACCGCTCTGGCAGGAAGGTAAACGGTGTTTTCATGCGCTGCTCTGGTTCGCCAGAAGCGGCTTAGTCATGCTGGCCACATGACCCAGAAGCTGTACGCCGGCTCCCTTGGCCAATAAAGCGAGATGAGCGCCGCAACCCCAGAGTCGGCCACGACTGGACCTAATGGTCAGGGGTCCCTTTACCTTTACTGCTTTCACACCTTGCATCCAAAGCTAACCATTGCCAGTACCTGCCTAACTGGGAGATGGCTACCTTATTAAGAGGACTGGTAGCCCAGACTTGGTACAACTTAAAATGGCCCATGTAGTCCATCATCCCATTCTCATAGTGACTGCAAAAGTCCTCTCCCCTCCTTTGGTTTCCAGAAGACACTTGAATGCAAAAGCATGGCTGTCTCCAACTGGGGGTGTACAGCACAGTCATTATGGTTAGCAGCTGTTGACAGCCCTCCTCCTCCTCCTCCAACGGAATGGGGGGTGGAAGAATGCTGCCCCCCTTTTGCATCTGCAAAGAGGTTTGTCAAGCAGCTCACAAGAAGGCAGAGCTGAGAACAGCCACATTTCTCCACCCAGTCAAACCCACCAACCTCTCCCTCCCTCCCTCTCCCCCCATCCTCCATCACATCTGGCTTTCCAAAGTGACAAAGGACTGAAACAGGAGCCTCGTCTCCCGCCCCACCGAGCCCCCTCTGCAACTAAGCTCCGAAATCGCCTCTCTTCCCACCATCACAATCCAGCCCTTGTTCTCCCAACCTCCCTCCTCCCCCTCCCGTCAGACAAATATTTAACATCTGCCAGAATCTGAGAACCCAACAGCTCATGTCAAGAGGGTGGAGGGCAAATGGGTGGCGTCGAGGCAGCTGCCTGCCATGGCCTCTGGTTGGCAAAAGCCCTGCAAGAAAAAACGTAACCGGAGGGAAACTGCATCAGCAATTTTTTTATTAAAAAAATAAAACCACACCCCAATTCTGCCAATCGCTTTGCTAGCCCAGAAAGCTTGTAAGCCAGGCCACTGCTTAAAAAATGACTTTCACCTGTGTGCTTGTCCACAAAGGCCATCCATATTGCGCACTGCAGCTAAATCTGCGCCACTGAAGCATCACAGCAAACAAAGATGGCTGCCAAGGGCCCCTTTTTCTAAAGGCCTGTGGCCCTCCAGATGTTCCTCACAGTGGAACCCCAGGCGTGGAACAGAATCAAAGCTACTCTTGCAGAAAGTAGCTGGCGATGCTTGGAAATGTTATGAAACCTTTTAAAAAATATTTCGGTCCGCCATTTTGTTTCAAAATGGCACCTGAAGGTATCCAAAGGTTCAATAAAACCTGCTCTCCAATCCTGGGAACTGCCACACAAAATCGGGTGGCAATATCTTCAAAGGCGTATTGTGCAGTTTGGAAGGGTACAGTCTGCCATCTTGTTTCAAAATGACAACTCATGGTGTCCAAAAATGCACACCGGCACCTGCTCTTCCTGCCAATGGAATCCAAATACAGACAAATCCTGGTCCCTCCGTCTTGGGAACCTTTGTGCTAAATTTGGTGGTGGCATCTCAAGAAGAGCCCAGAGAGGCAAACCATTCTCCAAAATATATAGATGACAAGAAACATCTCAAACCACATTGACTGTTTAAATCACAGCTGCTAAAACCCCCCAATAATACCTAGCGTGAGTTGCACACCCCAAGCAAAGGAATGCTCCAAGACCAATGCAAACAACTCAGTCTTGGTGCTGAAATTCTAAGTGCCAACACCGCACATGCTTCCAAGGAGAGGGCGTTCTGCAGGCAGGATACCACCACTAGGAGGGCCCTTTGCCCTCCCCTGGCTGCTTATTGGCTACCAGTCCCATCACTACATAGAGCCCTGAACAGCTTAGGATCCGGCTTCCCATCATAGCACCCCTTGCTGCCCTATCCTGCCTGTGACTTAGAAAAGGGCCAGTGTACAAAGGCAGAGCAACTGCTTGGCTTGCAGAATGTTCTGCGTTCAGTCTCCAGGTAAAACCCCTGTCTGGAACCCTGGACTCAGGATAGAATCACAAAACTGCAGTGGGAAGGGGTACCCAGGGTCATCTAGTCCAACCCCAGCGCAAGGCAGCTTTCTCTGAGATTTGAGTATACCAGGAGGGCCCTTTGGGCTGTACCAAACAAAGCCTGGGCTACCAGGACTCTTAATAAGGTAAGTCTTCCTGGTGGATAGAGTGGTGTTGAATACAAAACTGGACTGTGAATTTGAGAGGAAGTGATTTAGCTCAGTAGCAAAGCAACCGCCTTGCATGCAGAACGTCGCAGGTTCAATCCTGCTGGCATCTCCAGGGGGCAGGAGCGACTCCCTGCCTGAAATTCTGGAGAGCTGCTGCCAGTCTGTGCAGACACAACTAAGCTAGGTGAATGTAATGGGCCGACTCAGTCTAAGGCAGCTTCCTGTGGTCCTAGGTGCTTTCAATATTTCTGTGGTTGTTTTTGTGTGGCTTTACATTTTGCGACTCACCCGGTGTGCATTTTACAATCCTTGGCTCACCCACTGACTGGTCTCATCTCCTGGCACAGGCAGGGCAGGACACAGAGAGACCTGCCTACAGATATTAGGCTCCTGCTTTAAAGGCTTTCTGGCCCTATGCCAACACCTGGCATTTGGGCCTGGCACTGAACAGGCAGCAAACAGGCAACCAATGGATCTTCTTTAGACTCTCTGTGTTAAACACACAATTCTATCCAGCTCTGAAACAGTTAATGATCCGGCAGCTGTAATTTGTACTAATTGCAGCTTCTGGGTAATTTTCAAGGGCAGCTCCATTGGCAGTTACCAGAGCCTGAGTCACCAGGCTATCCTTGCCAAAAGGACTCCACTCCCATCAGCCCCAGTCCACGTGGCCAGTGGTCAAGAGGGGCCAGGATGCCTGGTGAATCTTCCATGCCCTGGCAAGTGAGGAGATAAGGAGGTTTTCAAGTTTGTTTGTGGTGGTTTAGCACGGAGGAAGCCGGAAAAACAAACCGGGCAAAGGCTGGATACTGCTTGCTTTTTCTTTGATAGAGTTCCTACTTCACCCTAGCACTTTAAAAGCTAACACTTATTTGCAAGACAGTTTGCATATCTAACTGAAAGCTAACAGTTGCATTTCCTCTGCTAAAGCTCATTGTGTCTTACAGCTTGAAGCTATGCAGGCAGAAGCAAAGATCAGGAAGCTGCTCACAGGATAGCAGTCAGGGTGAGCCTAATAAGTTGAGAACTATGCTTTGGCCTGCTGCTCTTTGCTGTGTGCCTGCATGGGAGAGCCAGCGTTGTGCAGCAGTCAAGAGCCTCGGGCTGGGACCTGGAAGACCAGAGCGCAAACCCCCGTCAACTGGCCACAAAGCTCACAGGGTGTGAACTCAGGAGCTAGTCTCTGTCCCTCCAGCCCGAACTACCTCACAGGGTTGTCGTGAGGGCTTAAATGAGATGGGGAAGAACCATGTGCGCCAACTTGCAGGAAAAGGTGGGATATTGATGCAATAAAATAAATATACAGGCACTTCAAGCCTTACTGCCACCCCAACAGGGGAAAGGGACGTAATGAAGGGAGCCCAAGTCACCTTCTATCTAACTTTCGCTTGAGAAGACCCTGGCATTTCCAAAACGGGAGGAGCAACTGGAAGAGGGTGTACAGCAAAGGGACAGGGCGCCAGAGTTCACCCCATTATGGGATGGCAGACACCCCTCCTTTGGGATTCTCAGGAGAAGCTCAGAAGCCCCACAGAACTCAGCGCCTTGCACCTTGTCAAGCATTTAGAGCAGTGGTTCTCAACCTGCGAGTCCCCAAATGCTGTTGGACTACAACTCCCATCATCCCTGAGCTCTGACCATGCTAGCTAGGGGTGATGGGAGTTGTAGTTCAACAACATCTGGGGAGCCACAGGTTGAGAAAGGCTGATTTAGAGCATGTCTTGTGCACTGGTGGCCCTTACAGGAACCCTGCAAAGTAGGCCAGTGTTAGCTCTGGATTGCAGGGTGGGGTTTGAGATTGAAGAAGTGGTTTGCCGCCTGCAGTCGCCTCCGGAACCCGAGGCCGGTGCTTGATCTGAGAGATCCCTGCTGCAGCCTGATCTGGGAAGGGGCTCTGACCACACATCTCTCTTCACGGCCACTCTACAAACTGGGATAATCCTATAGCTCGCTAGCACTGATGCATCAAGGCAAACATCATGCATTCTTCTCTTCTCCCCTTATTCTGAGTAGTTTAAACTTTATAGAGTCCTGTACAAAGCACTCCCCCTTTTATCCTCCCAGGAGCCCTGTGAGGTAGGCTGAAAGACAGGGGTGCTTTGTGGCTAAGCGAGGATTTGAACCTGCAAGAATTGATGCTCTTGAATTCTGGCGCTGGAGGAGACTCTTGAGAGTCCCCTGGACTGCAAGAAGATCCAACCTCTCCATCCTGAAGGATATCAGCCCTGAGTGCTCACTGGAAGGACAGATCGTGAAGCTGAGGCTCCAATACTTTGGCCACCTCATGAGAAGAGAAGACTCCCTGGAAAAGACCCTGATGCTGGGAAAGATGGAGGGCACAAGGAGAAGGGGAAGACAGAGGACGAGATGGTTGGACAGTGTTCTTGAAGCCAATAACATGAGTTTGACCAAACTGCGGGAGGCAGTGGAAGACAGGAGGGCCTGGCGTGCTCTGGTCCAGGGGGTCATGAAGAGGCGGACACAACTAAACGACTAAACAACAACTCCCCAGTCCTAGCCTTAACCTCCGAACCGCCCCTGGCCCAGCCAAGGTTATCTGTAATTTTTAAGAACTCTCCAGCAAAATGATTTCTTTTTCATCAAAATGGTACCCAGGGCTGTTCCTAAGCAGCAGGCCACCACCATCAATCTTGCATGTGCCTGCACACATACTTCCTGCAGCCAGCCAGGCTGTGCCCCCATAAATCCTCAGGGACTCTGTTCTCCTCCCCCCCCCCCCCCCGCTTGTGCAAGGGCTCTGAGGCTGCAGGCATGCAAGCCCAGAGACTGGGGGGGGGGGGGGGCGGAGGACAGACTTGGCATGCAGCTGACTCAGCCGAAGGGCCGGCCAGCAGGCGCAAAGCTCCCTTTGTGCTACTTCAATGTAGGTCAGCTAAGAAGTCGGCCACTCAGCTCAGATTTTCAGCTAAAACCCATTCACGGAACTGTGTCAGTTTCAGGCTCCAGCAAAGCCCAGCTAGGCTGGGGAATTGCGGAGAGGCGAAAGGATTCACAGCACACACGGGGCAGATCCACCCGGTGCCTCTGAAGCACATTCAATGTGTGTGGCTTTGCTCCCAAGGAATCCTGGGAACTGCAGTTCCAGCCACACGGAGCTACCCTTTGCAACTACAACTCCCAGGATTCTTTGGAGCAAAGTTGTGCGCCTTAAGCAGGCATGGACTATGGCTTGCATATACACTGCGTTCTGCACTACACTCTGCCTGCACCCCTGCACCCCCCCAAAATCAGCTATGGATCCATGCCACAATTCTTCAGGTGGTTATGGGGTGGGGCAGGGGGGGGAAATGATGCTGCTGTTTGGGCTACAGAATTCAGCTTCCTTTGCCCTTTTAAAAATCAAGTTCCTAGGCCTCATGATTCATACATGTTGCAGAATTCAGACTGCCCAGGCGCAGAATTTTAAGGGTTTGCTTCACTTTTCAGTGGCCAAAGTAAAAACCAAACAAAATGGAACTGCTAAGACCCTCTCATGGCTCCTTCCACCACAAAGACAGGCTGTTTAATGAGATTCTGTAATTTTGTTAAGGGGGTGGGGAGGAGTGAATTGCTTCCAGAACTTAATCACTGGCTTTCTAAAAAAGAAAGAAAAGGGAGGCGGGTGCGAGCTCTGATGGAAGGTTTTCTTGGTGGAATTAGCCGCCTTTGATCTCCTGTTGAGTCAGCTTTTTAAAGGGAAAATGAGCCAGAGATTTCTAGGTTTAGGAAAGCCCAGACAGCAGAGATGCAATTAGTCAAAAGGAAAAAGAAAAAGATCTGTCTTGCCCCAAGGCAGACCATCAATAGCCACAACTGCCTACCCCAAATTTAGAACTAAGCAGCAGGCAGAGTTTGCTCTCTTCTTCAGAGAAGCCTTGGGGCTGGGGGGGGGGTTGACCTTATGGTGCCTCTGTACCCACCCCAGAACAGAAATCAGACACAGCATGAATTTGAGGGGGGGGGCTATCAGAGTAGAGGTCAGTGAAAGACCCCCTCCTCCATTTCGCTCCTTGTGAAAAATAGATGCCTCAAACCCAGCAGGCAGCGGGGGGGGGGGCTGGGGGGAGGACACACACTTTGAGGGATAAATAAAAAAGCTAGGATACAGATGCACAAACCGGGGTGCTGGAAAGGAGAAGAGAGAGGGAGGGAAAGAACATATTTGGGAAAGGAGATCAGAGGGACTAGTGGCTTGCGTTGCAATCAAACTCAATTCCCACCCCCCATAAAACATCACCTCTGTCCCATGACGCTGTCTGCTGAGGTTTTCTCCACCCAAAAAGTCATGCCCAGAAGAGGGTGCCCATGCTTTGTGCACAATGCACCCCAGAACCAACCTAGCACCACCAACACAAAGTCCCCTAGATTTAGGGATGATTCGGGGAATTTGATCCGGCAGTGCTATGCGGGTGGGAGGAGCACCCCCCCCCCCATTTAGGCAATTGAGCAGCAGGTGGAACAGGACAGCTGAGGAAGAGGCAGAAGGCAGGCCTGGAGTGGGGGGTGGGTAGAGAGAGGGGGGAGGAGGGGGTGGTAAAAGCATGAGGGGAGGGGGCAGCATGCAGGGAGGAGAGGCAGGAACAGTGATGCTGCTGGCTGAGGACCACGTGCCTGGGGAGGATGTGGGTGGGGCGGGGCCTGTGACCAGGTGCGCATGTGCGCAGACTTGCTTGCTCACTCCAGCTGCTCACAGTCCAGATGATGCTCTGCTTCCCTGCATTGCACAAGATTAAGACGGCCAGTTTGGGGGGGGGGACACAGTTGAACGAGGGTCTGAGAGAGACCAGGATACCAATCCCCCCATTCATGTGTGTGTGTGTGTGTGTGACCTTGGGAATCTGCCACTGATTCTCAGCCTAACCTACCTCACAGGGTCACTGTGGGCATTCAACAAAAAGCAGGGAAGAACTATGTGCGCCAACCACCTTGAGCTACCTGAAGGAGCGTCTCCACCCCCATCGTTCTGCCAGGACACTGAGGTCCAGCGCTGAGGGCCTTCTGGCAGTTCCCTCACTGCGAGAAGCAAAGCTACAGGGAACCAGGCAAAGGGCCTTCTCGGTGGTGGCGCCTGCCCTGTGAAACACCCTCCCATCAGATGTGAAGGAAATAAGCAGCTATCCTATCTTTAAAAGACATCTGAAGGCAGCCCTGTTTAGGGAAGCTTTTAATATTTAATGCTGTATTTTTAACACTCGATTGGGAGCTGCCCAGAGTGGCTGGGGAAACTCAGCCAGATGGGCGGGGTATAAATAATAAACTATAAACTATTACTATTACTATTACAAACAAATAACTAATAATATTAACTGGATTATTAGGTTTTTTATGCTGTCGTCAACTTGAAAGGATGCCCCCCCCCTATTGTGCATAGAGATGCTTCCACGCCAACTGGTATACCTGCTTTGTTGGGTTCGGATTCTGCAAATACTACCCCCCCCTTAAATTGATGAGACATGGAAGTGGGGGAGAGAAAGCAAAGACTTCTAGAAGTGGGGGGGGGGGGGCGAGAAAGGGAAGAGAGGGGGCTGCTGCAGGCCTAGCTGAAGAATTAGAGCCCTGTGCTTCCCCTCCCCTCCTAGTTGCTAGCCCAGGGGGGCCCAGTGGCAGCCAATCTCCATTGGAAAGACCTCCATTCAAGACCAGTCCATCTGGCGGAGGACCCTAACCAGCAATGGCCTTCTGTTTTCCCAGCCTATGTTCTTCCAGGGCCTCAGACTGGCCCCCAGGGCTCTGCTCTGGAAGCCACAGGGAGGAGAGAGGGGCGTCCGGCTTGGGGCCTTGTTGGGCTTCCCAGTTGAGGCACCTGGCCGGCCACTGAGAGAGCAGGATGCTGAGCAGGATGAGCCCCCTTGGACCTGATTCAGCAGGACTCTTCAGGTGTCCTCACAGAACCTCCAGGTCCAGGAACAGTCTATCTAGATTCCTATACTCTATGGGGTATTTGGGCCACTGTGATGCGGGACTAGGTGGGCCTGATCCACCAGGCTCTTACTCAGAAGACGGGTTGGCGAAGGAGACAAAGCAATTCTGTATGGGGGGGGGGGAGTGCCCATCTTGCAAAGCCAGCATCTCCGCCACTCGCTGTTCCCTTCCGCTCCCTGTTTCCCATTCACAAAGGGCTTAGTTTGGATCAAAGAAATTTCGGAAGGGCAGGAAGGAAGGCCCCTCCCACCTCGTGGAGTGCCACGTTTTTGGGGAAAGGATTTCCCGCCCATCCCGTCGCACAGGGGGGAAATCCTGCAACGAGATCCCCTTTGCTGCTCCCCCCCCCCCGCAGGAAAACGCCCCCTCCGCCTGGGGAACAAAGTTCCATTTCCCTTGCCGCTCCCCAAGGGCCCATGCGCTCACCATTCGAGGGCCTAATCCTGCAACATCCACATCTGAATCGCCCCCCTCCAGCAAAAAAAAAAAAGGGGGGGGGCGAAGCTCCTTAGAAACAACTTCTTGCAAAAGAGAGGCGCTCCTGCCGCGAGGCATTAAGTGTACCGACATCGGGAGAGCGCAAAGTTATGCACGCGTGGAGTTACGCACGTGTGAATCAGCATAAACAGAGTGGGGAAAGGGAGACAATGAGGCCCAAGAGAACACGTTTGCCACTTCCAGCCGCGAGCGAAAGAACGAACTTGGAGCCTGCCCCCTCCCGGCACGTGTGAAGCAGCATCTACGCGGGGGAAACAAAGGAGGAGAGCCCAAGTCGCCCAAGAGAACGTGTTCTGCTCTTCCCTTCCCGCGAGGGAAAGCGCATCCCGGGGCAAGCCACCTACACGTGCGAAGTAACGCACGTGTGAATCAGCACATGAGCGGGGAAACAGGAGGAGGGTAGCCAACCCGGCTGGCCAAGGGAACGCGCGCACCCGGAGCCCGCCCGCCCGCCCTCCCGCCGCACGTGTGAACGGCCTCCTGGGCTGCCTCACCTTGCCGGATGGAGACGTTCCTGTCGTTGGCGGCGCGCAGCACGACCTGGGGGCTGCTCTGCTCGAGCACGAAGAGCTCGTCCTTGCCCACCTTGGCACTCTTGCCGGCCTTGAGGGTGCCGCTGGGGCCCGAGGGCGCCAGGTACTTGCCGTCGGCGTCGCGGAAGGCCACCTTGCCGGCGCGGAACTCCAGCGTGAAGCCGGCGTCGGGCTCGGGCCGCGCCACCAGCTGCCCGTCGCGGCGCAGGAAGCGGTGGTCGGCCGTCTGGAGGCTGTAGCGCTGCTCCTGGAAGACCAGCGTGACCAGCGCGTCCAGGCCCCACGGCACGTCGCGGTCCACGGCGATCTCGTCGCGGGCGGCCGCCAGGTGCGCGTAGCGCTTGCGCGTGACGCTGAAGATGTTCACCTGCGGGTGCAGCGCCAGGTGCACGCTCCACTTCTCGGCCGCCGAGATGCTCTGCGCGAAGCACGACAGGCGGTCCTCGGTGCCGCCGAAGAAGCGACGGTGCGGCTCCGACTGCAGCGACCAGCGCCCGTCGTCGTGCGCCAGGATGACGAAGCGGCAGTCGGCCGAGGCGGGCGCCTCGCTGTCGCAGCTGACGTGCCCGTCCTTGTCGGCCGCCAGGTAGCGGCCCAGGTGGCTGCGCAGGTACACGGCCGTCGAGTCCTCGGCCGCCTGCTCCAGCGTCCAGATCTGCTTCTTCTTCAGGCTGGGCGCCGACGCGTTGAGCTTGAAGCCGAACGCCTCGGCCGTCAGGTACTTGTTGCCGCAGTTGATGAGGCCGAATTGGATCTGGAGCGACTCCGAAGTGCCGTTGGCCGTCATGGCGGGGCGCGCAAAAGCCGGGCGAGAGGGGGAAACGGCGTCGGGCGGACGGGAGGCTGGCTGGCTGGCTGGCGGGGCCCCTTCCTCGGCTTGCCTTTGTCTGGCTGGCTGGCGGACCAGCTGCTGCTGCTGCTGCCCCCCCTTCGCCTTGCCTGGCCTCGCCTTCCCCCTGCCCGATTCACAAAGGCCGATTCACAAAGCCCAGCTGCTGCTGCTGTTGCCACCCTCGCCGCCGCCGCCTCTCTCTAGCGCGCGGGTGATGTCAGGTCCCCTCTTTAATAAGAGACGGAGAGAAAAGGCGACCCCGCCTCCGAGGCGCCTCAGACGAGAGGGGGTGGAGTCCGCGCACGGAGGGGGCCTCATCCGGAGCTGCCGGGCCCTTTTCCACCCACAATGCAAAAGGCTGACCCACCCCCACCCCCCCAGCAAAGAGGAAAGCAGCCGCACACGAGCGCACCCCCCTCCTCTCTCCTTCCGCGCGCGCCCATCCCCAAGCGCATCTGGGCGCGGGGCGCGCCGAGGGGAGCTGCGTCTGCTTGCAGACCCGATGCTGCGCAAAGGGCGATGGTGGAAGCTGCTTTCCCGGGAGTAAGTGCCGCATGGAGGCACCGAGGCTTGCTTCAGAGTAGGAGCGTGCCGCTGGCGAGGCACGCTGTTACCTGGGAGTAAGCCGTGTGGGAAACAATGGGGCTTTTTAGGGAGGGAGATGTCTAGGGCGAGACCATTTTGAAGCGCATCAGAATGAAGCCCGCGTCTGCTTTCCCCGGAGGAGAGCGCATCCACAGCGTTTTTTAGGCTTAGGCTATCGAAGCGCGCGCTGGCTTGCTGCAGTCTTGGTTACAGTATATGTATTAAATGACTGCAGTTGCGCGGGGCAATCCTACGCCGATTAGTCAGAGGCAGAACCCACCATTTGCAGGCAGAAGGGTTCTTCTCCAGGACCTCCCAGAAACCCTGGAGAGGGTCCCATGGTCAGCCAGCTCCCATCATCCTCCACCCAGGAGATGGAGACCCTTTGGTTCTCCAGTTGTTGCTGCACTACAACTCCCATCAGCACCAACAAGCATGGGCTAGTGGCCAAGGGTACTGGGAGTTGTCGTCCGACAACATCTGGAGGGCCAGAGGGCCCCCCCACCTGGTGTAGCTCATACTACATACTACTCATATCATACCTCGACGATCAGAAGGTTGGCGGTTCAAATCTCCGCGACTGGGGTGAGCTCCCGTTGCTCTATCCCAGCTCCTGCCACCTAGCAGTTCAAAAGCACACCAGGGCAAGTAGATAAATAGGTACCGTTGTGGCGGGAAGGTAAATGGCATTTCCGTGCGCTCTGGATTCAGTCATGGTGTTCCATTGCACCAGAAGTGGTTTAGTCATGCTGGCCAGGAGCGTAGGAAAGGGGGCGGTGGGCAGGTTGCCCCAGATGCCATCATGGAGGGGTGTGTGTGACAAATTATCAAGGAACAATTACTGTGCTACTAGGGCAGTTCATTAAAAAACATTTTTTTAAAAAATACCTGCTACAAAGGTCTTATCTTACTACACTAGGGATTATATAGCTATATATGAAATTTCTTGCATATCAGTTAATATCTTGACCCTCCTCCACAAAAATAGCTGTTTAATTAGCTGTTTTCCTATGCCGTGAAGGCTGAAATTTCAATTCAGTGGAGCAGGCATTTTTTTTAAAAAGTTCACTTTGCACGTTTTTGAAAATAATTTTTATTAAATAAACAAACAATAAATATAAATAAAACAACACAAGCCAAAACACAATCCATCCTGTAGATTTAAGTATCTGTCCACAGTTGCCTACTTGTTATCAGAGGCCTGGAATCCACATTCCTTTGTAAGAAAATATGAAATAATGTAAAACCATTTTTGTGGGGGGGGGGAATCAATGGGGGGGGGGTGACAAGACCAATGGCGTGAGGTCTCTTCCTGAGCTCCTGGGTCTCCTTGTTTTCAGTGAAACTGACTGGAATCTGTGGGGGCTGGGAAGCCTGTCAGGGCCCTCTGGGGGTGGCAGGACTCCAGCTCCCATGAGCTCAGTCATTTGAGGAGGAGTTGCTTAATCCAAATGTCGTGGGTTCCAGCCCCACATTGGGCAAAAAAAATACTGCATTGCAGGGGGTTGGACTAGAGAACCTTCAGGATTCCTTCTAGCAGTACGATTCCATGATCCCTGACGGTTAGTCATCATCCTTGGTCCGCTCCTCCTTGAATCTCAGCCCATCAGCTCTCATCCAGTCCTCTGGGGCAGCAGTGAACAAGTAAGTAAATAAGATAAGATAAGAACAGCCTGACAGATCAAGCCAGTGACCCATATAGTCCAGTGTCCTGTTCTCAAAGCGGCTGCAGAATTAAGCACGTGAGCAACTCTTCCCACTCCTGCAGTTTCCAGCAACTGGGACGCAGAAACATTGCTGCCTCCAACATGCCGAAACCATATAACACTGGTCCTGAAAGACCTACATTGTCTCCCAGTACGTTTCTGAGCACAATTCAAAGGGTTGGTGCTGACCTTGGAAGCCCTAAACAGCCTCGGTCCAGTATACCTGAAGGAGCATCTCCACCCCCATCGTTCTGCCCGGAAACTGAGGTCCAGCTCCGAGGGCCTTCTGGCAGTTCCCTCTCTGTGAGAAGCGAACTTGCAGGGAACCAGGCAGAGGGCCTTCTCGGTAGTGGCGCCCACCCTGTGGAACACCCTCCCATCAGATGTCAAGGAAATAAACAACTGTTGTTGTTGTTTGGTCGTTTAGTCGTGTCCGCCTCTTTGTGACCCCCTGGACCAGAGCACGCCAGGCACTCCTGTCTTCCACTGCCTCCCGCAGTTTGGTCAAACTCATGCTGGTAGCTTTGAGAACACTGTCCCACCATCTCGTCCTCTGTCGCCCCCTTCTCCTTGTGCCCTCCATCTTTCCCAACATCTTACTTTTAGAAGACACCTGAAGGCACCCGAAGTCAGGCCTGTTTAGGGAAGCTTTTAATGTTTGATGTTTTAGTGTGTTTTTAATATTCTGTTGGGAGCTGCCCAGAGTAGCTGGGGAAACCCAGCCAGGTGGGTGGAGTATAAATATATTATTATTATTATTATTATTATTATTATTATTATTAGGGGGGAGCATAGTCACCATGTTCAGTAGCCACCATAGCCCCCTTCTAGGTGACACTCCTCCAGGTATTTGGAGAGGGCTATCACCCCCCTTTTCTTCTTTAAACACACCCATTTAGGAAAACAGAAGCTGCCTTCTAGAAGTGCAAGCATTGTGCCATCCAGCTAAATGTCATCCACACTGACGCAGCTCTCCAGAGTTTCAGACTCAGCCATTCCTGAAGATGCCCAAGAAAGTATATGGGGCTTTTAAGCATCGTTCCTTCTCCTAAGACTCATTCATTTTCTGGACCCCTGCGCACCTTTCTGGCCCTCCCCTGGACTCATCTCACGTTTGCCTACACCTTTGTGAACCTGGAGTGTCCCTAACCTAACCTGACACAGGCCTGGCTCCAGATGCTGGAAAGAGACCCCAGGCATGGATGCCCAGACCAGACTCCTGGCCTTGATTCCTGGCTCTTTGAGAGGGAGATCGAGAGGGGAATGTGTTGGTTTTAAGCACATATCGCTTTCTTATCTGCCGTCCTGAATGTTGTGTTCTGCCAGAGCACTTAAAACAAATGCATCACCCCCCACACAGCTGCTTGAGTTTTCAACACCATAACAAGCATCAGCTGGTGGTGCTTCTTGCAGATTAAGGTGCTGTTAAAGGCACAGGAGCAGTGGGCAACTCTGGCGAGATGCAGGAACGAGAGAGTTTTGATTCTCCAGGCTCACTCTGGGCCTCTCTCTGACTCCACATGGCCGTGTTCACAGGACATCCTTTGTTTTAGTTTTGTTTATCCTCCCTCTCAACCCCTCTTTTGCAAATAAAATCTTAATTGGACTAGGATGGCTGCCAGGAGTGGATGGAATAAATCCAACGGATTTGGAGAACAGACATTTGAAATTTGACTGCATTTTTTGTCAGTAGAAGACTAGGAAGTCACCCTCCAGCTCTCCTCATGAGTAGGAAGACTAGGCGGCTTCATGATGTCTCGGAGCTGCTCCTCAGACACCCTCCAAGGCCTGCGAGTGGTCAAGCATCTATGGGGGGAGCAAAAGAGTCATTGGCCAAGTAATATACAAAGTTGTGGACTTGGAAAGGGGCCTCCATCGCCCCTGCAAAGCAGGAATCTCAAGCATCCACCCCTCCAGCATTTGTGAGAAATCAATACTTTAGTGTAGCAGCATACTGTGGAACTCCCTGCCTGTTGATGCCGTCACTGTATCCCTTTTAGCACGTGCTGAAAACATTTTTGTTCAGACAAGCCCACCCAGATGCTTAGAAATTCGAAGCAGGTTTTAATCTGTTCTTAGTCTTCTGTTAAAAGGGATGCGGGTGGCGCTGTGGGTTAAACCACAGAGCCTAGGACTTACCGATCAGAAGGTTGGCAGTTCGAATCCCCACAACGGGGTGAGCTCCCGTTGCTCAGTCCCTGCTCCTGCCAACCTAGCAGTTTGAAAGGATGTCAAAGTGCAAGTAGATAAATAGGTACCGCTCCGGCGGGAAGGTAAACGGTGTTTCCGTGTGTTGCTCTGGTTCGCCAGAAGCAGCTTAGTCATGCTGGCCACATGACCCGGAAGCTGTACGCCGGCTCCCTTGGCCAATAAAGCGAGATGAGCGCCACAATCCCAGAGTTGGCCACGACTGGACCTAATGGTCAGGGGTCCCTTTACCTTTAGTCTTCCGTTACTTTAACCTTTCAAATGTCTTAAATTCTTCCTAATTTTCTTCTTGCTCATTTTATTGTTTTATCTTTTCATGTAAACTGCTGTGATGTTTTTTTTTCCCTTTACAGTCAAGCAATGTATACATTTTATGAAATAAATTGAGGTAAATAATTTTGATTTGGGATCTATATTATTATTTTATTTTGAGGGCGAGTGAGGAATTGTGGCACATTCAGCACCCTCTTTTGTCAAAATGCCTGGGAGCTGCTGCTGGAGTGAATGGGAAAGGTTCAATTTGCTTCTCATGTACAAATTAATATACGTGCAGGGACTACTCAGGGAAGGGGATTGACAGCTGAACAATGCTCTGCCTACCCTTCTGGCGTGCTAATTGGCTGCATGCATTAATTGGCAGAAGGGGGTCTGAATGAACAGGTGCGCTGCGAGTTTGCTACGTCCCATTCTGGACGTGTCAATGGTAAAATGGAAATATGTCAATCTATATCAAAGTAGCATTGGGAGGGCTGAATGAGGTCAGGATATATTTTGAGTAGAATGATCACTGAAATGAAATCCATGCTTAATATGTTTAATAGTAGTAGTAATATGTTTAATATGTTTAATAGTAGTAGTAATATTTATCAAATTTGTATATCACCCATCATCTGAAGCTCCCAGGTCAGTACACAACAGAAAAATACAAAATGAGAACACAAAATACCGTACTTTTCCATCTATAAGACACCCCATGTATAAGACGCCCCCTATTTTGGGGGACTCAAATTAAGAAAATGAAGGCAGATGGCACAGCATTTGGCACCCGCCCAACTGCCAGAGCGTCAGCCAATCAACACCACCCATTGATGCAGCAACCAATAACACGCACAATAGTTGCTGACAGCTGCGGCAGCAACCAATCAAACGTCCACCCTATGCACTATCCATGTGTAAGACGACCCCAACTTTATAGGATGATTTTTAAAGGAAAAAACATAGTTTTATACATGGAAAGGTACGATACATAATAAAGACAAGAACAAGTACAAGAACAAACAAACCAGCTCCTCCTCCCACAGAGATATTTAAAAAGCCATAGAATGTTAATCAGCCGAACTCCTGGTTGGAGAGAAATTTTTCTGCCTGGTCCCTAAAGATGCAACGAAGGTGCCAGAAGACTCTCCCGAAAGTTTGTTTCCTTTATCTGAAGGAAAATGATGAATCAGAGAAGGGTTTCCCCCAGTGGTGGGTCCAGCGGTGTCCTTGATTAGCGACTGGAGTGTGACTGGTCTGAATCATGGCAGTTTTATGGCGGAAATGACTGGCAGAATCCGAGACCAGGGAGAAGAGTCGATGGAGGAAGACTGGAAAAAATTTAAAGTATATTTACAGAAATATTGCAAAATTAATGAATGTTAGAAGAATATTGGAATGAAGCTATATGGTTTTAGCAGAAGGGTTATTAAGAATCATATGAATACTAATTGTTAATGTGCTAAAGTGGAAAATTTAAAGTTAAATTGTGTTAGGATAAATTATAGAACAAAAATTGAAGAAGAGGGAAATGATTTGTTGAACCAGCTAATTTGAACCAGAATACAAAAAAAGGGAGATGTGAGGAAGTTGAGGAAATAAGCAAATGAAAGATATAGATATAAAATTTGGATGTGTGTTTAAATGTTTTTGTTTTCTGTATGTTGTATTGTTGTATTGTATTCTTTTTATTGTTGATGTATTGTTTGTTGAATCTATGTATTGTTTTTCTTTATTGTCTTTCTTTTTATAATTATAAAATATCCAATAAATATTATTCAAAAAAATAAATAAAAAATGAATCATGGCAGTTTCCCCACTGATAACCGGGGGGGGGGGGGGAATCCTAGGATCCGGACATCGGTCGCAAGCGTACCTGGGTGTGCATGTACATGGCAGAACATCCACTCCCACCTCCGGCGCACCATCTTCTCAGGACTGGCCAACCTTCAGCGTTGCCCAGGGCCGTCTTACCCATAGTACTAGGGGTGAGGGGCGCCCGGGCACAGGGCTCTCAGGGGTGCCGGGCTAAGAGTCCGGTTCCCGAGAGCTGAGTCCGGGGAAGAGCTTGCCTGCTGATCAGAGCGCCACGGTGGGCTCTTCTGCTGCGGGCAGTTCTTTGCCACAAGTTCGGGGGCAACTGAGCCAGCGAGACGCTGAGGCGGCTGGCCAGCTCCGCCTTCCTGCGTGCCTGGGACTGGGCAACATGGGGGGGGGGCACCAGGCAGATCTTTGCACCCCAGCACCGCATATGCTTAAGACAGCCCTGACGTTGCCCTTGAGCTGAAAAAAGTGGGCCGCTTCTAACCTGGGATTCCTGCGGTGCAAGGGTGGGCTAGATGATCCTGTGGACTCCTTCCAACTTTACAATTCTGTGATTCTGCAAGATGCAGGATGCCGTCTTGCTTGAGGAAGGAAGGTTTCAAAAACACAAAAGCACACCCACCTGCAAGTTGACCCTGCAAGTCGAATTCCACCACCTTAGTCTAGCAGCCCATTTTGCTGTTTGTTTGTTTGTTTGTTTCATAAAATACAGCTTGATCGCAGGAAAGAGCCCCTCAAAGTGGTTTACCAAAAGCTAAAGCAATAAAACGATCACTAAAAAAAATTAGTCACAATGTAAAATGTACAGAAAGTTAAAAGCCACAATAGAATATACTGAAACTTATAAAAACTTTCAAAGCATCTGGGTAATAATAATAATAATAATTTATTACTTATACCCCGCCCATCTGGTCAGGTTTCCCTAGCCACTCTGGGGGGCTCCCAACAGCATGTTAAAAACACAATAAAACATCAAACATGAAAAACTTCCCTAGACATGGGCTGCCTTGTCTTCAGCAAGTGCTGAAAAGAAAAAAATGAAGGCGTCTGCTTGATATCAAGAGGCAGGGAGTTCCAACGTGCTGCTGCCGCACTGATTTTAATTGCATCGATTTCCCTTTTCTTCTCCAAGGAGCTCAAGGTGACGTACAGCATTCTACTTCCCATTTAATCCTCACAACAACCCTGTGAGGTAGATTAGGCTGAGAGACTGCGACCGGCCAAGGTGAACTTCCTGGCTGAGTGGAGATTTGAATCCTGGTTTCTACCAGGTCCTAGACCAACACAAACTAATTCCCCAAACGAACTAAATGTGGATTTCTTAACAAATCCCTAATCGTGTATATATTTGGTATGTGCATGCAGTGAAGCCCTGGGCCTGCCTGCTCAGAAGTCGACTGCATTGAATTCAGGAACTAGTTATTCCTCGGTAAGTGTGCATTAGATTGCAACCTTACTGTCTGCTTGTGAAACGTGGACCACTTATAAACACCATCTCCACGAAAGATTCCATCAATGGTGTCTCTGAAAAGTTTTACGCATCACTTGGGAAGACAGGCGAACTAATGCCAGTGTACTGGAAGAAGCAAAGATCACCCGTGTTGAAGCAATGATTCTTCAACATCAGCTTCATTGGACTGGTCATGTTGTGTGGATGCCTGATGATCATCTTCCAAAGCAACTACTCTATTCCGAACTTAAAAATGGAAAGCGTAATGCTGGTGGTCAACAAAAGAGTATTAAAGACTGTCTCAAGGCAAATCTTTAAAAATGTAGTATAAACACTGACAACTGGGAAACACTGGCCTGCGAGCACTCCAGTTGGAGAACAGCCTTGACCAAAGGTGTCATGGGCTTTGAAGACACTTGAACTCAGGACTCAAGGGAGAAACGTGCTAAGAGGAAGGCATGCTTGGCAAATCCACACCATGATCAACTCCGGCCCGGAAACCTATGTCCCCACTGTGGAAGGACGTGCGGGTCCAGAATTGGCCTCCACAGTCACTTACCAAATCAGTGTTAAAACCGTGTTTATGGAAGACAATCTTACTCTGCTACGAGGGATCACAGAAGAAGCAGCCTTTTAACAGATTTTGATAGCGGTCCCTTGTCCTTTCCCATCAACAGGACAGGGGAAGATACAGTAGATAACTCTATCGGCAGCTGACAGATAATTCCCAGCAGTCTCATCAGATGAAAATTCTTGGGTTCTTTTAGAGGGAACCACAACAATGGAGGTGGTATAAAAACAGACAGATGCCTGTTTGCACTGAGACAGGCGCTGGGCACACCCAAATATTTGCTCTAGTTCCCTCCGTTTATCTCCCTTGTTTGCTTATTCTTAAAACATTCCACGCTCACCCCTAATTTCAAAGCAATTCCAGAGTGGATTGCAATTTTCTAAAAAACAAAAAACCCCAAATCGACACACATACTTCGCTTGCCAGGGGGGAAATAGCCATTTGTGTTGCCTGTTAAAGCTGCCATGCTCTCTAATCCATATATCCCACATTCCACCAATTTTGTACACAAGAAAGACTGCCTCTCTGTCGTCAGATCTGGATTACCCAATAAGGTTAATTTAGCATGAGCTCATGGACCAAGCCTATCTATACTATGCCTCTCCAGTAGCTAAAATCGAAGGTGGTAGATGTATTTTCTTTTTATTGTATTTAGATTCCAACACTAGCCAGGCAAAGAGAGGTCTTAAATAAACCATCTCTAAAATTGCCCCATCTACTAATGGGACGCGGGTGGCGCTGTGGGTTAAAGCCTCAGCACCTAGGGCTTGCCGATCAAAAGGTCGGCGGTTCGAATCCCTGCGGCGGGGTGCGCTCCCGTTGTTCGGTCCCAGCGCCTGCCAACCTAGCAGTTCGAAAGCACTCTCGGGTGCAAGTAGATAAATAGGGACCGCTTACTAGCGGGAAGGTAAACAGCGTTTCCGTGTGCGGCTCTGGCTCGCCAGATGCGGCTTTGTCACGCTGGCCACGTGACCCGGAAGTGTCTTCGGACAGCGCTGGCCCACGGCCTCTTTGAGTGAGATGGGCGCACAACCCTAGAGTCTGTCAAGACTGGCCCGTACGGGCAGGGGTACCTTTACCTTTACCTAAAATTGCCCCATCTACTAACAGATGGAGAAAGGTAAAGGTAAAGGGACCCCTGACCGTTAGGTCCAGTCATGGCCAACTCTGGGGTTGCGGCGCTCATCTCGCTTTATTGGCCGCGGGAGCCGGCGTACAGCTTCCGGGTCATGTGGCCAGCATGACTAAGCCGCTTCTGGCGAACCAGAGCAGCGCACGGAAACACCGTTTACCTTCCTGCCGGAGCGGTACCTATTTATCTACTTGCACTTTGACATGCTTTTGAACTGCTAGGTTGGCAGGAGCTGGGACCAAGCAATGGGAGCTCACCCCATCGTGGGGATTCGAACCGCCGACCTTCCAATCGGCAAGTCCTAGGCTCTGTGGTTTAACCCACAGCGCCACCCGAGTCCCGTCTCCAATAATTTGTACGGGCTAACAAATATGCCTTGTGTTGTTGGCTCATAGCTGCAAAACCCTATGTTGCATTTATTTATCATTTATTTCATAAAATCTATACACCGCCTGATTGGTTTTTTTTTTTAAGCTGTTTACAAATACAGTGGTACCTCAGGTTAAGAACTTAGTTCGTTCTGGAGGTCTGTTCTTAACCTGGAACTGTTCTTAACCTGAAGCACTTGCAGTGGCGTAGCGTGGGGGGTGCAGGGGGGGCCGGCCGCACTGGGCGCAACATCTGGGGGTTAGGGTTAGCGGGCGCAAATTACTTGCCTTGCCCCGGGTGCTGACAACCCACGCTACGCCACTGAGCACTTGAGCTAATGGGGCCTCCTGCTGCTGCCGCATGATTTCTGTTCTCATCCTGAAGCAAAGTTCTTAACCTGAGGTACTATTTCTGGGTTAGCGGAGTCTGTAACCTGAAACGTCTGTAACCTGAAGCGTCTGTAACCCGAGGTACCGTTGTATATGAGAACAATAAAATGATCAGTGAAAAACAACTATTTAAAACATTTTTTAGATCTCAGGAATAAACTAAAAACAGATTAGAATACACATTCTACATATCTGAGTAGGCTTCCCTAAACAAAAATGTTTTTCGCAGAGTACATTGAAAGCCCCTGCCTGATGTCAATAGGCAGGGAGTTCCAAAGTGTAGATGCCGCCACATGAAAAAATTGAATTCTTACAAATGTGGAACAGAGATTATGTGGCACCCATAGCAATGCTCCTCCCAGTATAACAGTGTTGTAGGTCTTGTGTTGAGCAAGAGGCTGGTTTGAGTGACTCTCCAGTGTGACGCTTTTATGACACGTTTCAGCTTTTCCTCACACAGAAAGTACTCCGAATTTCCTGAGAATAATACAGTGGCACCTTGGTTCCCAAACACCAAAAATCCTGAAGTAAGTGTTCCGGTTTTCAAATGTTTTTCGGAAGCCGAATGATGCAGCTGTCAGCTATTGTTTCCGGGGCGCCTGCACCAATCAGAAGCTGCACCTTGGTTTCGAACATTTTGGAAGTTAAATGGACTTCTGGAATGGATTAAGTTCGAGAACCAAGGTACCACTCTATTTGGCACTTTTGGTTTTGCTATTTATTTTTGTGGGGGAGGGTGGGGGGAGGGAGGAAAATGGGGGGGGGGAATTAAGGATGATATGTTTTTGGATAATACGTTTTGTTTAAATCTTTGATAAAATTATTTAAAAACGAAAAAACCAAGTGGAGCTGCAAAACCTCCTTGTTCCTTATGCAGCTGCTGCCTTCGTCTCCTCTCCTCTCTCGCTGCCTCTGCATATCACAAAATCTAGCCAAGGCCACTTGGTGTGATCTATAGAGGTGGCCTTGTCCAAACTCCAGCTGCTGGTTGAAAGGAAGCCTTCCTCCCCTCCCTTGTCTCTCCCCTCCCGGCAACCCCACTTTTTTTTTATCTCAGGTTCCACCTGGATGGCCCTTTGTCGTCTCTGGTGAAAGGAGACCGTTTGTCAGTTCCGCAGCCAGCCTCCTCCTCTTCGTCCTCTTCCTCGCCTGCGGCGAACGGTCTCTCCTCCCACCAGCCCCAGCCGTTCCAGAAAATGCAAAAGTTGGAAAGGGCTTGAGGAAGGGACGCACCTGGGACCCTTCTCTGCAGCGAGGTCATTTTGGACTCATAGGGTAGCCAGACCTCCAGGTAGGCGGGGGGAAGGTGTGGGTCTCCAGGTGGACAAGATGATGATGATGGTTTGGGGGGATGTTGGTCCTCACGATTCCTGTCTGAGTCCCTTCTAATTCCTGGGGTCCTGGGTCCAGCAAGGGTTCAAATCCAGTGGAACCGGGTTTCATTGTGCAGGAATAGCTGTAGCAACCATCTACGTTGTTGTTGCTGTTTAGTCGTTTAGTCGTGTCCGACTCTTCATGACCCCATGGACCAGAGAACACCAGGCACTCCCATCTTCCACTGCCTCCCGCAGTTTGGCCAAACTCATGCTGGTAGCTTCGAGAACACTGTCCCACCATCTTGTCGTCTGTCGTCCCCTTCTCCTTGTGCCCTCCATCTTTCCCAACATCAGGGTCTTTTCCAGGGAGTCTTCACTTCTCATGAAGTCTTGAAACCTCAGCTTCAGGATCTGTCCTTCCAGTGAGCACTCAGGGCTGATTTCCTTCAGAATGGATAGGTTTGATCTTCTTGCAGTCCATGGGACTCTCAGGAGTCTCCTCCAGCACCATAGTTCAAAAGCATCAGTTTTTCAGCGATCAGCCTTCTTGATGGTCCAGCTCTCACTTCCATACATCACCACTGGGAAAACCATAGCTTTAACTATACGGACCTTTGTTGGCAAGGTGATGTCTCTGCTTTTTAAGATGCTGTCTAGGTTGGTCATTGCTTTTCTCCCAAGGAGCAGGCGTCTTTTAATTTCGTGACTGCTGTCACCATCTGCAGTGATCATGGAGCCCAAGAAAGTAAAATCTCTCACTGCCTCCATTTCTTCCCTTTCTATTTGCCAGGAGGTGATGGGACCAGTGGCCATGATCTTAGTTAAGTACCACCATTAATATCACTAAATAAGTTGCTCTGTGCCAGAGGGCAAATGGGTGGCCCTCATTGGGCTGTTGTGCTAGAGAGAGACAACAGCCAGAGCAGTTGTGCGAGAGCTGGGCTGGAAACAGGCTGCAGGCAGATAAGCATCTGAAGGCAGCCCTGATTAGGAAAGTTTTTAATGTTTGATGTTTTATTGTGTTTTTAATATCCTGTTGGAAGCCGCCCAGAGTGGCTGGGGAGGCCCAGCCAGATGGTAATAAATTATTATTATTATTATTATTATTATTATTATTATTATGAAAGCCATGTTTGGTTCATGCTTGATGCCAAGGCTGGGACTATGGGAGAAGCAATACCTTTTGGGGTGCTAATCCTCTGAGCCCCTCCCTCTTGGGCTCAGGTTGCATCTGGGTGTAAATAAAACCATATATCAGAAAGACACCACAGTCTCCGCTGTCCCTCATTCCGTGGAAACCAAACCCTCGATAGGCTCCTGGAACCCCTAGACTCACTGCTTGGAGATTGGGATGGAGTAATCAGATTGTAGGTTTTTTTTGGGGGGGGGGTCAGTCTGGATGATGGCCTTAGCCCCATCCAATTCTTGGGGGTGAGGCTCTAATAGAGGATTCTATTGCTAGACTAGTCAGATGAGTTTCTTTGTTAGGATGGTGGCCTTAGCTGGCCACTTGTGGCCTCCTCAGCACCCCAAAATAAAATAATGATATGGGTTGCAAGAGCTGCCCCTAAGTGATGGGCTGGAAACTGGCTGGAAGCTGCAGACAGACTCGCTTGCTCTGTGCTGGATCCAAACTGTGACTGATATAATAATAATAATAATAATAATAATAATAATAATAATAATTTATTATTTATACCCCACCCATCTGGCTGGGTTTCCCCAGCCATTCTGGGTGGCTCCCAATAGAATATTAATAATAATAAAAACTTTTCTAAAGAGGGCTGCCTTTAGATGTCTTCTAAAAGTCAGATAGTTGTTTATTTTTTTGACATCTGATGGGAGGGCGTTCCACAGGGCGGGCGCCCCCACAGAGAAGGCCCTTTGCCTAGTTCCCTGTAACCTCACTTCTCACATGCAGGGAACTGCCAGAAGGCCCTCGGCACTGGATCTCAGTGTCCGGGATGAACGATGCGGTTGGAGACGCTCCTTCAGGTATACTGGACTGAGGCCATTTAGGGCTTTCAAGGTCAGCACCAACACTTTGAATTGTGCTCGGAAACGTACTGGAAGCCATTGTAGGTCTTTCAGGACCAGTGTTATGTGGTCTCGGCAGCCGCTCCCAGGCCCCCACCTTCAAAGGTAGCCCCATGTAGAGCGCATTGCAGTAGTCCAAGCGGGAGATAACCAGAGCATGCACCACTCTGGCGAGACAGTCTGCGGGCAGGGAGGGTCTTATCCTGCGTACCAGATGGAGCAGGTAGACAGCTGCCCTGGACACAGAACTGACCTGCACCTCCATGGACAGCTGTGAGTCCAAAACAGGCAGGAATCCTTTTTAGGCTGCCATCCTTACCTGGGAAGGAGTCAATGGGGGCCTGCTTAATAAAAAATAAATTATTAACAATTTCAACATAACAACATATCAAAACATCTCATATTCATCATTTCCCCCACCTCCCCAGCAAACCCTCCCTCCCTCCCCCCCAGACTTCCCTCAGCTCCTCTCTCTGATTTCTCAACTCATATTGTTCTCTGCATCCTGTAAAACTGTATGAATCCTTTTATTATCTATCTACTACATTAACAATCAATAGATTTGTGTATGTTTATTCAAAACCTGCCAAGGAGTCAAATTCATTTTGTTGTCTTTTTAAGTAATATGTAAAAAGTTCCCGTTCTTCTTTAAAGTCACAGTTGTCCTTATCTCTCAGTTTGTATGTCAATTTAGCCATTTCTGCACTGTTCTTTTGTCGGGATTTCCTCGTTCTTCCATCCTTGTGCTGTCAAGACTATTGCCGCTGTTCTTGCATACATAAATACCGTATTTCCCGCTCTACAAGACGCACCAGACCATAAGACGCACCTAGTTTTTGGAGGAGGAAAACAAGAAAAAAAATATTCTGAATCTCAGAAGCCAGAACAGCAAGAGGGATCGCTGCGCAGTGAAAGCAGCAATCCCTCTTGCTGTTCTGGCTTCTGGGACAGCTGCGCAGCCTGCATTCACTCCATAAGACACACACACATTTCCCCCTACTTTTTAGGAGGGAAAAAGTGAGTCTTATAGAGCAAAAAATACGGTAAATTCTTCCTTTTCCTTGGCAGGTCTTTTCCTACAATCCCTAACAAAAATGCTTCTGGTTTTTTTTACAGATGTCATTTTAAACATTTTCTTCAATTCATTATATATCATTTCCCAATTTTTTTAAATTCTCTACATTCCCACCACATATGATAAAAGGTCCCCTCCTTTTTTTTACATTTCCAACATATGTTTGGCCCGGTTTTGTACATTTCTGATATCTGTACTGGTGTTATATACCATATATACATCATTTTCGTATAGTTTTCTTTCAAAAGAGAACAGTCTGTAAATTTTAAATCTGTTTCCCACAGTTTTCCCCAATCCTCAAATTGTACGTTATGTCCTATATTTTGTGCCAGTGGCACCTGCTTTTGAGTAGGCACGAATCAGCGAATCCTTTTTTCTCCTTTCCTATAGTTGTTGGGATGCAGATATATTGTAGGGGAATTTCTTGTCCCCCCCCCTCCCCCCAGCGACAAAAACAGCCTCAAACAGGGAGTCAATCCAGCCAGGGCTGCAGAACAAAAAGGCTTTTATGGGTCACTCTGCACGTGTGATGACCTGAAGTGACTTGATATCCCCGGAGGAATTTCAGGCTATTAAGGTTCCTCCGCATTTGCTCATAAGCCTCTGAACTGACTTGCAGCTTTTTCCAGGACAGACTAGAGCACCCTCTGCCTGCAGCTGTAGCCTGATGGGACCCCCCAAAGGGGTGGGGTTTTGCAGGGGGGGGCAGAGGCAACAAGAACGCACTTTAGCGGTGGGTTTATCCTGCTAATTTTCTCTCTTTTTTTTATTCAAAATTATAACAAGACATATTATCCAAAAACATATCATCCTTGTCCCCCCCCCCATTTTTCCTCCCTCCCACACAACCCCCACCCTGACTTCCCTCAGTTCCAGTCTTTGGTTTCTCTAAGAATGCTGTTTTCTGCATGTTACAAAGCTGTATAGATCCTCAAACTATTTAGCTGATTATTATCAATAAAAAGTTTGTGAATGTTTATTCAAAACCTGCCAAGGACTCCAGTTATCCTGCTAATTCTCTGATGCATCTCCAATGTTATGGGTTTCGTGTGCCTGGAGGGGAACTCTGGTGCTCTGGCACAGCAAAAGCAGGTTGAAAAGAACCCCCGGGACAATTGCGGTGCGGAAAATTGCAGGATTTCAACAGGAGGCTAGGGACACAGTGCCAAATGGAAAGGAAGCACGCTTCCTCCCCAAAGACTTTTGCGGGTGCAAATGACTTTAAGAATAGCCCTCCTGGATCAGGCCAGAGGGGGCTGGGGCATCTAGCGCAGCATCCTGTCCCCACTGTGGCCAAACAGATGCGCCATAGGGAAACCCACCAGCTGGTTTGAGGGGGAAGATGCACCCAGTGGCAGTAATTGTCAAGAAAGGGCAGGATCGAGAGGGATTGTTGTGTGAACATGGTTTTAAAATTTAGCAGTGGGTGGGTGCGCCTGAAATGGTCATGGGAACACACCCAGTATCTCAAGATGCTGACAAAAGGATCATAGAATCATAGAGTTGGAAGAGACCACAAGGGCCATCGAGTCCAACCCCCTGCCAGCAGGAAACACCATCAGAGCTCTCCTGACATATGGTTGTCAAGCCTCTGCTTAAAGACCTCCAAAGAAGGAGACTCCACCACACTCCTTGGCAGCAAATTCCACTGTTGAACAGCTCTTACTGTCAGGAAGTTCTTCCTAATGTTTAGGTGGAATCTTCTTTCTTGTAGTTTGGATCCATTGCTCCGTGTCCGCTTCTCTGGAGCAGCAGAAAACAACCTTTCTCCCTCCTCTATATGACATCCTTTTATATATTTGAACATGGCTATCGTATCACCCCTTAACCTCCTCTTCTCCAGGCTAAACATGCCCAGCTCCCTTACCGTTCCTCATAAGGCATTGTTTCCAGGCCTTTGACCATTTTGGTTGTCCTCCTCTGGACACGTTCTAGTTTGTCAGTGTCCTTCTTGAACTGTGGTGCCCAGAACTGGACACAGTACTCCAGGTGAGGTCTGACCAGAGCAGAATACAGTGGCACTCTTACTTCCCTTGATCTAGATGCTATACTCCTATTGATGCAGCCCAGAATTGCATTGGCTTTTTTAGCTGCCGCGTCACACTGTTGGCTCATGTCAAGTTTGTGGTCAACCAAGACTCCTAGATCCTTTTCACATGTACTGCTCTCAAGCCAGGTGTCACCCATCCTGTATTTGTGCCTCTCTTTTTTTTGCCCAAGGAGAGTTGTTTTGTTTTGTTTTGTTTAAAGCCCAATGCATTTCAGGATGATACATCTCAGAGACAGTCAACATTTAAATTGATTATATGTACGAATTGCATATAAGCCCGCATATACTGCCTCAAAATCTGCAGAGATCTCTGTTAATTGTATTACTCTTTAACTTAAAGGGGCAACTGGAATGACTATCTGAAAGCAACAAGATATACACATTTGCTACAAAATCATAAGCAGGTGGTGTTAATTTGTGTTAAGAAATCAAGGACTTTCCTTTGCCAACACGCTTGCAAGGACGTCCAACTGAGCATCTCCAAATTCTGTCCCTTCCGAGGGAGGTTGTGCCCCTTCCCTTCTCATCAAGCCCTGGGGAGGGGGGGGTCAGAGCTTCCCACCATTTTTATTCTCCCTGTTTCTTTCCTCAACAAGATCTTCTTATCACCTGCATGTAGCTTTTCCAGAGCCCCAAACTTTTAAATGTGGTACAGAATTATTTTGGAAGGTTCTCCCCCCCCCCACCTGCAAAATATTTCTTTTCTCCTTCTGCAACCCACGGCTTCCCTTCAGTCTACAAATCTCTCTCCTGCATGGAAATGTTGGAAGACCTGAGCATCCTGATTCCTGCAACATCTGTGGGATGAGGTTGTGCAAAACAGGAACGAGCTGAGAGGCCCAGATGGTCCCCCCCCCCCCAGGAAGTGCTTCTGTCAAAGGGAAAGAACATTTCTGTTGCACTCCAAAGGACGGATATATATATATATATATTCTCCCATTTGTTTTACGGGGTGGTTTTATTACCATGAGCCTTCATCCGGCTTCCATCCCAATTTCCTTGTGGGATATTTATACAGCTTCACATTCTTAGCTCATCCCAGGCTTCCCAACGGAATTCCCCACCACTTTCCTAACTGCAAAAAGCGTGCTGTTCCTGCTTTTAAGTGGGTTCGTTGTGCTAGGGGGGGCAGAGAGATTTTTTTAAAAAAATTCCTTTACAGTATTTTTATTTCTTTTTAAAAATATTTGTATTAGGAATTTCAACAATTAACAATTTATCAAAAATACATCATCCTCATTTTTTTCCTCCCCATTTCCCCCCTCCACCCTCCCCTAAAAAGAGGGAGGCAGGGAGGGAGGGAGAGGAGCTGCTTCCTTTGAAATTTAAGTGACATCATTTAAGGGACATCCATCAATAAGGGACAGTAGCGGGACATGGCGCTGGAATAAGGGACTGTCCCTTCAAATAAGGGACACTTGACAGCTATGGATTCTCTGTCCCCTGGAGTCACCCCTGGACCAGCTAAGCTCCATATGCCCCACACTGACTGGCAGCGACTCTCTCCAAGTCTCAGGTAGAAAGAAGGCCCTTCCCAGCCTGCTTGGAGATGCTGCTGGGACTGAACCTTCTGCATCTGAAGCAGGTGTCCTAGGGGCCTAGGGGAGATTCCATACATGCCCCCCCCCAGCATCGCTTGGCTCCAGGAAAGAAATCCTTTGTTCGCCTCCTCGCTGCCCAGAGGGCGGATTCGCAGACGCCTTTGTGCCTCAAAGCTGCCATCTAGCGGCTCGAGAGAAGAAATATCAACAACCTCAGATATGCAGAAGACACAACTTTGATGGCAGAAAGTGAGGAGGAATTAAAGAACCTCTTAATGAGGGTGAAAGAGGAGAGGGCAAAATATGGTCTGAAGCTCAATATTAAAAAAACTAAGATCATGGCCACTGGGCCCATCACCTACTGGCAAATAGAAGGGGAAGAAATGGAGGCAGCGAGAGATTTTACTTTCTTGGGCTCCATGATCACTGCAGATGCGGACAGCAGTCACGAAATTAAAAGACGTCTGTTTCTTGGGAAGAAAAGCAGTGAGAAACCTAGAAAGCATCTTAAAAAGCAGAGACATCACCTTGCCAACAAAGGTCGTATAGTTAAAGTTATGGTTTTCCCGGTAGTGATGTATGGAAGTGAGAGCTGGACCACAAAGAAGGCTGATCGCCGAAGAATTGATGCTTTTGAATGATGGTGCTGGAGGAGACTCTTGAGAGTCCCACGGACTGCAAGAAGATCAAATCTCTCCATTCTGAAGGAAATCAGTCCTGAGTGTTCACTGGAAGGACAGATCCTGAAGCTGAGGCTCCAAGACTTCATGAGAAGACTCCCTGGAAAAGACCCTGATGTTGGGAAAGATGGAGGGCACAAGGAGAAGGGGATGACAGAGGACGAGATGGTGGGACAGTGTTGTCGAAGCTACCAGCATGAGTTGGACCAAACTGCGGGAGGCAGTGGAAGACAGAAGTGCCTGGCGTGCTCTGGTCCAGGGGGTCACGAAGAGTTGGACATGACTAAATGACTAAACAACAATAACCACCTGTGTGGCTTGCCTGACTGCCTGCATGCTACTAGCTACGTACAGATTATTCATTAGCCACCTCTCCCAGTGCCTCACTTTCTTAAAACAATGTCCCACATCAAAAGAAGGTGTCCAGCAATATCACTTCCTTCCAACAGTTTAGGACGAGGAACTGAAGGCTGTCCTTCAGCTATCAAAGAGCTTAGAGAGGGGGAAGCAAACAGAGGCAGGGAAGGAAACCACATTAGAGCGCTGTCTCATCAAAATACAAATATCTTCCGGATAAATTGCCCATACAGTGGGACCGTGGGAAAGGGGTGGTGAGGGAGGTTGGGGTGACAGTGAGCCATGATGGAAGAGGGAATGAAGGAGGAGAAGGAAGACAACAACAACAACAACAACAACAACAACAACAACAACAACAACAACATTTTTTATTTATACCCCGCCCTTCCCGGTTCAGAAAACCGGACTCAGGGCAGCTAACAACAAATTTAAAACACTTAATTGATGCAACAAAAAACAACATAAAATACAGTATAAAATGTGATTAACAATAAATTCAGAATTCAAAAATCTATTTGGGAGAAAATCCATACAATAAACATCAGATGATCCCCAGGGCTAGCTGGCTAAATTAGTCCTATTTGGGCCAGCGAGGAGACCAGGGGAGAATTAGCTGTGGGATCCCAGAGCGGGTAATCTTCATAAAAAGGGGAGGGGGGGAAGAGAAGGGAAATAAAAGATCAGGCTGAATTCAAATTAAAGGCCAGGTGGAATAACTCTGTCTTACAGGCCCGACGGAAGGAGTTTAAATCCTGCAAGGCCCTAGTCTCGTGGGACACAGCATTCCACCAGTTTGGAGCCATCACTAAGAAGGCCCTGGCCCTGGCCCTGGCCCTGGTGGAGGACAGTCTGACTTCCTTAGGGTCCAGGACCTCTAAACTATGGTTATTCATGGACCTTAAGGTCCTCTGCGGGGCAGACCAGGAGAGGTGGTCCCGTAGATACGAGGGCCTCAAGCCACAAAGGGCTTTAGAGGTCAAAAAGAAGAAGACCTGAAGAGCACACATGGCTTGGAAGTCACCAGCCCCTCGGGCTGTTATGACCTCCTGCTTTTTATTGGCGAGGTCTATGCAAGATCTCTGTGCCAGACCCACTGCAGAGCCCCCATCCGAGGGCTCGGCCAGATGTATGTCTGCTGGACTGCCACTCAACTCGCTTCCTGGGCCCCAGAGACAGGTCCTGGCAGCTGCCCCATTTGCTACCCCCCTCCCTCCTCGCACGCTGGCTGTGACACTCAGTTGTCGTTGATGGGAAAGTGCCACGGGAGCCAGCTCTCCCCTTGCCAGGCTGGTGGGAGAAAATGAGCGCTCTGAATGCATTCCAGAAACATTTTGTTCTGGATGAGCAAAGGGAGGCTCCCCGGGAAAGTCCTGACATGCTCCTTAGGTTGGGAAAATTAAAATATACCACCAGCCAAGTAGATTTCACTGCAGTATAGGTCCATGGGAAAGTGGATCTCTTTCTGTTTCGGAAGCCATTCCAGAGCCTGGCATGTGGATTCTGGAACCAAACGCCCCACGATTACTGGTGCTGAGCCCTGTCTGTTAGGAGGATAAAGCACTGCCTTTTCTGAGCTGAGACAAAAAAATCCCAGATTTGAACATCGCCTCTGCTGCAAAGCCACTAGGTGGCCTCTTGGCCTCAGTGCAGCCAACTAGCCTTGTTTAGATAACCACTGAAACACAAGTTCCCCAAAAAGTGAGAAAATGCCTGTGAGGTTAATGACAACACTTTGACACAGCCATATTCCCATGGGTAGACCCCATGGATGTGTGAGCAGGGGATTAACTACAGATGTGTGGGGAGAGACTGGATGTGGTTCAGTAAACAAGAAAGAGCAAAAGCAAGAAGATTCAGGATGCAGCTATTAAAATCTGGGATAAATGCAGTGAAATCTTATTGACAGGTATATTCCATTTGGCTCTGATAATTAATAGTCGTGCATTCGGAGGGGCAAAAGCACTCAGCTGACGACACTAAAGGCTCAGTGTCTCGTCGCTGCCAAATGAGCCTCACCAGTTTGGGGAACGACCAGCAATGCTCCTGCAGATGATCCAGCTGGGATAGAAGGGATCAGGCGATCCCTGAGGAACCCTGGACCAAAGTTGTTTGGGGATTTGTAAATGAATACAAGGATCTTGAACCCGGCTGCAGTTGCCGCCACATGCTCTCGACCAGCCGCTCCCGTCAGCCACGTGGCTGCCACATTTTGCACCAGCTGGAGCTTCTGAACCAGGCCCCAGGGCAGCCCCACACAAAGCGCATTGCAGTAATCCAGCACATGAACAACAAACTTGATCAGAGATGTCCCAAAACATACTTGTCCTATGGACTGTCTCAAGGCAAATCTTTAAAAACGTAGCATAAACACTGACAACTGGGAAACACTGGCCTGCGAGTGCTCCAGTTGGAGAACAGCCTTTACCAAAGATGTCATGGGCTTTGAAGAAACTCGAACTCAGGACAAAAGGGAGAAATGTGCCAAAAGGAAGGCACACGTGGCAAACCCTCACTGGGATCAACTCCTGCCTGGAAACCACTGTTGAAGGACGTGTGGATCCAGAATTGGCCTCCACAGTCACTTACGGACTCATTGTTTAAACCGTGTTCATGGAAGACAATATTACTCAGCTACGAGGGATCGCCAAAGAAGAAGAAGAAGATAACAGTTGAAGAATAAAGCACATCAGCTGCCAATAATGCAGGGGTCTTTGGTGCTTTGGAGATCTGATGCGTCCAATTCCTTTCAGAATTCCTTTTTTTATTTTTGTGGGGGAAGGAGGAAGCTGCACTCTATTGCTGGACAAATGCGGCCAGAACAGCCGTTTGATTTTACTCTCTTGTTTTTAATGGCCCGCAGAATGGCTGTTGAAGGCAGGAAACAGGAGTCCGGAACGATGCCAGGAGTCTCTGCAGCTGTGCCAGGAAAGACCAACGCCTGAGTCGGAAGAGGAAGCCCTTTATAGGACTTCCTGGCTAGGAAGGGACCAATGGGCAGCTTGGGTGGGTGGAGCCCAGCCAAAGCCTGAACATAAATACTTTGGTACCCAGGGAGATGCTCCTTTCCGAAGCTCAGGTAGCCAACCAGCAGGTTGCATTTCCCAGCACACCTTCACACTGGGCGTCTGGACTGGCAGTGATGGCAAACTGCGGGATCGTGTGAGGACCTCTCACGCTTGTGTGACCAGCCAGAGGCAGGCGGCAGGACAAAAAGTCCTTCTTCACGTAGTTAGACTGTGGAACTCCCTGCCACAGGAGGCAGTGACGGCCACCGACTTGGATGGCTTTAGAAGAGATTCAGACAAATTCATGAAGGTGGAGAGGGCTGCTAGCCTAGCCAGGATGGCTTTGGTCTGTCTCCGGCGCTGGAGGAAGCAAAGCTTCTGAATACGAGTTTCTGGAAGCCACAGGGCTGGGAAATGTCCTTGTGCTCAGTTTCTGCATGCAGGCTTCTCATGCTGGGTATCCTAAGAGAATAGGATGCTGGACTTGCTGGGCCCTGATCCGGCAGGGCTCTTGCTACAGTCTTACGAAGTGCAGGACCCGGTTATGAAGTGCAGACGGGTTATAGCGAGTAATTGGAAAAATGCAGAAGTGCCAGGGAGGAGGAAAAAATAAAAAAAATAGTAGAATCTTAGAATATCTAACTGTGAAGATACATAAAATGAAAGGGTTTAAGGTCAGTGAGGAGGAGGAGGATTGGTTTGAGAAGATACTGAATTATTTGGGCAGGTTTGAACAATTTGGGGCAATTAAAATGTCAAAAGTTAAATAAATCTTGTGGAGGGAGCAGCGTTAAGCTATATAGAATTGTACATATGGTTGATTTGAATATGGTATCATTGATTATGTATACCCAATGTATCAGCCGCCTGGGGGTTTTCACTGTTGGTTTTCACTGTTTGTGTTTTGGTTGTTGGTAAAAATAAAATTAAAAATTAAAAATGAAGCGCAGAGCCATCTTTCCCCCTCCTCTCTCTTCCCCCAACTACCTTCCCGTATGGAAACCTGACTAATGAGCTGCGATGCCGTCAGCCAGGCTGAGCAACCCCCCCCCCTCCCCGGCAGACGTCATGCTCCATGAGAGCTCACTGTTTTGTTTTGGGTGGTTGGGTTGTTGTTTTTTTGACAGGGCGTGGCCGCCATCCCTCTCCCTGGGTTGGCAAGGAACCTGGGCTTGACCTGCTAAATTTCAGCTGTCTTCCTCCCCTCCAGGGCTTGGCAACCGAGCAGCCTGGGATCCTCTCCTGACTCATTCCGGTTGCTATGTGTGTCATGAGGTATTAGCTGGCAGGTTCCTGGAGGCTGGTTTTTTGCCTTGTGGCGGCTGAGCTGCCGGCGCAGTGTTTTCACAGCTGCGTTCAAAGGGCAGGACAGGGCCTTGGCGCAGTGACTAGCACCCGTCCTTCTACGAATCCCTTCTCGAGGCAGCTGGCAGCATTGTGCCAGAGCAGGCTTCTCTCTGCTTAGCTTCATTTGGGCACCTCTGTTTTAGTGCTCTCTCTCTCTCTCTCTCTCTCTCTCTCTCTCCCTCTCTCTCTCTCTCTCATGTGCTTATTAAGTTTTCAAAAGCAGCAACGCAAAAAATATTGCTGGAAGTGGTGGAGTACAACTTTGGGGTGAGGTCACACTGCTGGATAGTCGCAGCGCCTGCTGTGGCTGTAGAGGCTGATATGGGAGAGACATGGCCACTGGCAGCGGCCAGGATGCTCTCAGCCCAAAGATGGAAAGACAGCACAATACCTACAAGAGAAGAGTGGACAGTAAAACTGGTGGACTGTGCTGAGATGGCCAAAATGACCGGAAAAATCAGGATGATAAAAACTTCAACAAAGACGGGGGGGGGGGATTTGTAATATATTTGACAGAACACTGTAAATAGATAAAAGCATTAGCAGGATTGAAATAACGCTCACAATGTGGAAAGAAGTCTAGGAGAAAATAGAGATTCATGGATATATGGAGGATAATATGGTATGCAGTGAAAATGATTACTAGTAGACCCCACAAAAGGGAGGGTGGAAGTCTGAGAATTCAGAGGATGGTATATTTTTGGATTGTATTTTCTTTTTTGTGAATGCAAAACTAAATTGTAATACCAATAAAATTATTATATATATACAGTCATACCTTGGGTTACAGATGCTTCAGGTTGCACGTTTTTGGGTTACGGATGCGCCGAAACCCGGAAGTACCGGAATGGGTTAATTCTAGGTTTCAGTGGTCACGCATGCGCAGAAGCGCTGAATCGCAACCTGCGCATGTGCAGATGTGGTGCTGCGGGTTGCAAACATGCCTCCCGCATGGATCACGTTCAAACCCGAGCGTCCACTGTCTAGAGATATATATATATAGAGAGAGAGAGAGAGAGAGAGAGAGAGAGAGATGGGAGAGACATGTTTTGTTGCAGCCGGGGCAGATGGATGCGTCCAGTTGCGCTGATTCAGATGTGCCAGGGCATTTCTTGTCTCTGTGCTCCTCCCAGCGGTCATTCCTCCTCTGGTCACTGCTCTGGATGCACAACCTGACTGTCTGTCTCCAGGCCCTGCGGTTGTCTGCAAGGGAATCCCACACAGCAGGGTTGATGTCGCCAGCCTTCATGTCATGTTTGTAGACATCTTTGTAACACAGAGTTGGTCTGCCAACGGACCTGGTCCCTGAAGCCGGCTCCCGGCAGAGCACGTCCTTGGGGATCCTGCCGCCTTCCATTCTGTGGACATGACCAAGCCAGCTTAGACGTCGCTGAGACAGGAGTGCAAACATGCTGGGAATGTGGGCTTGGGAGAGCACATCTTTACTTGAAATTCTGTCCTGTCGTGTGACACCCAAAATCCTCCTGACGCATCACATGTGGAAGACAAAACACAAAGCGTGCAAAACAAGACAAGCAATAAAGAAACAAAGGACAGCAACTGTGTGGAGCGCATTATTGCAGCAGGAATAAAACATCCAAGTTGTTGGCTCTGCAGTGAGATAGATAGATAGATAGATAGATAGATAGATAGATAGATAGAGATAGATAGATGATAGATAGATGATGGATGATAGATAGATGGATGATTGATAGATAGATGATAGATATAGATAGATAGATGATTGATAGATAGATAGATAGATAGATAGATAGATGATGGATGATTGATAGATAGATAGATAGATAGATAGAGATAGATAGATGATAGATAGATGATGGATGATAGATAGATGGATGATTGATAGATAGATGATAGATATAGATAGATAGATAGATGATTGATAGATAGATAGATAGATAGATAGATAGATGATGGATGATTGATAGATAGATAGATAGATAGATAGATAGATGATAGATAGATAGATAGATAGATAGATAGATGATAGATAGATAGATAGATAGAGAGAGATAGAGATAGATATAGATAGATAGATGATAGATAGATATAGATAGATGATAGATAGATGATAGATAGATGATAGATAGATTGTGTGTGTGTGTGTGTGTGTGTGTGTGTGTGTGTGAATGGAAGCCATACCACGTCAAAACTGGTCCTGTTTCGTATCCCTCTTTAAACCCTCCTGCGATGGGTCAAATGCTCAGGTCCGGCTGTGGTGGGGACCGCATGGGGAGGGGTCCGAGAACTACGAATGCTGCCTCAAGCTCCTTGAAGAACGAGTGAGGACAGAAACACAACAAATAAAGAAATGAAAGGAAGAATCTGCGTTCCGCTGCCTTGTTAAGGCAGATGGGCTGGCCGGAGGCGACAGCAGCTCTGCCACACTCAACATTGTGACTTCAAAGGGAAACATCCCAGGGGGAAAAACAGCACCCCTGTCCCCTTCCTCCACCCCGGAATGAATTACAGCCCCCTGACCCCAGTTCATCTGGCGGTTAATTGCCAAGCAGCCATTGAGTAAATGCCTGGTGTTTTCTAGGGCAGATGGCTGGAATTTGCCACCCTCCATCTGCTGCTTCCAGGGGATTTTTGCTGTCGCAATCCAGAGTTCTGCCTCCCAGCCTTCAACCTAAAAGGGAAGCTTTTCAGACTGACATTTTGCTTTGCTTCAATTGAAGGTATTAGGTCACCGTTTAATTTTCTTTATAAAACGTTTGCAATGTGCTGTAAGTTTCCCTCCCGCTTCCCTTACTTTGAAAGTGGGGAAAGGACTATAAAGGCCACCACTTTGAAAGTCATTTTATCCTTCGTTTTATTTATTGTGTTTGTTGAATGATAGAATTGGAGAGATGGGAGGGACCCCAGCTTTTCACTCATGGAGCTCAAAGTGGCACACGTGGTTCTTCTTCCTTTAGTTCAATCCCCACAACAATCCTGTGAGGTAGGCTAGACTGAGAGGCAGCAACCGGCCACAGGTCACGCAGCTTCAGGGACAAGTGGGGATTCGAACCCTGGTCTCTCCGGGGTCCTAGTCCGGCACTCAACCACACCTCGCCGGTCATCACAAGGACAAGAGTGCAGCCACACACCCTCCCCAAAAAGTTTGCATCAAGTTTTTTTAAACAAAGTTTGGAAGCGACACACTAGCCCAAGTGTGGCTCCTTCTGCAGAGAAATGTTTCATCGCGGCAGAAAACTGTCCTTCCACAGCCAACTAGTCAGGGGAGGCCAGACAAAGCCGCTTCGTCTCCCCATAGGAGGGTATTGTTCTTTGTTTTCCTTTCCTTTCTTTCCTTTTGTTATCATGCTATGCAGTTTGTGTTTATACTGTAAATCGCAATGGAGGAGGGCGCCTTTGGGGGTGACGTCAAACCGTCGGGAGGTTGCAGCGCCTGCTGTGGCTGTAGAGAAGGGGACAGCAAGGTTTATCTTGCCTGGGCCGGATTGGTCCCGTGGAGATCCCTCCGTGGGCGATTTCTGGCATCTGTGCATGTGCAGACACAATTTCCGGCGCTGCAGAAGCGAGTCCCCATACTGCGCCACACCGGTTTAGTGCAGCGCATGAGTGGGCTGCTCAGTTCAGGGGCAGCTCATGGGGCCAGTCAAATGACCTCTGTGGGCCGCTTCTGGCCCATGGGCCTTAGGTTGCAGACCCCTGCTGTAAAGACCGATAGGGGAGAGACATGTTTTGTTGCAGCCGGGGCAGATGAAGGGGTCCGGTTGCGCAGCTTCAGATGCACCAAGGCGTTTCTTGTCTCTGCGCTCCTCTCTCCTCTGGTCACTGCTACGGATGCACAACCTGAGTGTCTCCAGGCACTGCGGTCATCTGCAAGGGAGTCCAACACAGCGGGGTTGATGTTGCCAGCCTTCATGTTGTGTTTGTAGACATCTTTGGTCTGCCAATGGGCCTGGTAAGAATAAGAATAAGAATTCTGAGCCTGCCCTCTGGAATCACAGGCATCTCCAAGCATCAGAGCTGCTCCCTGCGGGTCTGACAGCCGCTCTCCGCTCTGACTGTCACCTAACCTGGTTTTCTGAGTCTGAAGAGCTAATTGCTGGAAGAGGATGTTGGTGTGATGTCTTCCTCTTGCCATAATCCGGGTCAAGGAGTCAGGAGCGGGAGGCAAAAATAATAATGAATGGTGCTTGCCAAGAGCACTTGGCACGTTTCCATTACTCGGGATTTTGCTCAGCGGTTCTCCCCCCAAAGTAGGTAACTAGGTTTTGCAGCTGAGGAGATGGAAACACAGGAGACTCGGAGCCATGTTGTCCGACAGTAGAAGCAGCCTGGGAAGCAAGAGGTTTGTGCCGGGCGGAGATTTGGCATCTGGGCGCAGAGATGCACCGTGGGTCCCTCTGATCCTGGGATGTGAGCAGGTGCCATTTGACCTCATAAGCCTCTGAACGCTTCCCCTGAATATTAGAGAGAATAAGAGGACTATTCCTATGGACCCAAAGCTCTACCTCACAGGGTTGTTGTGGGGGCTAACTGAGGATGGGGAGGAGAAACACATGTGCCATCTTGAGATGTTTGGAGAAGAAGATGGCATAGGAAGGCAATGAATGAATGAATGAGCTGATTCGAATCCCAGCTTTGAAGCAAAGGAAACACATTTAATACTTGGGACACGGGTGGCGCTGTGGTCTAAACCACAGAGCCTCTTGGGCTTGCCGATCAGAAGGTCAGCAGCTCGAATCCTGGTGACGGGGTGAGCTCCCATTGCTCTGTCCCAGCTCCTGCCCACCTAGCAGTTCAAAAGCACATCAAAATGCAAGTAGATAAATAGGTACCACTCCGGCAGGAAGGTAAACGGCATTTCCGTGCACTGCTCTGGTTCACCAGAAGCGGCTTAGTCATGCTGGCCACATGAACCGGAAACTTTATGCCAGCTCCCTCGGCCAATAAAGCGAGATGAGCGCCGCAACCCCAGAGTCGGGCACGACTGGACCTAATGGTCAGGGGTCCCTTTACCTTTTAAACACATTTAATGTGATGCCACTGGAAGCTAGACTGGGGACTGGGAGCAGCAGCCGGGACCATATAACTCCGGTCCTTAAAGACCTACGTTGGCTCCCAGTACGTTTCCGAGCACAATTCAAAGTGCTGGTGCTGACCTTGAAAGCCCTAAACGGCCTCGGTCCAGTAGACCTGAAGGAGCGTCTTCACCCCCATCGTTCTGCTCAGACACTTAGGTCCAGATCCAAGGGCCTTCTAGTGGTTGCTGCGAGAAGTGAGGTTACAGGGAACCAGGCAGAGGGCCTTCTCAGTCGTGGTGCCCACCCAGTGGAATGCCCTCCCATCAGATGTCAAGGAAATCAACAACTATCTGACTTTTAGAAGACATATGAAGGCAGCCCTGTTTAGGGAAGTTTTTAATATTTAATGCTGTATTTTTAACACTCGATTGGGAGCCGCCCAGAGTGGCTGGGGAAACCCAGCCAGAGGGGCAGGGTATAAAAAAAATTATTGCAGTGGTACCTCGGGTTACAGGCGCTTCTGGTTACAGAAATATTACGTCAGGTTAAGAACTTTGCTTCAGGATGAGAACAGAAATTGCGCGTTGGCAGCGGGAGGCCCCATTAGCTGAAGTGGTACCTCAGCTAAACAGTTTCAGGTTAAGAACGGACCTCCAGAACGAATCGAGTTCTTAACCCGAGGTACCACTGTATTATTATTTTTATTATTAAGGAGCAACCTCACTGCAGCTGCTCTGGCGATGACCTCACGAGTGGGAATGTGGCATATCAGAGTCTCTGGCAGTGCTGTCGCAACGAGTTCAGTGTCGCAACCCCTTCCTTGGAAGCAGACCCATGCCAGCCACGCCTCGCCCTGGAGGCCCCACATCCCTGGATGACACCCCCCCCCCTGCCAGAGAAGGTGCCCAGGGTTATCCCACACTGTTGTGTCAGCAGCCAAGGCTGCCTCTTGCCGGTGAATCACACCTTATCTGTTGCGCCGCAGGAGAGTTTCAACTTCTTAAGGGATAGGCGGGGGTTTCTAGGATGCCACAGGAGGGCATCTGCACGTCACCAGGGCGGCGCCAAGGCTAAGCTGTTCTAGGATACAAATAAGGAGATCAGTCTCCGCAGGGAGCCGGTCCCTGCCTCCTGCCCACCCCCACACGGCCTGACCTTGGCGAAGGGAACATGGCCATCGCCTCAGGCACCGCCAGCCACACTGTAGCAGCTTCAGAGAAAGGCTCCCAGAGATTTTTGCTTTTCTCTCTGGCAGCAAAAAAGAGCAAGGAGTCTTGTCGTGCCTTGAAGACCAGCACATTTTTTTACGACTTTCGCGGACTACAGCCTTGCATCAGATGAAGTGAGCCGTCACTCACAGAACCTGATGTTGTAATAAATGGGCTAGTCTTTAAGGTGCCGCAAGAATTTTTGCCGTTTTACTCCTTTGGCCCAGGCTGAATGGCTGTATATATACATACAACATTTCTCCGATGAAAATAGAGACATCCTATTCCATCATCATCATTATTCTATTTATACCCCACCCATCTGACTGGGTTTCCCCAGCCACTCTGGGCGGCTCCCAGCAGAATTAAAAGCACAAGAAAACATCAAACATTAAAAACTTCCCTAAATAGCTTTCATATCCTCCAGCATTTCTCCGATGAAAATAAAGACGTCCTAAGGAAAAGCGGGACATTCCGGGATCAAGTCAGAAACTGGGACAGCTTCTGAAAATCCGGGGCTGTCCCTGGAAAAGAGGGACACTTGGAGGGTCTGATATTGATTCAGAAAAGGGCCGACAAACTGATTCGGGGGGGGGGGGGTGGACTCCGCTGTGAAGAAAGGCAGCAGCATTTGGGAGTTCTTGGTTTAGGAAAAAGCCAAGAAAGGGGCGAAGTGACAGAAGTTTATAACCTAATGTATGGCATGGGGAAGGCGGGTCGGTAAAACTTTTTCTCCCTCTCTGATAACACTTGACCTCATGGGCTTCCAAGGAAGCGGAATGCTGGAGGAAAAGAAAGCCCTTCTTCATGCAGCACAGAGTTAAACTGTGGAACTCCTTGCCACAGTGATGGCCGCCAACTTGGCTGGCTTTAAAAGAGGATTAGAGAAATTCACGGGGGAGAGGGCAGTCGACGGCTACTTGCCACGATGCCTCTGTGCTCAGAGCTGGCACTGCTTCCACATGCTGGTTGCCAGAGACCCCGGGAAGGCAGAGAACATAATATGGTTATATAAGATATGTTAAAAAATACAATAATAGTTTGGACTCCGTGCTAGCATTCGAATGACAAAGGAAGTAAAAGGAGGTGGATAACAATTAAGGATTTATTATGTTTCCAGAATGTATTGGAAAATTTATATAGAAAGGTTTGTTGTTTTGTGCACATTCGATTGTAAGATAAAACATATGCGAAGGGACTTGACAGGAAGTCAAAACTGAAGAAAAGATTTTGTAAGATAAAAGGGGAAAAAATATTTACTTTCATTATTATCATTTTTTGGGGGGGCGTGTCTGTACATATGTGTGTTTTGTATGGAATGTTTGGGAGGAAATAAGATGGTAAATAACAAATAACAAACTAAATATTGATGTATGTAATTTTTATTTCTCAATGATATTTAGTGGTAGTATGGTTGTAATGTTTTTTGTAACATAAAATCATTCAATAAAAATTATTATTTTTTTTTAAAAAAGGAAGGGAGGGAACATGATGCTGGGTTGACAGGCCCCCTTTAGCCTGACCCAGCAGCCAGGCTCCTCCTTACAGATTCTGATGGAGCCTCCAGCTCCAGAGCCAGTCTACCCCGATCCCCAAGCTCTTAGGGGTATCCAGCCACTGCGAAAAGAGAATGCTGTCTTGATTTATTCTCATGTTCTGCGCCTTGTCACTTCGGAGGCCTAGCCAAGGTGCAGAGCTGGAGAAATGCTTGGCTTGGCTGGAGGAGGAGGAGGAGGAGGAAGAGAGGAATGCAGATTTCCAGCCCCCTCTCCTCCTCCTGCTCTCGAAAGGGGAAGCGCTGGGAGGAAATGGCTGCTGAGTGACTGAGCTGGGAGCCCTGGCCGGCTCCGAAATGACTAAGTTTGGCAGTGCTACCTGCTGGCTGGTTGTCCTTTTATGGTGGATTTGCGCGGCCCAAGTGGAAGGAGGATCTGCAAGGATCCACCCTGACCCGGCCGCATGCTACGCAAGAGGAAGCAGCCCTGGGGTGGAGCTGCTTCTCTCCCTTGCGCTCACAAAGCTTTCCATGTGGCGAGGAGCATGTTCCGGCTGTGGGCGTGTGTGGCTGTACAAGAAGACATAAGTTTGCCTTTCATTGCACATTGCTTTGTGGTGCCTCCAAGGGACACAGCACACATTTTATGCTTCAGGCTGATGTCAGAGATGTGTATGAATGGCTGCATGAGGGAGCAAGCGGGAGAATTAATTAATTAGTGTTGTTATTATTTCCATTTATTACCTGCCCGCCACCCGAAGGGCCACAGGGCAGGCTGCAACAGTTAAAGCACAACACGAACATTTAAGATGCAATATTAACAATAGCTTATGCCTCTTCCTTCACAATTTTTTTAAAAAAAATAAATTTTATTGAATGTTTTCACATAACAAATTATTCCCACCAATCGTCTTCTTTATATTTCCCCCCATTTTCCCCTCCCCCTCCCTCCCTCCCTCCTCCCTATGACTTCCCTCAGCTGCTCTCTGATTTTTTTAACACATATTATTCTCTGCATGGTATAAAATTGTAAAAATCCTCAACTTATCTATCTATTATATTAGTAACAATGAGTTTGTGTATGTTCATTCAAAACCTGTTTTTTTCTCAAATAATTTGTGAAAGGTTCCCATTCTTCTTTGAAGTCACAGTTGTCAGTTGTCCTTACCTCGCAATTTATATGTCAATTTTGCCAGTTCTGCATAATCTATCTGTAATGGTTCTAGGGGTTGCTCGTGCGTAAGCCGGTGCAAAAACCTGGCTGGATTGCCTGAGTGAACCTGAGTGAACCTTCTCTGTCTGGGGAAAGTGGCGTCGAAATAAATGCAGGATGGCGATGAAGTCAGTCCCATTGAGTTCAATGGTGCTTACGCGCCCATAGGATTTTCCCGGCTAAAGCTGGCTGAGTGCCAGGGGTTGTGTGCAGCTGATTAACGGTGTGTGGGAATTGCTGAACGAAGGAAAGTGAAAGCTTTCCTATGGGGGGGGGGCAGAGGCTGGTTTGGCCTCAGCCGCCCCCAGCTGGCCACAGGGTGGCGGCACCGCTTTCTGCCCTCGCCAGAGGTCTAGCCTTGATGGGCAGAGATGCCCCTTTCAACGGCCTCTTCCTCCTCTGCTTTCCCCCTCCACTCTCCTTCCCTTCTTCCCAGTCGATGCTTCTCTGAAAAGTCAAATAAAAGCATGAAAAACAAAAATGGATTTAGTTTATTTATGAATCTCTACCTAGGAAGCATCTCAGTTTCACAATGGCATGAGGCGGACACAGAATCGTAGAATTGTAGGGTGGGAAGGGGCCCCCCAGAGCTCATCTAGTCCAACCCGCTGCAATGCAGGAACCAATTAAAGAATCCCTGACAGATGGCTGCTTGAAAGTCTCCAATGAATGACAGTCCATCACCTTCCAAGGGAGTTTGTTCCCCTGTCTTAACAGCTTTTGCCATCAGAAACCGCTTCCAAACGTTGCGCTGGAATCACCTTTCTTGTCATTTGAATCCCTTGGTTCAGGTCCGGCTTGCTGCCTCTTCCCTTTGACAGCCCTTGAGATAGTTGAAGAGGGCTACCAGATCTCCTCTCGCTCTCCTCTTTGCCAGGGTAAACATACCCAAATCCCTCAACCGTTCCTCATCAGGCCTGGTTTCCAGACTCTTGGTCATTTCGCTCGCCCTCCTCGCACACCTTCCAGCTTCTCCCTATAAAACAGGGGTCGGCAAGGTTTACCTCTGTGGGCCAGATCACGCCCGCGGGTGAGCGCATGTGGCCGCAATTTCCGGTGCTGGCGCCTGCGTCTACGCAGACACAATTTCTGGCGTCTGCGTAGACGCGATTTCCAGTGTCTGAGCATGCGCAGACACAATTTCCGGCACCATGGAAACAAGCCCCCGCTCTGCGCTGCGCCAGTTTAGTGCAGCGTACGGGGACTCTCCTAGCTGGCAGCTCGGTTCAGGGGAGGCTCATGGGCTGGTTAAATGACCCCCGCGGGCTGCTTGTAACCCATGGGCTACAAGCAGCCTACCCCTGATATAAAACAATTGCATCTATAAAAAATGGTTTTTAAATTGTACATTGTATTCCGTTGTTCTGAGGGTCACTTTGCATAATAATAATGATAATCATCATCATCATCAATCTTTATTACGGTCCAGAGACCCAACAAAACATTACAAATTAATACAGAGTTCATACAGCCTGCCTCCAGGCTAATCAAACACTTTGTTTGGAATATAGGGCTCATTTGTTCTTGCAACCACCAATAAAAAACTTTGCCACTGCTAATGTTCTAGTGTTTGTCTGGTCTTCCAGTAGGAACCTGACATAGTGAGCCTCTGACTTTCCCGGGAAAGGCACCAGCAAGGGTAGTATCAGTTCAGCCCTGGCCTGCTCATACTTCGCACAATGTAACAACAACAACAACAACAACAATAATAATAATTTATTATTTATACCCTGCCCATCTGGCTGGGTTTCCCCAGCCACTCTGGGCGGCTTCCAACAGAATATTAAAATACAATAGTCTATTAAACAGGGGAGTGTCGGATGAGTTATGGGCTGCCTGGTGCAGAGGCCCACCTTTTAACAACAGGATGTGCGTTTTCAAAACATGCACTTGTCTCTCTGAGACGCCACAGCTGCAGTGTGTGCTGCTGTTATGCACACTTTATCCGCAACCGGGGAAGCTCCCGATATGCCACCTCAAAATGCAGAGCCCTGAGCCTCTTAGCTTCCCTTCCTTTTAAAAGCTAAGTTTCTAGCCTTCATGGCCACGGACTGCAGAGACAAAGAGTCGAAAGCTCGGAAAAATACTGTGATCAGGGAAGATGCGGTCTGACGGCCTCACTCAGCCTCGATGAGTCATACGTGTGTTAGAAATTGTAGCTGGTTTGCAGAAACTGAGAGAGATTTCTGGAAATGGGCAGCTGAGATGTAGAGTGAGGCAAACTGAGATCCACCCAGTGTTGAAAAGTTCGTTTTGAGGAGGAACTGGTCCCAGTTGCTGTTTGTGCTTTTGCAAAACAAACTCCTTCACAATCCTGTACGCCGCCTTGAGCTCTTTGGGGGAAAAGGTGGGGTATACCTGTAAAAAATAAAGAGTTGGAAACTGCAGTTCCCGTGATTCTTTGGTATTCTGCCTGGAGGACAAACAGAAGGGGAAAGCTATATAGTGAAAGCTATAAAGTAAAGCTATAAAGCTATATAGTAAAGCTATAAAGGATGATTAAATGGAGAAACTACAGCGGTTGACTTTTTTTTGCAGTGCGTATGAATGAGCTATCCTTTCTTTCTATCTATCTGTTTCTCTGACTCCCTATTTATCACATAAATATGGTTCCCGGGAATAGTAGAAAAACCACAGCCGCTTGCAGTAACAGAATCTTCCTCCGCTTGTTGTTTTGCTGATTTAGCACCTCTGGCCGACACAGATAAAACCTGAGATCCCAGTTGCCTCCCCCTTTTCTCCAAAAATGGATGCAATCGCCAGCACCTTTGCCATCCCGGTAGAAGGTCAGTGAGGAATAATCATCATTCCTGAGAGAGGGAGTGTTCAGAAAGGGGGTGGAAACCTGTGCCCTTTTGCACTGGTGAGAGGCTGCCTGCCTGGGCAGGGGTGGGGAAGGGGTGGGGGGCTTATGACGCGGAAAAGGAGAGCAGCTCAGCTGGAAAGTCCCTGGGAGAAGAGAGAAAGAGAGATCCCTTTGGGCACCGAGAAAAACCAGCTTCAGTTAAGCTTCCCCTGCTGGCCTTTGCCCCGACTTCTTCCTCTTCCTCTTCCTCCCAGATTGGGAAAGAGTCATAAGAAGAAGAAGAAGAAGAGTTTGTATTTAATATCCCGCCTTTCACTCCCTTTAAGGAGTCTCAAAGCGGCTAACATTCTCCTTTCCCTTCCTCCTCCACAACAAACACTCTGTGAGGTGAGTGGGGCTCAGAGACTTCAGAGAAGTGTGACTAGCCCAAGGTCACCCAGCAGCTGCATGTGGAGGAGCAGAGACGCGAACCCGGTTCCCCAGATTACGAGACTACCGCTCTTAACCACTACACCACACTGGCAACATAACAACATAAGAGGAGCCTGTTGGATCAGACCAATGCCCCCCCCCCAAGCAGGACCCCAGTGGCTTCCAGCAGCTGGTGAAATAAAAAAAATGTTTTATGAATATATATATATTCATAAATGTACTAAGCAAACATGTACATAAATATATAAACCACATGTCTGAAGCAGCACAGGAAAACAGCCCTGGAACCATTTTGGCTCCCAAACTGACCAAATGTTCTCTGCAAGGTCAAAGGAAAATGGAAAAGCCTCCCCATTGTCTTTTCGTTCACAAAACCTGTCTTGAGGGTATGACTGTGTAGGAATAGGGTGAGCCTGTGACCTGGCTCAGGAACTAAGTATTTATCATTACAAAAGACTGGTCAGGCTCCCCAGGGTATCCAATCAAGTGAGCATTAATAGGTAACCTGCCAGACAGGAGATAAACAGCGCACTCAGATTTCTGTTGTAGACCACCATTTCTGTGAAGTAGGTATGATGTTTCTGGTCTTGGATTCCAATGCGGGCAATTTAAAATGTTTATATAAGGGCGGGCCCACCTGGGTTCGGGGTCCTCCTCCTCCTCCTGCGTGTGAGGGGACCACCCTGTTGCAACAGTTCAATAAAGATCAGGCTTACGAGCTGCTTTGCTTCTCAATATTCTCTGGTTGGCCTCTGTTATTTTCTCCGACTGATGGAGAACCTGCAAAGGACTCTATAAGGGCTCTTGTGTCCCCCATAAGTTTATTACACTGGCATTCAGAAGCATCTCTGCCTCCGACTGCAGAGGGCAGGGTATAGCCCATGTGGCTAGGAGCAATCTCTCTCTCTATGTCCTTTGCTGTCTTCCGCTCTCCCCACCCCCAGAACCCGAGCTGGGAATGCAAGGCCTGTGCGCTGTGTGTGCCTGACATTCTTTGCATTCCCATCTCCTCCTCCTCCTCCTCCTGCTCCTGCTCCTTCCCCACTTGTTTTTCTGCCCTGGGGGAAGATGCTCAGGATTGCCTCCATGTATGGAGAGGAGGAGGATCAGAGGGGGCAAGCAAGCCTGGGGGAGCCAGGAGGAGTAAGAGGACAGAGACTCCGCGGGATGGATCCTGTCCAAGCAGGCAAGCACCCTGGGTTGTGACGGAGGAGGGAGGTGTCATCTGACTAGGGGGGCTCAGTGGACACATGGAAGGCGGGCAAAGGGGACCTGAATTGCAGGGCGCAGATGTCTCTTGGGGTTCCTTACAACAACATTATTATTATTATTATTATTATTATTATTATTATTATTATTAGTTGGACAGTGATGGTTGGACAGTGTTCTTGAAGCTACCAGCATGAGTTTGACCAAACTGCGGGAGGCAGTGGAAGACAGGAGTGCCTGGTGTGCTCTGGTCCAGGGGGTCACGAAGAGTCGGACACGACGAAACACCTAAACAACAACATTATTATTATTATTTGTAATTTAATTTCTTTGCCCCTTTACTATTAGTACAGTGGAATTTCAGTTGTTGAACGTAAGACTGTTCAACTTCCGAAACGTTCGACAACTGAGGCGCAAAGGGAGAATGTCAATTTCAATGGTGAAGATTGAAAAAAGCACCTCGGAAGCCGTTTGACTTCCAAGGCGTGTTCGAAAACAGAAGCCTTCACTTCCGGGTTTTCGGCGTTCAAGTTCCGAAACGTTCATCAACGGAGATGGTCGAGAACTGAGGTTCCACTGTAATAATATTCTTTTAAAGTTTGAAGTCGTTTACAACCCACATTTTAAAAAAATAATCAAATAAGACATTCCAAAATAAAACATTCCTGAAGAAGATCAAACACGCAATATGCATTCAAAGCAACATAATTAGCAGGAAATTAAAACGTTATCTCAAAGATTTCCAAGTAAGACATTTTGCACAGTAAGGTCAAGTATAAAATACACATTTAACGCAGCAAAGTTAACCAGCCCCCCCCCCAATATTATTAAAACAGTTGAAAATAAAACATCACTAAAGAAGCTCAGATACAGAATACACATTTAAAAGACAATTCTATTATTGTATGACCTGGAATCATCATACAGAACAGGGATTTGGCTCAGACACAAGCTCAGAATACAGAGTTTCACGAAGCTTAATCTACAGTGGTACCTTGGCTCCCAAACGTAATCCGTTCCGGAAGTCTGTTCCAAAACCAAAGCGTTCCAAAACCAAGGCGTGCTTTCCCATAGAAAGTAGTTCAAAGTAGATGAATCCGTTCCAGACTTTTAAAAACAACCCCTAAAACAGCAATTTGACATGAATTTTACTATCTAACGAGACTATTGATCCATAAAATGAAAGCAATAAACAATGTACTGCAGTCACACTATCTATCTATCTATCTATCTATCTATCTATCATCTATCTATTTATCTATCTATCAGTAGCTGAACTGGGTTCCACACAGTCACAAAAACAAAAAAGAGCCACAAAAACCAAAACCCAAAATAAATAGCAAAAACCTCAGCGTAACATTCAAATCGGAAGCGTAACACTCAAAACGGAGCATGTTTGGCTTCCGAAAAAAGTTCGCAAACCGGAACACTTACTTCCGGGTTTGCAGTGTTTGGGTTCCAAGTTGTTTGAGTACCAAGGCGTTTGCGAACCAAGGTATGAACAGAAAGTCACACTGTGCTTGAACATTAGGAAGAGCTCACATCCTTCCGGAAGGCTGAGCGAGGCAAAGTCGTGCGAGCAATGCAGGCCTCCCTCTTTCTGGTTTGCATCATCTGGGGCAATTGCAAAATTTGGGCTTAAATGGACTCTCTTGGCACTGAAACAATCCTGCCGTGAGCTTTATTTCCGCCTGTTTCCCGTGGCAGATGGATGTTGCTAACACAATTTCACCAACACTTGTCCTTCCCCTATTCTTCCCCCCCCCCCCCGCCCTGCTGCCTTCACAGAGATGGTGCTGATCGGATAAGGGTTTTTTTTAAGGGTTTTCTGATGGTGAAATGCTGTGATTTGTCATCCCAGAAACTCTTCAACACTCAGTTTTATTGGATGTCCAGAAGTTCTTTTGTAATGAGAAGGGGGTGAGGTGGGGAAGTTATCTCTATCTACTTTCTTCATGGCAATGCATCCTAGTACAGTGGTGCTTCACAAGACGAAATTAATTCGTTCTGCGAGTTTTTTTTGTCTTGTGAATTTTTCGTCTTGCAAAGCACGGTTTCCCATAGGAATGCATTGACGGTTTTAAGAAAAAGGCGCAATACGTTTTCGTCTTGCGAAGCAAGCCCATAGGGAAATTCGTCTTGCGAAGCAACTCAAAAAACAAAAAACTCTTTCGTCTTGCGAGTTTTTCGTCTTGCGAAGCATTCGTCTTGCGAGGTACCACTGTATAAACTTCTACAATGTTGCCTCTTAGTTGCCTTTTCTGCAAACTCAGAAGTCCCGAATTTTGGCAAAGAGCACAAGGCGTACCAGTCTCCCCCTTTTTAGACATTGGCTTTTCTCCTCTGTTGAAATGTAAACTATAAACCTCCCTGCAAAGTGCTGTGACCGTTCTGGGAGGGCCTGGGGGTTGCAAATTAATTAATTTACAAACCCTTCAGCTCTCCAGCGACCCCCTTGGTGCAGATTGCATCAGCGTCTCCCTGGAATCATCTTTAACCAAGCAACCGTCCTGGATCAATCTGCCAACAGTATCCACACGTCTTTCTTTCGGAGAAATTTGCCACGGGAAGAAGAAGCAGGCCCCAGAAAACAACATTGAGGCGGTGGTTCATCTTGTGATGCTTAGCAATTTAAGTACAGTGGTACCTCAGGTTACATACACTTCAGGTTACAGCCTCTGCTAACCCAGAAATAGTGCTTCAGGTTAAGAACTTTGCTTCAGGATGAGAACAGAAATCGTGCTCCAGCGGTGCAGCAGCAACGGGAGGCCCCATTAGCTAAAGTGGTGCTTCAGGTTAAGAACAGTTTCAGGTTAAGTACAGACCTCCGGAACGAATTAAGTACTTAACCCGAGGTACCACTGTACAGGGTACCTTGGTTCTCACATGCCTTGGTACTCAAACAACTTGGAACTCAAACACTGCAAACCCGGAAGTAAGTGTTCCGGTTTGAGAACTTTTTTTGGAAGCCGAACGTGATCTGTTTTGAGTGTTACGCTTCCAATTTGAGTGCCACATTTCTGTTTTGAGTGTTACGATCTGAGTGTTACGATCTGAGTGTTACACTTCCGATCTGAGTGTTATGCTGAGGTTTTTGCTATTTAGTTTGGGTTTTTGTTTTTGTGGCTCTTTTTTGTTTTGTTACTGTGTGGAACAAAGTCTAGCTACTGATAGATAGATAGATAGATAGATAGATAGATAGATAGATTGTGTGACTGCAGTACATTGTTCACTGCTTTCATTTTATGGCTCAATGGTCTCATTAGATAGTAAAATTCATGTCAAATTCATGTTTTAGGGGTTGTTTTTAAAAGTCTGGAACGGATCAATTTATTTTGCATTACTTTCTATGGGAAAGCGCTTCTTGGTTTTGGAACACTTTGGTTTTGGAAAGGACTTCCGGAACGGATTAAGTCTGAGAACCAAGGGACCACTGTACGGTCCTTTTAAAGGCAGCAGCCCAGCAGATGGTTTAAAAAGCGTTTCAGAAACGAGCCAGGTGGCTACCTGCCAGGATGGACAGGTGAAACCTTAGCTCAGCGCTAATAGGGCCATTTGAAACTGTGAAACTGACATCTGAAGCCTCACCTTAGTCAGAAACTGATTGCATTTTGCAGGGACTGAAGCCAAACACTTCATCCCTTCTTGGAGGGGATCAGGACTGCTCTTGCCTGCCAGATTCTGCCAACTCTTCTTCCTTGGAGCATGAATAAAGGATCAGGAAAAGCACTGAATCCTGAGAAACGGTAGCTTCTTATACCCTCTATTCCTCCTTCCCTCCCTTTTTAAAAAAATAAATGAAATATATTTATAATTTTCAATTTTATACATTTCAATAACTTTACAATCATTTTAAAATTTTGAAACTCATCTTCCTTTCCCCTCTTTCTGCGGTTCCTTAAATTTATTTATTTTTGTATTTTCCGCATATTCCAAATTAACTTAAGCATTTATTCATCTACTTTAAATGCATACTCTTATAAAACTGCAGGTTATTACAATAATCCTGTCAATGTTCTTATCTGTCTACACTTTGTTTGTAAATATTCCATAAACCATTTCCATTCTTTTATAAAAAAAAAGTTTATCTTTTAAAAATTATTTTCCCGGCAAGTTTCACCATTTCTGCATATTCCATAAGTTTTTGTATCCATTCTTCTTTTGTTGGGACTTCTTTCCATTTTGGGGCAAATAACATTCTTGCCGTTGTAGTTGCATACATGAATAAATTTCTATATGGTTAGGGTAGTTCTGTCCCTATAATTCCCAAAAGGAAAGTTTCTGGGTTTTTGTTTTTTTTATTTTAAATATCCATGCATTATATAACATTCTCCTGTAAGCTTTAACCTAACTACAAGACCACCACATATGATAAAAAGAACCTTCTTTCTCTTTACATTTCCTACACTTATTTGATTTTGATTTATACATCTTTGCCAATTTACTTGGTGTTAGATACCATCGGTATAATATTTTCATATAGACTACTCCTTACTTCCTGAGCACCTTCTGCAGAGTGCTGGATGGTGACCTTGCAAAACACCTGCATCCAGGGCCGGATATAGGTTGGATGAGGCCTTCAGCTACTGAAGGTATTGGGGCCCTTTATATGTCCTGCTGTCCTTTGTCAACAACAAATTGTCGCTGTTTTTTGGTCAGGGGTCCCTTTACCTTTACTGTTACATGCTAAAGGTAAAGGTAAAGGACCCCTAACACTTAAGACCCGTCACGGACGACTCTGGGGTTGTGGCACTCATCTCGCTTTCAGGCCAAGGGAGCCAGAGTTTGTCCGCACGCAGACAGCTTCCAGGTCATGTGGCCAGCATGACTAAGCCGCTTCTGGCAAACCAGAGCAGCGCACGGAAACACCATTTACCTTCCCGCCAGAGCGGTACCTATTTATCTACTTGCACTTTGTGACTCTCCCTTGCTGGAAACCACCGGAGGGGAGAGCTGCTCTTGGGCTCAGATCTTGTTTCCTGATTTCCCACGGGTATCTGGCTGGCTGCTGTGAGAAGAGGGGGCTGGACTAGATGGGCCATGGGCCTGATTCAGCGGGCTTTCCTAAAGAGTCCGTCTTTTTTAAAAAATGCAGATTCGGCACGTTTCCCTCATCCCATTTTTGTGATTAATGACAAACTCGGAACAGGATGCGCCCCGAGCAAGCCAGCTTCACTGTTAGGCAGGAGGAGGTCTGGCCGCCACAGGCAGCTAATTCTAGGTGTTATATGAAAGAGCAGCGCCATGTTTCGTTCATACTGGTTGCATTTTTACTGCTGGGGGCGGTGTGTGCATGTGTGGTGAGAGAGAGAGAGGGGTGCTTGTGGGATTCTCTGCCAAAATGAGTTGGCCCAAGCTCTTGCATTCTGACGTTCCCTTTTCTGATTTCTTTCTGCAGGGCCTGTAAGACAGAGTTGTTCCGCCTGGCTTTTGCCTTGGAATCCACTTGATCCCCTCCCCCTCTTTCCTTTTTCCTTCTGTGATGGAACTCCTATTTGGGGACTTCCCTGGCTTTTTTCTAGGACCAGTCTGGATAGTTGGCCTTGGTGAAGACTTGACGTTTTCATCCCCCAAAAAGTTTTTTAGTTTCTGCTGAAATGAGGCTGCGTTTTAATGTTGTATTTTAATCTTGTTTTTTAAGTTGTATTTCAGTCAATTGTTTTATATCTGGTGTTAGCTGCCCTGAGCCCAGTCTTAGCTGGGGAGGGCAGGGTATAAATAAAATTTATTATTATTATTATTATTATTATTATTATTATTATTATTATTATTATTTTCCACCTTGGCTTGGCAGTGCTAGGAGCACCCTCAGCCTTTGGCCTTGCTATGCTGGGAACTGCAGGATGTGGCGGAGGACGAAAATGCTCGCTTTATCTGCTCTACCCAGCAAAAGAGAGCAGCATTGTATGAGTGGCTGAGCGTGCAATCTGGAAAGTCCCTGTGCCCAATTTCCCCAGCGACTAATAACCCCCCTGCCTTGGTTCTCAGGAGCAGAGAGCCTTTAATTCTCAGCAGCAAACACACCTCGTTCATATCTACAAGTCTTTTGCAACTGCTGTAGATCATTTATTTAATTTGATACAATTTACATCCCGCTTGATTGCAATACCAAACAAATCTCAAAGCGGTTTACGAAAAGAGAGAGATAGAAATACCGGTGAAAACCGTTATCTATTGAAAACATTCCATCAAAAATAAATCAGCAATAAGGTAAGTGCAGACTGGAAAACGTCTTGACGTTCTACACCTTCTGGGTAAACTTGCCGAAACAGAAGTGTTTCTAGCAGGTGCCAAAAAGAGTATGGCAAAGGCGCTTGGCTGATGTCAATAGGCAGGGAGTTCCATAGGCTCTGCCACACGAAAAGACTGAATTCCTGCAAATGTGTCATTTGGAGCAGTTCCAGTTCAGCAGTGTTTGACCAGTTCATCGGCCGCATCTTCTCCCAAAGCAGCCTTCCCTAACCTGGCTACCCCTCCAGATGTTCCTGTATCCCAAGTCCCATCACCTGCTGACCATTGGCTATGCTGGTTTGTTAGGTACTGAGCTGAATAGGATCCAAATAGCAGCAGTCTGATTGGTCCTAGAACAATAGGATTCAGAATGCAGCAGTCTGATTGGTCCGCAGGAGCCACCCAATCCAACTCCAGGTGGAAGTGAATCTGCAACCTGATTGGCCTACAGGACGATCCCAGAATCAGCCAATCACATGGGGCCCATTGTGTAAATAATGTATATAAAGCAGACATTTTGTGGGAACTGCCATTCCTCACTACTATGACCTGAATAAAGAGCATGAAACCCACTCTCGACTCCGAGTATATTTCATGGTTGACGGGAGATGTAGTCTCCCCCCCCCCAGGGTCCTGCCAGACTCCCCATGGCCCCCCCTTTTTAAACCAGCTCCCTAGGGCAGGTCCGGCCTCATAATCGACTGCAACTGACCGGAGGTCGAGGGATCAAGACTGTTGATCCGTGGTTACCCCATTGCCAAATATGTTCGCAGGCCAACAACATGTTGGGGAAGGGGGGGCCGATTGGCAGCTCTGAGCGCGGCCCATTTCCCCTTTCATCCGGGAAGTGAGCCTTAAATGGCAACAAAACAGCCGTCGGGGAGATTGGCCAATGAAGGTCTGCTCTTGCAGAGAATGAGAAAAAAGGAAACAGGAAACCGCGGGGCAGAGAGAGAGGTCTGTGGCAAGCGGAGGGGAGCCTTGCCTGGAATCTGCATCAGGCCCCCAGCGCACCCCACCCCTTGGCTTCCCCCTCCCAGACCCTGATGGTGATGCTGAGAGTTCCCTCTTGGGGCCTTCGTCGCCCAAGATGATGTCTCTGCAACCCTGTGGCTATGCTGCAATTTGGGTTCAATCGCGGGCAGAATTTGCACCGCGCGATGCGCTTTTAACAGGCCGTGCAATCGGCAGGTTGTGCCGTTTCGACTTTCGAACTTCTTTCTCAACAAGGGAAGTTGGTGAGAAAAAGGCTTGGTGTGTGTCGCTGTCAGGTTCTGGGGATTTTGTTCCTGATAGAAATGGTAAATGTTGCTAAAGAAGGTGTCGGCCGCTGTCCCAAAAATCAATTTGATGATGCCAGTGTGGATATAGTGTCAAAAGAATTGGACTTGTGTATGACTGGCAGCCTGGAGGGTCATTGCAAACTCGGTGGGAAACAGCCCAAAAACTGGACTCTTTGTACTAGGTAAAGGTAAAGGGACCCCTGACCATTAGGTCCAGTCGTGACCGACTCTGGGGTTGCGGCGCTCATCTCGCTTTACTGGCCAAGAGAGCCAGCGCACTGCTTCCGGGTCATGTGGTCAGCATGACTAAGCCGCTTCTGGCGAACCAGAGCAGCGCACGGAAACGCCGTTTACCTTCCCGCCAGAACGGTACCTATTTATCTACTTGCACTTTGTGCTTTCGAACTGCTAGGTTGGCAGGAGCAGGGACTGAGCAACGGGAGCTCACCCCGTCATTGCGGGGATTCGAACCGCTGACCTTCAGCAAGTCCTAGGCTCTGTGGTTTAACCCACAGCTCCACCCGTTTTGTACTACTCACTGGCAAATATGGCTACAATGGATGCAATTATGAAAAACATAGGGAGTTTGACAAGGACTAAAACCTCCAGACACTTTTAATATCATTTGGCATTCCTTTATTACATAAGCAGTGGATCCAACATTTTCAATACAACTCAGGTCACAGGTCTGGCAAATCTGGAACTGTTCTTAATAAGATAAGTGCAAATTTTCTTTATGTGAAGACAACACTTATTCTCACCTTTTTCTTTCACGGCTTGGTTCTTTCAACTCATGTGCAACTGTAGTTATTCTACGTGCCAATTTTTCCTTCTGTTTCTCATCTTTTTGTTTTCATCTATTGTTATGAGTGGTCTCTCTCTTTTATATGCATTACAAATGAAGCGAAACGAAATATTTCAAAAAACCAAAACCGAAAACCCAAGAAACCAATTGTTTGACGTGATGTAATGGAACCTCGCCAAAGACAAATCCAAAAGGTGGCATTCAACTTAGCTTCACACAGCACAGATCTGCTGAAATTAATGGACCTAACTTAGGCACCCTTTTAATTTCATTGGGTCTGCTCTGAGTAAATCACAGTTGACCCCTCAGTAAAGAGGGGGCATCATATAACCTCCTTGTAAACGCCATGCAAACAACTCAAGGAACAGGCTCTCTGGGACCTGGGACTACAAGTGGGGTCTGCAACAAATTGTTGCGGCGCGTAAGGAGCCAGCTACACTTTGCCCTGGGATACTCAGGCAGCCTCTACAATCATGATTTAAATTTTTGTTCCTAAATATTTTTAAATGCTTTTATTAAATTTTATCCCTCTAACCCAAATGACAAAGCAGAACTTCATGAGACAAGACACATGTAAACTAGACGAGGCCAGGCCTGCGATATCACATTCATAAGAAGAAATTGCTCTCAGTGTTGTTATTCTCTGCATTTCTATCCTGCTTTATATTTTTAAAGAAATCTCTCTCTCTCTCTCTCTCTCTCTCTCTCTCTCTCTCTCTCTCTTTATAAAGTTTTGTTCATTTTCACTTTTGACGTTTGTCATCGTACACAAATCTTAATCATTTTACAAGTAGGATTCTCGGCATTTTCATTTTTGCTTTTTTAAAGTTTTATTCATTTTCACTTTTGACGTTTGTCATCACACACAAATCATTTTACAAGTTGGATTCTCAGAATCCTCTCACATCTTTCCTCCCCTCCATGGTTTCCCCAGATATTATTTTCAAACTGCATCCTATCATTTCCCCATATTTTCTTAAATCTCAATATTTATCATAATTCTCGCTTCACTGCAAGTGTTTCTAAAACCCTGTCAATGTTTTCAGTCGTTTGCAATGTTTTTTCAAGTAACTTATAAAATTTCCCCATTCTTTATTCCTTCCATTGTCCTCTCGGTCCCTGATTTTCCCAGTCATTTTCGCCAATTCGGCTTAGTCCATCGTCTTTATCAGCCATTCTTCTTTTGTAGGTAAATTGTTCTCCTTCCATCTTTGGGCAAGAAGCATCTGTTTAAAGAGAAGACTCTCAAAGAGGTTTACAACAGGGAGCGCAAGATTGTGGTTGTGCAAGAGCACAGGGGCCCTTTGAGGAGGAAGACATCCTGTCAGCGTCGCACAGATTTCATCAAATAAATGATGAAGCTGGTTATCCGGGTGTTTGAGATAAGATACAGATAGGTGTCGTCAGAAGTGAGAGCGCAAGTGGCCCATGTGACTCAAGATATACAGAATCACAAGCCTACAACTGAAGCCATCGGAGGCACAAGGAGACCAAGAATAAAAAGCTCTGTATTAAATCAGCAAACCTCAGAAGTTCCTCTGAACCTGCTCTTTGTGCATTGATCCGGCCATTTTGGCTCCAAGAGGATCAACACCTGAATAATTAGTTTGATGATGGTGATTATTAATAATAATTTGTTATTATTTCTACCCCGCCCATCTGGCTGGGTTTCCCCTGCCACTCTGGGCAGCTTCCAACAAAAGATTCAAAATACATTAAAACATCAGTCATTAAAAACTTCCCTAAACAGGGATGCCTTCAGATGTCTTCTAAAAGTCAGATTGTGGTTTATTTCCTTGATATCAGGTGGGAGGGTGTTCCACAGGGTGGGTGCTACCACCGAGAAGGCCCTCTGCCTGGTTCCCTGTAACCTTGCTTCTTGCAGTGAGGGAACCGCCAGAAGGCCCTCGGAGCTGGACCTAAATGTCCAGGCAGAATGATGGAGGTGGAGACACTCCTTCAGGTCTACTGTACTGAGGCCGTTTAGGGCTTTCAAGGTCAGCACCAACACTTTGAATTGTGCTCAGAAACGTATTGGGAGCCAATGTAGGTCTTTAAGGACTGGTGTTATGTGGTCTCGGCGGCCACTCCCAGTCCCCAGTCTAGCTGCCGCATTCTGGATTAATTGCAGTTTCTGAGTCACCTTCAAAGATAGCCCCACGTAGAACACATTGCAGTAGTCCAAGCGGGAGATAACCACAGCATGCACCACTCTGGCGAGACAGTCCACGGACAGGGAGGGTCTCATCCTGCAAACCAGATGGAGCTGGTAGACAGCTGCCCTGGACACAGTATTGACCTGCGCCTCCATGGACAGCAGTGAGTCCAAAATGACTCCCAGCTGCGCACCTGCTCCTTCAGGGGCACAGTTGCCCCATTCAGGACCAGGGAGTCCCCCACACCTGCCCGCCCCCTGTCCCCCAAAAACAGTACTTCTGTCTTGTCAGGATTCAACCTCAATCTGTTAGCTGCCATCCATCCTCCAACTGCCTCCAGGCACTCACACAGGACCTTCACCGCCTTCACTGGTTCTGAGTCAGAGATGCCAAGGGGGTGGCTGGCTACCCAGAGGGCAGAGATATTACACCCTTAAATAATCTCTAAGTAAACTTTTTGGGGGTGCCAGAGAGACTGTTTGCCTTCAAGCCTGATTCAGAAGGAGCACTAAATCAGAAGAAAGGCTTATTTAGGACAGGCTTGTACTTAAGGATTCCCCACTGCAATGTAGAAGGAAACATGGAAATTTCTCTGCTACCCGCCCACCCCCCCCTGAACCCAGCATACAAGGAAAAAGGAACCGCAGGAGGGGCTGAAATCTCCTTCCCCTTCTTTTCCCCACCCACTTTTTTTTTTTTTTTTTTTTGCAGGCTAGTAACTTTCATGGCCTTATTTGCAAGGGTGATATAAGACCTCCCGATGCACTGGGTTTTCCCTGCGTTGATTCGCACCTGCCTTGCCCAACCTGGTGCCCTCTAGGCCACGGGTTCCCAAAGTGGGTAGTACCCCCCCTGGGGGTGGGGGGTGGATTACCTAGGGGAGGACCAAGAGGTAAGCGGATGTCAAGGAGGAGAGCGGGAATTGGAAATGACTCTCAGGCATTGAGAAGCTGGTCACACGGGATCAGGTTCATGCCTGCCTAATTAATTAAACTACAGAGTTTTAATTGGATTTGGAATGCATGTGCAATTAAGTGTTACTATTCTGAATTCTGTTGTGTCACTTTCTTCCTTAGTGGGTCATGCAAACCGCTATTCTGAATCATGCTTTTTCTAGGGTAGAGGGCACTGGGGACGAGTTTGTGGAATCAAGGAGCCCCCAAAAAGTTTGGGAACCACTGATCTGAACTATATATCCCAATAGTCCCAACTGGCATGGACACCGGTCAAGAGCTGATTCCTACGATTCTTTTCCTTCTTGTCCGTTTATGCCGTTTCCTCTGCTCTCGGCCCGGCCAGGGAGCTGCTGACGGCAGCAATCTGCCCTCCGGTTGAAGCAGAACAAGGGAAGGGCTTTTGAGAGCCTTTCGTAAGGCGGCAGGGGTGGGGGTTATGTGAGGGGTTGAGGAAGTGCCATCAGGAATCGAGAGGCGCAACCTTCGCTATGCATCAGCCGGGGAACTGGCTGCGTGGAATGTACAAATGATGTGCATTCCTATATGCGCTTGCCCACTCACAGGGTTTAGACTGAAGTTTCAACACTGGGCAAAAGACTTTGGATATAATATCCAGCTTAAGGAATGGGAAAGGTTGTGGGATGAAAGGATAAAATTTACAGCCTGTAATGCTTTGAAAGAGAATATGATGAAAATGATGTCTAGATGGTATATTAAAAAGGTAAAGGGACCCCTGACCATTAGGTGCAGTCATGGCTGACTCTGGGGTTGCGGCGCTCATCTCGCTTTATTGGCTGAGGGAGCCGGCGTACAGCTTCCGGGTCATGTGGCCAGCATGACTAAGCCGCTTCTGGCAAACCAGAGCAGCACACGGAAACGCCGTTTACCTTCCCGCTGGAGCGGTACCTATTTATCTACTTGCACTTTGACTTGCTTTCGAACTGCTAGGTTGGCAGGAGCAGGGACCAAGCAACGGGAGCTCACCCTGTCGCGGGGATTCGTACCGCCGACCTTCTGATTGGCAAGTCCTAGGCTCTGTGGTTTAACCCACAACACCACCCACGTCCCTTTAGATGGTATATTACACCAATGAAATTAGTTAAAATGTATAGGACAAATAATAAATGTTGGAAATGTAAAGAAAAAGAAGGAACATTTTATCATATGTGGTGGGAATGTAAGAAAGTAAAGAACTTCTGGGAAATGATATATAATGAGATGAAAAAGATCTTGAAATACACATTCTTTAAAAAACCAGAAGCATTTTTACTTGGTATTATAGGCCAAGACATTAATAGGCAAGATGTTAAATTGTTCTTATAAGCAACAACAGCGGCAAGAGTACTGTTAGCCCAGAAATGGAAGCAAGAAGAATGGCAGACGAAATTAATAGACTAAGCAGAACTGGACAAAATGACAGGAAGGATTCGAAACCTGCGGGACCAGAGATTTACAGAAGATTGGAAGAAGTACCGGTATATGAATTATTTGAAGAGCAACTGTAATCAACAAATTACGCTAGAAGGACTACAATAAGTTTTGGAGAAATATACAAAGTGTTACAAAGTAGAAAAAGAGAGAGATATTGGTTATGAGTTTGAAATGTAATAGGGAAAATAAGAAATGCATACTAAGAGATTAGATTGGAAAATGTTCAGACAGGACTGATGGAAGTAAAAAAAAATTGAATAAGATGTAAAAGTATGTTTAATTATTGTTGAAAATGGTATGTTAAAAAACTTATATATATATAGACTGAAGTTTCAAGGGTTCGGCCAGGCAGTGGCGGAGGAAGGGGTGTGGTGTGTGTGTGTGTGGTCCGCCCCGGGTGTCATCACTGAGGGGGGGGTGTGTGTCCCGTACACCACCACAAAGCCCTTGGAGGAAAAGTCAGAATATGAATGGGATCCATCAATCAATCAATAATAAACTGATAAATAACAACACACACCAATTCTGCACTGGAGTTTCTGGAAACCAACTATCAACCTGCCAGGATTAAGGATGACTTCCGCCCCAATAGAAACAGCGCTTATTTATAAAGCCGCCCTTATCTGATTGCGAAGGGATGCGCGCTACTTTGGCTGTGATAATAGAGGCAGATGCATCATGGGTAAACAGTAGGACACGAAAGGTTAATGGTTAATGGAGCTGGCAACTAGTCCCATACAGTAACTGGTATTGTTTAATTTTTCTGCTGAGATCTTATCGGTGGGGGGAGGGGGGTGAGGCATAAACTAAGCATCCCGAATAGTGCTAGAGGTCAGTCGTGGCGCACCAACACTGGCTTTGGTCAGCTCCCAGATCTTGATGTCTAGCCAGAGGTTTATTTTATTCCCCAATTATCTTTTGGACTTCGGACAAATATCTTTCAGACCTTATTAAACCGAAGCTGCGGATTCAAGGGAGGTTTCACCTTAGATTATTGGAAGGGGGGTGGGGATGCAAAAAAATATGATTGCAATGAAAATGGCGCTGCGTTTATTTAACGCCTTCTGAGGTGCCCATGGCGATTTGCATTGATTCTCTTGAGTAATCCTTCCACCCTAAATGGTAGTCCGTATTATTACCCCCCCCCCACACACACACTGTGGCAGGAATGGAAGGCTGAGCCTCCGCCCTGTGGCTTCGTGGCTCAGGTGAGATTCATACTGGGTATTGCCAGGCTAAGCCACCTTTCATCTCTACAATCCTATGGTCTTGCCACAAATGCATGATGGGAGCCCAAAGGTAAGTTGGGGCACCTTGACGTGCCGCAATAAACAGTTTCTTTTTTTTAAAAAATTATTCCTTTTTTTAACATATCATTTTCAACAATTATTAAACATACTTTTACATCTTATACAATTTTTTTTGACTTCCATCAATCACATCTGAAAATTTTCCAATCTTTCCCACTTAATTTACATTTCTTACTTTCACTATTACATTTAAATATCATAACTAATATCTCTCTTCTTTGCAATATTTCATATATTCCTCCTTACAAAACTTCCTGTAGTCCCACTAGCGTAATTTGCTGATTACAGTTGCTCTTCAAATAATTCATATATTTCTTCCATTCTTCTGTGAATCTCTGGTCCGCAGGTTTCGAATCCTTCCTGTCATTTTGTCCAATTCTGCGTAGTCCATTAATTCCGTCTGCCATTCTTCTTTCGTCGGTATTTCTTCTTGCTTCCATCTCTGGGCCAACAAGTCTCTTGCCGCTGTTGTTGCATATAAGCAATAAACAGTGTCTTTGCAGGGGGGCGTTAAGAGGTTTTCCACAACCTGAGTCCATCCAGCTTCCCTGCGTGGTAATCCAAACATCTGTTCGCAGGAAGTAGCACCAAGCCATGCCGTTTCGAAGGTGGCGAGAGCGCTGTTTTCCTGGGACTTCAAAAATCCATGGGATTTCTTTCTCGAGAGCCGTGCGCATGCGATGTATTCCCAATGCTCTGCAAGAACCTGCCATAGGGGTGTGGAACATGTGGCCCTCCAGATACTTATTTTTAAACTAATATTAGTTACACCGCACCTTGCAGGACACAAGCTTATAAGAAACACATTATGCAACTTTTTTTCTTTTGCAAACTGGCTTGGCTTAAAAGGAACAATGAGGACCCTTAAGAACATAGGCAATAATAATAATAATTTTTATTTATACCCCGCCCTCCCCAGCCAAGACCAGGCTCAGGGGAGATAACAAGCAATAATAAAAACAAGTTGAATGAATACAACTTAAAAACAAGATTAAAATACAATTAAAATACTGAATTAAAATGCAGCCTCATCACAGAAGAAAGAGGCGGAGGGAATCAAATTGGCTCCAAGCCAAAGGCCAGGCGGAACAACTCTGTCTTACAGGCCCTGCGGAAAGAAATCAGATCCTGCAGGGCCCTGGTCTCATGAGACACAGCGTTCCACCAGGCTGGAGCCAGAGTTGAAAAGGCCCTGTCTCTGGTTGAGGCTAATCTGACTTCCTTAGGGCCCAGGACCACTAGGGTGTTGCTATTTATGGACCTTAAGGTCCTCTGTGAGGCATATTGCGAGAGGCGGTCCCGTAGGTATGAGGGTCCTAGGCCGTGAAGGTTTTTAAAGGTCAAAGCCAGCACCTTAAACCTGACTCTGTACTCCACCGGGAGCCAGTGCAGCTGAAAAAGCACTGGGTGACTATGCTCCCATGGCAGAGACCCCGTGGGGAGCCTCACTGCAGCATTTTGCACCCGCTGGAGTTTCTGGGACCACTTCAAGGGCAGCCCATCATAGAGCGAATTACAGTAGTCAAGCCTGGAGGTGGCCGTCGCATGGATCACTGTGGCCAGTGATCTGACCTTCCATAAGAAAGGTCGGTTGCATCAGGCCAATGGCCCCTGTTCTCATTGTGGCCAAATAGATGCTATTCATTCATTCATTCTTTCCTAGCTTTTCCCCAACAGGAACTCAAGGCAGCTTACAAATAAAAACAAGAACAGGTAAAACCATGGGAAACCAGTGAGTGGAAGCAAGCACAAAATACCTCTCTGTACCTGCCGTTTCCAGCACCTGGGATTCAGAAACATTGCTAGCTCCAACTGCAGAGTCAGGCCACGGCCATCCTAGCTAGCAGCCATTGATAGCCCCCTCCCCTCCCCTGTGGATTTGTCTAGCCCCCTTTTAAAGCCATCTGATTGGCCATCCCCACCCCCATCCTGTGGCAGGGAGTTCCGCAGTTGAACTCTGCACTGCTGGAAGAAGCGCTTTCTTTCTTCTTCTTTTTTATACATTTTTATTAATTTTTTAACATATCATTTCCAACAATCATTTAACCTACATTATTATCTTATATAATATTTTACCTCTGAAGATTTTCCATTCTTTATCACTTAATCTGCATTTCTTAATTTCTCTATTACTTTTAATTGTCCTTAACTAATAATTCTCTTCGTAGTCTTCTTTGGAATATTTCGCATAGTCCTCCTTACAAAACTTCTCGCAGTCCTACTAGCGTAATCTGTTTATTACAATTGCTTTCCAAATACTGTAGTTCATATATTTACTCTAGTCCTCTAAGAATCACTGGTCCCGCAGCTTTCGAATCCTTCCTGTCAGTTTGTCTAATTCTGCATAGTCCATTAATTTCATTTGCTATTCTTCTTTTGTCGGTAATTCTTCTGGTTTCCATTTTTGTTCCCATAAAATTCTTGCTGCCGTTGTTGCATATAAAAACAATTTACTATCCTGTCTATTAATATCCACCCCTACAATGCCAAGTAAAAATGCTTCTGTTTTTTTTAAATAAATGTATATTTCAACATCTTTTTCATCTCATTATATATCATTTCCCAGAAGTTTTCTACTTTCTTACATTCCCACCACATGTGATAAAAAGTTCCTTCTTTTTCTTTACATTTCCAACATTTTATTACTTATTTTGCACATTCTAGCTAATTTCACTGGTGTAATGTACCATCTATGGAAGAAGCGCTTTCTTTCAACCGGCCCCGAATCTTCCAGCATTCAGCTCCGTTACCCTTGCCATGGGGCAGCTGCTCAGAAGGAACGGGGGTGCAAGGGGACCAGCCTCATCCTCTCTCTCTGGGAATCCTTCCCACGGGACCGTGGCCGGTGCATGACTCTTGAGGGGGCAGCATGTGTGTGTGTGTGGGGGGGTCCTGTTGTGGCACCCCATCTCCCATCAGCTCCAGGCTGTCAGCAATAAAATGTCAAAATCCCACAAAGCTGGACCCTGTGTGCTCTGTTGCTTACCTTGCCACTAACCCCGGAGGAACAGAAAAAGGCGCTACAAGTAAGAATTAGGATCAGAGTTGTCCACACACAGCCCTTCTCTCTCTCTGGCTGAAGTGCTGTTCCGTGGGCGCCATTCTTCCTTGCAAATCGTCCATGACAAGTAATGCGCTGGCCGTTGAGAGGTGGTGTTGACAGCTGCTTTCCTGCTGTGTGCAAGGATTCCACCCTGGCTCGCTCCGCTGTTGTCGACGTTGCCACTTCTGGCAGAGCCACTGGCGCAGCCCAACTCCACTTCCGACAGGCCGTATGAGAGATGGAGTGGGTGGCGGCAGCAGGAATATCAGGCTTCTTGCTCAGAGCGAAGCCTCTCCCTCCCTCCCTCCACTAATTAGCAGAATTCTTTATCATGACTTTCCAAACAAGGACACCTGAAAAACTGCTATTTATGCCTAGTTTACGTGGACAGCAGGTGCGCCGCTCCCTTGGGGCGGTTTCCTTGAAAACGGGGTGGAAGCATTCCTTCGAAACAGGTGAAATGGTGGGGGCCTCTTTCACCAAGGCAAGGCGACTGATGCTGGGTGTGTTCCTGCAAGGTGGCAGAGGAAGGAGGCCAGGGAAAGATATCGGCAGCATACCATGAAGGAAGCCAGGGTTTCATTTGCTCTCAATTAGCCGGCTACCTGGGACGCAGGTGGTGCTGTGGGTTAAACTACAGAGCCTAGGACTTGCCGATCAGAAGGTTGGCAGTTCAAATCCCCGCGACGGGGTGAGCTCCCATTGCTTGGTCCCTGCTCCTGCCCACCTAGCAGTTCCAAATCACGTCAAAGTGCAAGTAGATAAATAGGTACCACTCCGGCGGGAAGGTAAATGGTGTTTCCGTGTGCTGCTCTGGTTCGCCAGAAGCGGCTTAGTCCTGCTGGCCACATGACCCGGAAGCTGTACGCCGGCTCCCTCGGCCAATAAAGCGAGATGAGCGCCGCAACCCCAGAGTCGGCCACGACTGGACCTAACGGTCAGGGGTACCTTTACCTTTAGCCGGCTACCTGGTTCCCTGGTTGCCTGTCCATGACATCATCATGGAAGGTTTTACAAGGAAGGAGATTCCGACTCAACATAAGGAAGAACTTTATGATGGTAAGAAGAGGTGTTAAGACAGTGGGACTGTCTCCCTTGGGAGACAGTGAACTCTCCTTCCTGGGAGGTTTTTAAGCAGAGGTTAGATGGCCACCTGCCAGGGGTTCTCTACCTGAGATTCCTGCATGGGAAACCTGATGACGATGATGATAATATTTAGAAGACTGTGCATGCACTTCCAAACTTCAGCGTGCTGTAAATTATAGCATAGACACTGAGTTTGGCGTCTTCCCTTCTGCACTCCCCTCTCCCAGTTGACATCCATCACCAGGGCTTGCCCCCAGGTCTCAGGTTTGGGCCCTGAAATGCCAGGATCTGGGATGCTCCTGAAGTGGCAACGCTGGGGAGCAGGTGGCGAGGCTGGCAGGGAGTGGCTTGCTTTAAGGCTGCCTAGTGAGGTGAAATTCCTAGTCAGGGTGCGTGATGGAGTAGAGAGTCAATCTCTTGACTGCTTTTCACCCCCCTCATTCTAGGAGAACAACTTCCAGCAGCCTGCATGTCTCAAATGCCTTCCCTCTTGTTTCTGCAGAGCTCGCAGCGCTTGGGTTTGCGACGAGAGGGAGGGATGATGTCTTGGGATCTGCCTTGCAGAAAAGCATCCTATGTAAAACTACCTGTCATTATTGCCTTGACAGGGAGATATCCCCTAATGCTTGTTCCCAAATGAGTGAATGTTGCTGCTGCTGTTTTGCGTAGTGCAGGGGGACCAGCCTCTGCCCGAAGGAGGCTACAATCTAAGATTCCACCCAGGGAAAGCAACAAGGAGGGAGGGACAGAGATACAGGTGAAAGTAAACAGCTGGCGGATACGCTGGCAGATTTACAGGTATTTTGGCTCAGGACTGAGCATACCTTGGTGCTGATTTGTTTAAATGCAAATTGCATCAGCTGATGGGTGGGGCGGGCTTGGTAAACATGGAGATGGGGGCGTAACCTTTCCCCTGCTACCTGAGAAAGATCCTTCCTCTGAACCTGCTGTTTGCACTGGGAGGAAATCCCCCGCTGGTGCCTGATCCTGTTAATTATCAGAGCGGAGCTGATGCAATTTGCATTTAAACAAATGTGCAGGTTTGATGCAAAGATGCCTTGGAAAGTCAGGCCAAGTCTAATTTGGCCCCAAACTTCCCAGAGGATGGGGATTAACAGGTTGTGCCAAAGACTTCCTGAAAACCGCCTGATCTGTAAGAATGCATTTACTTCTAGCACCCCGGCATTACAGGAAGTACCAAACTGCCCTGTTGAGAAAAGGGCAACAGAAATCAGCCATGAGATTTTGCGACTCCCCTGTGAAGGAAGGCTGCAGCATTTGGGATATCCCCCTCCCTCTGCCACAACACTGGAAATTGTGGGGCTCCAATGGAGTTGCATGTTGGACGGACAAAAGGAAGTATTTATTCACAGTGTAAACGATGCAATTCACTTCCAGAAGAGGTAGTGATGCTCAAGTTGGATGATGACGGTCACCTCCAGGCTTGACTACTGTAATTCGCTCTACGCGGGGCTGCCCTTGAAGCGGTCCCAGGAACTCCAGCGGGTGAAGAATGCTGCAGCGAGTTTCCTTATGGGGTCCCTGCCATGGGATCACATTCACCCAGTGCTTTTCTAGCTGCACTGGCTCCCGGTGGAGTACAGGGTCAGTTTCAAGGTGGTGGTTTTGACCTTTAAAGCCCTTCACGGCCTAGGACCCTCGTACCTACGGCACCGCCTCTCCTGGTATGCCCCACGGAGGAACTTAAGGTCCATAAATAGCAACACCCTAGAGGTCCCGGGCCCTAAGGAAGTCAGATCAGCCTCAACCAGAGCCAGGGCCTTCTCCACACTGGCCCCGGCCTGGTGGAACGCTCTGTCTCATGAGACCAGGGCCCTGCGGGATCTGATTTCTTTCTGCAGGGCCTGTAAGACAGAGTTGTTCCGCCTGGCCTTTGCTTGGAGCCAATTTGACTCCCTCCCCCTCTTTTCTTTTTCCTTTTTCCTTCTATGATGGAACTCCTATTTGGGGACTTCCCTGGTTTTTTTCTGGCCCATGTAGGACCAGTCTGGATAGTTGGCCTTGATGAAGACTTGACGTTTTCATCCCCAAAAAGTTTTTTGATTTGAGTTTCTACTGAAATGAGGCTGCATTTTAATGCTTTATTTTAATTTTGTTTTCAAGTTGTATTTAAATCAATTGTTGTTATACTTGGTTTTAGCCGCCCTGAGCCCGGTCTTGGCTGGGGAGGGCGGGGTATAAATAACATTTATTATTTCTTCTTCTTCTTCTTCCTCCATCATCTGAGGCAGAAGACCAGGGGCTGGAAGTCACAGGAGGTGGGCAGGATCCTGCTTGCAGTTTTCCCACAGGCGTCTGCAAACCCCAGACCATGAGCCTCAAATCCTATGACCAGCTGAGTTTGGCACATCTAAGCAACTCTGAGTGGGAGAAGGGAACACGTACTGGGAAATATTTTCAGAATTCATTCATTTCAGGCTTCTTGGGGTATGTCCCCTAGCTGAGGGCATGCCGTCTCACTTTGGAATCTAGAAAAAGCCCTGCATAGGTCAACCCAAAGGACCATCTATCTCGAACCTAGTTTCTCGAGTAGGGATGGGGTAGATTCAGTTCCTGTTTATAGCCAAATGCATCAAACCCACACATTCCCAAACAAGAACTAAGATACAGTCGCCCTTCGAGATTTCGGATTTCGCAATACAAAATTGTGTGTCGGGGGGGAATGCGCATGAAATATATCGGGGAAAGTAACATACCAAACCGCATTGTGTTACGGAAACCTGCTTGCAGAAATGTGGGCCTTCGTCAAAACTGCATGCAGAAATGTGTTTATTAGCAGTAATGTGCAGAAAGGTGCTGACGCATATTCACGCGGATGTTAAAAAAATAATACCCCCACATGTTGCTTCAAAAATGTGCAGAACTGAATTTTAAGATTGGAAAATCCGGAAACTGGGAGAAGTGAAACTGGCCCCCTACTCACAAGCAGCCTTTGGCCGCATGCCAGAGGTGGGTGGGACCAGCGCCAGAAGCAGGTGGAGCGAGGGATGGAAGAAACTTCCCTTTCTTTAGCCGGCCCGTGCAAAAATGCCAGAGGGTCATGCCATGCACAGAGCCCCTCATGTAGACAAGAGGGATCATAATATCACAAGAGGGATCATAATATCACATCCTGGGCAGGCCAGGGTGAAGGAGGGCCGCAACCACCTAAGAGAGGAGCCTGCTCGATCAGGCCGGTGGCTGGATCTCGTCCACATCCTGTTCTCACAGGGGCTGAAGGAGCCCACATGCAGGACTGGCGTCTTCTCCCCTCCTGCGCTTCCCAGGCCCTGGCATTCAGAAGCCGGGCACAGCAAGGCCATCATCGTAGCTGGTAGCCACCAACAGCATCGCCCTCCCAGCCTCTTTCATCCCTACATCTTGTGGCAGCCAGTTCCGTAGGTTAACTTTGTGCTGTGTGGAGATTTGGGCAGGGGATCCAGGTGCCCCTGTACAGTCGAAAGGAGCGTCTTTAAGGTGACCCCCGCCTACAACCCAGCCGGTGTGCGTGGTTTCCATTAAATTTAGCAGAAGTTCCTTCTGCCCCAGCACGCAGAGGATACAGTACTTCTTGCACCGTCCTTAAAATGTGGATTGGGGGGGACACACTCACCCTGCTGTGGCTCCAGTGAGGCTCATGGCCTGCCTTGCGAAGTTTTGACCCATGGCCTGATCTCTGAGTGGGCACCTGAGAGGTTTGCGGGTCAGTTTGACGGATTTCTACTGGGAAGTCAATCCTATTCTGTGTGTATGTGAATATGTGAGAGGCAGGGTGGTGCTGCAAACAAAATCTGGACTTGTTCAACAGTGTAGAGGTCAGGGTGCCAAACAGTGGCGTAGCGTGGGTTGTCAGCACCCGGGGCAAGGCAAGTAATTTGCGCCTCCTAACCCGTGGATTTGCGCCCCCTAACCCTAACCCCCAGATGTTGCGCCCGGTGCGGCCGGCCCCCCCTGCACCCCCCACGCTACGCCACTGGTGCCAAACTAGGGCCCGAGAGAGACCCGAATTCAAATCCCCCACTGGGTCCTGAAGTTGGTAGCAATGACAGGCATCACCTCTCAACCTAACCTACCTGGCCCGGTTGTTGTGGAGATGAAATGAAGCCTAGGACCTGGGAGAGACCAGAGTTCAAATGCCGCTCAGCTATCAAGCTCCCGACCTAGCCTACCTCACAGGGCTGTTGTGGGGATGGATTAGCAGGGGGAGATGAACCACGCTTGCCACCTTGAGCCCCTTGGGAGAGAAAAACGTGGGATCGATTAAGGCAACAAATACAAAGACTCAGCCGGGCATCCCTCCACGCCACGCAGGCTTGGCTCCCAAAGGAGGCGCACAGGGTCCCCGGTTCAGGTTCTGCAACCTCCCCAATAACCCGCGCGTCCCTTTGGGGGTCCTCTTCTCCAGAGGCGGGAGCTGGGGAGGCCGGCAGACCCGGTGAAGGGCGTGCACGCGCCTTGCTTGCTCTTTCCGAGGCCAGAGGCCTCTCCGTGCCGCCATCCCGCCTTTGCAAAAGACCCGATGCGCCAAAGGGCGCGCTTGCAAAGGGAGGCTCGGCGGTGCAAGGCTGCGGGGGAGCCCCTTGGCCAGGGAAGCGGGCGTGCAAGCGGCCCGTGCAGAAGCCGCGCATCTCTGCCCCCTCCCCGGCTTGCATTCCCCCCCCTCCTTTTCGCTTTGCAAGAGAGAGAGAGAATTGCTGCAATGTGCACCGAGGAGCCTCGTGAGTGAGTGAGGGCGGCGCAGCCAATCCGAGGCGCCCGCTCCGAAAGTTGCCTTTTATGGCGAGAGCGCCGCCGCGCTGCCCGTATAAAACCCGGCGACGCGGCGCCGGCCGGGCAGCCGTTAAGCGCTCTCTCTGCCGTGCGGGTCTCTGTTGCGCGCCGCCAAGCTTCCCTTTGGGCCGCCCCCGCCGCTCCTTTTGAAAAAGCCATCTGCCCCCCTGTTCTCCAGCAAGCAGCCTTGCCACTAACCAAAAGGTAAGCGCCTCTGGTTTGTTTTATTTTGATTTTTTGCATTTGCAAAAAAATGGAATCCGAAGGAGCGAGGGGGTGGGGTGGGATCTTGGCATTTGCAAAGAGTAAATGAACGTGCATGGGTTAAAAGGCTTCGTGGTGGGCTTCGGGGGGCTTTGGCACCCGGTTGCGTAAAGTTGCGCGTTGTTTGTGGCTCTTGGTGGCTCGCCCAAGAAAGGCGCGCGCCGGGTTTGGGTTGCTTTTCTGGGGAAGGAAGCCCTTTTTTTGGGGGGGGGGGTCTGGATTCTCGGAGATGGAGGCTCGCTCTGTAAAAGGGGAGCCGGGCTGCATCTCGAGGAGGGGGCGCGGTGTTGCAAAGGGCTTGGATTAATCGCATGTGCGTCAGCCTTCCGCGGAGAAGCCGCGAGGTTCTCTTTGCACGGAGTTCGGGATGGGTGGGTGTGTTGGGGGGGGGATTTGAGGTTTCCTGGTAGGATCGCGCGCCCCCTTTCCCGAGCCCTTTGCGCCGGTGCCTTTGGACTCGGCGTTCCGGGCTGCGCAATGGGCTGCGCGCCTAAGCCGCGGCGCGCCTGGGATTTACAACTCCGGAGTAAAGCGCTCGAGGGGGGGGGGGTGCCGAGAAACGGGAGGTCTTTTGCTCAGCTTTTGTTAACGGAGAGAGAAGGATCTCCTCCCCCCGGAGCTAAAAAGAAGGCAGCTGGGTTTGCGCGGGGTTTTTTCCCTGTTCGTGGGAACGCGTTGACGCGAGTCTCGCCTTGCGCCAGCCAACGGCCTGGCCCGAGGAGACCCGGTCAGAGCTTGGCGACTCTTCCTAGGCATTCCCGGGCCTGGTAGGCTCCGTTTCCGGGCTGGTGGTCGGTTTTCCGTGGGGCCTTTTTCTCCCCCGCCGCCCCCAAAAGGGGGATTTATTGCAAAGTGCAAAGATGGTGGGCTTGACTTGCCTGGGTAAGATTGGCCATGCTGGCAGGCAGTTGGCTTTAAGGGAGGGGGGTTGTTGGAGAGCTGCTCCCCCACCCTTTCTCCTGAGTCCCCCCCCCAAGAGGGAGGTGGGGGCAGCACCCAAACGTGCCAGGGTGTGCCTCGAGAAGGAGGGGGGCTGTTTCCGGTGGTGGGAGCCGGCATGTCTATTGTATTGGTGGAGCACATGGGGGGGGGAGGGAGGTGCCTTTTGGGGAGGGGAAGCCGATCAATCATTCACGGAGGGGCTGCCCCACCCATGTGGGTGATGGGCGCTCTTTTGTCTCCTTGGAGCAGCTCTCGATCCTTCGGTGGGGGAAGGAGGAGCAGGAAGCCTTGTCTGTGTGTTATTTCTTTGGGGGGGGGACACTGGCTGCCCTAGAGGGCTCTCCCCCCCCCATAAAGAACATTTACTTCTTTGCTCAAGTACCAAAAAGTCCCCTCTCTCTTCTTTCAGCTCTTTGGCCTTTTCCTTTTAAGCTTCCTGGCGCAGAGTGGCACGGCGCTAGTCCTCATTGAGAACCTTCCATTGTGTTTTATCTTTATAATAAAAGACTTCAGCGGCCGGCTGCTCTGGAGAGGGGTGGGGTCTGCTACGGCCAAGTGGGGAAGTAGTATAGGGCATGCAGCTCCTGGATGGAAATTCCCCATTTTTTTAAGTACTGCTGAATTATTTGCGGCTTACTCCGAAACAAACGGGGAGTTGAGATGCTGCTCCTTTTTTGCGGGTGGGGAAGCGGAATTTGCTCTTGGGAGTTAATGCCCGGGAGAGTCATCCTTCCCTCCGAGCCCAGAAATAGCATCTTAATCTTCGGCCGGGGACAAAGGGCCCTGGTCATGCCAGCCCCCCCTTGCAGGAAGGCGAGGCAGACGGTGCCCCCCTTCTCTTAAAAATCATTGGGAGGAATATTCTTGCTCCTTCCTCGCTTTTAAGCCGCATCTTGGCTTGCGAGACTAGCAGGACAAACAGGTTGGCGCGCTGCTGTTCTGAGCTGGGTGCGGACGCCAGAGCCCTTGCGCTTTTTGAAAAATAACCTATAGGGTGTAACTTGCCCTAGTTTCGGGGCAAGACCGTTAAGGTCTTATCTTGCCTGAAAGGGGTGTTGAGATGAGCTGCCTGCGCCACTCCTGGGAGTGGCCCTCAGACATATGCTCCTCTCTGGAGAGGGTGGGGGGGAGGCGTGGCCTCCCTCCCCATCCAGCCCTCCGATATCTGGCTGCACAGCTCGCCTTTCTCCCAACCATTGCCTTTTATGGTAATAATGCGAGACGGGGAGCAGAGGACTTCCTTTGTCCCAAATCTGCACAGAGGAGGCGGGGGCAGGGGCCCCCTGGCGGCGGCGGGCGGCAAGCGCCGCGCGATGACAAAACAGGAAGCTGGGGAGGAAGTTGGGGTGGGCGGGGGCCAGCCTGCGCCATTAAATCCCCAGAAGGAGAAGTGGGTGGGGTGGTTGCGCTTAGCGGCAGGTGGCGCCGAGTGCGAAACCAGCACCCTGCGGAAGAGACGGTGCTTGGATCCAGCTGCCTCATTGCCAACTCTTCCTTTTTGTTTCCTCCTTTTACAGACCGCCATGGATGATGATATCGCTGCCCTCGTGGTTGACAACGGCTCCGGAATGTGCAAAGCCGGTTTTGCCGGGGACGACGCCCCTCGCGCAGTGTTCCCCTCCATCGTTGGTCGCCCCAGACACCAGGTATGTCGCTTGCCAGGGCCTCCTAGGCTCAAAAGTGAGTTTAAACGCATTGCAGGTCTCTAACAAAGTATAGTTGGTAGGTCTCTAAATCGGATGATGCTGCTGCTGCCAACTTGTGCCTGACACTGATAGTTTTAAGTGCCCTTTCACTACCAACACCAGGTCCATGTCATCTGCTAATTTCTCTTCCCCCCCCCCCCAGCCTTGCAGCTGGAGGTACAAGGAGGGGTTGAACCCAGGGGCCAAGTGTGTACAAAAGCAAACCAGGGCCCTTCCTCACAATGATATCTGCCCCCTTTTGAAAAAGCTTGGAATAAATTAGTAGCCTCGAAATAAATTTCAGCAGTGGACGGCGCTCTAGATGGGCAAGCACTTTTAGCTGGGAGTTTTTCTCCTCTGTGCCAGCAAGTGAAATTTAAAAGTCTCTTCCTCGCTTGGGGCTTCCCAAAGCCTTTATACAGAAAAGAGGCAGTGATGAAGGGGCTGCCCCAGGTGTGGAAATGGCACCCCACCCTGGGCTCCTTCACAATCGAGTCTCCTTGAGCACCAGGAACTTTAAAGACAAGCCACGCCTGCTGCTTTTTGTGCCCGGTGCTGGGCTTCTGCTAAAGGCTGGCTCTGGTGCCTGCTTGTGTTCTGATGCCTCTTGTCTCTCCTGCCAGGGTGTGATGGTTGGCATGGGCCAGAAGGACAGCTATGTTGGTGACGAGGCACAGAGTAAAAGGGGCATTCTGACCCTGAAGTACCCCATTGAACACGGCATTGTCACCAACTGGGATGACATGGAGAAGATCTGGCACCACACCTTCTACAACGAGCTGAGAGTCGCCCCAGAAGAGCATCCTGTGTTGCTGACAGAAGCTCCCCTGAACCCCAAAGCCAACAGAGAAAAGATGACGCAGGTACGTGCTGGCAGAGCCCCGCTTCCGCACACCTTTCTTCCCCCTCCCCTGCCAACGTGCAAGAAGGCTACCTGTCAACATTCCCATTTTCTTTTTGCTCATCTTTCTCCTCTTTTGCCCATCTCTGCAGGGGTTTCCTTTCCGGGTCTGAATTTCTCTTGCTGGATCTTGAAAGGTTTTTATCTCTCCTGAATTGGCTTTTCTTTTCTCCTCCCAACATGCTCGCAGCACTCTTTTCCACTAACCCTTTTGACTTTGTTTTTGAGTGACTTCTGTAACATTTCCTGTGTTGTGAAACGGGGGCGGCGCGGGCAGAGTTTGCCACTATGCAAGCTGGTTGCATCAATTGTGTGGGGGCCCATGGCTGCCTAAGCATGGGCTGACCATCTGGGTGGTACAGGCTGTGACCTGTTGAGCATGAGTTTTGGGTGCCCCTGGGGCTTCCGGGTTCTTGACGGTCTCCCCTGTGCTCTTCCAGATCATGTTCGAGACTTTCAACACCCCAGCCATGTACGTAGCCATCCAGGCCGTGCTGTCCCTGTACGCCTCCGGCCGCACGACAGGCATCGTGATGGACTCTGGCGACGGCGTCACCCACACTGTGCCCATCTACGAAGGCTACGCCCTGCCCCACGCCATCCTCCGTCTGGACCTGGCGGGCCGCGACTTGACCGACTACCTCATGAAGATCTTGACCGAGAGAGGCTACAGCTTCACCACCACGGCCGAGAGGGAAATCGTGCGCGACATCAAAGAGAAGCTCTGCTACGTTGCGCTGGACTTCGAGCAGGAGATGGCGACCGCGGCCTCCAGTTCCTCTCTGGAGAAGAGCTATGAGCTTCCTGACGGCCAAGTGATCACCATTGGCAACGAGAGGTTCAGATGCCCAGAAGCCCTCTTCCAGCCCTCTTTCCTGGGTAATCTTTTTTTTGCAAAGCTGTTCCCTCAAAACATAGCCTTGGCAGAAATTGGGGTGTAGAACTCCCAAGAGTGGCATCTGTAGTCTAGCAGAATGTGGAGGGTGTGGGTAAAACCAAGGTTTCGGTTGTGTGTTGGGGGAACTTTGTCCTGGGTCCGAGGCATTAAAAGTTTTTTCACCTTCCGGCAGGTATGGAATCCTGCGGCATCCACGAAACCACCTTCAACTCCATCATGAAGTGCGACGTGGACATCCGTAAAGACCTGTATGCCAACACCGTCCTGTCTGGCGGCACCACCATGTACCCAGGCATCGCTGACAGAATGCAGAAGGAGATCACAGCCCTGGCACCCAGCACAATGAAAATCAAGGTGAGCTTTCTGTTTTCAGCTTACACACTCTTCAGCCAGTGGAGCCACAGGAGACTTGGCGTTGCTTTTAAGCAGGTCCTTCTGTAGCTAACTCTGCCGCCTGGAGGACTCTGGTTTCAAAGTGTCCTCTGCAGCCGCTGAAAGATTGTGTTTGGCCCATCTCCTTGTCGTGAAGCTGTGTGCATAAATCACATCCTTGGGATTTGGGGCCTGCGAAGGATCCTACCAACTCTACAAAGAGCTGCCATGATCTCTGGCAGGGGTTGGGAATAATGGCCAGTGGTTGGGAGTTTGAGTTCAGCAACTGCTTGTTTTCTACCAGGGTTATAGTCATTGTTAGATTTTGTGAATGGGCAACACCTGAGCACTCAGGTGAGCTTCTGTAGCCTTTTTCATGGCTGAAACCTTTTCACCCCCTGCCTGTGGAGTCTTAACAAGTTCTGCAACGCTTTCTCCCAACAGATCATTGCTCCACCAGAGCGCAAATACTCTGTCTGGATTGGCGGTTCCATCCTTGCCTCCCTGTCGACCTTCCAGCAGATGTGGATCAGCAAGCAGGAGTACGACGAATCTGGGCCCTCCATCGTCCACCGCAAATGCTTCTAAACAGGACTTAGTTACCATGATAACAATTATCCCCCTTTTTTGACAAAAAACCCCATTACTGCGCGTTTAAAAAAAGTGAGAGTTGAGATTGGCATGGCTTTCTTTGTTTTGGCGCTTGACTCAGGATATAAAACTGGAATGATGAAAAGTTGACGGCAACAGTCTTTTAGAAAAATAATAATTGTGTTGGAGCGAACATCCCCCCCAAAGTTCTGCAATGCATCTGAGGACTTTGATTGTACATTTGTGTTCTTCCTCTTCCTTCCTTTTTTTTTAAAATAAGTCATTCCAAATATTGAGAGGAAGTTAAACCGGCCTCTGCTGAGGCAACAGCCCAGCTTTTGAAGGAGCAGGAGCACTTTCTGGTGTTGCAGGAAAGGATTGCTTGTACTTAGAAACCTCCCCCCTCCCAAATGTAATCCAACAAGTGTCTTTTCTGTATCTTGCGCCTTAAAACGAAAAAAACACTTGGTCCTCTTCCAATTTTTGTTTACTTTTGGCCATGCAAAAAAACCAATAATAGAAATGGGCTGTGTAGGTTTATCTTCTTCCCAATCTCTAGATGTGAAGGTTTACAGTGTACCCCCCTTCCCCCTCCCAGAGCTGGGGGAGCCCTTACCCAAATTTGGTGCCAGTATGTATACGGGGATACGGTGGGGGTGAAAACTGTACACTGACTTTAAACAGTTCCAATAAAGATGCACATGATAGACTTTTGCCTCTTCGTGTCAAGTCTCTGGTCCACGCAGCCTGGGTTTGGTTGGGGCAAAGAAGAGGGTCATAGAAATAGAACGGCAGAGGTGGAAGGAACCCCAAGAGAATGTGGGGAGGGTGGGGGGAGTTTGTCCCCAGGGCCGGTTCTGATACCGGCAAGATCAATTGCCAATCTGGGAAGTGTTGCCAAACCAAGCTGCTAGTCTAGTTGGAGTAATGTATGGTCCAAGTCAGCCACAGGGATTCCATACATGAACTTCCTTCCCTTGCCAAGGTAGAAAGCAGTCTGACTACAACTTGGAACAAGCATGAAACTAGTACAAGAACCTGGGGCCATCCCAGTTCCTATCAGCCGTAGCCTATAGGGTCTCTGGTTGGGGATGAGCGGCCTGGCACCATTTGGAAAGCCCTGGCCTTGTGCTCAAAAGCGCTCCTCGGGTGCAAGTTCTGCCTGCTTACAGGCCTGGGCTTTGAACCACTGCTGCAGAAACAACTCATGAAGCCTAAGGGCTGAGCAGAGTTGGATGCAGCCTGCTTACCCTAAGCTTCAAGCAAAAGCCTCTTGACGTAGTTTCATGCAGGCAGGCAGACTATGGTGCTGAATACTAATAATGTGCAGGGGCAGGATTAACTGGACAATGCCTGTCCTTTTCCCTTTTGACTTCATTTTCTGTATGGGCTTGAGGGCAGGTATATAGAGTAGAATCATAGAGTTGGAAGAGACCACAAGGGCCATCGAGTCCAACCCCCTGCCAAGCAGGAAACACCACCAGAGCACTCCTGACATGGTTGTCAAGCCTCTGCTTAAAGACCTCCAAAGAAGGAGACTCCACCACACTCCTTGGCAGCAAATTCCACTGTCGAACAGCTCTTACTGTCAGGAAGTTCTTCCTAATGTTCAAGTGGAATCTTCTTTCTTGTAGTTTGGATCCATTGCTCCGTGTCCGCTTCTCTGGAGCAGCAGAAAACAACCTTTCTCCCTCCTCTATGTGACATCCTTTTATATATTTGAACATGGCTATCATATCACCCCTTAACCTCCTCTTCTCCAGGCTAAACATGCCCAGCTCCCTTAGCCGTTCCTCATAAGGCATCGTTTCCAGGCCTTTGGCCATTTTGGTTGCCCTCCTCCATATGAAGTATATAAACATGGTTCCATTTCAGGGTGAGTTCTGCCTTTTGATCTACTAAGATCTGCAGTTCTAGCTACTTCTAGGTGCATTCAAGGACCATTGGGCTGGCAATTCAAAGCAGCCAGAAGCCCTGGGAGCCTGACCCAGGCGCTTTGCTCTGGTTTGTGCTGAAATGGTCCTCTTGGTACTGGAGGTTCTACTGGGCTGAGGGGCTGGGATGCTGCACAGGATGGTAGAAACCAAAGAACAGTAGCTGCTTCAGTTTGGCACCTTGAGTATAGTATTTAGAAGCATTTCTAATTATAAAAAGCCATTCAGCTCTCAGATGGCAGCCTGCACCCCCGATACTGTACTGAGTTAGAACTGGTGAAAATAAGTCTAGAACTGACCCAAGCTCTTAATATTACTCTATCCTTATGCAGAATCTTTTTAGTTGCAAACACAAGCAAATAGGTATTAATCCCCTAGCACAGAGATTTCTCTCCTGAGACTCCCGGATTCCATCCGCTTGCCCAAGTTGGCCTTGCAACAGGAACAGGGGTCTGCAATCCTATCCAGTGTGGTCAAAAGGAGCACTTGCTGGTTCCTTCAGATGTTGGTCGCATGTGTGACCACTTTGTGGCGCTCATCTCTCCTTAGAGCCAGTGTGGTGTAGTGGTTAAGAGCGGTAGTCTCGTAATCTGGTGAACCGGGTTCGCGTCTCCGCTCCTCCACATGCAGCTGCTGGGTGACCTTGGGCTAGTCACACTTCTCTGAAGTCTCTCAGCCCCACTCACCTCACAGAGTGTTTGTTGTGGGGGTGGAAGGCAAAGGAGAATGTTAGCCGCTTTGAGACTCCTGAAGTGGAGTGAAAGGCGGGATATCAAATCCAAACTCCTCTTCTTCTTCTTCTTATTGGCCAAGGGAGCTTCTGGGTCATGTGGCCAGCAGGACTAAGCTGCTTCTGGCGAACCAGAGCAGCGCACGGAAATGCCATTTACCTTCCTGCCGGAGCGGTACCTATTGATCTACTTGCACTTTAACGTGCTTTCAAACTGCTAGGTTGGCAGGAGCAGGGACCGCGCAACGGGAGCTCACCTTGTCGAACCGCCGACCTTCTGATCGGCAAGCCCTAGGCTCTGCGGTTTGACCCCACAGCTCCACCCGTGTTCCTTAGTCCTTCCCTTAAAGATGGGCCCTCCTTGAGTGACGTCAACTGCCAATGGTCATTTGAGATGCAGCTGAGCAACCTTAGGGAAGCTTGGCAAGCAGTGCCAGCCTGGCAATACTGGCCTCTCTGCAGTGCCTGGAATCCAGGGTGCACTGCTTCTAACAGGAGGTGAAGGAATGAGTTAATGGACAGCCATTGAGAGCAGATTCCTTTCTGGCTGTCTTGAAGGAGGCTTGCCCACCTTCCATGTACCTTTTGCCAGAATCCTGTCCCGCCTTCCTTAGACACTGGCTGGGCTGTTTTCAGTCCAGGTGTTTTGAATAGCAGGTGCCTGTTGCTATTTAAAAGGGATCCAGTGGATTCATGGAGGAGAGGAGGTCTGTTGATGGTTACTAGTGAGGATGGCGCTCTAGAGATCTCCAGGATCAGAAGCAAGGTCCCTGATAGTGGGTTTTGCAGACAGGCTCCTTCCTGTGAGGGATGGGGTGCTGGATGAGGAGACGGACCTCAGGGCTGATCTTGCTCTCCTGAAAACTTCCAGTAACGTTTACCTGAATGAGTTGAACCAAGGAAATGGGGTGTGTGTCTTTCTCACTAGCAGTTCTGCAAAAAGGATTTACAGTACAGATGGTTCTTTAAAGCGAGCAGAGTGTTTCTCCCTTAATAATGTAACGCTAGAACTGATGAGCACCCAAAGAAGATGAATATTAGAAGCTTCAGGGCAGAGAAAAGAAAGTCATTTTTTACCTAAAGGTAAAGGAACCCCTGACCATTAGCTCCAGTCGTGACCGACTCTGGGGTTGCGGCGCTCATCTCGCTTTACTGGCCGAGGGAGCTGGCATACAGCTTCCGGGTCATGGGGCCAGCATCACTAAGCCGCTTCTGGCGAACCAGAGCAGCGCACGGAAACGCCGTTTACCTTCCTGCCGGAGCGGTACCTATTGACCTACTTGCACTATGACGTGCTTTCGAACTGCTAGGTTGGCAGGAGCAGGGACATAGCAACAGGAGCTCATCCCGTCGCGGGGATTCGAACCGCCGACCTTCTGATCGGCAAGCCCTAGCCTCTGTGGTTTAACCCACAGCGCCACCTGCGTCCCTTCCATTTTTTACCTAGAGCAGAGTTTAAACTTTGGAACACCCTCCCTCAGGAGACAGGGATGACCACCAACTTAGAATCAGAGAATCATAGTGCTGGAAGCAACTCTTAGGGTCGTCTAGTTCAACCCTGCAATGCGGGAATTTCAACTAAAGCATCCATGACAGATGACCGTCCAGCGTCTGCTTAAAAACCTCCCAAGAAGCAGAGGCCACTATTTCCCGGGGGAGTCTTCCTGATGTTTAGTCATGTTGAAGCCATGGGTTCGAGTCCTCCCCTCCAGAGCAGGAGAAGCCAAGCTTGCTCCCTCTTCCATGTGGCTTTCATGGGAAGATGGCTATTGTAGCTCCCCCCAGTCTGCTTTTCTCCAGACTAAACATGCCAACTCAACCGTTCCTCCTAAGGCTTGGTTTCCAGACCCTTGATCAACCTGGATGGCTTTAATAGAGGTTTAGACAAAATCATGGAGGAGAGGGCTATGATGCCTATGTCCTGTGTCCACCGTCAAAGGCCAATATGCCTCTGAATACAGGCAGCTCAGTAGTTGATTAGCGCATGGTGCCGATAACTCCAAAGTTGCGGGTTCGATTCCTATATGGGAGAGCTGCCTATTCCTCATTGCAGGGGTTTGGACTACATGATCCTAAGGGTCCCTTCAAACTCTAAGATCCTATGACCATATAAGCCTAGGGGAGGGATACATTTGGCCGCCACACTACAGTTCCCATCCCTCTGCGCGAGGCATTAACCGCAGCCCTAGCCATGTCTGCTCAGAAGTCAACCCTGCTGAATTCTGAGCGGAGTCGGGATTTCAGCCTCCGCTGTCCTTAATAATCCATATTTGCTGCAAGGAATTTAAGAGCCCTGCTGGAACAGGTGAAACCAGAGTCCACAAGCACAATTGCACTCTTGCTGCTGCCCCACAGCAGCTGGCATTTGGAGGCCCACGGTCTCTCATCCGGAGGTAGCAAACAGAGCCATCGTGACTTGCAGCCTAGTCTGCCTAGTCCTCCTTTTAAAGCCATTTATGTGGTAACAATTGCCAGTCCCTGTCTCTCAGGTAGTCTGGCACAGGCTCTCTCTTTCCTTAGAAGTTTTAAAGCAGAGGACGGGTGACCATCTGCCAGGGGATTCCTAGAATAGTAGAGGTGGAAGGGCTCTCGAGGGTCACCTAGTCCAGCCCCCTGCAATGCAGCAATCTCAGCTAAAATATCCAGGACAGATGGACCTCCAAGCGCTGCTTAAAAACTTTCCAGGAAGAAGAGGGAGTCCATTCCGCTGTCAATCAGCTGCAATTCTTGAGCTGCAATTCCCGCATTGCAGAGGGTTGGGCTAGATGACCCCGCGGGGCCCCTCCAAACTCTACAGTTAGGAAGCTGCTTTATACCAAGTCAGACCTACCTCGCAGGGTTGTTGTGAGGACTAACAGGGGGAGAGGGAGAGCTATGGACGCCGCCTCGGGAGGAAGGTGGGATGCCCTCAGTCACTATGCAAATAAAAGCGGGCATGTTTTGGATAGCAGCCTAAAAGCAAGAAATCTGAGTGCCGGCTCTTTATTTTGGCCGGCCAATGCCACTCCCAAGATGGCGTCCGGGACACGATGGTACACACAGGAAAAGAGAGGGAGGCAGAGAGAGAGAAATAGACGGAGACATAACGAGGAATATAGAGGCAGAAACGCTATTCCCGCGCCAGCGCCGGACGGAGGCGGAGAAGCTGGAGAAGAGGCGGCTCTGAGGGGGCGAACCTTCTCAAGATGGCGCCTCCGCTTTCTTCCGCCTCTCCCCAAATGGCGCCTCTGAGGCGGCCGGGGAGCGGAAGTGAGGTCAGGAGCGCGCCGGAAGCTGCTGAGTCCTCGTCTCCGCCGGCTGGGAGGCTGCGCGTGAGGAAGGGCCGGCGGCCGGGGCAGAGGCGGAGGCGCTTTCGGAGGCCGAGGCCCGCCGACCATGGCCTCCCCGGGAGAGGTAACCCCGCGGAACGAGGCGCGGCAGCAGCATCAGCCAGGCCTGGGTGTCCATGGCAACCCCGGCTCCCCTGCCCCTCGCGTGTCCATGGCAACCGCTCCCAGCAGCTCTTCCCGGGGGCGAACGTCTGAAGCGGCCCTGTCGCGTGTCGGGAGGGGGGGGGGAAGCGGCCCAGTCAGTGCCGCCTGCTGCTTGTCACGGAGGGAACGGGAGGGTTCGGCTCCTCGGCGCTTGCAAACCGCCCCCCCCCCCAAGTCGGAGAGGCTGCATTTCATCTATTTCATAAAAATCCAGAAAACATCGCAGGTTCCCAAAGGGGAAGCTTCTATATGCGGGTGGTTGACTTTCCTTAGCACGTTTGCAGCTCTCCCTGGCGTCCGATTTGGTGCCAGGCTGGGCTGACCCCCCTCCCGCCGCCCCGAGGCGCCTGCTCTTCACTGCTGACTTTTTCCTGCCTTGCTGCCTCTCGGGTCTGCTTTGTATCACTTATTAGCATTTCCATGAATTAAAGTGAGAGCAGGTAGGACAGAGGTTTCAGCCTCTTGAATCTTCTCAAAGTGCAGGGCAGCAGCTGCTATCAGGTAAGGCTGCAGAGTTCATAACCCCTCCCCAAGACCAATTGCATGGGCCTTAACCTGGTGTCGAAAGTCGGGGGCAGCTGGGCCTGAGCACCTCTGTTTCGCTTTGACAGGGAGCTACTTTCCAGCACGAGTGGGTGATCTGTGGCCCTCCAGATGTTATTGGGACTCCCATCAGCCCCAGCTGCGCATGGGAGGGGTGGGAGAGTTGCAATTCAGCAACATCTTGGGGGGGGGGGTGTCTCCTACAAATGTTCCCCTACCTCTGCTCCAAGGCTGAGGCTTCTGCAGCTCTGCTTCCTGAGGCAATTCTAACGGTTATTCAAAATGGGACCTCGTCTATGCAGAGCAGCTGCACCACCCTCCGAGCTGTTCCCCCCCTTCCCCGGTCTCTCCCAGCATTGTAACTTGAGATCTTGGAACTAGAGGTGCAGCCTGCACACCCATTCCTTACCCCCTGCTCAAATGCCAGCAGATTCCCCCCCATTGCTGTAGTTGACCAATTCCCACCTCTCCTCCACCCACTACTTACATTTCATTCTACTTTCTCTTCATCCACAGCTGTGGTCTTGCCCTAACATCCTTCCTCACCACTCTTCTTCACCCCTCTACTTCAATTTCTAGCCTTTCTCCCTCTTCCCCAGCCTCTGGTCTCCATCCATTTCCTTCCTATGGGGCCTTTTCTTCTATCCACAGTCACCCTCCACACAGCAGACCCTCACCACTTTTGGTTCATAGCCCACCGTTCTCTCACAGGCCAGTTTTTAAGTGCCTTGAGTCAGGTGTGGTTTTGCACCCAGGAGGAACTGGAGGACACAATGCCCAAGGGCCCTAATTCAGGCCTGGTTCAAGCATGCCTGTGTGTCATTTGCCATCTCGAGGCCTGTGATCTTCACTCCCTTGGGAATTGTTGTGTTCCATTCACATGTACAAGATGTTAACTTGACAACCTTTCATTCATATTTATCCACTCAACCATAAGTCACCAAATATTGCAGCGGAGAAAACTTAAAAGATAACGTTCACACATTGTAGTCATCCGATGATAAACATGCATGTGTGAACAAGTTTCCAGCATTTCCAAGTTGCTTCCAGTATTGCTCTTTTCTCTATTTTGTTCTTTACTCTCCTGCTCTCTCCAAAACCCCCTCTTTTCTTTGTTAACTGGCTTGCAGGTTTCTTCACCGGAAAACCCGTGATTCTATATGCTCTCCTTCAGACACATTCTCTTCCCCAACGGTCCCCAAAGGAATCTCATTTCTGTGTCCTGAGCTCTTTTGCTTTCTCCCTGTCTCTCTCTCTCTCCAGGAAGTGACGAGCGATGAGAGTGGAGAGGAGAGCAACGCTATGAACTTAATGGAGTTCTCGGATGAGATCCTTTTGCACATCCTGAGGTACACCCCAGTCTCAGACCTTGTCCTGAATGTCCGAAGAGTCTGCCGGAAGCTTTCTGTTCTTAGCCTCGACAAAAGCCTTACCCACGCTGTGACCCTACAGAAGGACTATCAGGTGAGGAAGAGCCTTGAGGGAATCACGGGATGTGGATGGAGCGGGGAGGGGTTCTCAGGGATACTGGGTTTCAGTTAAGGGATTCAGTCCCTAGTGTACATCAGGGTAGAGAAGGAGATTAGTATTTTAAGTGAAAAGGCACCATGGAGAAGGTGCTTCCTGGGTTTAGGGTAAGAAAATGCTTCCACTTGTCTTTATTCTGGCCTCAAACAGGGGAGGGGATTTGCTATATGGCTCTCTCTAGCAGAGAGAGTGAGAGAACAGGCTCAGTCTGACACTTTTCAGGGCTGTCCTTAATTTCATGGTCAGTCTCTCTTCCAACCTTTCTTTCCCTCTGGCTGTTTCTCCAGTCTGAAGGTGAGTCTAGCTCTCTGAACACACTGCAGGGTGATCTGGCCTTCCATGTGGAAACCACTGGAAGCTCTCCCTGCCCCAGCTGCTTTCAAAGAGAGCCCTGTAAAGAAAGAGATCTCTGGAGAGTCTGTCCCTTCACATCGAAAGTGGTGCTGGCTCCTTTTACGGATCGCTAACGTGTGTTTTGTTTCTGCCTGCTGCGCACAGGTGGACAAGGACAAGGTGAAGCAGCTCATGCGGGAGATTGGCAAGGAGATTCAGGAGCTGAACATGAGCGGCTGCTATTGGCTGCCCGGCTCCACCATCGACCAGGTGACCCGCTGCAGGAACCTGGTGAAGCTGAACCTGTCCGGCTGCAACCTCACCTCCCTCCGCCTCTCCAAGATGCTCTCTGCCCTGCAGCACCTGCGCTCCCTGGCCATCGACGTGAACCCGGGCTTTGACGCCTCCCACTTGAGCAGCGAGTGCAAAGCCACGCTGAGTCGCGTGCTGGAGCTCAAGCAGACCCTGTACACGCCCTCCTACGGGGTGGTTCCTTGCTGCACCAGCCTCGAGAAGCTGCTCCTGTACTTTGAGATCCTGGACCGGTCGCGGGAGGGCTTGATTATCTCTGGCCAGCTCATGGTTGGTGAGAGCAATGTGCCTCACTACCAGAACCTTCGGGTCTTCTACGCTAGGCTGGCGCCCGGGCCGGTCAACCAGGAGGTGGTGAGGCTGTACTTGGCGGTGCTGAGCGACCGCACACCCGAGAAACTCCATGCCTTCCTCATTTCTGCCCCCGGCGGCTTCCCCCAGAGCTGCGCTGTGAAAAACCTCTTGGACTCCATGGCCCGGAACGTGACGCTGGATGCCTTGCAGCTGCCCGGGTCTTGGATGAATGGCTCCAGCCTCCTGCAGCACTTGAAGTTCAGCAACCCTGTCTACTTCAGCTTCAGCCGCTGCAGCTTGTCCGGCAGCCAGCTGGTCCAGAGGGTCCTCAACGGCGGCAAAGACCTCCGCAGCTTAGTCAGCCTGAACCTGAGCGGCTGCGTCCACTGCCTGTCTCCCGACTCCACGCTGCGGAAAGCGGAAGACGAAATTGACAGCAGCATCGCTGAGACGCTCGTCGCCTCCTGCTGCCACCTGAGGCACCTGAACTTGTCGTGCGCCCACCACCACAGCTCCGAAGACTTGGGCAGGCACCTGTGCCAGCTCCTTGCTCACCTGAAGTGCCTCCTCTCGCTGGCCTTGCCTGTCTGCTCCATCGCCGACGTGAGCCCTGTGCCCGCCGACAAGCCGTCCGTGCAGCCGGCGACCAACGCCACCTCCCCGAGTTTTGGGAAGAAAGTCCGGATCGGGGTGCAGATGTGTCCGCGGAACTGCTTGGAGCAGGGGAATTCCAGACCCCAGCCCTCCGTGTTTTGGACCCTGCTGGAAAGCCTTCCGTTTCTGCAGCAGCTGGAGCTGATTGGGTCCAGTTTTTCCTCCGCCATGCCGCGGAACGAGCCGGCCATTCGGAACTCGCTGCCTCCCTGTGGGCGGGCCCAGCATGTGGGCGATGCCGAAGTGGCCGCCATTGGCCAGCTGGCCTTCCTGCAGAGCCTCACTCTGGCCCAGCTGCCCAATATCCTCACAGGCTCCGGGCTCGTTCACGTTGGGGCCCAGTGCCAGCACCTGCGGACTCTTTCCCTGGCCAACCTGGGCATGATGGGCAAAGTGATGTACATGCCAGCCCTCGTGGACATGTTGAAGCACTGCAGGTGTTTGCGAGATCTCAGGTGAGGGCCTCAGGTGAAGCAGAGGTGGGCCAGATCCTGAATTAGCCCTGCACTGTTGCTTTCCCATCCTGTTGCGGCAGGGAGAGAGATCTCTGGCACCTGGGGCTTCTTTTCTTCCTGGCAAATGAGGTTGTGGGCTGGGTCATTTTGGTTTTTAGCTAGCCGGAACTCCTAAAGAGGCAGAGGGCCTGCGACTCAGGCAGCGTTAGAAACTCAGGTACACAGTCATGGGAAAAAGAAAGCCTTTGAATTCTGTGGTTTACATATCAGGCATCATAACAATCCTCTGTTCCTTAGCAGGTCTTAAAATTTGGTAAATACAACCTCAGAGGAACAACAACACATGACATATTACACCGTGTCATGATTTATTTAACAGCAATAAAGCCAAATGTATGTATTTACCTACTTAATTTATACAGCAGAAGTATTCTAGGAAGCCAGCGTGGTGTAGGGGTGACGAGTGTTGGACTAGGACTTGGCAGATCAGGGTTCAAATCCCAACTCAGTCAGGAAGGTTACTGGGTCACAGTCACAGCCTTTTAGCCTACCTCACAGGGTCATCACAAGGAGTAACTGATGAGTGGGGTGAACTATGTGCTACTTGGAGATAAAGGTGGGCTTCAAAGGCAGCGAATAAGCCCTTCTGCTTACCTGCTTAAGAAAGCTGGAGATCTCCGTGTGGTTGCAATTGGACCTGTGGCAGTCGCAAAACGTGCCTGGCACTGGACTCGGGTAGAAGCTGCACATTCTATCCCTGGTACATTGACTCTAAAGGCTCTTGGTCATTAGTCCTGGAGATTGCCTTTGCCTGACACCCTAGGAAACCATGGCCAGGCAGAGTCGTTGGTTTGGGCTAGATTGGTATGTGCTACATCAGGCATATCATATCCAACTCTATAGAGACCACGATTTACTCCCAGTGTAATAAAACTGGCAGTGATCTACCCATTGTCATTGCCCATAGTAGTTGAGCTTTTTTTGGAAAGGGTTGCATTAATTCGCTCACCAGTCTGTAGCTCTCACTCAGACGCTGGCAGCAGTAATTGGACATAGTGCCAGGGCGGGGCGCGTAGCAATCGCTCATGAACAGGGTTCAGCAACCTTTTTCAGCCGTGGGCCGGTCCACCGTCCCTCAGACCATTTGGTGGGCCGGACTATATTTTGCGAAAAAATAATAATGAACGAATTCCTATGCCCCACAAATAACCCAGAGATACATTTTAAATAAAAGGACACATTCTACTCATGTAAAAATACGCTGATTCCCAGACCGTCTGCGGGCCGGATTGAGAAGGCTTAGTTTGCCTATCCTTGCTCATGAAGAACCGGGCGAGCTCTTTTTTAACTCCCGCGATCGACAAGGAGAACCCTCGTGATCTACCTGTTGATCGGTTGGATATTGCTGCGCTAGATCATGGGTGAAGGATCCAGTGGCCCTCCAGATGTTGCTGCCCAACTCAACATGGCTAGTTGTTGGAGATTGCGATGGGAGATGCAGCCTGCGAACATCTGGAGGAGTGAAGAGACCAACAGGCTCACTTGGTATAAGTAGAAAGCAGCTTTGTGTGTTTGCAATATCAAGGGGGAAGGCTAGAGAAGGAAGCAATGGATGTACACTATTCAATTTACAGTTAACATAAAAGGCTGTCAGCTCATTGATGAATTTGTAGTTGGTTGACCAATTGATTAAAATGCTGGTGAGTTTGCTTGTCACCAAAATTGCAAGGTGGGTGCCTTCCGGAGACATGGAAAGCAGTTTAATGATCAAAACATCCCTGCATTGTTTGTAGCCAAGGCCATTCCTTGTTTTATTCCCCCCCCCCGTTCCCCCCCCCAACCTAATGAAACACTAAAACTGAAATAGCCTCAAAGAAAACCGAATGAACATGCCTTTAACTCCCAGGCCCACTGATAATAGTTGGCCTTCGCTGATTAATACACCACAGAGCCAATGGACTCGGTGTTCTAAACAGAAAAATACATATATTTTGATACAAAAGAGGATAGTTTCAAAGCAGCTCCCTGGGGGTGGTGTCTGTCTGTGATTCACCCTGATTCTCAACCCGTTTCTAACTCTGAACATTTAAACAGTGATATTGTCAGGGCTTGAAAACAAAAAAGGATATTCTGATGATAATAATATGGCAACAGTGTCACCTGGTGGACGGGATGCTGTACTGCAAAAATATTTTCTGTCCATTTACTGTTGTGAGTAACTTAATGTCATAGAATGGTAGAGTTAGAAGGGACCCTGAGGATCTTCTAGTCTAACCCCCTGAGGTGCAGGAATATGCAGCTGCCCCATATAGGGATTGAATCTGTCACCTTACTGTTATCAGACCATGTTCTAACCAGCTGAGCTTTCCTTTGCTTGCTCACATGTTGCTTTGATCACGGAGCAACAGCGAAAACTGTTTATTCGCCCCTCCATGGTACTTACCACACAAGGAGTCCTTCCTTTGCTTCCCTTTTATTTATTTGATTTATTTCATAAAACTTGTTTGCCGCTTGTTTGTAGAAAACCTCAAAGCGGGTTTCCTTTCTTTGGGTCTCAGTGGAGAAAATGGAAGATCAGCGTTTGACACCTGAGACACGATGCTGAGTATCAAATAAGTGAATTCTTATCCCTGTGGCAGAGAGATGTCCTGAGAGGAGGGTGGAGGAAGACACACACACACCCTGCCAGCAGATAATTTTCAATAGTGTTTTCCTCCTTTGGATTCCCGGAGCTGATCCCAATCACTCCAGGCAACTGGGAAAACAGCAGTTTACAAGCTATGGCAATGATGAGACCATCTCAGGTTGCCCTGTAAATAGATAAAAGCTCAGAAGTCAGGGCGTTGCCACAGGTTTCACCTGTCCAAGAGTCACAAAAGGGAGAGGAGTGAGGCAGGAGCAGATGCAGCCCAGTTTACAAAACACCCAACCTCTTAACTGGAGCTTTTCGTTGGGGAATTGTCTTTAAAACCCACTGATGAGTTAACTCTCCAGCTAGTTCCTTCATAGAGGTTACATCAGAGGTTTCAACTAAAATCAAATGGATTTTGCCTTCCCAAAAGCTCTGTGCTGAGCTCCACTCTGCTAAAAGCAGGGGTGTTCTTTCCTCTTCCCCTCTGGCTTTGCAAACCCTTCCCCCTCCTGGTAGAGTAATAATAATAATAATAATAATAATAATAATAATAGTGATAATAATATTAAATACCATATTTTTTGCTCTATAAGACTCACTTTTTCCCTCCTAAAAAGTAAGGGGAAATGTGTGTGCGTCTTATGGAGCGAATGCAGGCTGCGCAGCTATCCCAGAAGCCAGAACAGCAAGAGGGATTCCTGCTTTCACTGCGCAGCGATCCCTCTTGCTGTTCTGGCTTCTGAGATTCAGAATATTTTTTTTCTTGTTTTCCTCCTCCAAAAACCAGGTGTGTCTTGTGGTCTGGTGCGTCTTATAGAGCGAAAAATACGGTAATTTACTATTTATACCTCGTCCATCTGGCTGGGTTTCCCCAGCCACCCTGGGTGGCTCCCAACAGAATTTTAAAAGCACAACAAAATGTCAATAATAATAATAATAATAATAATAATAATTTATTTATACCCCGCCCGTCTGGCTGGGCCTCCCCAGCCACTCTGGGCGGCTTCCAACAAAATATTAAAATACAGTAATGCATCAAACATTAAAAACTTCCCCTAAATCGGGCTGCCTTCAGATGTAGAGCCCCCCCCCTGCAAGTGTAGTCTCTCCGAGGCGTGTCGTTTGGTTGACCCTTGTTTTGCCTCCACAGGCTCGAGCAGCCCTACTTCAACGCCAACGCCCAGTTCTTCCAGGCCCTGAGCCACTGCTCGTCCCTCCAGCGCCTCTGCATCATCTCCCGGAGTGGATCTCTGCAGCCGGACGCCGTGATGGCCTTCATGACCGCTTGCCTCGAGGTCATCATGTGCCACATGTTTACCGGGGAGTCTCTCACAGTTTGCAAAACCCTGCAGCAGTCCTTGATAAAGAGGTGAGTTCAGGCAGGTGATACCTTCAGACCATACCGTTACTCTGGGCAGTCCTATATTTTTGAGGCTAAAACGGGGACCTCCAGGTTCTCCCTCCTTGGCTCAGGATGCAAAGTAAAGACATGTGAGGCTGGAAGTGCACTGAGTGACGGCATAAGTGCATCCTCATTGCCTTTGCCTGAGCTGCTCTCAAAAGGGGCCAATAATAATAATAATAATAAATTTTATTTATATCCCGCCCTCCCCAGCCGAAGCCGGGCTCAGGGCGGCTAACAACAAATAATCAAACAATCAAATAATCCAACATTCTAAAAACATTTCATTATAAAAATTAATTAAAAGCAAATTAATGGCAACCGTTAAGCAAAATTCTGTGCAGGTTGCCAGAGGAGGGAGTCAGGCTGGCTGCCATCAAGGGCTCCCCTGTCTTCCAAGCTTGGCAAGGCAACTGAGAACCTCCCGCAAGTTTGCAGGAGGGTGAGCACAACAGTTGTTTTTTTTTAAAAAAAAAACTTTATTCCAAAACTGAAAAAGAATTACAAGCATCAAATTCAAAATCCATATTCGTTTTGTAACGTAAGCTTATTACATAGTTGACTAGATTAAAATATACCTAATTGCTATAGACTTCCCTTTGCTATATATAAATGCAATGCAATTAGAAATACTACAGTGGTACCTCGGGTTACAGACGCTTCAGGTTACATACGCTTCAGGTTACAGACTCCGCTGACCCAGAAATAGTACCTCGGGTTAAGAACTTTGCTTCAGGATGAGAACAGAAATCGTGCTCCGACGGCAGCAGGAGGGCCCATTAGCTAAAGTGGTGTTTCAGGTTAAGAACAGTTTCAGGTTAAGAACGGACATCCGGAACGAATTAAGTACTTAACCCGAGGTACCACTGTATATTAGAAATTTTTATAAATTCCCCTATACCCCCCACTCCCCTTCACCCATGTGTGATCTCAATATTTTTTTAACTTCTTCCATCTTGTTGTGTTGTTGTAGTTTAATAATTATTCAGTTGATTCTTTTATTATTTCCTTCCTTACCCCTGCACGTTTTACACATTATCTATTAATATTCCAGTTCCGGAAGCATATTTTTTCATGTATTCCTTCACTCCATCCCACTCTTTAATTATTCTCTGATTTGAATGGCCTCTAGTGATTGCTGTCAATTTTGCCATTTCCACAAACTCACCGGGCTTGCTTTGCCATTCTAATAATGATGGTATTTTCTCTCCCTTCCAATTCTTTGCGATCAATATTTTCTGGCCACTGCTGTTGCATAAAAGAATAATTTTTTCTTATCTCTGGGGATGTCATTAGATTTTAGGCCTAACAGAAAAGCCTCTGGCTTTTTGATAAACGAAATCTTAAATAGTTTTTTCAGCAGGTGAGCAGAACCATGCTGTGGACCTGCTTCCGCCCTTGGGCTGCTGGTTGACCATCTCTTGCAGCCTCTCCCAAGCTGCCTCCCCCCAGATTGGCCTCATCCTGACCGAGGCTCCTGGGAGTTGTGGAATGGGCTCTGATTTGGGGCAGGCCGATGTCTTGGATAAGTGGTTAGGGTTAGGGTTAACTCAAGCATTTTTCTGTGTTATTTTCCAGTATAGCTATGCATGCGCATCATTATAGCTGGAAATGTCTGAATTTTACTTGGTTTTTCTTTGAAGTGACAACTTTCCAGCCCTGATGACAAAGAGGGAAATTTGAAAATGTGCCAGGGTGTATAGCATCAGCTTAAGGCTCGGGTACCAGCACAGGAGATAATTACAGTCCTGGGCTTCCTACGTCAGGGAGAGTTGACATCTTGTAGCTCTGCCCAATTTCCTGATCTTTATTCCTGATCTTTCAATAGCTGAGTTCTGAATGCATTTACATGTGTGTTAGTCAACCTTGTGTGCTTTTTTTGCTTGCTTCCCGCACCCCCTTTAAAGTTTTATAAGGAAACCACCATATTGCCCCAGTACATATCGCAACACTTTGGATATAATCCCTGCTCATCCCAGTGGCAGAAAAGAAACTGCGTTGGCTATGAGAAGAAGGTGAAGTTTGCAGCCTTGACAGAGGAAATAGGGCTATGGCTTGATTTAAAAGATATCTTGGTTGAGTGAGCTTCATCATTTAATTGATTGATTAAAAGCATTCGCAAAGTTTTGCAGATAAAATCCACAGTATTTTTGTAGGGGAAAATAGGCCATGAATGCCACACGGTCGAATTCTGTGGGACCTGCTTCTCAGTCGGCACGCAGAAGATTGTGCAGTTGCCATTTAGATCAGAACTGGCTTGGATGATACAGGCATGTTGTACGGGGGAAGCTGTCCCCATCCTCTTCCAAGATTGCGCTCACCTTCTGTTTTTGCAAGTGCTCGGTTTTACTTAAAACCTTTCCCAGGTAACTGAAGGTGGCATTTTAATCTATTCACAGATTCACTGTTGAAAAGTTGCCGCCCTAGCAAGCTGTCATTGTAGGCTGCAATTCTTGGGGCCGCAATAACTCCTGTAGCATAGCTAGTAGACTGACCACCCCATACCCAACCACTTTGAAGTACTGTAAGCCCTATTGAGTTCAGTACGACTTACTCCCAGGTAAGTGTGTCGAAGACGGCAGCCAGAGCTGGGGACCAAGAAGGCTTTTCCTCTGCCGTGAATTCTGTCGGTGGCTAGAGGGTGAGAGGCTCAGCTCCACAGTGGCGGCAATATTGGGGTGGTGAGATCATTCATGTAGTTGGTAGTCTTTTGGCCTTCCCAAACCCACAAGAGTCTTGTAACACGAAAAGCAGACGATGCAATAGCTGCTCAGCAAGTGTCTCCCGTGGCTGGTCTTGGCCAGTTTTTCACCCTTACCATGCCAAATTAACATGCAGAGTTGTTGCAGGTCGAGGCGCGGCTCCAGATATTGACATACTCCCGCTCCCTCCAGCATCATCAGTCATCCCCGGTGATGCTCCAACAACACCTGGAATCGCCTAACTGCATATGTAGCCTTGGTAACACCTGGCGGGCCACAGATTCCCCATCCCTGCCGTTGAAGAATAGCTTCAGCCTTAAATTCACAGCGCTTTGAACCGTCAGGAAAAGTGCTGCACAACTTTGGAACTTTTCTATTACACCCAGAAAGAACTGTGGGGTGTCTTAAATCAGCTTCAGAGGAGACTTTTCTCTGTAGAGCTGCTGCCTTCACAACCATGCTGCTTTTGGCAGTGCAGTTTTGGGAAGCCAGCCAAGACGTGGGCTGTTAAACTCCCCGTGGTGTCAGGGGTTTCTTTTCAACAGAACCCTCTCCTGTGTCTTAATTGAATTCATCTATGGGGATTTTTCTCTCTCTCCCTGTAAGAACCAGAAATTCTTTCTCCAGTCTTATCGTTCTTTGCCTGTCCTGTAGCTCATAGCAGAGCTGATCTAAACTTTAATATCCTTTTTCCTGTGCTGGTTCATACTGCCCAGCAACCAGATTGCAGCTGTTTTCTTCCATTTCATACAGACTTCTTTTCTTTAAAAAAATATATTTACAGCACCAATACAAACAACACAACAGTTTCCCTGTCGGCCTTACTTTATTCCCCTTCACTTTTTGCCATTGTGTTCTCAAAGAGGGAGAGAGGGCCCTGGTAGATCAAACCGATCCACTTGCCCTGTATTCTGTCCCCCAAATGCAGCCCCCCAGATCTCTCTGAGCTTTCAAAACTTTCAATGTTGGTGACACACTTTTTAGACATGCATCGTTTCACGACACAGTAATTCAGTTTTACTAGCAAACCGAAGGCCTTTCCAGCTTGGGGAGCACGGGGAGAATTTGTGCGACACACCTACACACTGCAGCCGACACACTAACATATCGTGACACGCAGTTTGGAAAGCCCTCCTCTAGGGAGCTCACGGACAGGGTGTGATGGTGATGCTAGCTGCCCTTGTGTGTGTTTGTTCTTCTGAGGCTTTGCTGACAACCTCCTCCTCATCAGTACTAATTACAACACCAATTCTCCCTTGCTTGTGTTTCCAAAATGGCACCGCCTATTCACAAGAGGCAGGTATCCTCAGCCTTCAGGGAACCCTGAGGTTTGCCGAAGCGTCAGAAATATTCAGGGAGCAAAGCCCTAAAGAGAGGGAAATGGCTCACTCGCCCCCTTCCAAAGGTTCCTTCTGTACTCTGATCAGCACCTGAGTCCTTACATGAGACACAACTGGCAGCTCCCAGGGGTGGGGCCTTTTCTGCGGTGGCCTCCCCCTTGGGCAATGCCTTTCCTCGAGAGATCTGCCAGGCCTCCGCACTGTGCTGTTAGGCAGCTGGATAGAACAAGGAAGGTGTTTTGCTGAGTCTTTGTTATGTCAGTGCTGCTCTAGGTAGTTGTTTTAGGAATTACTTTCATCTGTTGTTTTTTGTGTGGGTCAGTTTTCTGTAGTGCCTGATGTGGGAATACTGGACGAGGAAGGCCTTATGGTCTGATCTGGTAGGATTTCTGCAGTAGTCCTGCCTTGCACTGACTTAGTGCCCTGACTGAGTCCTTGGAAAAGAGACCCCACCGGTCCTCAAGGTGGTCCTCAAGATGCAGGTGGTTGTCTACCGGAACCTGTGCTGAGGGTTCTCTTTGAGGGTCCTCTGGCATGAGACCCTTGGAGCTGCCAGAGGAGAAGGTGGAGCCTTACCTCCGCTCCTCAATAACCCTGCTGGCTCCAAGAGGGCCCAGGCAAAGGCATGGCAAATGTCCAGAGACCCAGAGTCCTTGCGCTGCTTGTGCGTAAGGGATCTACTCCCAAATAAGCCACCCCTGGAATTCCTTTCCTACCAGCAGCTGGGCTTAGGGTGTGGCATAGAGGGCTCTTGAGCCTTTTAGTTGCTGGAAACAGCACCGGCCTCTGGCTCCTTCTACTTGCTGAACTCCCTGTGATGCAGACCCGGGACAGTTTCCTGACCTTGCTTCTGCATCCCGTTGTTGTGAGCAGTGCTAGAAACTCAGATATATAAGCTAGGTGCCAAACCCTCCTTAAACCAGGGTTATAGTGGCCAAAATGGAATGCCTAGCTGCAATTTTGGGGCCAGACGGCTCGAAAGTAGCATTTTCCAATGCAATTTCTGGTTCTTGAATTTCATTGTGATTGTGCAGATACAGTAGAGTGGATAGAATTCTACAGGATGTGTTGTTAGATTGTGAAAGCAGGCAAGGCCCACAGATCCCCAGGCATCTCCACTTGGTCGCAAGTGGCTGATAACCAGGTGCAGAACGGTTCACTGAGGCTCTGCTGCACCTTGAGTCCCGCTCTCCCGGATAAACGCTTTTGCCTCCTTGGACAGAGGCCCTGGCTCTGCAGGGAACCTCCTGGAGCGCAACCTCACAGACCCAGCCACGAAGTGAGCCTGAGAGCGCAGCGTGGCCCTGCACACCTTCCTCCTAGATGCTTGAGGGGCTCTCCATTAATTTCCCCCTAGATGGAGCTGTGGCTTCGTGCTAAAAGCTCCGGAACGCCTCTCCACCCCCCACCCCGACCCGCTAATTCTGCAGGGTAAGTATTTTTCTCCACCACCACCACCACCAGCCCCTGTCGTCGCCGCTCGTTCTCCACTGCAGAAGTCACGCCAAGCAAAGAATCCCAATGACTTGCGATAACGGCACTTGCTGCACGGTGCGTTGAGCACAAGTGTTTGCAGAGGCGGCCCTCTCCCCGCCCCTCCTGCCGAACCTGCTGGGAGCTGGAGGGTGGCGCTAAAAGGAACGTTTGTGTTGCAGCAAGTGTCCTTTTGGACCCCCTGCCCCCCCCCCCGCCCCCAGGTACCTGTTTTATTCAGCACAAGCTCTGCAGAGGCTTGTCTTTTCAAGGACAGGGTGTATGTGGGAGAAAGAGAGCGTGCAAGCTAGTTACACCCATGAACAATTAGCAACCGCAGCAGGCATGCCTTTAAGAAGCAGCTGACGCAGGAGAAGCCGGGGGGGGGGGGGAAGGCTCTGACATGCCGAACGCCGGCCGTGTGAGTGTCGACTCGTGGCAAGTCATACGTGCACATTCTGCAGAGAAGGGAAGGCAGGAGCTGTGAGCGCTGAGAGGGCGAGAGGGATCAGCAGTCCAAATGGCGTGCCCGGTTCGATTTAACAACCTGATCTCATTATTGAGACTTGCGCTTCATTCAGCATCAGCAGAAAGGGGGCAGCCAGCACGGAAAACGAGGTTTTCTGTTGTAAATGGCAGAAGACCTGGGGGTGGTGTGGGGGGCTGGCTGGCTGGGACTGGATGTGGACAAGCAGGGAGATCTAGAAAGGGGGTGTGTGCCGTGGGGCTTGGAAAAAGGATAGGGAATTGGGAAGAGTGGGATGTCAGAAGGATGTCATCGGAGCCCTTGTTGGAGCAGAGGAAAATATTTGTTTTTATTTCTTTTTGTTGCTATTTGTCTGGAAAAGATTTATAGGCTGCCTTTAAGAGCATGCTCTCTCAAGACGGCTTCCATCATGAAATATTAAAAGTGCAATATGACACAATTGGAATTATCATGCACAAGTGAAACCTTCAATAGCAAAACACATTCCTGCTTCTCCCGCCTGAAAAAGCCCCACCTAAAATAAAGTCGCTGTCCATGACCCCAGACCCTCGGCAGAGCGCCAGTCCTGGAGAATTTGCCTGAAATCCTGGAGGTCCGCTGCCAGGCAGTGTAGAGAAGACTGACGTAAATGGTGACTCTGTACCAGGCAGCCTCCCGTTCCTAAGGGAGGGAGGGAATGCATTTATCTCCATGCATTCTTCTCCTGCACCTCTGTCGGGTCCCTCTGTCACCTCTCTCCAAGCCCCTAAACAGCTTGCCTTTCCCTCGCAGGAGAGATTATGAGAGAGGAAGAAAAACTTTCTCCGTGCTTTGAATGTCCTTCGTATTCCTACCACATGGTGCAAAAGGTTTCCTTCAGTCCTGTTTTCAGGAATATTTATCCTCAGCTGGTGGGTTGAGGCCAGTCTTTCACATACGTAAAGGTGGAGTCACACAAGCACACTCACAAAAACCTCCGCCTTTTACCCCTGACTTTTATTTTAAGAGAAGGCAGAAGCTGAGACAGACAGAAGGAATTAAATGTGGGCGTTAGAAACCTGGAGTATCCCTAAGTACCCCAAAAGCAGTAGTCACCACCTTCATTTTTCAAGCTTCTCCCTGAAACCAAGAGAGTGAAGAACTTTGCCGTTTTCAAAATTAAATCTTTGGCAGGGAAGTGCTGGATGTGCCATTTTAACCTCGCTGGAAATCGGATTCCACAACTTGCCCTGGGATTTTAACCAGAGAGTAAACGAGTGTTCCTTGGCATGACGGGAGCAAGAGAATCTGAGCCCAACCCCAGAGGATTGCAGCCCAGCCCCGTGATTCAAATAAACAAGGGCTGAAATCTCGCCAAGCCAGACCCAGTGTGCTTGTTCCAGGAACATATAACACTCACAGGGCATCCCCTCCAGGCTTTTGTGGCCTGCACATCAGTTCCCTCTTGCTGCCTGCCATCATTCCTTGCATTTGCTGGCCTGGCAACACATAGCTGGTGTGTGTAAGAGAGAGAGAGAGAGAGAGACACTTTGGGCTGTCTTGGGGCCTGTTTCGTACAGATTTGAGGAAATGTCAGCCAGAATAAACAGATCACTAAAGGAGGTTGGTCTTGGTACGCTCCCAGGAGGTTGAAGGGCTCCTTGCTTGGCTCTGTTGTGATTGGTCCCTTGTCCTGTGGAACTCACTGCCACAGGAGACAGCCACCAACTTGGGTGGTCTTAAAGAGAATTAGACAACGGAGGAGAGACCTATTGATGGCTGTTAGCCAGGATGGCTGTGTTCTGTCTCCATATTTGGTGGAAGTGATGCTTCTGAAGATTGGTTGCTGGAAACTGCAGAGGGGAGAGCGATGCCCTGGTGCTCAAAGGTTGCTTGCAGGTTCCCCACAGGCATCTGGTCAGCTCCTGTGAGGACGGGATGCTAATCCACCTCTTTGTGGCTTACACCAGGTCAGCCTGTTTCTCTGCCTTGCCCCCTCTGACCGGCAGAGCCTTTCCTGGGCTTCAGGCAGAGTAGAACCTTTCTCATCGCCTTCCAAACTGGAGATGCCGGACACCAGACCTGGGAACTCCTGGCTGCAGAACCAGGCGCTCTGCCCTGGAGCCAAGTTCTCCTTGCCTGGGCTTGGCTCGCCTCCTGCTCCCCTGGGGTTGGCCTGAGCCTTCCTCTCTGAGCAATTATTCTGCCTTGCCCTTTGGTTGGATGCCTTGGGCAAGCCGCAGGGCCCTTCAGGCTGCACGGTCATGTGGCTTTCCTTGCTCAAGGACGGCCGAGGGAGCTGCTGGGTAAGAGCACAGTGGAATTGCCGAATTGCCTTCAGGTCCTTTTGCTTTCCCCTGACATGGCTGCCTTTCATGTGCCCAGTGCCATCTTTGGGCTTCCCTGGTCTGAGTCCCAGCATGCTTGGCGAGCTCATTCTGCAGTTCCCCTGCATGCACACTAGAGAGAGAGAGAGATTATTTTTGCCATGGCATCGAAGAACCCAAGGTGGAAAGCTGTCTGCTCTTGCCTCAGCACAGGAACCAAGATCTTCCGGTTTCCAGGCCCATCCCTGTCACGGATGAGCTCTAGGATGGTCAAACTCCTGCTGCTTCCCGGTCTCTGACAGAGTTGAGATACGGAAACCTGCCAAAGGAGAGCCAAGAGCTTAGACCAGCGGTAGGCAGCCTAAGGCCCGGATGCGGCCCAATCGCCTTCTCAATCCGGCCCTCGGACGGTCCGGGAATCAGTTTGTTTTTACATGAGTCGAATGTGTGCTTTTATTTAAAATGCATCTCTGGGTTATTTGTGGGGCATAGGAATTCGTTCATTTTGCCCCCAAAATATAGTTCGGCCCACCGCATGGTCTGAGGGACGGTGGACTGGCCCACAGCTGAAAAAGGTTGCTGACCCCTGGTTTAGGCCATGGGTAGGCAACCTGAGGCCCGGGGGCCGAATGCGGCCCAATCGCCTTCTCAATCCGGCCCTCGGACGGTCCGGGAATCAGTTTGTTTTTACATGAGTCGAATGTGTGCTTTTATTTAAAATGCATCTCTGGGTTATTTTTGGGGCATAGGAATTCGTTCATCCCCCCCCCCCCAAATATAGTTCAGCCCACCGCATGGTCTGAGGGACGGTGGACTGGCCCACAGCTGAAAAAGGTTGCTGACCCCTGGTTTAGGCCATGGGTAGGCAACCTGAGGCCCGGGGGCCGGATGCAGCCCAAGCGCCTTCTCAGTCCGGCCCCCGGAAGGTCTGGAAATCAGTGTGTTTTTACATGAGTAGAATGTGTGCTTTTATTTAAAATGCACCTCTGGGTTATTTGTGGGGCATAGGAATCCGTTCATATTTTTTTTCCCCCAAAATATAGTCTGGGCCACCACATGGTCTGAGGGACAGTGGACCGGCCCATGACTGAAAAAGGTTGCTGACCTCTAGCCTAGACGGTCAAACCAAGAATTGGAGGTGCTCAGAGAGCATAAGAAGGGCCCACTTGATCAGGCCAATGGCCCATCTTCAGTCGAGCAGCCTGTTCTCCCAGTGGCCAGCCAGGTGCCCATGGGAAACCTGCAAGCTGGATTCAAGCCCAAGAGCCGCTCTCCCCTCCTGTGGTTTCCAGCCACTGGCATTCAGAAGCATTGCTGCCTTCAGTTGTGGAGACAGGACATAGTCATCATGGTCAGTAGCCATCCATAGCCCCCTTCTCCCCCATGATTTGTCCAAACCTCTTTTAAAGCCATCTAAGTTGGTGACCTGTTGTTATTGTCCATGGAGTTTTTGAGTTGGCATCTCAAAAAGCAGAGACGTTACCTTGCCAACAAAGGTCCGTATAGTTAAAGCTATGGTTTTCCCAGTAGTGATGTATGGAAGTGAGAGCTGGACCATAAAGAAGGCTGATTGCCGAAGAATGGATGCTTTTGAATCATGGTGCTGGAGGAGACTCTTGAGAGTCCCATGGACTGCAAGAAGATCAAACCTCTCCATTCTGAAGGAAATCAGCCCTGAGTGTTCACTGGAAGGACAGATCCTGAAGCTGAGGCTCCAAGACTTTGGCCACCTCAGGAGAAGAGAAGACTCCCTGAAAAGACCCTGATGTTGGGAAAGATGGAGGGCACAAGGAGAAGGGGACGACAGAGGACGAGATGGTTGGACAGTGTTCTCGAAGCTACAAACATGAGTTTGACCAAACTGCGGGAGGCAGTGGAAGACAGGATTGCCTGGCGTGCTCTGGTCCAGGGGGTCATGAAGAGTCGGACACGACTAAACAACAAGAAGTTGGTGACCATCACTGTCTCCTATGCGAGGAAGTTCCATAGTTTACATGCTGCATGAAGAGCCTGGAGGTGAAGCTCAAGCTAGAGGAAGGTCTATTTTTTCCACCGGCCAAGTCCTGACATGGCCTTGGGAGGCTACTTTATACTGAGCCAGACCACTGGTCCACCTCACTCATTGTCCGCACCAGCCGTCTAGATGTTTTGGACTACAACTCCCATCAGCCCCAGCCAGAAGGTTGACCCTGATTGGCAGGGACGCCTACAGGGTGGGATCTTTCTCAGCCCTGCTGGGAAACACCAGCGGTTGGACCTGGGATCTCATGCATACAAAGCGGGGTGTTCTACCACGGAGTAACGGTCCCTCTCCAAAGGAAGGGGAAACTCTTTGCAGCCCAGGGAGATGCACTGCCCAGTAGCTGAGCGCAGCATTAAGTTTGCCCACTCCAGCCATGGCAGTCTCTTTTGAGAGAGCTCTAGAAGCAGGACGGTCTTTAGCTCCGGACTCTGTCCCAAAGAGTAGATGGAAAGGGCCTCTGGGGCAGGTGCAGAGTGCAGTTCCTCCATTGCTGCGTCAGTCATGAGAACCACCCATGTAGCAGGGATGATGAGGCGTAGTTTTCAAATCTAGTGAAGGATATTTCCTAGGACCCTCGTACCTACGGGACCGCCTCTCCCGCTATGCCCTGTGGAGGACCTTAAGGTCCATAAATAGCAACACCCTAGAGTTCTCGGGCCCTAAGGAAGTCAGATTAGCCTCAACCAGGGCCAGGGCCTTTTCAACATTGGCTCTGGCCTGGTGGAACCCTCTGTCTCATGAGACCAGGGACCGGCAGGATCTGATTTCTTTCCGCAGGGCCTGTAAGACAGAGTTGTTCTGCCTGGCCTTTGGCTTGGAATCAACTTGATCCCCTCCCCCTCTTTTTTCCTTTCTCCTTCTGTGATGGAACTCCTATTTGGGGACTTCCCTGGCTTTTTTCTGGCCCACATAGGACCAGTCTGGATAGTTGGCCTTGGTGAAGACTTGACATTTTCATCCCCCCGAAAGCTTTTGATTTGAGTTTCCATTGAAATGAGGCTGCATTTTAATGTTTTACTGTTGTATTTTAATCTTATTTTTAAGTTGTATTTCATTCAATTTGTTTTATATCAGGTGTTAGCCGCCCGGAGCCCAGTCTTGGCTGGGGAGGGCGGGGTATGAATAAAATTTATTATGATTATGATTATTATTATTATTGAAATACCAGTTTCTGGAAGCCACAGGAAGGGAGAGGGCTCTTGCGCACGGATCCTGCTTGGGGCACCTGGTTGGTCACAGTGAGAACAGGATGCTGGATTAGATGGGCCTGATCCAGAAGGCTCTGCTTATGTGCTTACGTTTTCTAGACGTGCCGGCTCTGCACGTTAGCCTTTGCACTGTGGGCGCACTCTGGCCTGCAGAGTGAGGGGGGGGGGACTCCCTCCTGCCTCCCCAGGCTCTCTCCTAGCTCCATCTCCTTCGCTTGCGCTCGGCCGCCCTCCCCTCCTGCTCCAGTGATCGTACCCTTAAAATATTTATCTTCTCTCTTCTGTCCCCCACTCCCTTTAATTGTCGTTTAGTCAAGCTGTAAATATTTAATTCTCATCTCTCCCCTGCCCACCCCGAGACGGCCCTGCAGCTCGTTAAGTATCGCCATCCTCTCCTCCTCCTCCTCTTCTCTGAAATGCCCCTTCTTGTCCTGCAGGCAATCGTGTGTGCAAGTCGGGCTTTTAATCAGTGGCATTCGGCCTTGGATGCCAAAGCACAGGTGTGAGAGTCTCTGGGTTTCCAATCTGAGCAGGCAGAGGGGGACTTCTGCCTCTTCTCTGCAGATCCTGGGGAAAACTGGATAGTGGGTTTGCTCTCACGCAAAACATGTCCCGGGACTTGTGCGTTCCTCGCTGCTTGCTCCTGAGTAGGTCCAATTGTGGCTGCAGCTGAAGTCAGCGGGCATCTGGGCCGCTGGAAGCATTTGCTGGCGTTGGCGGGTGGTTGGGTGGGGGGGGGGGGAAGCAAGGGGCCCATTCTCACTTCGTGGAAGTCTTGTTAGTTCTGTGCTTTTTGCTGACCATTCTCGGGGCACCAGAGGATTTGCTAGAAGTCATGCCAGCAGCCAGAGAAGGAACCAGGGCTGGCCACGGTCAGAGTCCAAGCAGGTTGGGTGAGGAGAGAGGCAAGTCAGAGCAGTCCAGGGTCGAGGTTGGCAGAGGCAGGGAGCAGGCAGTGCCCAGAGCCTAGGCATCGCTCCAGCCACTCTGGTGGAATTTTGAGTGGGAATTGATAGAGCCACACCCCATCTCATTCCTCTCCCCTTTACCCCAGAGGTCTCCTTGAGAGGAGGGTCTTACTCCTGAGGCATCCTTGCAGTGGTGAAAGAAGCTCGGCCGTCTGGGGTGGCGTGGATCTGAGCCCATGACCTTATTGTTATGATGCGTCTGGGGAGACGGGGGCAATTGGCAGGCCCCCAGCTGGCTCCAGCCCACCAGCCGGCAGTCGGGCGAACTCCTGTTCTTGGAACAGCATCTAAACTGCGACTCAGGCCTCAGAGACCTTTAGAGACTGAGCACGCAAGCCAGCAGAGATAAGAACTCTTTGCAACAGAAGTAGCGGACAGAGGCATATGTAAGCATATTTACAAGCCTTTATTCAGCAGCAGGACAAAGGAAAAACATGTCTGCTTCCCTTCGTGTCCAAGCAAACAGCAGCATAGGCAAAAGCTATACACAACGGAAGTCCCCAGCAGACTGTGCTGGAAGGAAACAGACATGTGACATACAACAACTCCACATGCCTGTTCTAAAGGTGGAACGGAACTATATCCTAACAGTGTTGCCCTACAGCTGGGGGGGGGGGGGAGGCATCGTGTGGACCATTTGGGCAGCACGGAGCCTGCGTGCGCACAATCCACCACGTCTCTCCCAGGAGAGACGCATGGCTTGGGCGCACTGCAGGTGCCGTGGTGAGTGCCACCCGGCATTTTGTCACCCTTCTCGGTGGTGGCACCAAGGGCAGACCGCACCTCCTACCACACCCGCCTTCCTCTGCCCCCCCCTTGCCTGGAGAGCCCTTCTCTAGATGGGCTGGATTCCCAGCTGGCATTTACAGCGCCAGTCCTCCCTCAGGCTTGGGCAGCCTCGGTGTCAGAGGCTTGCCCTGGGTGTGGGAAGCCCCTCCTCAGCCTTTTTGCAGGATCCTGGCTGCCCAGCCCTGGACAGAGCCAGACAAGGCTTGGGGTGAGTCCCATGTCTGAAACCTGGTCTTAGGGATGTTGTCAGATTCCTTCTCCCATCACCCCGTTCCCTGGCCACTTTGACTGGTGGAAGTTGGGGTCCAGCAGTATCCAGAAGGAGGCAAGTTTCCTTTTTTGTATACAGTGGCACCTCAGGTCAAGTACTTAATTCGTTCCGGAGGTCCGTTCTTAACCTGAAACTGTTCTTAACCTGAAGCACCACTTTAGCTAATGGGGCCTGCCGCTGTGCCACCGGAGCATGATTTCTGTTCTCATCCTGAAGCAAAGTTCTTAACCTGAAGCACTATTTCTGGGTTAGCAGAGTCTGTAACCTGAAGTGTATGTAACCTGAAGTGTATGTAACCTGAGGTACCACTGTATATAAATTTTTATTAGTTTTTTTAACATGACATTTTCAGCAGTAATTAAACATATTTTTACATCTTATTCAATTTTTTTTTACTTCCATCAGTTCTGTCTGAAAATTTTCCAATCTAATCTCTTAGTATGCATTTCTTATTTTCCCTGTTACATTAAAAACTCATAACCAATATCTCTTTATCTACTTTGTAGCACTTCGTATATTCCTCCTTACAAAACTTCTTGTAGCCCTACTAGCGTAATTTGTTGGTTACAGTTGCTCTTCAAATAGTTCATATACTTCTTCCAATCTTCTATGAATCTCTGGTCCCGCAGGTTTCGAATCCTTCCTGTCATTTTGTCCAGTTCTGCATAGTCCATTATTTTTGTCTGCCGTTCTTCTTTCATCGGAATTCCTTCTTGCTTCCATTTCTGGGCTACCAATACTTATTGCCGCTGTTGTTGCATATAAAAACAATTTAACATCTTGCCAGGAGGCAGGTTTGCAATCCGTTTTCTATCCACTCTGCCTGAAGCCCCAGAAGTTTAGGCAGGGCTGCACTAGCTGCACCAAAGGTTTGTCTAAGGCAGGAGCATCTTGTGTTCTTCCAGTGTAAACAATGGTCCTGGAACGGCATTTCGTTTAAAAATTACTTCTCTGCTGTGCCCCCCTTTCCCTTGCCTGCCTCCCCCCTCCTCCTCCCCCCCCATTCCTTCCTGACCTTGAGAAGGCTCCTGCCCTCCTCCTCCTCCTCCTCCTCGGTCGCTGCTTGCTTGCCGTGGGCCAGCGGCTGCTGCGGCTGCCAAACCCCTCTTTGCTAGCCTAAGCATGTCTGCTGGCTGGGTCTCCGCCTCCGATTGCGGAAGGCTTAATGTATCGCTGGCGTAGTGAATCATTTAAGATCTCGTTCCAGCTTTCATTGTCTGTTTGGCTTCCTGCTCTCTTGGAACCCTCGAGTAAGGCTGTCACTTTGAATTAATAATAAAGGCTGGCGGGGGGGGGGGAGAGGGAGAGGGCTCCTCCTTGGCTTGCGTTACTCGAGAGCGCAGATGGGCACTTGTTGAAATGCGGCTGTTGGGGGTGCGGTGGGGGCCGATACTTGCTAACTTCCACTTTCAGTAGTGGGGAGGGCGACACACACACACACACAGAGCAGGTTGTTATGTAATCAAAGGGTCCTGTAGAGGAGTCACCTGCCTTATTTAATTTGCTTGGCTCATTTATTTATTTGATTTTTACCCTGCCGCTCATCTCCAGAGGGCTCCAGGGTGGTGCAAGGGGTTCACCGCTCCAGAATATAGCCGCAATGGGGGGCGGAAACTGCACATAATTTGAGATTCCGACAAGGGCTGGAGCCTCCAGACACTTTTTATATCATTTTGGCACTCCTTTATTACATACACAACAGAACAGTCATGTTCATGACATGGCTTGCCACAAGCCTGGCAGATCTGGAATGATGCCTGATAACTGGATAGCGCTAATATTGGACTTTTGTTATTTTAACCCACATGTTATGGCACTCGCTCTGTGTGCCTATTTTAGGGTTGTCGTCATTATTATTATCTTATGTATTAAATATGTATGCTGCCCTTCATCCGTAGGTCTCAGGGCAGTTCACAACATAAAAATAGAGGATAAAAAAAAAATTATAATTCCTTCCAGTAGCACCTTAGAGACCAACTAAATTTGTTCTTCGTATGAGCTTTCGTGTGCATGCACACTTCTTCAGATATACTGAAACAGAAGTCACCAGACCCTTATATATAGTGGGAGGGTGGGGAGGGGTATTACTCAGAAGGGTGGTGGGAGATGGGTGATTGGCTGATAGGTGTGGTAAACCTGTTGATGCCTGCAATTGGTCTTACAGGAAAAAGCAAGGGGTGAGATGGCTAAAAATGTCTCTATTCAGACCAGGTCTCTCCATGGTTTTAAGTTTGGTAATAAGTTGCAATTCAGCAACTTCTCTTTCCAGTCTATTTCTGAAATTCTTTTGTAATAAGACAGCTACTTTGAGAACTTGTATAGAATGTCCTGGGAGACTGAAGTGTTCTCCTACTGGTTTCTCTGTCTTGTGATTCCTGATGTCAGATTTATGTCCATTTATCCTTTGGCGTAGGGTTGGGCCTGTTTGTCTGATATAGAGAGCTGAAAGGCACTGTTGGCATGTAACTAGGATAAAAAAAGAAACAAATGCATAATAAAAACAGGAGTAGACCAAATATCATATTTTTGTTTTCATTTGTTGTTATAACTGTTCTATCTGTTTTATATACATTGAAATGGAAACATTTTACAAGAAAAAACAACAAGAGGCAGTGAGTGGCCCAAGGTCGCCCCCAGTGCATTTCATGGCCAAGTTGGGATTTGTCCCAGGTCCTAGGCTGGCGCTCAAACCACTTCACCACTGAGGGCTTATCTATTCAGGTGTGTTTCTAAAGCAGGCATAGGCAAACTCAGCCCTCCAGGTGTTTTGGGACTACAATTCCTATCATCCCTAGCTAACAGGACCAGTGGTCAGGGATGATGGGAGTTGTAGTCCCAAAACAGCTGGATGCCTGTGCCTGGTCTAAAACTTCTGTATTCCTCATGCTCTCGTGTATGGCCCTTGTCTAATAATAATAATAATAATAATAATAATAATAATAATACTTTATTATTTATACCCCACCCATCTGGCTGGGTTTCCCCAGCCACTCTGGGCAGCTTCCAGAACAATATTAAAGTACAGTAATGCATCAAACATTAAAAGTTTCCCTAAACAGGGCTACCTTCAGATGTCTTCTAAAAGTCAGATAGTTGTTTATTTCCTTGACATCTGACAAGAGGGCGTTCCACAGGGCGGGCACCACCACCGAGAAGGCCCTCTACCTGGTTCCCTGTAACCTCACTTCTTGCATGGAGGGAACCGCCAGAAGGCCCTTGAAGCTGGACCTCAGTGTCCGGGCTGAACGATGGGGGTGGAGACGCTCCTTCAGGTCTACTGGGCCGAGGCCGTTTAGGGCTTTAAAGGTCAACACCAACACTTTGAATTGTGCTCAGAAAGGGGGCACAAGGTGCCTGCCTCTAGCAGGGCAAAGCATTTGCTGGAGCAGGTGAGTGTGAATGGTTAAAGAGCCACCCCTGGCTCCATCCCTCATCCACAGCTCCAGTTTTAAGGACTGCAGAAGAGAGCGGCGGCTCCAGCTCCCTTGACCAAAAAGGTCTAGCACCTCCTTGCTCTGTGCATGTGCCTGCGTAGTGTCGTGTCAGAGGGTTGCCATGATCTGCGTTCCAATCCCAGTTTGGCCATGAAGCGCAGCAGCTCACTGGGGGCCAGTCTTGTCTACACTAGCCAGCGGGGCGGCTTTGAGGATGAACTGCAAAGTTGCAGGGGGAAAGCCGTGTGCATCTCTTGCAAGAAGGGCAGGTGGGTAGCTTTTTATAAGGAAAACCCTCAAATTTCACACTGGTGTACAGAAACCCAGATTCTGCAACCGGTGCGTTGAACCTGCATTTCGGGTTTTTGCAAATACCTTTGATCTAAACTGGCGGACGACAGGAAGTGCTTTAGAGGGCAACCTCTGCCGTTTGTGCCGGATCGGTTTCGGTTGTTGTGATCCGAGGGCGCAGACAAGCTGCGTGAAGAAGCGCAGTGTTAGTTTTTAAATGCGTGTCATCCGCCATGAAGAGGTGGCGCTGCACCCCCTCCTTAAGAGGACCTCCCTGGACCCAGAAGCATCAAACAGCTTCCACCCAGTGGCAGATATCCCCCTCTCGGGGCAAGGGGCTTGAGAGGATGGAGCAGTCCGGCTTCAGGCATGCTTTGAAGAGACTGAATGTCTGGATCCATTGCCATCTGACTTCAGGCAATGAAACTGCCATAGTTGCCCTAGTTGATGGCATTTGTCTGACATGAGATAGCTAGTGAGCAGCCCTGCCCGTTCTTCTTGACCAGGGGTCAGCAAACTTTTTCAGCAGGGGGCCAGTCCACTGTCCCTCAGACCTTGTGGGGGCGGCTGGACTATATTTTTTTTTGGGGGGGGGGGAATGAACGAATTCCTATGCCCCATAAATAACCCAGAGATGCATTTTAAATAAAAGGGCACATTCTACTCATGTAAAAACACGCTGATTCCTGGACTATCCGTGGGCCAGATTTAGAAGGCGATTGGGCTGGATCCGGCCCCCGGGCCTTACTTTGCCTACCCATGTTCTTGGCCTTTCAGTGGCTTTCGATACCATTGACTATCGCGTCCTCTTGGAGCAGCTCAAGGAGTTTGGCGTTTGTGCTTCTGTGGTCTTTCCCCCACCTCCAGGGCTGTTCCCTTGCAGTAATGTGGGAAGCCACTACTTGACGCCATGGGAGCTTCTCCATGGTGTCGCACAGAATTCCTTCTTGCTCCCCACGCTATTTAACATCTACAAGAAGCCTCCAGGAGCTGTCACCAAGAGATTTGGAGTTAGGTGTCACCCATATGCAGATGACATCCAGCTCTGTGTGATGGCCTGGGACTCGGGATTGGACTCGGAACCAGAGGAGACTCAGTCCGCACCGGATCCTTTGCCTCAGGTGGCAGCTGAACCTAGTCTGGGGCCTGATTCTGAAGAGTCCCAGTCTGCACAGGTTTCCCTGCAACAAGCACCAGCTGGGCCGAGTCAGGGGCCTGAGCCTGCCCTGGCTCCAGATGTGGGGATTCCCTCGTTGCCTCCAGCTGGGCAACACTTACAGCTGCTCCACTACCGGTTGGGTCAGGGGAGGCTGAGGCGGCCCCTGGGTCTAGTCACCCACTGATGTCTCCTGAGCTGCAGAGACTCAGGTCTGAGAGAAGGAGAGACCTGAGTACTCGCAGGAGGAGTGCTCGCCTTCGGGCGAGACAGCGAGGTGAGTCACCGGGGGATCCGGACCGGCCGCTACCCCAACAAAGATAAAAGGCTGTCGGACCCCGCCCCAGGTTGCGGGAGCAACGTTGCTGTGTGCCAGATCCTGCCTGAGCTCCTGTGCCTGTCCTTGCCTGGTTTCCTGCCTTGTGCCTTGGCCCTGTCGGACTGACTCCCAGAGGAACCTCCGGATTCTGGGCCGGTCCTGGACTGCGTTTCACAGGTTACCCCCGGGCCCAGCACACTCTGTATCTCTCTCTGTGTTGCACCTTAATCCTGAGAGGCGGCTGAGATGCTGGACAGATGCTTGCAGGCAGTGATGGGCTGGACGTGGGCCAGCAGATGGAAACTGAATCCTGAAAAGACAGAGGTGTTATGTGCTCCAAGTTCTCGAGTCCAGGTGGGAAGGTAACAGTTCTGGCTGGGGTTTCACTCCATTTGTAGCTTGCCAGGGGGCGGGGATACTCCTGGATCCCACAGTTTCCAGGTGCAGCTGGTTCTCTAGCTATGGCCGCTTTGGGGCAGAGATGACTTGGCTGTGGTTCGCTCCACACTGCTGACTTCCAGACTGGATTATTGCAATGCGCTCTGTGTGGCGCTGCCCTTGAAGACAATTGCCTCCTTCCCTGCAGACCTTCTTGGATGTTAAGATCGGCAGAGGGGAGGCCGTCTTGGTAATTCAGAAGTTTGGGGGGGGGGATCTGGGATGCTTAGTTAAGTGTTCAGCCTTGCCAGGCCTCTCAGTCTGCTCCCTGGTGTTTCTGAGCCCTTTGCACATGACGTCCACCTGTTAGCAAGCTTTTCTCCACAACCATTGCATAGAGAGTGTTGCGAAAGTGATGCCTTTGACAACCCCCAACAGGAACGAGAGATCGAAACTTGCTGCAGTTCTCAAAGCACTGTGCTGTCCTCAAAAACATGCCATGACACTTCCAAATCCCCACCTTCCTCCCCTTAGCTTCTCTGTGGCCAGCCCAAAGCTCCCATCCCCTGCCATATGCTCTGGGGGTGATATTTTGGGTGGTGCCAGTTGCAGGCCACAGCGGGCATTCGCTAGTTCCTCTCCTCTCCCCCTCTCTTTCTGAAGTCTGGGTCAGGGCAGCCCCTTCCTCTGTGTCCGGGAGCTTTGCCACGGCACCCTGTTTTTGTTAATGTTCCCCACTATGTATGCAGGAGGGGGAAGGCAGAACAAGAGGCATCAACCGTCGCCGTAATGTGTTTCCCAAGTCGAAATTAAGCTTAATTGGCCAATTATTGAAATAACTTCTTAATTTGCGGAAGATGTTGGAAAACAACTTCCCAGTCTGTTTGAGCTTGTTGTGGCAGCGCCCGGCCTTGAGATTTGATAAGGTTGCTCTGGCTGCTTCCCTTTGATCCTTGCCACCCCCAGCTGCCCGCTCCCATTTTCCTTTTTTAGGAAGTGGCTTCTTGGGTATCATTCTTGGCGCACGTCCAACACCATCTATTCTGAGATCACAAAGCTTTCTGAATGTAAGAATTCACCTCGACAGCATAGCTCACTGTCAGAGGATAGCTGTGGGAGGAGAGAGAGAGAGAGAGAGAGAGAGAGAAAGAAAGAGCAAGAACAATGTACTTCTGCATCCACAGAGGCCGCCCTGCAGCTGTCGGCTTTCAGATGTGCCCAGGTGGCAGCTCCCCATACTTGGAGGCTTGGCACCTGTGCGCCAACAGGTGCCGTATCTAGTCATCTTTGCACCCAGGGCAATCTCCCATTTCGCTTCCCCCTGGTGCCCAGAAGCAGCATGAGGGTGAGTTGAGTGTGGTTGTCGTGCTCCGAAGATCTTGCTGCTGCCACTTCAATTTCTTGACCAGCTGGGCTGATCTTGTTGGTTTGGGCAATGTGCGTGTTTATGTTTGTCCTCGTATCTTGTAGTGGTGTCTGTTCTTCTTTCTGCTGTTCGTCGATAAATCACTTGATAGAGAGAATCCTTGGAAAGGGTTTTAACTGGTGCTGTCACCTGGCTAGGGAAATTGGTCAATTTGATTGCATGAGCTTTTAAGTTGACTCTGGGGGCCAGAAAGGAGGATTACAATAATGTGCTGGAGTAATAAGGTTCAGGAGACTCTGAACCCGCTTGGGTCGCTTGGAACTCTTGTGATATTAATTTATTGCATTTGATTTGGGTATGGAAATCTGTTCCTATATGTTTAGTTCTAGATATATATTTATAAGGAAGATTAGACAAATTTGTGGTGGGTAAGGCTACTTGCTATGATGGCTCTGCTTTGCCTCCACGACCGGAGGCAGCAATGCTTCTGAGTACCAGTTGCTAGAAACCACAGGAGGGGAGAGTTGCTCTTGTGCCCGGGACATCTCGAGGTAGGTTTGGAAAATCTTCTCTCTCTTTGGCGATCCCTCGTAGCTGAGTAAGATTGTCTTCCATGAACACAGTCTTAACAGTGCGTCTGTAAGTGACTGTGGAGGCCAATTCTGGATCCACACGTCCTTCCACAGTGGGGACATAGGTTTCTGGGCGGGAGTTGATCACAGTGTGGATTTGCCAAGCGTGCCTTCCTCTTAGCACCTTTCTCCCTTGCGTCCTGAGTTTGTGTCTTCAAAGCCCAGGACACCCTTGGTAAAGGCTGTTCTCCAACTGGAGCACTCACAGGCCAGTGTTTCCCAGTTGTCGGTGTTTATACTACATTTTTTTAGATTTGCCTTGAGACAGCCTTTAAACCTCATGTTGACCACCAGCATTACGCTTTCCATTTTTAAGTTGGGAATAGAGTAGTTGATTTGGAAGATGATCACCGGGCATCCACACAAAAGGACCAGTCGAACAAAGTTGATGTTGAAGAATCATTGCTTCGACACTGGTGATCTTTGCTTCTTCCAGTACACTGGCATTAGTTCGCCTGTCTCCCCAAGTTATGCATAAAACTTTTCGGAGACACCGTTGATGGAATCTTTCGAGGAGTTGGAGATGGTGTTTATAAGTGGTCCACGTTTCACAGGCAGACAGTAAGGTTTGGAAAATACTCCCTACCTGGCAAGATGGTACTTGTCCACGTGGGAAGGTAGCCCAACTAGAAGAAAGAAAACACTGATTCTAAAACCTCTGCTGCCTTGCAGGACATCTTCGGGAGAAGAAAAGGCTAAGGAGAAGCCCTACGCCCTAAGGCGGTTGGATGGCACCTTGTATGCCTCCCTCTGGCAACTCCAAGCTGGTGCTAAACAAATGTCTGTGCTTTCCTTTGGAGCACATCAGCGAGGCCAAGAGGGGGTCTTGTCGGCTGGGCAGCCCAGGACCTCCAGACACATGGCCCAGGCTTGCGCCCCAAGGAGGCCACTTTGTGGGTGCTGCAAGCACAGCTGTTTAACTTCACCTCCGGGGGTGCACTCCATTGTCTCTCGAGACAGACGGGTACCAACCAAAGCTGGGTACTTTTGGGGACATATTTGCAAGTCTTGATTAGGACATACTTCAGTTTTAGGGCTTGTACTTGCTGGAGGTGATATGATCGCGTTCTCCTCCTTACCCAGTAAAGACAAATCCTCCCTGCGTATAGAAAACTACTGTATTAAGGGAGAAGGCCGGCCTAGACGTTTAGTCCCTGACATGCTACATGTCTCTATGCAGCAGACATTTTGGTACAAAGAACCTTCCCCCTGATACTCATAAGCATGAGTTTGTTGAATATGTTTGATGAATCTGGCATATTTATCAATGTATGTGGCCGTCTGTCAAGGATTCTTTTGTTGTGATTCCTGCATTGCGGGGGGGTGGACTAGAGGATCTCTGGGGTCCCTTCCAACTCTACAACTCTGTGATTCTACACCTCTGTTTCTGTTCTGTCTGTATATTGTTTTTTGTCCTTTACTCTTCCCGTGAGCTTCTTTGAGAGCGATTATGCATATAAGTAAAAGAACAAGGGTGAAAATGAATTGGAAGCCACCCTTGAAAGCATGCTCTGAAAGAAGGACCAGGCCTTGGGTGCTGGTGTTTCCTGGCTCCTGTCATCTCTGTATTTCCCAGCAAGTTTATGGTGTCTTTTGGCCATTGTTATTCTGTGTGCATTAATCCCGAGTAACGGCACAGCTGGGTTCTGTCCTTGCAGTCACCGAGTCGGATTTGAGAGAGTCCTCATTCCACACCCTGCCAGGCGCCGTGACAGAGTAGAAATAAACCACCTCTTTGCCTTGCGCTAAGGTGGGCATGGAATTTAAAGAGTGGCGAGCGTACCTTTTCCGGAGACCGTTGAGCAGAACTGCCTGCGACCATCCCATCGGTGGCTTGGGGGGGGGGGCAAGCACAGCTCCCCACATAACAGGGCAAGGACCAGTACGGGCGGCAGTATTTCCAGTTAAGGTGTGGACATCCTGCACTTGCGGCCCCGTGGTCAAATTTCCACCTCCACACCTCTGGGGGCTCACCTTTTCTGAGCCAAGGAGCAGCCGTGCCTTCCCGTTGGCTGCAAACTGGGGGCGGACAACGTCTCCCCCACAACCCGACCTTCTGATGGCTCCTGTTGCAGCGGAGTGACCTGCTCTCAGAGGAGGAGGCTGCCTGCCGTGTCCCTGCATGAGCAGCTCCTCTGCACGTGCCTCTTTTCTGAGCAGGCAGTTTCCCCTTTCTGCTGCGTTCCCACCCTTTTGCAGAGCTACCCACATTCCCAGGATTGATTTGGGGGGGGGGGGAAGGAACGTGCAGCCAGCTCTCCCGGGGTTTGAAAAGTGCACAGTTCAAGGATCAAACCCTGGGCAAGGACAAAAGGGTGCTGGGCCCCCTCAATTGATTCCTTGGCCTCGGCTTAAGGCTCCGGTTGTCCCCGCTTCCTTCCCTTCCCGCGCGGAGACAGCCATGACCCGCGCTTCTCCCCTCCGGCAATCAATGCCAAATATTTTAACTTGCTCTGTGCATACGTGGGCTCCCTCCCTCCCCAGTTTCCCAGCATGCCTTATCTTCACCCTCCTGCTGTGTGTCCTATTGCCTCCCTATGTGGCTATCATCATATAGGGCTTTCTGCCTAAGCCAGCTTTAAATGATTTCTCCCTCCACCCCTTTTGGTAAACATTGTGTACGGGGCTTAGCTGCAGCAGCCCTTTTCTCTGCAATTACAGCCCTGCTGGCGCAGTCCTTTCTCTCCGTGCATTAATTCCCCTTCCAAAGTCCAGGGGAGGGGAGATTTATGGTGGTCTACTTTCCCCCCCTTTTTCCAATGCAGCAAAATTAGCGGCGTGGCAGAAAATCAAGGACAGGAGGTATTAGAGTTGTGGAAGTGAGCCAGAGTTGAGGGGCAGTGAATGAAGTCTCAGGAAGGGGGGGGGGGGAGCCACAAGCCGAGGCCAGGATCCAAGCAAAGAGGCAAAGGCTGAGAGGTAGAGCATCTGTCTTGCATGCAGAAGGACTCCGGCTTGACCCCTGATTTTCTGTGCTTTAGGAGTGGAAGCATTCTCTGTGTATGGGCCCGTCTGCAGCCGCACTTGGAACCGCGCTCTTGCAATAAAGCCACAGGGAGGACTCCTCTGAGAGGCCACTTCTTATTTCACAGGTTCTAGGAGGAGGTTGGCCCTCCAGACGTTGCTGGACTCCAGCTGCTACCATCCCAACCTCTGAGCTGGGCGGGAATTGGGAGCTGGTAGGCTGCAGGTTCCTTGCCCCTGTTACAAAAGCTGAGAAGTCTGCCCAGCATACCGGAAGGTCAGGAAGCGCTTCTTACCGTTCCCTCAGGGGTGATTTTGTCAAGGGATGGGCGCTGTCAGCTCTCTCACTTAGACTGCCCCCCCCCCCGCCTCCGTTTCCACCATGCCTCTCTCAGATCGGAATTCCAAATCCTAGGAAGGTTTAATCAGAAGCAAGATCCTCTGGGCTTGATGGACAGACTCTGAAATAAATACATTGGTACCTCTGGTTACGTACTTAATTCGTTTCGGAGGTCCGTTCTTAACCTGAAACTGTTCTTAACCTGAAGCACCACTTTAGCTAATGAGGCCTCCCGCTGCTGCTGCGCCACCACCGCATGATTTCTGTTCTCATCCTGAAGCAAAGTTCTTAAGCCGAGGTACTATTTCTGGGTTAGCGGAGTCTGTAACCTGAAGCGTATGTAACCTGAGGCATATGTAACCCGAGGCACCACTGTACCAGGGGATGATTTCTTAGCATGAAAGACCAACGCTCTTCTGGAAAGCAAGTGAAAGGCTTTTCTTCTTTGGCGATCCCTCGTAGCCGAGTAAGATTGTCTTCCATAAACATGGTTTTAACAGTGAGTCCGTAAGTGACTGTGGAGGCCAATTCTGGATCCACACGTCCTTCCACAGTGGGGACATAGATTTCTGGGTGGGAGTTGGTCACGGTGTGGATTTGCAAGTGAAAGTGATTCCTTTCGGGCTAAGGAAGGGAGTTGGGGGCGGCTTTGGGGAGCATTGGGGGCCCCACGTCACGTAAGGCGGCTGCTCTCCAGTGCTGTGGACTCTGACACCCACCCCAGCGCCCCTTCCTTCTGGCCTGACCCCCTAACCTCTTCTGTGTCTGGTTTAGCTTTCAGGCCAGCCGACCCGCCTTGAACGTTGTCATTTTCCCTCTCCTGCACGAGGACTTGACGGAGGTCATCCGGGATGTTCCCATGATGCACTTGGACGAAATCACCTTGTTCAAAAGCCGGGTGGCCGAGGAGCCACCCAACCTGTGGGGGTGATGGCGGCAGCGGCGCAGCGGAGTGGGAGGCTCGGCCTGAGCGCGAAACAGCTGCTGCTTCTCCTTTGCCAGGCGGTCCGGCCCTTGAGCCTCGCGGGGCCACCGTATTCCAGTGTTCTGCAACTCAGATGCCGCTTCGAGGGCAAGCTTGCCAGGGTGCCAGGCAGGCCTTGCGTATCCCGTTTGGGCAAAATTTGCCCCCGAAGAAAAATCTTAATATTTATTGGTTTTAATTTCCAGCCCGCCCCTGAGGGACTCAGGCTGGGCCACAATGAGCTGGTGATTCCTTGCTATTTAATACATGAATTCTCATGCAGCTTTAAATGTAGTTAAAGGGGAGAGGAATTTAACTTGAAAGAATGTGCTCCCCTTTCTTCCTCCTCCCGTTACTTATTCTCGGAGACGGTTGGCTCTTGTGCTTTTTTTTTGGGGGGGGGGTCTTCACTCAAATGTCTTAAGGGACTTTGTAGGTTGACGCAGAGAGTGGCCGTGCCTGAACTTTTATTTATTGGGGGGGGGGGGGTTGGTGTGCATATGTCGTTCAGCTGATCCTGCCCTCTTATCTTGAGGGGGGGGGATAGTTTGTGCCGCTAGGACCTGCTGTGCTGGATACAATTCCAGTTTCCATCTTTTTAGCCAGAGACTCCTGGGATGCTTCTACGCTTGCCCGCTGGGGTGCAGCCAGTTGCCAGGCCAGAGTATCCTCCAAGTCTCATATACATCTGAATAAAAATATCCCACACAAAATTTGCAGGATTTCCATGTCTTCTGGTGGAAGTCTCCTGCTTGCCCTCTCCAGCTCACTGTTCCGTCTCAAGCATGGCTGCCAGGAAGTTCTCCTGCACAAGCCCCAATGAAATGAATGGATGCTGTGCAGGAACACTCCCGGGTCACTGCACAGGTCGCCCTCATTGAGCTGGGAGCTGCTCTGAAATGCCCACAGCGCAAAGCCTTGTGTCCTTTAGCTTTTACAACCTTGTAGCCGTTTATGGCGCTAAAGAAAAGCAAGCACACCTTGTAAGCTGCGGCTGGCATTGAGCTCCAATCCCAAATTGCCGTTGTGAGCATAAACACACACACACACACCTCTCTCTTTACAGCTCCCCAAATAACCTTCCTAACAGCTTTTTATAAAGCAGGTTTAGCCTTTATCAGGCTACTTCTGCTGGAGGTGCTAGCTTGGACTGACACAATTTTATCGAAACCGTGCCAAAATGCTCCTTTGCCAAGGCCCTCTTCTGGGGGGGGGGCTGCAACTGTTTTGCCATGGGGGTAACCTGGCCCTGGTCCTTCCCTCCATCGTACCGCAGGGCCCTCCCTATTCCCATTTTTGCATTCTCTTAAAACACGAGTGGGGAGCCCGGTACCCCCTCCAGAGGTCGTTGGGACCCCCAGCTCCCCGAGAGCCAGCTTGGTCAGGGGGGCGATGGGACAGACATCTTGGAGGGGGGCGCGGAGGGCTCCCCACTCCTTTATTAAAAGGCCCTTCGCTTTCCACTTGAGAGGGCGACAGTGGTGACGTTGCAGCTTCTCATGGGTGCAGATTTAGGTGTTCCGGAAGCAACGCTGCATTGTTTGCAATGGGGGGGGGCATGGATGGAGGGGGTAGAAGAAGCCCCCGTCTCCCTCAGTTGCTGTTTCTCAGCTTCTACTGCTCTTCGCTTGAAGTCGTGGGCCAGCTTGAGTATCCGTAGCAATGTGTCTGTTCCAATGTGATGCTGGTATCTGTGTTAATTGGATCAACAGTGGATTTACCTGCCAAATATGGCATATAAACACTTCTGTACTCACCTTTGCTATCTCAGTATGCTCTTTTTGTGTGTGCAGGGGGGGATGACGACAAAAAAACTGCCTTCTATCAGATCAGACTCTCTCTCTCTCTTGTCCAGCTTCAAAGGTTTTTGACTGCAACTTCCATCAGCCTCAGCCAGCCTAAACCAATCTCCTCTCCTCTGGCACTGGGTCTCCACGGTATGTTTAGCCTGGAGAAGAGGGGACCAAGAGGTGTTGTGAGAGCCATCTTCAAATATCTAAAAAGTTGTCATGCGGAAGAGGGAGCAAGCTTGTTTTCTCCTGCTCTGGAGGGTGGGACCCGAACCCAGGGCTTCCCGTTAAAAGGAAGGAGATGCCGACTCAACATCAGGAAGAAATTTCTGACCGTTAAGAGCTGTTCGACAGTGGAACGGACCCCTTCAGAAGGTGGTGGGCTTTTCTTTTTTATATTTAGAATTTTACTGAGATGATGATAGTAAGTTTAAATGAATTGGGAGGAAGAAAAGAATTAGAAAAAGAGGGTGAGGAGAATACATTAAAAAACAGTTTAAAAAGCAGAGGGAAACAGCAATAACAAAATAATCATAAAATATAATTAAGGCTACAAAACTATATAGTATGTAAGTAGATGGATAAACTTGTCTCCCTCAAGCGTATGCTAATCCATGTATCACTATGGTTTAGACAAATACATTCCAAATATCATTAAATTCATTGGAGGCTGTTAAAGAAAGGTTGGGGGGGGGCATCTGTCAGGGATGCTTCAGCTGTGATTCCTGCGTTGCAGGGGGTTGGAATAGAGGACCTCTGGGGTTCCCTCCCAACTCTACGATTCTCTAGGACCTACCCCTCCACCTCTCTTTATCTGGAGCTGCTTCCAGGGATTGAACCAGGAATCCTCTGCAAGGCAAAGCAGAGACTCCGCACCCCGGAACGATGGGAGGGTGGCGAGAAAAGCCCAACGGCTTTGCCTAGATTCTCGTTTGCAGCCTTCTCTGAGGACTGGGGCAGATCTTTGCTGTCCCCTGGTGCTGAGGAGCCACCAAGGCCCCATCCGCCCCATACAGCCAGAGTCCTGTGATACCGCATTGAAGAGCCAAGCCTTCCCACAGAGAAGCTGTCGCTTGTTAAGGGAGCTGCCAGTGGTTACGAGCCGCCGCAGCCTCTTCCTCTCCCAGAGCTACAATTCCCAGAGCGGTTTAATCACCAGTCCCTCTTCACGGCGGGTAGAATCTGGAACTCCAGCCCTATGCAGGGAAGAAAGGTTTCTCTGCAGCCAAGTGGGGATTCGAACCCTGGTCTCCTCCCAGGCCTGAGTCCGAAGCTCTGGCCATTGCGCCACACTGCTCTCTCGCTCCGCAACCCAAGTCCCGGCCACAGATCCTCCTAACGCGAAGCCGGATTTGAGTTGTTGTTGCTGCCGCCGCTGCAGGCACGATGCAGCAGATGCTAATAATGTGCTTATTTTCTCTCTAAGTGCCATTTTGGCATCGGTGTTAATTACAATTTATATTCGGCAGCGTTTATGTTGGGAAAAGAAACCCACCTTAATGGTCCCCAACTGACGGGGGTGGGGGGGTGGGCAAAGGGCTGTTAAGCAGAGCTCCATATGTTTGATGTGGTGCCAGGCAGGGAGGTGGGTCCCTGGACCCTCCCTCTCCTTTCGTTCCGAGTTTCATTTCAGCCCAGAGCAACTCTGGAGGTTTCTATGCAGAGGTTGGGTGGCCATCTGTCAGGGACACATTCATTGCAATTCCTGCATTTCAGGGGGCTGGACTAGATGACCGCTGGGGTCCCCGCTCAACTTTACAATTCTGTGACCTCCTCCCCTTCATCCGCCGACGCTCAGCGGCTGCACATGCTCCCTGCGGACGGCTTGAATGAGTTCATGTTTAATACATGGAGCTGCTTTTAGCATCACCTTTTGGAAGAGAAAGGAATGGCTCAGGGGTGGGGACCTAAGAGGCTCCCCCCCCCAAAAAAAAACAGTCTAATGAGTATTGAGTGCATTCCCATTGAATTGTCCCTCCACCTCTCCCACAATCCCTTTGAACATCCACCCCCAGAGCTCGGGGCAGACCCAGGCTACCTTTTGCCTCTTTGGTTTGTTTGAAAGGGTTTCTGAACCACTCAGTGTCTGAAATCTAAGCGGCGTTCTTGCGTGTGGAGTGCCCAGGCATGGCCCCAGTGAGGTCAAGCCCACGACCGCCTTGCTCCACCCTGGGCCCGATCCCTTCTACACACACAGCCAGGGAGCTCTTCACTGCTTCTGGCAGTTTTAAGGGCCTGAACCCCCAGCCCAGCCCAGCCCACCAGGAGCAAACCCAGGGTGACCAGAACAGCCTTATCACAGGACCTGGGAGCAAGAAGGAGCTGTTTCCATGAGGTCCCTGAGGATGTTCCAGGTCGTTTGGGTGGGAGGCCATAGCCTTCCAGAGGTGGGATGGAGGACCAGTGACCCTCTCGCCCCAGATAATAATAATCCGTTCCAGAAGTCCGTTCGACTTCCAAAATGTTCGGAAGCCAAAGTGTGACTTCTGATTGGCTGCGGGAAGCTCCTGCAGCCAATCGGAAGGCGCGCTGGACGTTCGGCTTCCGCAAACCGGAACAGCCACTTCCGGGTTATGATGGTTTGGGAGCCGATTTGTTTGGGAGCCAAAGCGTTTGAGATCGAAGGTACGACACTAACCCAAAGTTCTTCCTGATGTTTAATCCGAATCTCCTCACTGGATCCCTCTGGATCAAGCCAGCATCCCAGGATCCTGTTCTCATAGACGTCCAGCCAGATGCCCATGATGGGAAACTCGCAAGCAGGATTCGCGCGCAAGAGAGCCCTTTCCCCCTCCTGTGGTTCCCAGTGCCTGCTACTCAGAAGCGCTGCAGCCATGACCGGGACAGTGACCGGTAGCCTTGCCTCTGCTTCTGAGCCACTGGCCCCCTTCTGCCTCTGGCCAGTTTCCAGGGCTCTTCTCGGCCCTGAGGAGGTCTTGTCATAAAAGTCGTGGGCTCATTGGTGCTGAGCTCTGGAGGGAGGGCAGGGTTTCGCCTTGCCAACCCTCACCGATCCATATTCATCGCGCACCGTCCGCAGGTCGGGGCGGCTGCCCGCCGACACCATTCCACCCCTCCCTGAAGCCTGTCAAAGGAGCAATATTCTCGGCGCCTCCTGGGGAAGCTGCCCTCCATCGCAAGGTCCACAAGATGCTCAATTGGACGCCGTAGGCGCACCCCACCGGCTCTCCGGCAAAAGCCTCATTTCCATAGAAACCGGACAGGATGCGGGAGAAGGGGCTGTGATTAATAGCCGAGGGAGGCTGCCTTGGGCCCTCTTCAATTTTTTAGGGGGCAGAGAGGGCCAGAGGCAGACATTGGGGGGGGGGGGAGGGGAGAGGCAGGTGCCCGTAAAGCTAATGAAAACCATTTTGCCTGCGAATTCCGCAGGCAGCCTATTCCCTAGCACGTTTTCCATCCTGCTCTTTCCACCCTCCTCTTTTTAGCAAAGCAACTAGCTCTCTTCCGAAGCTTTCCTTGCCCTCCCCCCCAGCAGCGACCCCCATGGCTCAAATTAATAAGGGTTTCTAAAAGGACAAGCAAAGTCCTCGCCACTGTCGTTGGTTAGTAGTGGGGGGTGGGGTAGGATAGGCTGGGCGTCTAGCAATAAGGGGAGACCCCGACATTTCCCGTTTGAGCTAAAAGAGGGTTAAAAAGGTAAAGGGACCCCTGACCATTAGGTCCAGTCGTGGAGGACTCTGGGGTTGCGGCGCTCATCTCGCTTTATTGGCCGAGGGAGCCGGCGTACAGCTTCCGGGTCATGTGGCCAGCAGGACTAAGCCGCTTCTGGTGAACCCGAGCACCACACGGAAATGCCGTTTACCTTCCCGCCGGAGCGATACCTATCTATCTACTTGCACTTTGACGTGCTTTCGAACTGCTAGGTTGGCAGGAGCAGGGACCGAGCAACGGGAGCTCACCCCATCACAGGGATTTGAACCGCCGACCTTCTGATCCGCAAGCCCTAGCCTCTGTGGTTTAACCCACAGTGCCACCCACGTCCCAAAAAAGAGGGTTAGGGATGGGTATTTTTTCCCAGCAGCCTTGACCCAGCGGTAGAAACTCAAATCTCTCAGCTAACCACCCAAAGGCACCTTAAACCAAGGTTATGGTTTCCGAAACAAAATGTCTAGATGCCCATTTGTTTCCCGTGAATTTATTACTACCCTCGTCATTTTCAATATCACTTTATATTTTAAAGGAAAGAATCTCCAGTATTTAGCTGGCCGAGCCAGCTTCCTCCTCCTGCCTAACGGCAGAGCCGGCCTTGAAGAGATAGAGCAGAGGTGTCCGCGTTTGCTTCTGATGTTCCCTAACCAGAGAGAGAGAGAAAGATTTGCAGTGCGTCTCCTTCCAAAGTCACATTTAAGCCCCATGAAAATATTCCGTATGGTTAGATCTGAAGGCAGGCAGAGGGATTTCAGTTTAATTGCTGTGCGTCCTCCCTCCTCCCGCTTTTCTCTTTTAGCTTTCAAAATGCTCACGAGTGTAGCGTTTTTATGCTAATTCTGCGGAAGCCGACATGCCTTTGTCTTAAATTATTTATTTTAGTTAATCCCCTTTTTTGCCTTAAAAAGGGAGGGGAAGGGGGGGGCTCCTGAACTCCCATCTCTACACACTGAGAATGTTAAATTGGGCATTGCTAATTAGCCATTTGACAATTAAGGAACATAGAGCAAAAAAAACACCAAAAAACAATAACCACCATTAGGACATTGGGGTTTGGGTTGGGTTTTTTTGCTTTCTTTATGTATTTGTGAAGTTCTCCTCCACCCCATGATGTGCTCCCTTTGAAGTAAAAGCTGCGCTCAGTTCTTGCCCGTGGCTGTGGGATAAATGTGTCCTTTTTTTAAAAAAAAAAATCCTTGTGAAAACTTTAAAAACTGCTGTGAGAGATTTAAAAACTGTGTGTGTGTGTGTGTGTGTGTAGGAAGCAATTTTATTAAATTTGTAGGCCATAATGCTCATAAATGGGAGTATTTGATAAAAAACAGTGGATTTTTACAAAAGTAGTGAAAGGGATAGCTGGTCTGCGCAGGGAGGGCTTCCTCCACCCCCTTCACTTCTTAGTAGCTAAAATTCGTTATATATGTTTGGATCACTGTGCAGGCAGCTTGCAAGCTTCAGGCCTGGCTGCAAATTATAGCATACACAACCAGCAGAGGGTCTGCCCTCCTCTGCTTCCTTCGCCAGAGTGGTGCATGCTCTGGTTATCTCCCACTTGGACTACTGCCATGTGCTCTATGTGGGGCTACCTTTGAGGGTGACCTGGAAGCTACAACTAATCCAGAATGTGGCAGCTAGACTGGGGACTGGCAGCGGCCGCTGAGACCGCATAACACTGGTCCTGAAAGACCTACATTGGCTCCCAGGAAGTTTCCAAGCACAATTCAAAGTGTTGGTGCTGACCTTCAAAGCCCTAAACGGCCTCGGCCCAGTATACCTGAAGGAGCATCTCCACCCCCATCGTTCAGCCCAGACCCTGAGGTCCAGCTCTGAGAGCCTTCTGGCGGTTCCCTCCCTGCGAGAAGCCAAGTTACACGGAACCAGGCAGAGGGCCTTCTCGGTAGTGGCACCCGCCCTGTGGAACGCCCTCTTATCAGTCAAAGGAAAAAACAACTATCTGACTTTTAGAAGACATCTGAAGGCAGCCTTGTTTAGGGAAGCTTTTAATATCTGAAGGACTATTGTATTTTAATATTTTGTTGGAAGCCACCCAGAGTGGCTGGGGAACCCCAGCCAGATGGGCAGGGTATAAATTCTTCTTCTTCTTCTTCTTCTTCTTCTTCTTCTTCTTCTTCTTCTTCTTCTTCTTCTTCTTCTTCTTCTTCTTCTCCCAATTAACCTCCATCTCCAAGGCCTGCTGCTGTGTAGGGTTGCCATACGTCCGGAATTTCTCTGACAAAGCCGGTATTTGACCCTCATGAACAGCGGGTGGAAATCAAGATGTATGGCAGCCCACGTCAGAAATGTAGGATATGATGAAAATCATTAGCTCAAAAACTCATTTTTTGTTGTTGAGATTTAGCAAGAAAAAAAAGCTCAACAACTTTTGTTTCCGTGTTTTCACTTTTTGAAATATGGCATCCCCAGGGCCCTCCCCTAGGTGCTCCTGACCCGCCAACTCCATGTCCTTCTGATGTTTTGGCCTCTGGTGCCCATCAGCTGCAGCCAGCAGGCTTATTGGTCAGGCATGATGGTGTTAAATTGTTATAAGAAAAAACTGCTCCTTTTCCCTTATGGGGTACCCGTTTAGAGTCCTTATGTAGGTTCTCTATCGGTAGGAGAAAATAACAAAAGCCAAGCAGAGTTGAGAAGCAAAGCAGCTAGTAAGCCTGATCTTTATTAAACTGTTGCAACAGGGTCCCCCACTCACCCCTTGCAGGAGGGAGGGGGAACCTAGAACAGGTTTTTGAAATTGCTTCCCCTGTAGTTCAAGGTAAAGGTAAAGGTAAAGGTAAAGGTACCCCTGCCCGTACGGGCCAGTCTTGACAGACTCTAGGGTTGTGCGCCCATCTCACTCAAGAGGCCGGGGGCCAGCGCTGTCCGCAGACACTTCCGGGTCACGTGGCCAGCGTGACAAGCTGCATCTGGCGAGCCAGCGCAGCACACGGAACGCCGTTTACCTTCCCGCTAGTAAGCGGTCCCTATTTATCTACTTGCACCCGGAGGTGCTTTCAAACTGCTAGGTTGGCAGGCGCTGGGACCGAGCGACGGGAGCTCACCCCGCCATGGGGATTCGAACCGCCGACCTTTCGATTGGCAAGTCCTAGGTGCTGAGGCTTTTACCCACAGCGCCACCCGGGTCCATAGTTCAAGACCACCCCCCAAAACATCATGCATACATCACAGAAGGAGGCGGTCTACAGCAGAAATCCTGTCTGGCAAAAAACCTGTTGATGGGTTTACCTGGCTGTTAATGGGCTTACCTGGAGAGCCTGGCCATTCTTTTGAGATGATAAATACTTAATTCCTGAGTCAGGGTCACAGGCTCACCCTTAAGGCAGGATTTGTGAGCACAGAGACAATGAGGAGGTTTTCCGCATTTGCATCCAAACTGCAGAGGAATATTTGAGGTCACTGAAAGAGTCAAAATGGCTTTAGGACTGTTTTCCTGTCCTGTTTCAGACATGTGGTTTATATATTTGTGTATGTGTTTGCCTGGTCCATTTATGAACATTTATTTTATATCTTAGACCGTGTAATTCTCATAACATAGAATCATAGAATCATAGAATCATAGAGTTGGAAGAGACCACAAGGGCCATCGAGTCCAACCCCCTGCCAAGCAGGAAACACCATCAGAGCACTCCTGACATATGGTTGTCAAGCCTCTGCTTAAAGACCTCCAAAGAAGGAGACTCCACCACACTCCTTGGCAGCAAATTCCACTGTCGAACAGCTCTTACTGTCAGGAAGTTCTTCCTAATGTTTAGGTGGAATCTTCTTTCTTGTAGTTTGGATCCATTGCTCCGTGTCCGCTTCTCTGGAGCAGCAGAAAACAACCTTTCTCCCTCCTCTATGTGACATCCTTTTATATATTTGAACATGGCTATCATATCCCCCCTTAACCTCCTATTGATGCAGCCCAGAATTGCATTGGCTTTTTTAGCTGCCGCGTCACACTGTTGGCTCATGTTAAGTTTGTGGTCAACCAAGACTCCTAGATCCTTTTCACATGTACTGCTCTCAAGCCAGGTGTCACCCATCTTGTATTTGTGCCTCTCATTTTTTTTGCCCAAGTGCAATACTTTACATTTCTCCCTGTTAAAATTCATCTTGTTTGTTTTGGCCCAGTTCTCTAATCTGTCAAGGTCGTTTTGAAGTGTGATCCTGTCTTCTGGGGTGTTAGCCACCCCTCCCAGTTTGGTGTCATCTGCAAATTTGATCAGGATGCCCTTGAGTCCATCATCCAAGTCGTTGATAAAGATGTTGAATAAGACCGGGCCCAAGACAGAACCCTGTGGCACCCCACTAGTCACTCTTCTCCAGGATGAAGAGGAACCATTGATGAGCACCCTTTGGGTCCGGTCAGTCAGCCAGTTACAAATCCACTGAGTGGTAGCATAGTCAAGACCGCATTTTACCAGCTTCTTTACAAGAATATCATGGGGCACCTTGTCAAATGCCTTGCTGAAATCAAGGTAGACTACATCCACTGCGTTCCCTTCATCTACCAGGCTTGTAATTCTGTCAAAAAATGAGATCAGGTTAGTCTGACATGACTTATTTTTCAGAAATCCATGCTGACTATTGGTGATCACAGCATTCCTTTCTAGGTGCTCACAGATTGTTTGCTTAATGATCTGCTCCAGAATCTTCCCTGGTATTGATGTTAGACTGACTGGGCGGTAATTATTTGGGTCCTCTCTTTTCCCCTTTTTGAAAATAGGGACAACATTTGCCCTCCTCCAGTCTGCCGGGACTTCGCCTGTTCTCCAGGAATTCTCAAAGATGACTGCCAGTGGTTCTGAGATCACATCTGCCAGTTCTTTTAATACTCTTGGATGCAGTTCATCTGGCCCTGGAGACTTGAATACATCTAAACTAGCCAAGTATTCTTGTACTATCTCCTTAGTTATTCTGGGCTGTGTTTCCTCTGCTGAATCATTTCCTCCAAATTCTTCAGGTCGGGCATTGTTTTCTTTATCGGAGAAGACTGAGGCAAAGAAGGCATTGAGGAGTTCAGCCCTTTCTGTGTCCCCTGTTTGCATTTCACCATCTTCTCCTCTGAGTGACCCCACTGTTTCTTTGTTCTTCCTTTTGCTACGAACATACCCATAGAAGCCTTTTTTGTTGCTTTTAACCTCTCTAGCAAGCCTGAGTTCATTCTGTGCTTTAGCTTTTCTGACTTTGTGTCTACACGTGCTGGCTATTTGTTTGAATTCCTCTTTGGTGGTTTCCCCCCTTTTCCATTTTTTGTACACATCCTTTTTTAATCTTAACTCAGTTAAAAGTTCTTTAGATAGCCACCCTGGCTTCTTTAGGCACCTTCCATGTTTCTGTCTCATTGGTATTGCCTGAAGTTGTGCTTTTACTATCTCCCTCTTAACAAACTCCCAGCCATCATGAACTCCCTTTCCTTTTAGTATTACTGTCCATGGGATCTCACCCAGCACTTCCCTAAGTTTTATGAAGTCGGCTTTCTTAAAGTCAAGAAATTGAGTCCTAGTATGCTTGGCTGCTCCTTTCCGTTGTATAGTAAACTTCAGAAGAGCATGATCACTTGCGCCTAATGATCCTTCCACTTCTACCCCATTAACCAGGTCATCGACATTGGTTAGGACCAGATCTAAAATGGCTGTTCCTCTTGTTGCTTCTCCCACTTTCTGGACAATGAAGTTGTCTGCAAGGCCAGTGAGGAATCTGTTTGACCTTATGCTCTTGGCTGAGTTTGACATCCAACAAATATCTGGGTAATTGAAGTCCCCCATTACTACTATCTCCCTTCCTTTTGCATGCTTGGCCATCTGTTCCAGGAAGGCATCATCTATGTCCTCCGTTTGGCTTGGGGATCTATAGTAAACTCCCACAATGAGGTCACTATTATTCTTCTCTCCCTTAATTTTGACCCAAATGCTCTCACTTTGGCTTTGAGGTTCTAAATCTTGGATCTCTTCACAGGTATACACATCCCTGACATATAACGCCACTCCTCCTCCTTTCTTGTCTGGTCTGTTTCTCTGAAATAGATTGTATCCCTCCATTTTTACATTCCAATCGTGGGACTTATCCCACCAGGTTTCAGTGATGCCTATTATGTCATATTTAGTTTGCTGTACCAAGAGCTCAAGCTCATCTTGTTTATTTCCCATGCTTTGTGCATTAGTGTACAGACATTGAAGTCCATTAGTCATTCCCCCTTGTCTCTTATTTAAGGATTTTTTCCTCCCACCACTAGGTCTGCTTGCTGTTTGCTCCATTTGGTCTATGACATTTGGATGATCATCTTCATCAATTAATAGACTCCTACCTTCAGGAGCACTGTCTCCCTCCCCCACATTAGTCAGTTTAAAGCCCTCCTGATGAGGTTTCTTAGTTTTTTGGCAAAAACATTCCTCCCAACCGTTGTGAGGTGCAGCCCATCGCTTGCCAGAAGTCCATCCTCAAGAAACTGCAGTCCGTGATCTAAGAATCCAAACCGTTCCTGTTTACACCATTTGCGAAGCCAGCTGTTTACTTCCACTATTTTCCTCTCTCTCCCTGGGCCACGTCGTTCAACTGGGAGGACAGATGAGATGACGATTTGTGCATTTAATTCCTTCAATTTCCTGCCCAGAGCCTCGTAGTCTCTTTTGATCTTCTGGAGGCTATTGCTTGCAGTGTCATTGGTTCCCACATGAACCAAGAGGAAGGGGTATTTGTCAGTGGGTTTTATGATTCCTTGCAGTCGTTCAGTTACATCTTGGATCTTAGCCCCGGGGAGACAGCACACTTCCCGAGACATCTTGTCAGGCCCACAGATCACTGCTTCTGTTCCCCTCAGTAAGGAATCCCCTATCACCACTACACGCCTTCTCTTAGGTTTGGTCAGGGTTCTTCCGTGAGCGGTCCGTTCCAAGGTCGCCTGCACATTCCCTGAGGACTGACTTTGCTGCTCATCTTCATATACGTGATCGACTGTAATGAGGGAGAGATCCTCAAATGGAGTCTGCTCTTCGTCTTCCATGCTAGGGGAGAGGACCTCAAAGCGATTGTGTATTTCTAGACAATCAGAGCGAACCCTGGGCCTCCTACTTCTTTGAGTCACGTTTCTCCACATATCGGGCTCCTGTGTTGGTGAACTAGCCTCCTTCTCAGGGGAGTCCCCTGTCTCCTCCTTGGTGGAGACGGTGTGCTCTGTTGCTTCCAAGAAGAGCTCCAGCTCTCTAATTCTTTGGAGCGTAGCTACACGTTCCTCCAGTTGCTGGACTTTGTCTTTTAGGAGGGCAATCAACATGCAATTGCTGCACGTAAAGCTGCCTGCAACCTTTGGCAAGAGTAATTCTCATAACAATGGGAATTGTAGCCCAATGGATCTGGACGGCACTAGGATTGGGGAAGGGGCTCACTTCTGAGTAGACCTGCCTAGGTTTGTGGTTGTCAATCAAGTCTCGCCCACGCATTCCAGCAATTGGTGTGTGACGTGCCCCCCCCCCCCCCGTTCAAGTCTCGTTGGTGTAGATCAATGAAGATGGTTCAGACCTTTTTGAGATCTGGATCTTACCACTCTGGAAGTTAATATCCATGGTCAAAGTGACAAGCTGGGTCTGAGAGTCGAACAAAACAAGCAACCCCTCCTTTTCAACCAACCTGGCATAGTTTAATTTGTTACCCAGCGGAACATGGTTCTAGGCCTGCATGGCAGCTTTGGAATTATAGCTTTGTTTAAAAACCAAAATGACTTAAAAGTTAAATGTCATCAAATTAACATTTACTGCTTGTGTGAGCAAAGCAGAGGGAGCTGGTAGATGGTTTAGTAATGAAATATTGGGAGAAAAGGGATGAGGTTGGACCAGGAGATGCATGGGCACTTCGTATCCTGTTATCGCTCGCTCATCACTCACCTTTGAGCAAATCTGTGCAAGCTTCAAAGTACCTCCATCATCGCCATTGTCCCTTAACTTCCCCTTCACACCTTCATAAAACCATAGCATAGTGTGTGCACGCTCAGAGGATGACCTCCAAACCATCCTAAATATCTTCGCAGAAGCTTACGAAGAGCTTGGCCTGTCACTCAACATCCAAAAAACCAAAGTGCTGCACCAACAAGTACAAAATAACCCCTCTGCAGCACCACAAATCCAACTCAATGGTGTAATGTTGGAAAATGTCGATCACTCCTCCTAACTGGACAGTTATCTTTCCACAAGGGCCAACACTTATGCTGAAATCCAGCATCGCCCGAGCTCTGCACGTGTGGCTTTCTCCCGATTGAAGTGCAGAGTGTTTGAGGACCGGGACATTCGCAGGGAAACCAAAATGCTTGTTTACAAAGCTATTGTACTACCAACCTTACTGTATGCTTGTGAAACATGGACCACTTGTAAATGCCACCTCCAACTCCTTGAAAGATTCCAGCAACGGTGTCTCCAAAATTTTTTACACATCACTTGGGAAGATAGGTGAACTAATGCCAGTGTAATGGAAGAAGCAAAGTTCACCAGTGTTGAAGCAATTATTCGTCAATGTCAACTTTGTTGGACTGGTCATGTTGTGCAGGTGCCAGATGATCATCTTCCAAAGCAACTACTCTATTCCTAAACTTAAAAATGGAAAGTGTAATGCTGGTGGTGAACAAAAGAGGCTTAAAGACTGTCTCAAGGCAATTTAAAAAAAAAAAAGTAGTATAAACACCAACAATTGGGAAACACTGGCCTGTGAGCGCTCCAGTTGGAGAACAGCCTTTACCAAAGGCGTCATGAACTTTGAAGATACTCGAACTCAGGATGCAAGGGAGAAACATGCTAAGAGGAAGGCACGCTTGGCACATCCATGCTGTGATCAACTCCCGCCCAGAAACCAATGTCTCCACTGTGGAAGGACTTGTGGATCCAGAATTGGCCTCCACAGTCACTTACGGACTCTTTGCTAAAACCGTGTTTATGGAAGACAATCTTACTCAGCTACGAGTGATCACCAAAGAAGAAGAAGAAGAGGAAGAAGAAGATGAGGAGGAGGAGGAGGAAGAAATTTTTACCCCCTGGGGTACTCTAGTCCAACCCCCTGCAACGCAGGAATCTCAACTAGATCATCCTTGACAGATGGCCATCCAACCTCTGCTTAAAACGAAGGGGAGTCCACCGCCTCCCGAGGGAGACCGTTCCCACTGTTGAATGGCTTTTTACTGTCAGATAAAATAAATAAAGAAAAGCTATGCTTATAAAAATCCTTTAAAAACAGAACAAAACAAAACAAAAAAAACCCCACCTGCTGAACAAATGCTTTGAAAAGAGGAGATGCAGGGCATTTATGAAAAAAGGACCTGGGTGCTTGTTATTACTGTGGGGCGGGGTGGGGGGGGGTGCCGCGTTATTTCACAGTGCAGATAAAAGGAAGTACTGAAAGCACTGCATTTATAGGCATGGAGACCGGGTTTCTTGCTAAGCTGCTATTATCAAATTAATGTCAAAACGCATCAAACAGGCCTGAGTGTTCTGGAGGCTTCTGCAAAAGTGCTTTGCAAATTGGCGACAAAAACAGTTTTTTGTTTACAGGGCACCAAGCAAGAAACCGACTAATTAGCCATTGTAATAAAAGGGGGTGGGGGAAGGAAATGGGCAATTATACAAACAAGCTGTTTTGAAGTATAAATACACGCTATTCTATGGGCCCTGCTTTAAATGTACACAGGCATATATATATGTGTGTATAAAATCTATTGCGGCAGCGCCTCGGATGCCAACTTCCCAGGGAATGTGAAATTTGCAGAAAGGCGGAGCGCTTTGAATGGGAAAAGCAGGGTTTTGTTCTGAAGGGATGTTGAAACAAAATGAAGCAGGCCAGCTGAGAATCTGATGATGAGTTTTTAATGAGGATTGAAGCCTCGTTCCAGTGCTGCAGGCAGCTTGCCGGAACTCGCATTTGTGGAACCGCGGGCGCACTTTTTGTATGCGGGAGCCCTCTTGGCTCATTCTGGACAGGTGCGGCCACGGGGTGCCCCCAAATGCTGAGCATTTTTTGGTTTTGAAAGCAGTGCGATTGCGAGATCCCTTCTGCTGCCTTCCTTCTACCGGGTGGCTGCATTGGCAAAAGGTACAGGATTGACGAGACCCTCCAAGCATCCCCGTTTTCATACACACACACACACACACACACACACATTTTTATTGGTTTTTAAAACATATCATTTCGAACAATCATATAACATAACTTCTTATCTTCTACAATGTTTTAGACTTCCGTCAACACCTCTGATGGTTTTACATTCTTTATCACTTAATCTGCATTTCTTAATTTCTCTATTACTTTTAATTATCATTAACTAATAATTCTCCTCATAGTCTTTTATTGCAATATTTCAGATAGTCCTTCTTACAAAACTTCCTGCAGTCCTACTGGTGTAATCTGTTCATCACAATTGCTTTTCAAATAGTTCGTCTATTTACTCCAGTCTTCTAAGAATCTCTGGTCCCGCAGGTTTCGAATCCTTCCTGTTAATTTATCCAGTTCTGCATAGTCCATCAATTTCATCCACCATTCTTCTTTCATTGGTAATTCTTCTTGCTTCAATTTTTGTGCCAATAATATTCTTGCTGCTGTCATTGCATATAAAAACAACGTTTTCCAGGGACCTTTCCGGATTTGCAGAAGCAGTACCAGTTTCTGATTTGATCCCGGAGTGTCTCTCTCTTCCTTAGGATGTCCCTACTTTCATCGGAGTGCAAAAATTCATCACCCAGTGTTGCTTCAGTACAGCTGTGCGCTTCCGTGCTTGATCTCCGTTGAAAAACGTCTTCTCCAGTGAACCAGGAAGGTACCTCTCCAGACAATGGAATGATTGTGATCTCCTGGGTGATGCAGATGCCATTAGGCAGCTTAATGAGCATGCATACTCCATCCGTTTGCCTCCCTCCCAATTCCCCATCCACGTGGCCCCGGGCGATAGCAACCCACACTATGCCACTGCCTCTATCCAAAGACACCGTCTGTTTAGGGAGGTGCCTTGAAGGTGCCCATTAGCAATAGGCAGGAGACTGAGCGGGTCACCTGGTCACAGCTTTCTTCACCATGGCGAGGCAGTTACTAGCAGATTTGCACCGATGCATATATCTAAAACAGCAAATGCAAAATTGGCAAGAGGCTGGCAGACAAGCAGGTTGGAAGTGTGAAAGGGAGTCCTTGGAGCACCCCACAATTGCCTACCTGGGTCCCAAAGGGTCCCAGTATGGTGTAGTGGTTAAGAGCGGTGGACTCGTAATTGGGTGAACCGGGTTCGCTTCCCTGCTCCTCCACATGCAGCTGCTGGGTGACCTTGCGCCAGTCACACTTCTCTGAAGTCTCTCAGCCCCACTCACCTCACAGAGTATTTGTTGTGGGGGAGGAAGGGAAAGGAGAATGTTAGCCGCTTTGAGACTCCCTAGGGTAGTGATAAAGCGGGATATCAAATCCAAATTCTTCTTCTTCTTCTTCTTCTTCTTCTTCTTCTTCTTCTTCTTCTTCTTCTTCTTCTTCTTCTTCTTCTTCTTCTTCATCTAGTCTGGCCCCTCACAAGACCGGCATCGTCACCAAGGAACCCCTGACTGTTGGTGCCGGTCCTGGGACTGAAGAACGATGGATCTGCACTAGTGACATTTCCAGCAAAACATTTTCCAGAAGGCAAAAGAAGAGGAAACGATATCCGAAGGAAAAGGGCCCTTGGAGAGGCAGGCAATGGAATGGAGCAGACTTTAAAACTCCAGAGAGGAGGGTGGGGGGGGGGGACAGAGGAAGCGACTGGGCTGCCTGCTTCTTTCGCAAACGAAAGACTGGGGAATTGTGAGAAGGAATTTTGATAGCTCTGTGGTATGGTTTTCCATTTGCAAAACGCAAACAAAAACATGTATTAAATTGTCCTTTGGGCTGCGGTGCCCCTCCTGACACTGCCGAGCAGACTGGGAGACCCCAGGACCCGGTCAGGGGGAACCTCCATCCCCTCAAAGGGCTGGGAACACTTCGGTTTCATCGTTCATCACCACAATAGCAAAAGATCCTGTCCTTGTTTGTGCAGCCTGGAGGGGTGGGAGAAGATACAGCTTGCAGTCGAGCGTTTCTTGGAGAATTGGTGGGGCTCACACAGAGCAGAATGTCCCTGGTATCAAAATGTCCCTGTTAAATTTTGAATTGGCCTTCCAGTGCAAAAGCCAAGCAATTAAAAAAACAACACCTGTTGCCTGTGACCTGTTTGCAATGGGCTCCCTTGGAAGGTGGTGGACCTCCTTGGAGGGTTTTAAGCTAGGGTTACCAGACGTCCCCTGGGACGCGGGTGGCGCTGTGGGTTAAAGCCTCAACGCCTAGGGCTTGCCGATCGAAAGGTCGTGGTTCGAATCCCCGCGGCGGGGTGCGCTCCCGTTGTTTGGTCCCAGCGCCTGCCAACCTAGCAGTTCGAAAGCACTCTCGGGTGCAAGTAGATAAATAGGGACCGCTTACTAGCGGGAAGGTAAACGGCGTTCCGTGTGCTGCGCTGGCTCGCCAGAGCAGCGATGTCACGCTGGCCACGTGACCCGGAAGTGTCTCCGGACAGCGCTGGCCCCCGGCCTCTTGAGTGAGATGGGCGCACAACCCTAGAGTCTGTCAAGACTGGCCCGTACGGGCAGGGATACCTTTACCTTTTTTTACCAGACGTCCCCAGTTCCCGGGGACAGTCCCCGGATTTGCAAATCCATCCCTGGAATGTCCCCAGAATTGCAAATCTGTCCCCGGGAAACATGGCAGTGGCAGCCTCAGCAGCCCAGAGCCAGCCTGGTAGCGCAGTTGGCTCTGGCTGGCTTCAGGAGCCTGCTCGCTGCCGTGGCGCCTGCCATTTTTCCTCTCTGGAAGTCCCCATATGGTGTGTCTTCTGTGCTCTGTCTGACCTGTTTGTGAAAATGAAGCCCTCGTCTGTGATATGAGGCCTTGCCCAAGCCTCTGAACAAGCCACACACCTGTTTGCACATTTGGATGACAGAAGAATTTCTGGTTAGTTGAAAAGCAGAAATAGATGCTTCTGGTCTCTTCCTCACAGCCATGCTGGGGGAGAGGGGAAGGGAGAGCACCCGAAACCGAGGCTTGCCGCTACTCATGCATGCAACAGTCAACTGTGGTTTGACATTGCATGCGCAAAGCACCCAACTATTCATTTGCTGGTCTTGAAAACAGGCTGAATTAATCCATTTGAGAAAAAATGGGCATACAGTGGTACCTTGGTTCTCAAACTTAATCTGTTCCGCAAGTCCGCTCCAAAACCAAAGCATTCCAAAACCAAGGCCCGCTTTCCCATAGAAAGTAATGCAAAATGGATTAATTCGTGCCAGACTTTTAAAAACAACCCCTAAAACTGCAATTGAACATGAACTTTACTATCTAACGAGACCATTGATCCATAAAATGAAAGCAATCAACAATGTACTGCAGTCACACAATCAATCAGTAGCTGAAGTGGGTTCCACACAGTCACAAAAACAAAACAAAAAAGCCACAAAACAAAAACGCAAAATAAATAGCAAAAACAGACAGACCTCAGCGTAACACTCAAATTGGAAGTGTGGCACTCAGAACGGAACACAGTCGGCTTCTGAAAAAGGTTTGCAAACACTTACTTCTAGGTTTGCAGTGTTCAGGTTCCGAGTTGTTTGGGTACCAAGGTACCACTGCACAGTAATTCAGAAACTGTTGCCGTACAAAAGTACATTTGATACTTCCATTCCACCTTGATCTAAGCTGAGCTCTTTCCTGCACTGCTAATAGAGGTAGCCTAGTGAAGCAAGGAGGGACCCAGGTGGCGTTGTGGGTAAAAGCCTCAGCGCCTAGGGCTTGCCGATCGAAAGGTCGGCGGTTCGAATCCCCGTGGCGGGGTGCGCTCCCGTTGCTCGGTCCCAGCGCCTGCCAACCTAGCAGTTCGAAAGCACACCCGGGGGCAAGTAGATAAATAGGGACCGCTTACTGGCGGGAAGGTAAACGGCGTTTCCGTGTGTGGCTCTGGCTCGCCAGAGCAGCGATGTCACGCTGGCCACGTGACCCGGAAGTGTCTCCGGACAGCACTGGCCCCCGGCCTATAGAGTGAGATGGGCGCACAACCCTAGAGTCTGTCAAGACTGGCCCGTACGGGCAGGGGTACCTTTACCTTTTAGTGAAGCAAGGACTTGGGAAACTCTGGTTCAAACTCACTGATGAACCTTGGGCTAGTCTCTCTCTCTCTCTCTCTCTCTCTCTCTCTCTCTCTCTCTCCTACCTCACAGGGTCGTTGGGAAGATAAAGAGCGCCAGTGTGGGGTAGTGCTCAGACTAGGACCTGGAAGAGCAGGGTTCAGACTCCCACTCAGCCACAAAGCTGACGGGGTGACCGAGGGGCAGCCAGTCACTGCCTCTCAGCCTGACCTACCTCACAGGGCTGTTGTGAGTACGAAATGGGAAGGAGGAGGACTAGGCAAGCCGCTTTTGAGTTCCTTGCAGGAGAGCTGGGAGACAGATTTAAATAATGATAATAATTTAGAATACTTAAAAATAAATAAATAGCAATAACCCTTCTGTCATGGATGCTACAGTTGCAGGGGTCAGCAAACTTTTTCAGCAGGGGGCCGGTCCACTTTCCCTCAGACCTTGTGGGGGAGGTGTGGACTATATTTTGAAAATAAAAATAAAAATGAACGAATTCCTATGCCCCACAAAGAGCCCACAGATGCATTTTAAATAAAAGCACACATTCTGCTCGTGTAAAAACACGCTGATTCCCGGACCATCTGCAGGCTGGATTGAGAAGGCGATTGGGCCGGATCCGTCCCCTGGGCCTTAGTTTGCCTACCCGTGCTTTAGTTGTGATCCCTGCACTACAGGACAGAGGCTTAATTAATTAATTAACAAGGCCTCCGGTTTTCATTGAGCATTCTAGAAGCCTCCTGCGGAAGCTGAGCAGAGTTGCATCCCATTACAAGCTCGATTAAGACATCAATTACCAAAAGTGTTATCCGAATGTCACAAGGTGGTGCGGAGCGGAGAGCCACACCGGGTGCCGATCTGATAAGGATGTTTCCTGGCACTCAGGTTACCAGGAAGGAGGGGATCGCCTTTCCCCCCCGCAGGAGAGCACAGTCCGCAAGAGACAGTCCCTCCCTCGGCCTCCTGGGTGGGCTGCAGCTGGCTCTGCAAGGAGAAGCCCCTTGCGGAGGATTCGCACTCGGCCCCCGGAAGAGCCACTGACCCAAAGGAACCACCCGGCCCTCTCGCACAGAGGCCACTGTTCCGCCACTGGGAGAACAGGATGCTGGACTAGGTGGGCCATGGGCCTGATCCTGCAGGCTCGCTCTATGTTCCTAACAGCCAGTCCCTTTGACACGAGAGCCACATTCTTCATGTCATAAAATGGCAGCCCCATGCAGCATACCATGGAGTAGTCTAACACTGACTTTTGTATAGGTATAAAAATGTCATCTTTTTTTAACAAGAAGGGATTTCCTTAGGAAGTAGAGAACATCTAAAGCAATGACAAACCTAGACAGCATCCTAAAAAGTAGAGACATCACCTTGCCAACAAAGGTCCGTACAGTAAAAGCTATGGTTTTCCCAGTAGTGATGTATGGAAGTGAGAGCTGGACCATAAAGAAGGCTGATCACCAAAGAATTGACGCTTTTGAATTATGGTGCTGGAGGAGACTCTTGAGAGTCCCATGGACTGCAAGAAGATCCCACCTCTCCATTCTGAAGGAAATCAGCCCTGAGTGCTCACTGGAAGGACAGATCCTGAAGCTGAGGTGCCAAGACTTTGGCCACCTCAGGAGAAGAGGAGACTCCCTGGAAAAGACCCTGATGTTGGGAAAGACGGAGGGCACAAGAAGAAGTGGATTACAGAGCACGAGATGGTGGGACAGTGTTCTCGAAGCGACCAGCATGAGTTTGACCAAGCTGCGGGAGGCAGTGGAAGACAGGAAGGCCTGGCGTGCTCTGGTCCAGGGGGTCATGAAGAGTCGGACACGACTAAATGACTAAACAACAACAACATACGCAATAACCATTACCATTCCAAAACATAAAAATAAAAAAGGTTCTTTTGAACCTTCAGACCTCCTCCCCTTCCTCCATGGATTCCATTTCTAAAGATTCATTCTCCCCCCCCCCTTGCATCTTTTACCGTTATCCATCTATTACGTACCGTAATCATAGTAACCAATGTTTATTTCACTTTACAAGTGTCATTGTATTCCTGCCAATGATTTCAACCATGCATAGGCAAACTCGGCCCTCCAGATGTTTTGGGACTACAGTTCCCATTATCCCCTGACCCCTGGTCCTGTTAGCTAGGGATGGTGGGAGTTGCAGTCCCAAAACATCTGGAGGGCAGAGTTTGCATATGCCTGAAATTTTCAACTGTCTACAGTGGTCTTTTAAATATATTAAAAAGTTATTCCATTTTAAAAAAAAGTTGGTCTTCCTGGTTTCTGATCTTTCCCGTAAGTCTCACCATTTCTGCATATTCCTTCAGTTTGGTTTGTCATTCTTCTCTGGTCAGTACTTCTTCTTTCCATCTCTGGGCAAGAAGCATCCTTGCTGCCATCGTTGCAGACATAAACAGTCTTTTATTTTATTTTGGCAGTTCCTCACCTATTACACCTAACAGAAAAGCCTCTGGTTTTTTAACAAAAGTTTTCTTAAACATTTTCTTTAACTCATTAAATATCATTTCCCAGAAAGCTTTTACCACCGCATATGATAAAAGGTACCCTCTTTCCCTTTACATTTCCAGCGCAGATTTGAGATTTGAGATCCAAATCGTTGCAGCACCGGTCCCTTAAGAGCCCAATGAGTCCCTAATAGCTGTGCTGCTGCGAATAGTCTTGCTGCCTCCCTGAGGGCTGATTAGGAAAATAATAGGCATGTTTTTCATTTGGTGAGTCACAAGGGCTAACACCTAATCGCTGTGTCTGGTGGGGAAAGAGCTATTTTGCCTTCCGTCCCGAGCCACTCTCCATCCTCAAGAGCATCTTTTGTTTTCTACGGAATCCCGACAATATTGCGTGCAATTTTGCACATGCGATTCGTGCAAATTGCACAGCAGGGAAGATTGTGTGTTTGCCCTGCTGTGAAGTTAACAGCTGCAACCGCTCCTTCAGGGTGCCACTTGCCTTCCCGGGTAAACAGTCTGGAGTGTTCACAGACAAAACATGAGGCCTTTTGAGAGCCCTGTGAGGAGGCAGCCACAAGCCACAGGTCCTCTGTGCGCCCTCTTAGCCAGCTGATGTCTCAATGTCCAGCCAGCCCCAGCCCAGCCGCCTCCCTTGACCTTCCTTCCTTTCCCTCTTGTGGGACAATCTGTTCTGTGCTAGGGCTAAGCTCCCCAAAATACGAAGCCTTGACCACACGCAGAAGCACAACCCCCAGCTCTTTCTGGAGTCCTCCGTCAGGAATGCGCTGGGAGTCTGGCAAAGGTTTCTTCCCCCGAGAAATGGTGAGCGAGGATTCCTGCTGCGTCGGGCCGGCTGCTCTGGAGATCTGTTCCTCTGCTACTGATATGTTCATTTTCCACTTGGTTTGTGAAATCCTATAAGCTCCAGTAACACGGGCTCAGTTTGTTTTGAACATTCGGTTTCTTAAATAGGAGAAGCCTGTTCCTCAGAGGAAGCGTTGAAACGCAGGCGCGACTGAGGCAGCCCACGAAAACTCTCTTCCTGGGCCATGTCCTCTCCTTGGATACACGCCTTAATCCTCCAGCAGGTCTGTCTATCTGCTGTGGGTTTCAGACATCCCTCCCGTCCTGCATAATCCTTCGTGATTGCAGAAAGTCAGTGGGGAGAAAACCGCTTTAACTTCGGGTCAGCTGCTGGAACAGCCTTCGCCATCTCCTCTCCTCCAAATTGTCAATTCAGCTGCTATTTTCTTGAGCTTAGCATCCTTTTAAATGCAGGGACCAGGGAAGCTCTGCCTGACATTTCCAATTAATCTCCCGAGCCTATTAAATTTATGGTGTGATGGCGTTAAACATCCCTGCCTCTTTCCTCGCCAAATGCTTCTCAACGCGGCTTCGTCTCCTGCGAGGACTTTCTGCCTGGGTGGAGAGCCCTTTAGGCAGGGCACTTTTCCTGCAGGGGAAGTTTTGGGATCATAGGCAAACAACCCCAAGGGTCATCTAGTCCAACCCCCTGACAGATTTTCTCTTGGTGGGCCAAGACAATCTGGCGAGGGCAAAGGCCACAGAATTTCTAACGCCCCGGGGAGGCTCTCCAAGTCTCGTCTCGTTCGTTTTATCTGCTCAGTCGTGTTTCCACATTTGACGTCCTCTGTATAAACCCGAGGGCTTTATTCATTTAATTAAACACTTTTAATCCCATCTTTCCAATGGTTGCTTGGATTGACAGCAGCTCAGAGAAGCAAAACATAGAGCAATAAATTGCAAGCCAAAACAAGCTCTGGGGGTCTTCTGGTCCTCGCCTCTCGCACACCTGAGTCTCCGGTAGCCTGTTGACTAAGACGGCCTTTTACCAACTGTGGCTGCATTGAAGGCTGCAGTATAACTATATACTGTCCTCTGGGGGGGGGGGGAATGTTATATATATAATTTTATTAGTTTTACATAAAACTTGTACACCATAAACATAACATTTCCACACATTAAAAAAGGAGGGTTCTTTCAAACCTTGAGCCTCCTCCCTTCCCTTCATGGGTTCCAATTCTAAATTTTATTCCTGCATCTTTGACTGTAATCTATCTGTTATATAATCATAGTATCCAAAATCCATGTTACATTACAAGTGACATTGTATTCCTACCAATGATTTCAACTGTTTACAGCGGTGTCTCAAATATGTTAGAAAGTTGTTCCAGTCTCTTCAGAATACTTGATCTTCCTGGTTTCTAATCTTTCCTGTCAGTCTCGCCATTTCTGCATATTCTGTCAGTTTCGTCTTCCACTCTTCTCTGGTCGCTACGTCATCTTTCCATCTCTGGGCAAGAAGCATCCTTGCTGCCATCGTTGCAGACATAAACAGTCTTTTATTTTATTTTGGTAGTTCCGCACCTGTAATGCCTAACAAAAAAGCCTCTGGTTTTTTGACAAAGGTATTCTAATCATTTTCTTTAACTCATTATATATCATTTCCCAGAAAGCTTTTACAGGACCACCATATATGATAAAACGTACCCTCTTTCCTTTTACATTTCCAGCACACATTTGAACTGGTTCTATACATTTTCGCAATTTTACTAGGTGTCAAATACCAATGGCGTATGATTTCCATGTTTAGGGAAGCTTTTAATGTTTGATGTATTACAGTATTTTAATATTTTTTTGGAAACCGCCCAGAGTGGCTGAGGAAGCCCAGCCAGATGGGCGGGGTATAAATTATTATTATTATTATTGTTATTATTATTATTATTATTATTATTATTATTATTATTAATCATGATTATTTTCATATTGCTTTCTTCCAATGCACAGCAAGCCATAAACTTCAAATCCTCTTCCCATAACTTTTCCCATGAAGAAAACTGTATAATACAACCCAAACTGGGGTGTGTGTGTGTGTTTTCATCCCCAATTTTTGCATACGAAAACATGTAGGGACCGAAAAAGCAGGTAAGCATCAGAGGGGAAAGTAAAACCGAGTTGAAGAACAGAATGAAAACAGCCAAGCAGGATGCCAAATCACAATCATACTTCACTGAACATCATATGGTATTTAAATACCCAAACCATAATGAAGAATGAGAAGCTGGAGGGATCTGTTGATAATATATTCCAAGAAAGGGAAAACCAATCTGCATCAAAATTGCCAGGTTTAACCTCTCTCCACGCAGCTCTGTGGCAACGACTCCATGTACTTCTGGCTTCCTGCATTTCCTTGTACTCTGTTCAAAAAGCAAAAAAACACCCCAGATTGAGATTTGGGGATCTCTACTCGCCCCCACCGTTGAAGAGGAGACGGGTGGGAATTGGAGCTGCAGGCAAGTCAAACTCTTAGCTATTGTCTGGGTGTGTTTGCTAGCAGATCTTGGTTCTGGGTGCAATTGTAATGTGGGGACCCCCCCCCCCCCGCAAAGCAGCCCCAGAAAACCCTTCGCACTCACAGCTCTGGTGTTTTGTGCTATTGGCACACGCAGACACAGTTCTGTCTGGTTTGGGCCTGGCAGACTGGGGGCCTCCTTTGCTTCCTGGCCCTTCCCAGAAACAATTTTTGACAACTGTTAACAGACACGCAGGCCTGGACAGAGCCACAATCGCCCTTCTCCTGTGATTTGCATTCTTCGGAGAGGTTCCATCTGTTTCTTATATATGCGGTTTTTTAAAAACTGCAGTACGATCGCGTCTCACCCGGGAGCTCAGTCCCCAAAGTTTCTCATATATGCAAAAATGCGTACTGTGTATTCAAACTGTCCCTAGGAAATGCCCCCTGTGTGGGCAGCCCTAACCTTCTGGAGGTGGGGGGCCTTGCCCACCCCCAAGCAAGACAGAAAGCTGAAAAGCTCTATTTGCGCTGGGTTTTCCCAGTATGAAAAGAGGTTCTAGGGCAGGGGTCAGCAAACTTTTTCAGCAGGGGGCCGGTCCACTGTACCTCAGACCTTGTGGGGGGCCGGACTATATTTAGAATGGGAAAAAATGTACAAATTCCTATGCCCCACAAATAACCCGGAGATGCATTTTAAATAAAAGCACACATTCTACTCATGTAAAAACACGCTGACTCCTGGATAGTCCGCGGGCCAGATTTAGAAGGCGATTGGGCCGGATCCAGACCCTGGGCCTGAGTTTGCCTACTCATGTTCTAGGGTCTCTGCCTTACTTGCATTTAACCTGCAGAATTTCAACCAGGCAGCCTTCAACCGTGTATAGTTGAAATTGTGCAGAGAGGCAATGGAGTTCACCTCCAGGGGTGAAGCCAAACCACTGTGTTAGCAGCACCGAAGTGATACTCAGGGGCGCAAGTCTGGGCTGTGTGTCTGGAAGTCCTGGGCTGCGCATACAACAGGACACACACACACACACCCCAAGCCTCTCTGATGTGGCCCAAAGGAAAGCAGAGCAAGATGTTTGGCACCAGCTTGGCTGCAGGAGTGGCCGGAAGGAGGCGTACAAGGCGCTGGGATGCAGGTGGCGCTGTGGTCTAAACCACTGAGCCTCTTGGGCTTGCTGATCAGAAGGTTGGCGGTTCAAAACCTGCACAACAGGGTGAGGTCCTGTTGCTCTGTCCCAGCTCCTGCCTACGTAGCAGTTCAAAAGCAAGCCAGTGCAAGTAGATAAATAGGTACTGCTGTGGCGGGAAGGTAAACAGTGTTTTCTGTGCGCTCTGGCTTCCATCACAGTGTCCTGTTGCACTTAGTCCTGCTGACCACATGACCCGGAAAGCTGTCAGTGGACAGACGCCGGCTCCCTCGGCCTGAAAGCGAGATGAGAGCTGCAACCCCAGGGTCATGTTTGGCTGGACTTAACTATCCAGGGGTCCTTTACCTTTACCTTTTAGTTTATAATAACTGGCACCTTCAGGAGTGCATGGGAAAGAAACAGGAGTCGACGGGCACAAGGATTGGGGCCTCCTGCTTCTCCTTCCCTTTTTCATGGAATTGTGGAGTTTGAAGGGACCACAAGACTCCCCTAGCCCAACTCTCTGCAATGCAGGAATCTTTTGCCCATTGTGGGTCTCAAAACCACAACCCTGAAATTAAGAGCCTCCTGCTCTTCCAGTGCTTTTGAAGTGGTACCTTCAAGGCTGCAAGACTCAGGCTGCTGCCTCTTCCCGATTCTCCCTTGCTGTTTCCAAGGGCAGATTCTTAGCAACAGAGGTTTTCTGGGCTTTCATGGCATAGCACTTGGGGGTTTGTGCTGCTCCAAGATCTAAGGTCTCTGATCCTTCTTTATCCCTGCATGGGAATGCTGTTGCCAGTTTTGCAGGTTTTTTTTTTTTTTGCATGTCTGAGTCCTACGCCTTGCAAAATGCAAATGCGCCGAGTTAACGACTCTCGGAGGCCGAGTAAAGACCCTCCACCGACTCCTTCTTACAGGCAGCAAAGTTTGCTTGGCATGGCAGATCTTGGCTGAATAACCGATCTATGGTTGTGTTAAAAGGGGGCCCTGGAGAGAGATCAAAAATGGGGGGGGGGGAGGCATCATTTGCATGCTTGGGGCGCCTTCGTGTGTGTGTGTGTGTGTGTGAAATGCACAGGGAAAGAAGAGCAAAGGTAGCAAGATAATCACAAGCTGCCTGCTGGTGTAATGGGCTTGATGAATATGGATGCCACCCTGACGGAGATGAGGAATCTGGATGGGAAATTAAGATTCTAAACTGTACCGCCGCCTTGCTCAGCCGTCACAATTAGGGGCATAACTAGTCCCATGCTAAGCGAGATGCTGAGCGGAGCCAGTTTTATTGGTCTGGAAAACGGGCGCTGCAAAGAGTTCATCGTCTGCTCTGTCGCGGTATCAGACTTGGTGTGTGGTGGGACGTGGTTCACCGAACCCGGCCGAACCGGGGCACCACTTACTTTCTCCCTAGGCTTGAAATAAAACTGCCAGTAGACTAGACGACCCTTGCGGTCACTTCCAGCCCTACAATTCTATGGTTCTATGCTCATGCCATGATACAAATCTAGGGTGCAAACACATTTGGAGTGCTGCGTACAGCTCTCCTCAAAAAGGATATTGCAGAGTTGGGAGAAGTTCAGAGAAGTGCAACCGAAAAGGTGGAAGTCTTGAGAAAAGGTGGAAGTCTGGGACTTTTTAGTTTAGCAGAAAGATGAGGAACAGGAGATACAGTAGAATTTATACAATTATGCACAGCGTGGAGAAAGCAGCTAGAGAAGTTTTCCTCCCTCTCTCATAAATGCAACCCAGGTGGTTTGTTGTTTAGTTGTTCAGTTGTGTCCGGCTCTTCGTGACCCCCTGGACCAGAAAACACCAGGCACTCCTGTCTTCCACTGCCTCCCGCAGTTGGGTCAGACTCATGTTTGTAGCTTTGAGAACACTGTCCCACCATCTCGTCCTCCATCGTCCCCTTCTCCTTGTGCCCTCCATCTTACCCAACATCAGGGTCTTTTCCAGGGAGTCTTCTCTTCTCATGAGGTGGCCAAAGTATTGGAGCCTCAGCTTCAGGATCTGTCCTTCCAGTGAGCACTCAGGGCTGATTTTCTTAAGAATGGAGAGGTTTGATCTTGCAGTCCATGGGACTCTCAAGAGTCTCCTCCAACACCAGAATTCAAAAGCATCAATTCTTCGGCACTCAGCCTTCATTTATTGTGTATAACTTTGTGTAAAACTAATAAAAATCTATTTAAAAAAACAAAAACTGAGGGTGCCTTGCCTCCCGCGGAGGTCTTCTTCAGCCTGCCTCAGCAAGCCTTTAGAAAGGTGGCAGAAATGTTTGTGCTCAGACCAGTATTCCAAGAGGCAGTGGAAGGAGGCTGGCATCTCGAACACGCCTGGATATGCTGGCTGCAATAAAAGGTTTTTAGGTGGCATCTGAAGCAGTGTCCGTGAGGGTGCCTGGCTCATGGCAGCGAACAGGGGATTTTCTGGCAGCCAGCAGAGCAGACGTCCCACGGCATTTGTGGCAGGGCCACTTCCAGCATCTCAGACTGGTGGAATAGAGGTGGTGGTGGCAAGACAGTCCACAGATATTAGGGCTTTCGTTTACTAAAAAGTAAAGCCCTGAGCAGGAACAAGCTGGCAGCCTGCACAGATTTCTGAGCACGGGGTGTGGAACCTCCTTCGCTTCGAAAAATTAACAAGCCACTTAATTGAAACCAAAGAGACTTCAAAGTGTTTTTTTGCTGGTTCTTTATCTTTAAGCTGAACTTGGGCCAGGCACTCTTTCAGCAAAAAAGGGAAAAAGAAGTTGTCTGTCTTCTGTGAAAGGAGGACACGCAAGTGCCAGAATTTGGTGCAAGCTCAGGTGAAATGTTCCTTAGAACTAGCTGAGCAACTTGCACCCATTTTTGCAAAAGCATCCTTTGGCTTCTGCACTCAGTTATGCACTCCCCTGGTCAAAGGCGGTCCATTTGTAACCAGTGTTTGTTAGTGTTTTTTGATACATCTCCAACTCCTCAAAGATTCCATCAACGGTGTCTGCGAAATTTTTTGCACATCACTTGGGAAGACAGGCAAACTAAGACCAGTGTACTGGAAGAAGCAAAGATCACCAGTGTTGAAGCAATGATTCTTCAACATCAACTTTGTTGGACTGGTCATGTTGTGTAGATGCCTGATTATTGTCTTCCAAAGCAACTATTTCGAACTTAAAAATGGAAAGCGTAATGCTGGTGGTCAACAAGAGGTTTAAAGACTGTCTCAAGGCAAATCTTTAAAAAATGTAGTATAAACACCGACAACTGGGAAACACTTGCCTTCGAGCACTCCAGTTGGAGAACAGCCTTGACCAAAGGCGTCATGGACTTTGAAGACACTCGAACTCAGGATGCAAGGGAGAAACATGCTAAGAGGAAGGCACGCTTGGCAAACCCTCACTGTGATCAACTCCTGCACGGAAACCTATGTCTCCACTGTGGAAGGAAGTGTGGGTCCAGAATTGGCCTCCACAGTCACTTACGGACTCATTGTTAAGACCCGTGTTTATGGAAGACTCAGCTACGAAGGATCGCCAAATAATAATAATAAATAATAATAATAATAATACATTTTATTTATACCCCACCCTCCCCGGCCAGAGCTGGGTTCAGGGTGGCTAACACCAGCAAAATTACAGTAAAAACATAATAGGGAAAAAACCCCCACCAATTTAAAATACAGGTTAAAATGCAGCCTCATTTTAAAAGTAGCCCATAGATCAAAACCATAAGGGGAGGGAAACATAAGGGTCAAACTGAGTCCAAACCAAAGGCCAGGTGGAACAGAAGAAGAAAGAAGATGTGGAAAACCAATAAAAATATTATTATTATCATTTTTTTAAAAATCTGCTCCGTTGATCAATAATGCTATGTCTTATTGTTTCCTGAAAATTTTTTTTGTGATCCTTGATGGAAGCCCCTGGAAAGAGGCCCTTTCTGCCGCCACCTGAGGCTTGGCAGGGGGGCGCTGGGGATGAGAGGGGAATCAGGCGGCGTTAGCCCCCCTTCATTCTCTCAGGATGAAGAAGAAGAATCCTGCAGAACTTGTTTGGGCCAGTCAGCATTCCAAGGAGGCCGCCTGGTCAGAAAGGCCTCTTGAAAAACTTGTCTGCGCAGAAAAGGGACAATTGCGGAGGGGAAATCCGTGTGCTGGGCTGAGTTCTCCTTTCTGCCTCGAGAAGCTGGAAGGGGGAGGCATTAAATGTTGGCAGGGGCCAAGAAGGATGCAGGGGAACGGGTGATGGGCTTGCCTCTTTCTTCCATTCAGCTGGTGCAGAATTCGGCAGCCAGGTGGCTCACTGAGGCAAGACGGTTTGAGCATCTTTTTTATTTATTTATAATTTTTATTGCATTTTGTGTCTTACATAGATCCAAAAGAAAAATACCAGCCCAATGTTCAAACCAAAAATAAAGATAAACAAAAACATAACAATACATATTAACTAAATAAACATTTTCCCTCCACCATTTACCTATAATTAATATTCTGAATTATCAGTCATTAACATTGTAATCTTTTGAGATGACTTCAGTCCACCTCAATACGAATCGTCCTTTAATTAACTGCCTTCTTTAGATGTTTCTCATTTCTTGGCATTATATGGTTTATTTAGCAGGCACCCCCAAACTCGGCCCTCCAGATGTCATCAGTGCAAGTATGAAAAATATTTAATTTTTATCATCTACAATACTGTCATATTTATTTTATAGTACAGTACATTGATTATTGCTTTCATTTTATGGATCAATAGTCTCGTTAGTAAAATTCATGCTACATTGCTGTTTTAGGAGTTGTTTTTAAAAGTCTGGAACGGATTAATTCATTTTGCATTGCTTTCTATGGGAAAGCGTGCCTTGGTTTTGGAACGCTTTGGTTTTGGAACGGACTTCTGGAACGGATTAAGTTTGAGAACCAAGGGACCACTGTAGATGATAGATGATAGATATAGGTGATAGATGATAGATAGATAGATAGATAGATAGATAGATAGACAGATAGATAATTGCAACTCTGTGAAACTCAAGCTCTGTGGCACAACTTGCCTCAAATACATACCAAGTTGTATATGTATTTTCCATTAAAAACCCCACAATTTAGCTCCCACCTCCAAAGTTTGAGAGCCAGTGTGGTTTAGTGGTTAGAGCACTAGTCTATGACCTGGGAGACCAAATCCCTTTTCCCCCATGAAGCTCTCTGGGTGGCCTTGAGCCCGTCCTGCCTCTCAGCCTGGCCTCCCTCACAGGGTTCTTGTGAGGAGAAAACGGGCAAAGTGAGAAGCACGCATGCCCCTTTGAGCTCCTTGGAGGAAACGTGGAACATAAATGCTGTAAAGAAAGAAAGAAAGAACAAATGCAATTTATGTGAAGAACGATACAGCCCATAGCACAGTGCATTACGGCAGCTACAGGCAGAAAAACCATTAAGGTTTTCGGCAATTTTCTGGAGGTCTGCGGGAGGGAGGGGGAGTTTTGGACCCCCCCCCAGACGGAGACGGTCCTGAGGCAGGTGGAAGACCAGTGGTTGGTCTCAGTCCAAGGCACCTCCCTGCCTCCCTGCTTTGGTTTCTGCATGTTTCTCCCTTGGTAAGCGATGAAACAAAATACGAAAGATGACCTTTGCCTTCAGCTCTGAGTGATGGCTCTGTTTATTAAATTGTAAGCGATCGCACACTTCTCGGAGAGGCACCCATAGGCGGGCCTGGGCGATATGCAAAATGTCTTTCAGTTTAATTGATCAGCTGAAAGGCAGGCGATTAATCCGCTGGGGAGGAAAAGCGATAATCAGTTGACAGCCCTGATTTCAATTGGCTTTGCTGCCTGGGGCCCCAACCATTGAGGGAGTGGGGCCCAGCTGCAGTTTAAAAAGATCTGGTCCAGCATTCTCTTCTCACAGGAGCCAGCCAGATCCCTGTGGGAAATCAGGAAGCAGGATGTGAGTGAGCACAAGAGCAACTCTCCCCTCTTGCGCTTTCCAGCAACTCGGATCCAGGAACATCGCTGCCTCAAACGGTGGAGGCAAAGCATAGCCCCCATGTCTAGTTGCCCTCCATAGCCCTCTCCTCTTCCTTGCATTTGCCCAATCCTCTTGTAAAGAGAGCCAGTGTAGTGTAGTGGTTAAGAGCGGTGGACTCGTAATCTGGGGAACCGGGTTCGTGTCTCCGCTCCTCCACATGCAGCTGCTGGGTGACCTTGGGCCAGTCACACTTCTTTGAAGTCTCTCAGCCCCACTCACCTCACAGAGTGTTTGTTGTGGGGGAGGAAGGGAAAGGAGAATGTGAGCCGCTTTGAGACTCCTTAAAGGGAGTGAAAGGCGGGATATCAAATCCAAACTCCTCTTCTTCTTCTTCTTCTTCTTCTTCTTCTTCTTCTTCTTCTTCAGCCATCCAAGTTGGCCAGCCCTGCCTCCTGTGGGAGGGAGTTCTGAAGTTTACCGTATTTTTCGCTCCATAAGATGCACTTCTTTCCTCCTAAAAAGTAAGGGCAGATGTCTGTGCGTCTTATGGAGCGAATGTGCGGTCGATCGCTGGCTCCTGCCCAGGCTTCCATTGTTGAATGTTCTGCAGACAGAGGCTGTTTGTTTCCCCAGCGGCATGTGACTGGCTGATTAGATTATCTGTCTGGAAACTGTAGAAATGGCTCCCTTTCCTTTCCTAAAGAAGCTGCAGGTAACTGTGAGTTGAACCCCATAAAAACAGGATTTCCCCCCTTTGCAAAGTAAGCTGCATAACTGTGAAGAAGAAGAGCCTGGATTTGATATCCTGCTTATCACTACCCTAAGGAGTCTCAAAGCGGCTCACATTCTCCTTTCTTTTCCTCCCCCACAACAAACACCCTGTGAGGTGAGTGGGGCTGAGAGACTTCAGAGAAGTGTGACTGGCCCAAGGTCACCCAGCAGCTGCATGTGGAGGAGCGGAGACGCAAACCCAGTTCACCAGATTACGAGTCCACCGCTCTTAACTACTACACCACACTGGCTCTCTCTGTGAGCTGACCCCCCCAAAAATGGGGCTTTCCCCCTTTCCTCCTCTAAAAACTAGGTTTGTCTTATGGAGTGAAAAATACGGTAATTCTGCGCTGCATGAAGAAGTACTTCCTTTTCTCTGTCCTGAATCTTCTGGCATTCTGGCTTTGTTGGCTGTTCACGAGTTAGGAGAGAGGGAGGAAACGTTCCGTCTATCCGCTTTCTCCATGCCATGCATGGAAACCAAGCCAGATTATTGTGCTTGTCCACCAGTCAAACCATCAAACCAATATTGTGCTTGTCCATATAATCCTGCTTTGTTGCTTACTGCAATCACCACTATCCTATAAGACCCACTATCCTGTAACATTACATATGGTATGTACAGTAGTTGAAGGCTTTTTATATTATTTTTGCTGGAAAATGTGTGAGATTACAATATTGTCTTTGTTTGCATTACCTAGAGAAAATCCTTGTCTTAAACTTTGTGAAAGCATTCTGTGGAACTGTAACAACCCTTCATGTGGATTATTGGACTCTGTGAACAGACAGGTGGAATAGAAACTTATACATGTATGGAACTTATGCATGAACGGAATATAGAATGAACTGATCCACTGGGTCTTCTGCTTTTTTCGTTGAACTTTATGAGACTTCCATTGAAATCTACAATTTGATACAATGAATGGTATACCTTATTTATTCAAAAATACAGCTGGTTACGTCTTGTGTGTTTATTGAGTATGTTTCACGTAACCAGAGGTTTGTGGTTGTTTTGCTACTGCATGGAAACCAAGCCAGATGAGGAATGGTTGAAGGAGTTGAGTATGTTTAGTCCAGGAAAGAGGAGGCTGAGAGGAGATAGGATAGTATCTGTTTTGTTTTGTTAAAATTTATTTGTTTAACATAATTATTACAAAATATAAGCAAAATATTGCAGATACATAGATACATATATATTTCAGATAAGCACACACATATATAAAAAGAACAAAAGAGAAAAAAATAAGAAAAGAAAAAGAAGAAAAAATAGAGAGAGAAAAGAAGAAGAAAAGTTCGAAGAATTTCTTCCAAATTTATTCTACAAATATCTCAATATGAAATATTAATAAAATTTCATTGATTGACTTCCATCGCTTACACTGCACTTCCTATATACATTTTAAGCAAGATTGTATCTGTTATTCCGTATTTTCCCCATACAATCTCACACAAATATTCTAATCAATAGGTTTTGTAAATCTTTCATAAATCTATGCTAAACACAACCAATACTTTACATTTAATCTTTGTCTACATAGTAGACATATGACAGCATCCAGTGAGGCCCCCTGGAATCCCAGCACTGGCTTCCAGCACAAGCTCAGGGTGGCGACTTCCTGGGAAGGGGCAACATAGCTCAGTGGTTAGAGCACCTCCTTGGCAGGCAGAGGTTCCCAGGTTCCATCGTCCTCTGGCAGCATCCTCGGGGGCGGGGGGGGGGGGGCTGGCAAGGTCCGGTGCCTGGACCCCCTGGAGATTTGCAGCTGCCAGTCAGTGCTTGTTGTTGTTTAGTCGTTTAGTGGTGTCCGACTCTTCATGACCCCATATCCAGAGCATGCCAGGCACTCCTGTCTTCCGCTGCCTCCCGCAGTTTGCTCAAACTCATGCTGGTAGCTTCAAGAGCACTGTCCAACCATCTCATCCTCTGTCATCCCCTCCATCTTTCCCAACATCAGGGTCTTTTCCAGGGAGTCTTCTCTTCTCCTGAGGTGGCCAAAGTCTTGGAGCCTCAGCTTCAGGATCTGTCCTTCCAGTCAGCACTCAGGGCTGATTTCCTTCAGAATGGAGAGGTTTGATCTTCTTGCAGTCCATGGGACTCTCAAGGGTCTCCTCCAGCACCATAATTCAAAAGCATCCATTCTTTGGCGATCAGCCTTCTTTATGGTCCAGCTCTCACTTCCATACATCACTACTGGGAAAACCAGAGCTTTAACTGTACGGACCTTTGTCGGCAAGGTGATGTCTCTGCTTTTTAAGATGCTGTCTAGGTTTGTCGCCAGTCAGTGCAGATTATGCTAATTTGACCCCTGGGGTTCAGGATGAGGGCAAAATCTGACCCCACCCAAAAGTCACTGAAGGACGATGACCGCCCACTCGCGTTTTCTTTACATCCAAGAGAAATGGGTGGGTTTTTTGGGGGTCCCCTTTTCGGTGGGGGCGTTTGGGCTCAGAGAGGCGTGAGAAGGGGGCAACTGGGGGCAAACTTTCTTCGATGGGCTGTGTGCAGCTCTGCTCAAAAAGAAGAAAAAGGCATTCTGAAACACCAAATTTTGCCATCAGTATATATTTTTTCGTTCCAGTGCAAAGCATCTCCCGACCAAATGCAATCAATATTGCCTATTAAAATAGGAGATTTCTTAAGGGTTCTCCTTAGAAAAACAAGAGTGCCTGCAGCTCCCCCCCCCTTCCTCTCTTTCAATGCATTGCCAACATATTTAGGGGACTTAAAATTCATTTTTTGAGCGCAGGGGGGCGGGGGAAATAACCCCCCTGTTGTTTTTGCTTCATTGCACCTTTTCCTATTTGCATGGAGGATAAAGCTTCTTGCATACCTTTGCATTCCTAATTTCTTAAGGGTTAGAGGTCTCTTACCCTCCCTCTTTTGTTGCAGCTTTTAAAACAGACACACACACACACACACACACATTTAAGCTTCTCCCCTCCCTCCAGCAAAAGCAATCTCTTCCCCGCCCCCACCTGCAGAGCAGCAGGTCGCTTTATAAAGTATTACGAACCCCGTTTAATTGAAATGCGCCACACGCCACCAGCAGCTCCATTAGCAGAATTAATTTGAATAGATGGCACTGTACGCAAAATGCGGGGGGGGGGGGGAGGGAGAGGAGAGGGGGGCAGGTAACGTCGGACAGGCACCCCCAAGACGCCATAGGGAGCCCCCCTAAAATGTTGGGGGGCTGTGTTTATAAATGTTAATTTGTCATATATAAAATCCTAATCTGCGCGCTGCATCTACCATGCAAAGAGACGGGGGGGGGGATAATTATTTTCCCCCCAAATGAAATTTTAAAGGGGAGATGGAGAGAAGGCGTTGCTTTGAAAGGACAACTGTTGCAGAGGAGAAAGGAAGGAAAGAAAGGGAAAGAGGAGCGAATGGAGGGGTGTAACATTCAGGGTGTTTTAAAACGCCCTTGGATTAGCTGGAATCACATCCTAATCCCAGCTGGATTTCAGCAAAGCTGCAATCTTCGTGGGTTGTTGGGGGGGGGGGGAATGTTTCTGCCCAGATGGTGCCCAATACAGCCGTCAGGATTAATGTTGCACCGCTGCCCCCCCCCCCACAAACACACATCTATTTCACCCATAAATTAGTAGCCTTTCTCGCGGCTGCATTTGCGCCTCTGGGCGTTGTCTCTCCTCTTCCTGCGTCGTGACAAGTTGCATTTATTTCTGTTTTTAAATGCCCACATTCCTTGGCGGTTTTGTTTCGGGTGCTACCATTTGCACCCACAATTCCCATCCTTCCAATGCTAAGAACTGGGGTGCCAGTTCCCCATTCCCAAAACCGCTTTGCATTTCGCCCCCCCCCCCGTCTCCTTCCTCAAATTCCATCTCTGCATCCTGCAGGCTAAAACATGTCTGGGGGGAAAACGAGAGGCGTTTCAGAAGCGGCTTGTGAGATGGGGTGCAAGAATGCTGTGCCTAGGAAAAAAAGCATCCAAAAACGTAAGAATGCGAAAAGATGCTTTCTGGATCAGGCCTGTGGCCCATTTTGTGCCAACTGAATGCATGCAGGATCCTTTGCACAAGAGCAACTCTCCAGCAACTGGCATTCAGAGGCATTGCTGCCCTCCAACCGTGGAGGCAATAAACCTTTCCTCCTCCATGAATTCGTCAGATCCTCTTTTAAAGCCATCCAAGTTGGTGGCCTCATGTGGGAGGGAGTTCCAGAGCTTCGTGAAAAAGTAATTTCTTTTATTTGTCTTCAGTCTTCCATTTCATCTTCCTTGGATGTCCATGGGTTCCCACGCTAGGAGAGAGGGAGAAAAAACTTTTCTCCGGCTCCTTTTTCAATGCCAGGTGTAGTTTCATGAACTTCTGTCACATTGCCTCTTCCTTGCCTTTTCTCTAATCTTTGTTGTTGTTTAGTCGTTTAGTCGTGTCCGCCTCTTCGTGACCCCCTGGACCAGAGCACGCCAGGCACTCCTGTCTTCCACTGCCTCCCGCAGTTTGGTCAGACTCATGTTTGTAGCTTCGAGAACACTATCCAACCATCTCGTCCTCTGTCGTCTTCTTCTCCTTGTGCCCTCCATCTTTCCCAGCATCAGGGTCTTTTCCAGGGAGTCTTCTCTTCTGAGGTGGCCAAAGTATTGGAGCCTCAGCCTCAGGATCTGTCCTTCCAGTGAGCACGCAGGGCTGATTTCCTTCAGAATGGAGAGGTTTGATCTTCTCTAATCTAAGAAGTCCCAAATGCTGCGCCTGTTCTTCATAGGAGAGTTGCTTCCTTCCCTTGATCATTTTGGCCACCCTTTTCTGAACCTTTCCCAGGTGAGGCGACCAGGAAACACACAGTCTTGCGGGTATAGCTAAAAGCATCCCCTGGGATCTGTGGCAGAAGGTAATCTCTGCCCCTTGTTCAGTCCTCGTTTAGATCATAGCCACAGATTATAGTTGTTCTTGAAGGCTGAAATATTATATATACCCAGGATCAAGTGCCTTTGAATCCAAGAGGGGCTTCCTTCTGAGTCAAGGTTTGCATTATGAGGCTGTAATCCTAAAACACCTGGAAGTTGGTCCCCTCCAAACTATCGCCTGGGACCGCCCTGTTTGAGTATTTTAGAGAAACACTCACTTCAGGAAATAAGAGACCTGTGAGAAGAATAATGAAAAATGTGTCAGAATCACCCCACTGCCACGTTCCTTTCTTGCTTACCTGTCAGGGTAGAAATAAATCAGATGTTGGCAGCGGCCTCTGGAGCAAATGTCATTTGATTATTTTTACATAGCTCAATTATTGCTAGCCAGGAAACGCCCAAGTATTATAAAGTCGTCAACCGACATTTGCAATTAGCCTCCAGGGGCTTGTTTTGTGTGTGTGGTACACTGGATGCAAGTTCAACTCCTCTTTCAGGCAACTGCTGTGCCTGACTCACAGACATGTCTGGACAGGTGAGCTGGCAAAAGGTTTTAAAAGTTTGTGTGCAACTTTGGTGGAATTATTTGCAAGGCTGACCTATCCAAAAAGCTGGATAAGATCCTGGTGTTTTCAGCGAAGGAGGCAGGTCGATTTGCTGCTCAGGTGAACTGTAATCCAAAAATCCTAAGCTGGCCACAATTAAATGAAATCGGTCTACACCATAGACCTAAGCTGGTTGAACGAGCACCATCCTGTCTCCTGGGGTGCCCTGGGAGTTGTAGTTCTGCAAAGAGGGAAATTCTCAGAGCTTTCATCAGACTGCAACTCCCAGGATGTTTTGTGGGGGAAACTGGAGCAGAACTTTGCAGCGCAGAGGGCCTCGAGTGAGCGTAAGTCGAAAATGTTTGACAGTGAACATCAAAGCTTTCTGGCAGCTTCGCATGCCAGGAGCCTGAGAAATTTTGCACCTACATCAGCAGCTCTGGTGAGTATTTAATCTGAGGAATATGCAAGCCAGGTCTTGCCCGACTTGGCTGAAGGACGCTGCAATGTGCCAATCCCTTTCAGCGTGAAACCTGTCGAGAGAATCAATAATTTTCTCAGATGGAATTGCTCCCATTATGCTTTAAGACGGAAGCTTGTTGCCTTTTTCTTGGCTGTTGCCAGAACGGAACTCGTGAGGCATATGTGGAAATAGCCTTTCAAATTCTCATCAGCAATGTTTGCATTTTCAGGGGAACAAACAGAAAACTTTCCGCGGTGTGCTTGGGCGCAATGGAACTGCTATTTCATAGCTGTGCTTTCATTTCCAAAATGTTTAAATCTTATTCAGTATTGAGAAAATGAAACTTAAGTGCTTGTCAGCTATCCTAAAACATTCCTAAAAGCTGAAATGTTTGAAGCCGGGAACAGGTTTATTTCTTAGGGAGCCTTTAGCAATTGGGTCTGCCTACATTTTTCTTTTTCTTTTTACCTTATAGCACTACCACTAAAATTCAGAGGCTCTTTGTAAAGTGGAAGCTGAAAATGCAAGGTCTCCCCCTGGAATATTCCTGAAAAATTTAGGTCCCCACAACCCTGGCTGGCTTAAGATATTTTGCGGTCAGAAGCAGCAGTGAACAGCCCTACCACTGTACTTGACCAAGGTATGTGTAACCCTGAGCTCTACCTCCATTGCCCTATGTAAAAAAATAAAGATTTGCTTCTCTGTTTTCTTCACTTACAGTTTGCATCACTTGCCAAACCCTTTTTTCAAATGCTTAGTTTCCCCCTGCTGGACATACAGTGGACGCTCGGGTTGCAAACATGATCCGTGCGGGAAGCACGTTCGTAACCCGCAGCATTCACAACCCGCAGCGTTCGCAATCCGTAGCACCTTTTGTGCGCATACGCAGATTGTGATTCAGTGCTTCTGCGCATGCGCAAAGCATGATTTAGCACTTCTGCGCATGCGCGACTGCTGAAACCTGGAAGTAACCAATTCCAGTACTTCTGGGTTTCGGTGTGTCCGCAACCCGAAAAAACGCAACCTGAAGCATCTGTAATCTGAGGTATGACTGTACTTGGAAAAGGCTGGGAATGGTGGTCCAGATTCCTTGAGAAGACACCTCACCCGCCACTGCTCATTTTTCCCTATAGCAAAAAGCCATGGGGAATTCCTGGCATGCTCTACCAGATCATGTGGGGCAGAGTCACAACCCAGCAGGGGTCTGGATACTGCCAAGGAGTGTGCCACCAATGGCACATACAGTGGCACCTTGGTTCTCAAACTTAATCCGTTCCAGAAGTCCGTTCCAAAACCAAAGCGTTCCAAAACCAAGGTGCGCTTTCCCATAGAAAGGAATGCAAAATGGATTAATCCGTTCCAGACTTTCAAAACCAACCCCTAAAACAGCAATTGAATGTGAGTTTTACTGTCTAACGAGACCATTGGTCCATAAAATGAAAGCAATCAACAATGTGCTATACTATAAAATAAATAAGACAGTATTGTAGATGATAAAACTTAAAATTATTATTATTTCCTTACCTGCACTGATGACAGTCATTGTTTGGATGGGGGGCTTTTATCCATTTCCAGAGTCACACAATCAATCAATCAGTAGATGAACTGGGTTCCACGCAGTCACAAAAACAAATGAACCGAAAAAGCCTCACAAGCAAAAACGCAAAATAAACAGCAAAAACAAAAGTACCAATCTTAATCCATTCCGGATGTCCATTTCACTTCGGAAATGTTCAAAAACCAAGGCGCAGCTTCTGATTGAGGCAGGCGCCCCAGAAACAATAGCTGACAGCTGCATCGGACGTTCGGCTTCCAAAAAACGTTAGAAAACCGGAACACTTACTTCCAGGTTTTTGGTGTTTGAGAACCAAGGTACCATTTTATCCCAGAATCCCCTGCAATTGCCCTGGGCATCGGTGACAAGACAACCTGTGCGGGCAGGCAAGCGGATGTGGACAACTTTGAAAACCTCTGACACGGTATGATGTGGACCAATGTCTTTTTTTTTATTTTAGCACCAACCCTGCAGGGATGACCTGGGCCTGAGAGAGAGGCCGGCCTCCAAAGCAGCTCTTGGCTTTGACAAATGACATTCCAGTCCTGCACCTGCCGTGCTCCTCTCCCGTGTAGGTTTGCTGCAGTATGTGCTGGTCCAGGGGGGAGGTTACCGTGGGGCGAGGTCCAGGACCTGAGTCGAGGGTCGGCAGACAGTCCTCCACGGGCGAAGCGGGGTCCACAGCGAGGAGCCGGGCAAGGACATTTTCTGAAAAATAAGTCATGTCAGACTAACCTGATCTCGTTTTTTGACAGAATTACAAGCCTGGTAGATGAAGGGAACGCAGTGGATGTAGTCTACCTTGATTTCAGCAAGGCATTTGACAAGGTGCCCCATGATATTCTTGTAAAGAAGCTGGTAAAATGCGGTCTTGACTATGCTACCACTCAGTGGATTTGTAACTGGCTGACTGACCGAACCCAAAGGATGCTCATCAATGGTTCCTCTTCATCCTGGAGAAGAGTGACTAGTGGCGTGCCACAGGGTTCTGTCTTGGGCCCGGTCTTATTCAACATCTTTATCAACGACTTGGATGATGGACTCAAGGGCATCCTGATAAAATTTGCAGATGACACCAAACTGGGAGGGGTGGCTAACACCCCAGAGGACAGGATCACACTTCAAAATGACCTTGACAGATTAGAGAACTGGGCCAAAACAAACAAGATGAATTTTAACAGGGAGAAATGTAAAGTATTGAACTTGGGCAAAAAAATTGAGAGGCACAAATACAAGATGGGTGACACCTGGCTTGAGAGCAGTACATGTGAAAAGGATCTAGGAGTCTTGGTTGACCACAAACTTGACATGAGCCAACAGTGTGATGCGGCAGCTAAAAAAGCCAATGCAATTCTGGGCTGCATCAATAGGAGTATAGCATCTAGATCAAGGGAAGTGATAGTGCCACTGTATTCTGCTCTGGTCAGACCTCACCTGGAGTACTGTTTCCAGTTCTGGGCACCACAGTTCAAGAAGGACACTGACAAACTGGAATGTGTCCAGAGGAGGGCAACCAAAATGGTCAAAGGCCTGGAAACGATGCCTTATGAGGAACGGCTAAGGGAGCTGGGCATGTTTAGCCTGGAGAAGAGGAGGTTAAGGGGGGATATGATAGCCATGTTCAAATATATAAAAGGATGTCACATAGAGGAGGGAGAAAGGTTGTTTTCTGCTGCTCCAGAGAAGCGGACACGGAGCAATGGATCCAAACTACAAGAAAGAAGATTCCACCTAAACATTAGGAAGAACTTCCTGACAGTAAGAGCTGTTCGACAGTGGAATTTGCTGCCAAGGAGTGTGGTGGAGTCTCCTTCTTTGGAGGTCTTTAAGCAGAGGCTTGACAACCATATGTCAGGAGTGGTCTGATGGTGGTTCCTGCTTGGCAGGGGGTTGGACTCGATGGCCCTTGTGGTCTCTTCCAACTCTATGATTCTATGATTCTATGACAGGAACTCTGGGGGAACAGGACTGGATGCTGGCTGAAACAGCTCTTCACCACCTGGGACCGGGCTGACTGGCCTTTATCTTCTCTGAGGCCAGGGGTGGTCCCGGCCCCCAGGTGACCCACCTCTCCTGGCCTTAAGGCGAGCACTCCTCCTGGGAGAAACCAGTTCCCTTCGCCTCTCTGCCCTGAGCCTCTGCAGTTCAGGAGAGGCTGAAGGGTTACTGGACCAAGGGGGAGACTCATCTGTAGGCACTGAGTCCTCAACCACCTCCGGAGCCAGAGTGGATTCACCTGGTGCCTGCTCCTGAGGATCCGGCACAGGTGCAGGCGCTTCAGAATCAAGGCCCTGCCCCAGTTCAGCCGGCCCTGGAGGCGTGGACTCCTGTGCAGGCTGGGATTCCTCCGGTTCAGCCTCTGAATCGGATTCCCAGGCCATCACACAGCAGAAGGTGGGCGTTGCAGTTTTGATTTGTTCTGGAAATGTCAGTTTCAAAGGAGAGGCTTTGCGTTGGAAGAATCTGCAGCTTCTTTTCCTCCCAGTTCTAGTCAACAAAGGGGGATTTCTTTTTGCAAGCAGCTGGGGAAGGATCAGACCTTCCAGAGAACGGCAAAAAACTTGCACACTCGGTTGTTTGAGCTGGAGTAAGACAATTAAAAAGAGTCATACCCCTATGAAACAAAATAAACCAAAGATACAGAGAATAAAGAAATACAGACACAGCAGGTTGAAAGCAGCATCGGGTTGGATATTATCACTGAAGTTGTTGTTCTAAAACATCACAGAAAATACCCATTTCCCCCCATAAACCTGTAGATTGGTTTATATGTATTCCTTTGTAATAAGCTAGCTTAATCATCATTTAATATAGACCAAATTTTCTTAATCCATTCAGATATAGTAGATGTTAAACTCCCCAACCCTCCACATTTTTGGCTATTATAATCTTATTTCTTGATCATTTTCCAGAATAACATCTTTTAGATAACCAAGCAGAAATACTTTAGGTTCCATATTGGAGATATTAGCCTGAACGGAGTGTTTCTATTTGAGAACAATTCCAGGAGATGTGTATGCAATCTGCTTTGTTTAATTGACTTTGCCAACATTTATCAAACCCTAACTTAGATATCAAGTTCAAGGCATTAAATACCATTCATGGAAGGTTTTCAAACAGTTTCTCCTTTAGGTCTGCTGAAATTATATCAAATTCCGTGCCCGTTTTCTAATGCATGTATGATCCAAGATTGCAAAATCTTGTGATAATGCCTTTATCTAAATGGGAAATAAATAGAATTTCCCATTTGTTCTCTTCCCTGACTTCCCCACATATCTTTGAATCAGAGAGGAGGTGGCAGTGCAGATTTGAAAATACTGGAAGAGTAGAGATCTTCTTCGCATGCGCTTGTTGTGGGGTGCGATACATAAGTAGCAGTCAAGTACAACATTCCTTGTTTTCCTAGAGTGGACATGCAGGGGGATGTTTGGTCCAGCCAGTCGAAAACTTCCTGTTTCCTCCTGGCCTGGAGCATCCTTCCCCTTGCATGTGACCAGAGGTGGGCGTGACTTTACCTGTCCAGGTAACAAAAGCACAAGGCATGCAGCCATGTCTCTTTGAGTTCCTCCATCGTTGGACACTGGGATTAGCCCTAATGGGATAGATCCACATGTATATACTTTGTAACTAAGTCTGCCTTCAGGGATCCAACTGTGAACTGATGATGTGAGTAAACTTCTTTTATATACTTTACACAAGATTGTGGTGTGTTCATTCTTTTAAGAGGGATCTAAGAGAACTTACCAGGACCCTAATATTGAGAGGCTTAAACAAGCCTGCAACCAGCTATCTGCTGTGTGTTTAACAGGGGAATGTAAAACTCTGCTAAGTGAAGGAACTTGCTAGTGCAAGTTAGGAAGGATATTAATAAATAATATATCCTCTCCTGCCTCCCTGAACATTCTCACACTTGTGACCTCCTCAATTGATGGAAGAGAAGATTTTGAGTGACTTACAAGCCACGCTGGTGCAGTCCCTATCCAGCCCTGCTTGGGACCCTCCCCAAGGCACACCCCTCCTCCTCAGGCCCCTGCTGCTCCCCACCCAGCCGGCTGGCCTAGAGTGCATCGTCGCAATGCAACCCTGCCTCTTGCTTGCCCAAATGGGAGGACAGAGAGAATAATAATAATAATAATAATAATAATAATACTTTTTTTATTTATACCCTGCCCTTCCCGGTTCAGAAAACTGGGCTAACAACAAATTGAAAACACTTAATTGTAAAAGCAGCATAAAATACAGTATAAAAACATGAATAACAATTAAATTCAAAATTCAGAAATCCGTTTAGGGGAAATAAGCATTAGATAATCCCCAGGACTAGCTGGCTGAATTGGTCCTATTTGGGCCAGTGAGGAGGCCAGGGGAGAATTAGCTGTGGGGTCTCAGAGCGGGTGATCTTCATAAAAGGGGAGGAGGAGGGAAGAGAAGGGAAATAAAAGATCAGGCTGAATTCAAATTAAAGACCCGGTGGAATAGCTCCGTCTTACAGGCCCAAGGGAAGGAGGTTAAGTCCTGAAGGGCCCTAGTCTCATGGAACAGAGCATTCCACCAGGTCGGAGCCATCACTGAGAAGGCCCTGGCCCTGGTGGAGGATAGTCTGACTTCCTTAGGGCCCGGGACCTCTAAACTGTGGTTGGGGTGGGGGTGCCCATTTAGAAACCACTGACTTTTGCATGGCTGGAATGCCGCCCACCTCTTTGCCCACCTGTCAGCCCATGATGAGAGGGGATGCAGCCCCCAGGGCTGATAAAATGGCCCCACCCCACCCTGGGTTTAAGGGCGCTCTTTGTTTTCCTAGCATGGAAGCATTTTGTGCAAAAAGAGAGAGGATATCGTGGAGTTGGAGAAGGTTTAGAAAAGGGCAGCCAAAATGATCAATGGGGTGGAGCTACTCCCTTGTGGAGGAAGGTTGTAGCATTCGGGATGTAGAGAAAAGTCTAGGAAGAGGTGGCATGATAGAAATTTATGAAATCATGCCTGGCTTGGGAAAAGTGGGCAGAGAAATGTTTTTCTCCCTCTCTGACGACACAAGAACTTTGGGATGAAGCTGAATGTCAGTCCTTGCGGCTAGTAGCCATAGACAGCCTCCGTGAATTCCTCTCATCCTCTTTTTAAACATCCAGGTTGGTGGGTATCACTGCCTCCTGTGGAGGTGAGTTCCATAGATTAACCGTGTGCTGCCTGGAGAAGGACTTCCCTCTGTCCTGAATCTTCCATTCATTGGCTGCCCAGTAGTTCTGGTGCTTGTAGAGAGGAAGAAACCGTTCCCTCTATGCATTTTCTCCCCTTCACAAATCATTTTATACACTGCTTTCATGCCGCCTCTTATTCGCCTTGACTCTAAGCTAAAAAGTCCCTTTCCTCATTGGAAAGGCAGAGAGAGAGAGAGATCCAGAGGCATAGATTCCTTGAGATCCCAGGTTTGCAGCTGGGTGCCCCCTCAATCCCTTTTTCTACTGCAGTCACACAATTCGTGGCGGAGAGGGGCCTTGAACCCAGGTCTCCCAGGTTGTAGACCAGCAATCTAACCACTGCACCACCACCGACCCCATTTGACATGGCATGTTTGAGCAGCAAGGAGAGCTTACCAGTAACTCACAAAGATGGTATAAGGCAGGGTTGTGTTAAACCACAGATCAACTTGCTTCATTTATAAGAAGAAAAGGCTCCGGAGGAAACCCTACACAAATCCACAGTGAATTCCCTAAGGCGGTTGGGTGGAGCCTTGTACACCTCCTTCCAGCAACTCCTGCAGCTAAGCTGGTGCCCAACTTCTTGCCCTGCTTTCCTCTGGACCCCATTGGTGAGGCTGAGAGTGGGCTCTTGTCATCTGGGCAGCCCAGGACCTGCAGACAAATGGCCCGGGCTTGTGCCCCAGGGAGGTCACTTTGGGACGTGGTTGGCACTCTGTGGTGTAAACCACTGAGCCTCTTGGGCTTGCCGATCAAAAGGTCGGCGGTTCGAATCCCCACGACGGGGTGAGCTCCCGTTGCTCGGTCCCTGCTCCTGCCAACCTAGCAGTTCGAAAGCACGCAGTGCAAGTAGATAAATAGGTACCACTGTGGCGGGAAGGTAAACGGTGTTTCTGTGCGCTCTGGCTTCCGTCATGGTGTCCCGTTGCACCAGAAGTGGTTTAGTCCTGCTGGCCACATGACCCGGAAAGCTGTCTGTGGACAAACGCCAGTTCCCTCGGTCTGAAAGTGAGATGTGCGCCACAACCCCATAGTCGCCTTTGGCTGGAGTTAACCATCCAGGGGTCCTTTACCTTTACCTTTTACTCCATTGTCTCTTGAGACAGACAAATGCCGACAACAACACAATTCCAAAGTCAAGATGTAGTTAACTGGTGTAGCCTTGGCATGAGGATTTTTACCAGTGGCACTCCAGTGGCAACCAGAACGATGCTTGGAGGATTTACCCTGGCGGGGAGCGGTGGTGATCAACAATGCTGGAAGCTGCCTTGTGCCCATTTGAGGCCACCGGTCCCTTTCTAGCTTGTTGTTGTTGTTTAGTTGTTTAGTCGTGTCCGACTCTTCGTGACCCCATATCCAGAGCACGCCAGGCACTCCTCTCCTCCACTGCCTCCCGCAGTTTGATCAAACTCATGCTGGTAGCTTCAAGAACACCATCCAACCATCTCATCCTCTGTCGTCCCCTTCTCCTTGTGCCCTCCATCTTTCCCAACATCAGGGTCTTTTCCAGGGAGTCTTCTCTTCTCATGAGGTGGCCAAAGTCTTGGAGCCTCAGCTTCAGGATCTGTCCTTCCAGTGAGCACTCGGGGCTGATTTCCTTAAGAATGGATACGTTTGATCTTCTTGCAGTCCATGGGACTCTCAAGAGTCTCCTCCAGCACCAGAATTCAAAAGCGTCAATTCTTCGGCGATCAGCCTTCTTTATGGTCCAGCTCTCACTTCCATACATCACTACTGGGAAAACCATAGCTTTTACTATATGGACCTTTGTTGGCAAGGTGATGTCTCTACTTTTTAAGATGCTGTCTAGGTTTGTCATTGCTTTTCTCCCAAGAAGCAGGCGTCTCTTAATTTCGTGACTGCTGTCACCATCTGCAGTGATCATGGAGCCCAAGAAAGTAAAATCTCTTACTGCCTCCATTTCTTCCCCTTCTATTTGCCAGGAGGTGATGGGACCAGTGGCCATGATCTTCGTTCCCCCCCCCCCCGTTTTTTTCATTTTAGCTTTCTAGCTTAGCACTGTGCAATCGACTCGGAAGCATCTCTCCAGGAGCTGTGGCAGTCAGAGACATCTTCCCAGCTGTGGGACCTCAGATCTGTAGATGGCAGGACTGAACCTGGGGCCTTTTTCACTCTGAGAAGGTGTCCTGACCCCGAGCTTTGGAGAATTTAGTTGAAAGTAAAAGAAACGAACTCTACATTTCTGTTTGGGACTCTCCCCCTGCCGCCCCCGCCCTGCTTTTGGCACAATTTTAAGCCTTGCTTGTTTACCCCTCCAGATATGTTAATTAAAGTGTGTGATCTCGTGCCATATCAGAAGATACAAAAACGAGTGTTTTAGCCTTATTGCAGCATTAATTAAAAAATGTGAGATTGAAATCATCGTTTCGAAGCGTGCTCTTCAACCCCTCCCACTACCTTGATTCTCAGAATCAAAGAGGGTCACGGGCATTTTCTGTGTGGGCGTTGCGGTCGTTTTTCTTTAATGCTTCTTTCTCGAAGCCGGCGGAAACCTGCCGAGAAAGACTGGCAGGTGTAAAGAGGGAAGGTCAGCCATTGTGGAGTCTGGGGTCCCAAGTGGAGGTGCAGGAAAGAATTGTGGAGCCCAAGAGTTCTTCTTGTTCACTGGAGGAGTTGGGAAAGGAAAATTGCAAGAAGGCTGGAAGGCCCAGGGTGAGGAAGGCCCTGAAATTAGGCAGGAAGAACCAGGTGCAGAAATATTAAGATGGGGGGGGGGGGCTGCCTTACTAGCAGTAGATGTGAAAAGGATCTAGGGGGTCTCTGTGGACCACAAGCTTAACATGAGTCAACAGTGTGATGCAGCAGCAGGAAAAGCTAATGCAATTCTAGGCTGCACACAGGAGTCGAGTGTCCAGATCAAGGGAATTATTAGTACTGCTCTATTCTGCCTTGGTCAGACCACACCTGGAGTCCTGTGTCCAGTTCCAGGCTCCACAATTTAAGAAAGATGTTGGCAATCTGGAATGTGGACAGAGGAGGGAGGCCAAGATGATCAAGGGTCTGGATACTGAGCCGTATGAGGAACAGTTGAAGGAGCTGGGTGTGTTTAGTGAGGAAAAGAGGAGACTGAGAGGAGATCTGATTGTTAGGATATAGTTCCGTTCCACCTTTAGAACAGGCATGTGGAGTTGTTGTATGTCACATGTCTGTTTACTTCCAGCACAGTCTGCTGGGGACTTCCATTGTGTATAGCTTTTGCCTATGCTGCTGTTTGCTTGGACACGAAGGGAAGCAGACATGTTTTTCCTTTGTCCTCATGCTGAATAAATGCTTGTAAATATGCTTACATATGCCTCTGTCCGCTACTTCAGTTGCAAAGAGTTCTTATATCTGCTGGCTTGCGTGCTCAGTCCCAAAAGGTCTCTGAGGCCTGAGTCGCAGTTTTGATGCTGTACCAAGAACCAGAGTTCACCTGGCTGCTGGATGATGGGCTGGAGCCAGCTGCGGGCCTGCCAATTGCCCCCGTCTCCCCAGACACATCCCAACACTGATGGTCATCCTCTCTGTTACATGGAAGAGGGAACAAGCTTATTTTCTCCTGCTCTGGAGGGTAGGATTTGAACCCATGGCTTCAAGCTACAAGAAAGGAGATTCTGAATCAACACCAGGAATAACTTTCCGACAGTAGGAGCTGTTCGGCAATGGAATGGTTTCCCCCAGAAGGTGGTGGACTCTTCTTCTTCCTTGGAGGTTCTTAAGCAAAGGCTGGATGGCCATCTGCCTTGCATGCTTTAGCTGAGATTCCTGCATTGCAGGGGGGTTGGACTAGATGATCCTGGGGGTCCCTTTGAACTCTACTGTTTTGTGATTCTATAAAGATACCAGTTGCTTTAAAACCCCGGGAGGAGAGAGGGCTCTTGCTCCCGAGTCCTCCTTGCGGGCTCCCCATAAGAGCATCCCGCTGGACCAGGCCACGGGCTCACCTTAGTCCAGCATCCCCTTATCACAGAGGTGGACCAGATGCCTGTGGGAAACCTGCAAGTAGGCTCTGGGTGCGAGACCCCTCTTTCCTCCTGCAGTTTCCACCCACTGGGATTCAGAAGCCCTGCTGCCTCCAACTGTGGGGGCAAAGTGTAACCACCATGTCTAGTCGCCATCGATAGCCTTCTCCTCCTCCACCAATCTGTCTAATCTTCTTTGAAAGCCACCCAGGTCGGTGGCTATCCCTGCTTCTTGTCCTGTGGCAGGTAGTTCCACAGTTTAACTCTGTGCTGCATGAAGAAGGACTTCCTTGCATCTGTCCTGAACTCTTCCAACATACAGCTTTGTTGGGTTTCCATGAATTAGGAGATGACCCAGTTTCTCCTTGCCATGCGTGATTCCACACACTTCCATCGTGCCAACTCTTGCTCTCCTTTCCTCTGCGCCAAAGAGTCTTTTCCACCTCGGGGAGTCTCTCTCCTGCCTCTTCCTTTTCCAGGCTGGTTGGAGAGGCCGCTTGCTTCGCATGTGGCTTATAAACTAGCAGGGAGCAGAGCTCCTTTGTGTCCATCTGTTGCCAGCCTTGCTTAGTAACAGCGAGAAGGTGCCGCGATGCACGTCCCACTGCAGAGGCGAGCGGCCTCAGTGCAGCTGCCGGTCAGATTTCGGTGGCCCATTTCTCCTCCTCCTCCTCCTCCTCCTCCTCCTCTTCCTCCTCCTCACTGAAACTGCTGTCCATGGTGTGTGGATGATGGTGGCCAGAGTGCCTTTATTTCGCTCCTTTCTTTTTGCTTTGCAAGGGACCAGTTCTAACATGCTTGCTTGCTTGCTTGGAAGCAAACAGGAGCTCTGCAGGGTCCAAGAAGAGAGAGAGAGAGAGAGAGAGAGAGAGAGAGAGAGAGAGAGAGAGATTCCTCACCTCTTTTCCGTCCTCCTTTTACCTGGTGATCCCCTGAGGGAATGGACCTGCTACCTTCTGCATGCAAATAAATAAAATAATAATAATAATAATAATAATAATAATAATAATAATAATAATAATAATAATAATTTATTATTTATACCCCGCTTCCCCAGCCACTCTGGGTGGCTTCCAACAAAATATTAAAATACAGTAATACATCAAACATTAAAAGCTTCCCTAAACAGGGCTGCCTTCAGATGTCTACTAAATGCCTGGTAGTAGTTGTTCTCTTTGACATCTGGTGGGAGGGCGTTCCACAGGGCGGGTGCCACCACCGAGAAGGCCCTCTGCCTGGTTCCCTGTAGCTTTGCTTCTCGCAATGAGGAAACCGCCAGAAGGCCCTCGGCGCTGGACCTCAGTGTCCGGGCAGAACAATTGGGGGGGGGGGGAAACGCTCCTTCAGGTATACTGGGCCAAGGCTGTTTAGGGCTTTCAAGGTCAGCACCAACACTTTAAATTGTGCTCGGAAACGTACTGGGAGCCAGTATAGGTCTTTGAAGACTGGTGTTATGTGGTCTTGGCGGCCGCTCCCAGTCACCAGTCTAGCTGCCGCATTCTGGATTAGTTGTAGTTTCCGGGTCACCTTCAAGGGTAGCCCCACGTAGAGCGCATGGCATTACTCCAAGCGGGAGATAACCAGAGCATGCGCCACTCTGGTGAGACAGTCTGCGGGCAGGGAGGGTCTCATCCTGAGTACCAGATGGAGCTGGTAAATAGCTGCCCTGGACACAGAATTGACCTGCGCCTCCATGGCAAAGCAGGCTTCAAGCCACACCTGAGGCTGGTTCGCAGATGATGTTCTTCATGCAGTGCACCGTTAACCTGTGGAACTCTCTCCCACAGCAGGCAGTGACGGCCACCAAGTTGGATGGCTTCAAAAGAGGGCTGGGCAGATGTATGGAGGAGGCTATGAATTGCTACCAGCTGCGATTTCTATGGTCTGCCTCTGCAGATAGAGGCAGCAACGCTTTTGAATGCCAGTGGCTGGAAGCCACAGGAGGGGAGAGCGTTTTTGTGTTCGAACCCACTTGTGGGTCTCCCATCTTGTCGGCCACTGTGAGAACAGGATTCTGGACCAGAAGGGCTGTTGGCCTGATCCTGCAAGCATATCTTGTGTTCTGTGTCAGGCCTGCAGCATGGAGTGAAAATGTCCATGGGCTAGTATTGTTATCCCAGAAATGGAAACAAGAAGAAATTCCGACGAAAGAAGAATGGCAGGCGAAATTAATGGACTATGTAGAATTGGACAAAATGACAGGAAGGATTCAAAACCTGTGGGACCAGAGATTCATAGAAGATTGGAAGAAGTATATGAATTATTTGAAGAGAAACTGTAACCAACAAATCACGCTAGTAGGACTACAAGAAGTTTTGTAAGGAGAAATACACGAAGTGTTACGAAGTAGATAAAGAACAGAGATATTGGTTATGAGTTTGAAATTTAATAGGGAAAATAAGAAATGCATACTAAGAGATTAGAATCATAGAATCATAGAGTTGGAAGAGACCACAAGGGCCATCGAGTCCAACCCCCTGCCAAGCAGGAAACACCATCAGAGCACTCCTGACATATGGTTGTCAAGCCTCTGCTTAAAGACCTCCAAAGAAGGAGACTCCACCACACTCCTTGGCAGCAAATTCCACTGTCGAACAGCTCTTACTGTCAGGAAGTTCTTCCTAATGTTTAGGTGGAATCTTCTTTCTTGTAGTTTGGATCCATTGCTCCGTGTCCACTTCTCTGGAGCAGCAGAAAACAACCTTTCTCCCTCCTCTATGTGACATCCTTTTATATATTTGAACATGGCTATCATATCACCCCTTAACCTCCTCTTCTCCAGGCTAAACATGCCCAGCTCCCTGAGCCGTTCCTCCTAAGGCATCGTTTCCAGGCCTTTGACCATTTTGGTTGCCCTCCTCTGGACACGTTCCAGTTTGTCAGTGTCCTTCTTGAACTATAAATTTTCAGATTAGACTGGAAAATTTTCAGACAGGACTGATGGAAGTAAAAAAAAAATTGAATAAGATGTAAAAGTATGTTTCATTATTGTTGAAAATGGTATGTTTACAAACTAATAAAAAATCATATACCGGTTTATATAAAAAAGAAAATGTCCATGCGCTATCAGTGCTCACGACCTCACAGAGAGAACATCTTCTACCTCAGCCCCCAACCCTGTCTAGGTGCAGACGAGTTCTGCACTGTTGTATCTTTGATTCCTGCCCTTCCCTCCAAGGTGTGGGAATATTTTGCCCGACACGGGACTCGAACCCACGATGCTGAGTCTTCTGCTGATCCTCGAGCCGGTTGTAACGGGCTGCAAAGGCGGAAGCCAGAGAGCCACACTTCCCCCTGGGGTTGGCTGCTAGGCAGAGCTGCCTTGGGCAGGGTTGGAAAATCATAGAACCACAGGAAGGGACCCCCAGAGCTCATCCAGCTCAACCCCTTGCGCTGCAGGAATCGCATCCATGACCCTCTGGTCAGCTCAGAGCGCTGCTTTCCTTAGAGAGGGACAGTCTCTCACGCAGGGCCACCAGACTGTATGGTCCTGGAGATGCAGGTGGGGGTGGGTTTTTTAACTTGGCAACACCTGCATTTTCGCAATGTGCTCTCCCACTGAGAGACACCGTCCCCTACAGCTGACTGCAATGCATGCTGACCAGACTATCAATTTTCCTTCTGCAGTTGTCAATAGAGGCACTGCGATGATGGAGGGAGCAGCCACCGCTCAGAGCAGTTTGTATGGATGTGAGCAGAAATCAGGCGCTGGAATCAGGGCCTCCCAGGCCATGCTGCCATGCTCCCTGCGAGGCCACCCCCAACCCCAGCCCCCTAGGACCACCCAGAACCTCTGGGCAGCTTCCATCTCCTCTACCTACCTCTCTTTCAAATCAGAACCAGTGAAGGCGGTGAAGGTCCTGTGTGAGTCTCTGGAAGCGGTTGCAGGATGGATGGCGGCTAACAGATTGAAGTTGAATCCTGACAAGACAGAAGTACTGTTTTTGGGGGACAGGAGGTGGGCATGTGTGGAGGACTCCCTGGTCCTGAATGGGGTAACTGTACCCCTGAAGGACCAGGTGCGCAGCCTGGGAGTCATTTTGGACTCACAGCTGTCCATGGAGGTGCAGGTCAATTCTGTGTCCAGGGCAGCCGTCTACCAGCTCCATCTAGTACGCAGGATGAGACCCTATCTGCCCGCAGACTGTCTCTCCAGAGTGGTGCATGCTCTGGTTATCTCCCTCTTGGACTACTGCAATGCGCTCAATGTGGGGCTACCTTTGAAGGTGACCCGGAAACTACAACTAATCCAGAATGCAGCAGCTAGACGGGTGACTGGGAATGGCTGCCGAGACCACATAACACCAGTCCTTAAAGACCTACATTGGCTCCCAGTATGTTTCTGAGCACAATTCAAAGTGTTGGTGCTGACCTTGAAAGCCCTAAACGGCCTCGGTCCTGTATACCTGAAGGAGTGTCTCCACCCCCATCGTTCAGCCCAGACACTGAGGTCCAGCTCCGAGGGCCTTCTGGCGGTTCCCTCCCTGTGAGAAGCCAAGTTACAGGGAACCAGGCAGAGGGCCTTCTTGGTAGTGGCACCCGCCCTGTGGAACGCCCTCCCACCAGATGTCAAAGAGAAAAACAACTACCAGACTTTTAGTAGACATCTGAGGGCAGCCCTGTTTAGGGAAGCTTTTAATGTTTAATAGGTTATTGTATTTTAGTGTTCTGTTGGAAGCCGCCCAATGTGGCTGGGGAAACCCAGCCAGATGGGAGGGGTATAAATAGATTATTATTATTAATATTATTATTATTATTATTATTATGAACTTCATGTGCCAGAGAGAGAGAGAGAGAGGAAGGGAGGAAGGGGATAAAGGGGGAAAATTACAGGAGGGAAAAGTTGGGGTGGAAACCGCACAAACAAACCCATCCAGGTTTATCATAGAATCATAGAATCATAGAGTTGGAAGAGACCACAAGGGCCATCGAGTCCAACCCCCTGCCAAGCAGGAACCACCATCAGAGCACTCCTGACATATGGTTGTCAAGCCTCTGCTTAAAGACCTCCAAAGAAGGAGACTCCACCACACTCCTTGGCAGCAAATTCCACTGTCAAACAGCTCTTACTGTCAGGAAGTTCTTCCTAATGTTTAGGTGGAATCTTCTTTCTTGTAGTTTGGATCCATTGCTCCGTGTCCGCTTCTCTGGAGCAGCAGAAAACAACCTTTCTCCCTCCTCTAGGTGACATCCTTTTATATATTTGAACATGGCTATCATATCCCCCCTTAACCTCCTCTTCTCCAGGCTAAACATGCCCAGCTCCATTAGCCGTTCCTCATAAGGCATCGTTTCCAGGCATTTGACCATTTTGGTTGCCCTCCTCTGGACACGTTCCAGTTTGTCAGTGTCCTTCTTGAACTGTGGTGCCCAGAACTGGACACAGTACTCCAGGTGAGGTCTGACCAGAGCAGAATACAGTGGCACTATTACTTCCCTTGATCTAGATGCTATACTCCTATTGATGCAGCCCAGAATTGCATTGGCTTTTTTAGCTGCTGCGTCACACTGTTATGAATGCTTTTAAATCTCTTCCTCTCAGTTAATACCCATTTTTCACACACAGGAGTCTTCAAAAGCAGCCGCCTCCGTCCAAAGAGCAGCAATTGTGCTCGTTGCGACAACCCTCGAGACAACCTCACAATCAATAGTGCAAATATTAAAAACCATAAATCCGGTCAACCTTTGACATGAGGACAATGGCAGTTTGCAGCTTTGCGTGGCCCGACGGCGGTGGGGCAATTTTCCACCCAGAGAGTGATGGGCGAGGGGGTTCACCGTGACCTCTGATTAAAGGGGAAATAATATGTTAGTGGTTGAGCAGACAAAATTGTGGCTTTTTATTTAATATGAAAATGTATTTATATTTCCTTTACAAGAAAGCTAGAAGCGGCTAACAACATAGAATAGAAATAATAATAGAAATACTAACAGAATAATAATAATAATAATAATAATAATAATAATAATGCTATTAACATTTAATAATTCAGCCAGCTAGCCCTGGGGATTATCTAATGCTTATTTCCCCTAAATTGAATTTTGGATTTTATTGTTATTCATGTTTTTATACTGTATTTTATGCTGCTTTTACAATTAAGTGTTTTAAATTTGTTGTTAGCTGCCCTGAGCCCAGGGTATAAATTAAAATTTATTATTATTATTATTTATCATTAATGCAAAACTATAGGAACAGAAGTCCACTGGGACTTTAAAAAAAGCATAGCCATTCTGTCCAGTAGTCATCAATAGCCCTCTCCTTCTAAATGAATATGTCATATCCTCTTTTAAGGCCATCACCGCTCCATGTGGGAGGGAGTTCCGCAGTTTAACTCTGCGTTGCATAAAGAAGGACTTTCTTTTCTCTGTCCTGAGTCTTCCAAAGGGGCGTCTGGCTGGTGGAAGCTGGAGTCTAAAGCTTCTGGAGGCTCCCCAGGTTGGGAAAGGCGGATGTAAACGAACTACTGGCTGGATAAAAGAAATGACCTCTTCATGCGGCACACTGCTAGACTATGGAACTCCCTCCCACAGGAAGCAGGGATGGTCTAAAAGTTGGATGGTTTTAAAAGAGGATGAAATATACTCGGAGTCGAGTGTGGATTTCATGCTCTTTATTCAGCTCATAGTAGTGAGGAATGGAAGTTCCCCCGAAATGTCTGCTTTATATACATTATTTACACAATGGGCCCCACGTGATTGGCTAATTCCGGGATTCTCCTGTAGGCCAATCAAGTTGCGGATTCACTTCCACCTGGAGCTGGATTGGGTGGCTCCTGCGGACCAATCAGACTGCTGCACTCTGGATCCTATTTTTCTAGGACAAATCAGACTGCTGCATTCTGAATCGTATTCAACTCAGTACACACACACACACACACACACACACACACACGAGAGAGAGAGAGAGAGAGCAGTGGCGTAGTGTGGGGGGTGCAGGGGGTGCAGGGGGTGCAGGGGGGGCCGGCCGCACCGGCTGCAACATCTGGGGGTTAGGGTTAGGGGGCGCAAATTCACGGGTTAGGGAGCGCAAATTACTTGCCTTGTCCCGGGTGCTGACAACCCACGCTACGCCACTGAAAGAGAGTGTCCTCCTTTAACTTCCTCCAGGAATAGAAGCATGTTTTCTTTATCTGCTCCTGAAGCAAGATTTATGGTCCCCAGCCTTTCCTCTGCTTTTCTTTCAGCATTCTCTAATTCTTCTCCGGAACAGTAAATCAAACAGTTCCCTTTTAATTCTGGCTTTTTCTTTTTTTTTTCCTGCCTCCCCCTCTCAGAGCAGCGACTGCCTTTGTGGGGTGGACCCAGGGGAGAACTGAGCTTGCTTGCCACGGTGGGGTGACATGGAGGCAATGCTATTTTTCTAGGGGGGTGGGGTGGGCGGGGAGAAGGTGCCAGAACTCACCGTGAACGCCTCCCTTGTTCTCTTATAATGGCAATGGCGCCCACCTGAGAGGGGCTGGAACTGCGTGGCTGAAAAAATGCCCTGGATGGAGATATGGAGTCTGTCACTTCCCTGGGGGACCTTTTTCAAATTCTGATATCCATGGACAGAAAAAAGAAAGCTGAACTGTGGAACTGTGGAACTCCCTGCCACAGGAGGCAGTGATGAGCACCAAATCAGATGGCTTTAAAAGAGGACAAATTCATGAAGGCGTTTGGAGGATGGATGGATGGTGGCTAATGGATTGAGGTTGAATCCTGACAAGACAGAAGTACTGTTTCTGGGGGACAGGAGGCGGGCAGGTGTGGAGGACTACCTGGTCCTGAGTGGGGCAACTGTGCCCCTGAAGGACCAGGTACGCAGCCTGGGAGTCATTTTGGACTCACTGCTGTCCATGGAGGCGCAGGTCAGTTCTGTGTCCAGGCTGGCTGTCTACCAGCTCCATCTGGTATGTAGGATGAGACCCTCCCTGTCCGCGGACTGTCTCTCCAGAGTGGTGCATGCTCTGGTTATCTCCTGCTTGGACTACTGCCATGCGCTCTACGTGGGGCTACCTTTGACGGTGACCCGGAAACGACAACTAATCCAGAATGCGGCAGCTAGACTGGGGACTGGGAGCGGCCGCCAAGACTACATAACACCGGTCCTGAAAGACCTACATTGGCTACCAGTATGTTTCTAGGCACAATTCAAAGTGTTAGGTGCTGACTTAAACGGCCTCGGTCCTGTATACCGTAGTGCCTGATTAAGATAGCTACAGCCTCTCGCATGTTCTTCTGCCTTAGCCTCCTTGAAAAGGATGGCAGCGGCTGCCTAGAGCTCCTGTTCATGTGCAAAGTGCCATGGCTCAGTGGCAGAGCATCTTCAAGACATGGAGGTCATCTCAGATTCAGTTTTCAGGACCTCTAGAGGTAGGGCTAGGAGCAGGGGTCAGCAAACATTTTCAGCAGGGGGCCGGTCCACTGTCCCTCAGACCTTGTGGGGGGCTGGACTATATTTTGGATAGAGAAAAAAATAAATGAATTCCTATGCCCCACAAATAACCCAGAGGTGCATTTTAAATAAAAAGACACATTCGACTCATGTAAAAACACACTGATTCCTGGACCGTCCACAGGCCAGATTTAGAAGGCGATTGGGCCGGATCCTGCCCTGCGCCTTAGTTTGCCTACCCATGGCTAGGAGAGAGCCTTGCTTGAAATCCTGCAGTGCCATTGCTGCCTGTCAAGGTAAGTGAGGTTCCTTTAACCTGGTCCCTTTCAGATTTCCCCCCTTTAATTTTTAAAAACTATTTTATTACACAGAACCATACAGAAGTTTGAGGGATACAGAAACGAACCACGACTTGCCGGCTTGCCATTGAATGGCCCGCAGCTTAAGAAAGAAACTGACGCAGAGCAGAGGAAGGGTTATTGCAGAGATCTAAAAGCAATCTTGCAAATAAAAAGATTTCGATCCCATGGAAGCACGACGGAGAGGTCAATAATAATTCCTGGAATACAATTGACTCCTGATAAAATCATACTTTGCAGGAACCTGCCAGCCACGAGTCTCTCTTTTGATCTAAGCCACGAGTGACCACCAGGTAGCTGCTAGACCCTAGGTTTCGCTTTAGCCCTGGAAATTTGTGAAGAACGGGTGAGTTTTTTAAAAAGAAATTGCAGCAAATAAGTTTGGTAGTTACTTTTTTCTTTGACATCTGGTGGGAGGGCATTTCACAGGGCGGGTGCCACCACCAAGAAGGCCCTCTGCCTGCTTCCCTGTAACTTAGCTTCTCGCAGGGAGGGAACCGTCAGAAGGCCCTCGGCACTGGACCTCAGTGTCCGGGCAGAACGATGGGGATGGAGACGCTCCTTCAGGTATAGCATATATTCAACACAAAAGGACAGCTGGACATAGAGAGGGCCCCATTACCTTCAGAAGCTTAGGGCCTCATCAAACCTAAATCTGGCCCTGTGTGTGTGTGTGTGTGTGTGTGTGTGTGTGTATTATCTGGGTCCACCCCCCCCCCCCGGGAGATACAGGTACATCTGCTTTGCTTTTCATTTGTGCTCTTCTAGTGGACAAAGATGGTTCACGGAAAGGTGAATCAACAGCTTTTGCAATCGAATCAGCGTGGTTGAGGGCAGCGTTTCCCAACCTGGTGCCCCCGAGTCCTCTTGGGGGGCTTTGATGGTGCCCCTTGCCTTGGGGGCACCATTTGCTGCTTGGGCTCGTTGGCCAAATAAATAGCCTTGGCTGACCCTGCCTGCCTGGCCCAACAAGGGACATCTCTTTCTTTTCGGAGGCTCTGCAATAATCCAATGCGAGGAGGCCCATCTCACCTGCTCAGGGCTTTAGGGCAACTTTGGGATTGTAAAGAGTGGCTCCCCCTTTGAAGTGGTTTTAATTGCCGCGGCCCGTAAATTATTTTTGATGGCTCCTGCATTATTTAAACAACAACAACCCTCTGCTGTTTTAGTGTTTTATGGTTGCTATAGCCCTACCTAATGCTGCTGGCACTGCTTTTGAAACAGCTACCTATTGTTTCAACTGTCCTCGTCTTTTGCTGTGTGGGGGTCTCTTGGAGGGAGGGAAGGGCAGGGATGGAATGAATGAATGAATGAATGAATGAAGGTGGAGGACTCTCTTTCACTTTTTAAGCAGAGCCTGGATGGCCGTCGGTCATGGATGCTTTCACTGAGATTCCGGCACTGGATGTCCTCTCCAACTCTACAATTCTATGATTCTATGACCTCGGAAACCAGTCGCTGCCTCTCAGCGTCACCTACTTCGCAGGGTTGTTGTGGGGTGGAATGAGGAGGGGGAGAGCCAGGAGCCCCTGCTGGATCTCCTTGGAGGAAAAGGTGAGATAAAAACACAATCAATTAATAACTTGGTCTTTTCTTCTGCTAAGGCTGGGCTGGAGCATGTGACCCTCAAATCCATTGGAGGCGGTTGGAGGATGGTTAGAGGGTTTGGACTGGGTGTCCATCAATATGCAGATGATACCCAGCTCTACCTCTCTTTCAAATCAGAACCATTGAAGGCGGTGAAGGTCCTGTGTGAGTGTCTGGAGGTGGTTGGAGGGTAGATGGCGGCTAACAGATTGAGGTTGAATCCTGACAAGACAGAAGTACTGTTTTGGGGGGACAGGGGGCGGGCGGGTGTGGGGGACTCCCTGGTCCTGAATGGGGCAACTGTACCCCCGAAGGACCAGGGGCACAGCCTGGGAGTCATTCTGGACTCAAAGCTGTCCATGGAGGCACAGGTCAATTCTGTATCCCAGGCAGCTCCACCTGGTACGCAGGTGAGACCCTCTCTGCCTGCGGACTGTCTCGCCAGAGTGGTGCATGCTCTAGCTATCTCCCGCTTGGACTACTGCCATGCGCTCTACGTGGGGCTACCTTTGAAGGTGACCCGGAAGCTACAACTAATCCAGAATGCGGCAGCTAGACTGGTAACTGGGGAGTGGCCGCCGAGACCAGATAACACCGGTCTTGAAAGACCTACATTGGCTCCCAGTACATTTCTGAGCACAATTCAAAGTGTTGGTGCTGACCTTTAAAGCCCTAAATGCCCTCGGCCCAGTAGACCTGAAGGAGCGTCTCCACCCCCATCGTTCTGCCCGGACTCTGAGGTCCAGCTGTGAGAGCCTTCTGGCGGTTCCCTCACTGCGAGATGTGAGCTTATAGGGAACCCGGCAGAGGGCCTTCTTGGTGGTGGCCTATGGAACACCCTCCCATCAGATGTCAAAGAGAAAAACAAGTACCTGACATTTAGAAGACATCTGAATGTCTTCAGGGAATTTTTTAATGTGTGACATTTTAATGTATTTTTAATCTTTGTTGGAAGCTGCCCTGAGTGGCTGGGGAAACCCAGCCAGATGGAAGGGGTACAAATAATAATATTAATAAAAAATTCTCTCTAGCCCCTGGAACATGAGAACGGACCCCGTTTGTGGGGTGCCCCCCCTTGAGACCCGTCTGGTGCCTTCATTGCACACCTTTAGGCACCAGGCATAAACTTTCCTCTTCAACCAATGGTTAATTAATTAATTAAATTTAATTTCTGTACCGCCCTATACCCGAAGGTCTCAGGGCGGTTCACATAAAATATCAAACGTGTAAAATCAAAACAAAACCAGCTCACCAATAAGCCCACCAAAATCCTGCACCAACGAAAAATGAATTCTGCAGTGTGCACCACATATATCTGCAGATAAACCCCTGAATATTGGGGCGGGGGAACTTTCTGATCCATGGGCCAGATTCCAACCTTGCAGGAAAAATTCAAATCCCTGGCAGGCCAAGTTGGGCCCACAGCCTTTGAGGGGCTGATTGACATCCAATGCCCTTTTAAAATGTGTTGGGGATGGTGGAGCGGGAAATTATTGTTCTTTCTCATTATGTATTTTGTGCTTTTATATTGTGCTTTTACGTTGGGAACTGCCTTGAGACTTGCAGACATAGGGCGGTATACAATTTTTATAAATTATTATTATTATTGATAATAATCATCTCTCCTGAGCACTCCCCAGGCCTCATCTCAGGTGCTTTTACCTAGCTGCGAAATGTCCTTTGATCTGTAATGATGCCCAGATGGAGAATATGAATGCGAGTGTGTTTAGCAACCTTTGACTTTTGCAGCATTGAACATCACCTGCTCTTTCCAGGTAACCTTTTCCTCTAGGGACCTTTTGCCTCTAGCCCCACCCACCACCGACACACCACCCAAAAGGTAGTCCAAAAGGGCTTGCCAACCTCAGGCCAAGAAAGCTTCCCCATCCTTGTGTGAAGGACTAGTAGCTTGACTTTTATTAAACTGCAAATTGCACCACCCTTTCCTCGATGCCGGAAAGGAAGACCTGCCCCGAGGTTTTTTGGCAAGGTGCAAAACACGGGCATTCTGCCGATTAATTCATTTGGTTAAGAGGCAAGATGGTTTGTCACCCGTCTCTTCCTTGGGTTAGTTGACAGCCGCCATCCTTTCACCTGTTTCCACCTTCCTCCCGGCCACCTGCAGGGCGCAGATAACGCTCACCTGCCTGCGAGGAGCGATGGGGCCGCTCCTGCCTCCGAAGGACAAGAGATGGCGAAGATGATGAAGATGAGTTTTGATTGGGCCCCGAAGCCTTAATGCTGGTTTTTTTGACATCGATCTGATAGCAGGAGATTAACTCCACTGCTAGACAAGATGAAAGATGTCAGGCTGTGAGGGAAAGATCAGTTATTGATCTGAACTCTATGATGCTGAGAGATGGAGGATGCCAAGATTCTCTCTTCTCTCTCTCTCTCTCTCTCTCTCTCTCTCTCTCTCTCTCTCTCCATAAAAAGAGTCTGCTGAATTAAGCCAGTGGCCCATCTTGTCCAGCATTCTGTTCTCACAGTGGCCAACTAGGTGCCCCCATGGGAAACCCGCAAGCAGGTTCTGGGTGCGAGAGCCCTCTTTCCTGTGGTTTCTAGCAAAGGGCATTCAGAACCATTGCTGCCTCCAACTGTGGCCAGTAGCCAGTGACAACCCTCTGCTCCATGAATTTGCCTTATCCTCTTTTAAAGCCGCCCAGAATTCTGGCAGCTAAATTTTGCAGCAGGTGAAGTTTCTGCTTGCAGGGAGTGCCTAGGGCAGGGGTCAGCAAACTTTTTCAGCAGGGGGCTGGCCCACTGACCCTCAGACCTTGTGGGGGGCCGGACTATATTTTTTTTTGGGGGGGGGATGAACGAATTCCTATGCCCCGCAAATAACCCAGAGATGCATTTTAAATAAAAGGACACATTCTACTCATGTAAAAACACACTGATTCCCAGACCGCCTGCGGGCCGGATTTAGAAGGCAATTGGGCCAGATCCAGCCCCCGGGCCTTAGTTTGCCTACCCATGGCCTAAGGGGTTGCACTTATTTCATAAAATTTGCACACCGCTTGGCTGTAAACAACAACAACAACATCCCATCAGAGCGGTTTGCAAAAAAGATGAAACAATAAAGGAAAAAAAGACCACAGTACTTTAAAAGTTAAAATACTAAAACAGATTAAAACAGGCTTTCTCCAGCTGGGGTCCCCAGATGTGGCTGGACTACAATTGCCATCATCCCTGGCCACTGCTCCTGCTAGCTAGGGATGATGGGAATTGTAGTCCAGCCACATCTGGGGAACCAGGTTTGAGAAAGGCTGGATGAAAGATACCTCCACTTTCTACACATCTGGACAGGTTTGTCTAAGTAAGGATGTTTTCAGCAGGCTGGGAGAAGGGTGCAGCGAAGGTACCTGCTTGATATCAAGAGGCGGCGAGTTCCAAAGTGCCACAGTATAACTGATTGGGTTCTTACAAATGTGGAAGGGGGATTATGTGGCACCTGTAGAAGTGCCAGTCCCGCTGATCAAAAACCGTCTGTCCTACCTGCACCCCAGAGTGCCCTGTCCTTATCTGTTTGGAAGGACCTTTCGTTTGAAGAGCTATCTGGCAGTAACTGTGCCCCTAAAGGACCAGGGGCGCAGCCTGGGAGTCATTTTGGACTCACAGCTGTCCATGGAGGTCAATTCTGAGTCCAGGGCAGCTGTCTACAAGCTCCATCTGGTACGCAGGATGAGACCCTCCCTGCCCACAGACTGACTTGCCAGAGTGGTGCATGCTCTAGTTATCTCCCGCTTGGACTACTGCCATGCACTCTATGTTGGGCTATCTTTGAAGATGACCCAGAAACTGCAACTAATCCAGAATGCGGCAGCTAGACACGTGACTGGGAGCTGCCACCAAGACCACATAACACCAGTCTTGAAAGACCTACATAGGGTCCCAGGATGTTTCCGAGCACAATTCAATAAATTACTGTTATTATTATTCTAAGAAAAAGAAGCAGAGAAAGGGGGAGCAGAGACCTTCTCATCCATCCTCAGCTGAGCACCTGGACAGCACCTGAGCAGGCACAGTGCACTGTGTTTCCAGTTGTTCCTAAGTTGCACCAATACAGTGGACGCTCAGGTTGCGAATGTGATCTGTGCGGGAAGCACGTTTGCAACCCACAGCGTCCTTAACCCGCAGTGCCACATCTGCGCACTCGTGGGTTGTGATTCGGCGCTTCTATGCATGCACAAAGCTTGATTTAGCACTTCTGCACATGCGCAAGCAGCAAAACCCAGAAGTAACACATTCCAGTACTCCCAGGTTCGGCGTGGTGAGCAATCTGAAATCGCACAACCCGAAGCGTCTGTAACCCGAGGTATGACTGTACTTACGAATTAGCAAGTTGCATAAACCTGCAAATCTTATGCAAATCTCTCCTCCTGATGCAATTCCTCTTTCTTGCGATGTGTCTCTGTGGCTCCCCAACCAGCCTGCAGTGACCATCGCTCGCTCTACCAGCAAACAGACGCCAAGTTTTTATTTTAAGGTTTTATTATTCCCTTCGCCCAAAGTTGCTATCCTCTTCCCCTCTTCAAATCCTGGGTTCTGTTTCCCTTTCGACGGCTCAGATGTCCTTTTTAATGAGCAAGAAAGTGTCAACAGGAAATTATTTTCCTTGGGGTTTCGCCAGCTTGATACTGGGGTATCAGCCTGACACCCCTAGACAAAAGTCATATTAAAAATTGGGAGTCGTAAGATAGGGTCTGTTCTTTGGGGTTATTAAATAGATTTAAGGGCAGGGGGGAAATAATAATGCGAAGGATAAAATGAGTTAATGGTGGCATGTGCTAATTTGTGAAATATTTAGCTCAGCGTGGGAGGGTGTTTGCTGGAACGCAGACTGAGTGTGCAGGATCCAGCCAAGATTAAACGCTGGGCAGCCCCCCTCCCATTCCACACACTCAGATTTCAGCAGGAGGGTTGAGTTTCAGGGTCCGGTTTTAGCAGAGTTTTGATGGGGTCAAACATCATATTCTGGGTACACTAAAGTGTGGAATGTTGCCTTGCTGGGGGGAAAGAACCTACCTAACTAATAATTTTGAATTATGGTGCTGGAGGAGACTCTTGAGTCCCATGGACTGCAAGAAGAACAAACCTCTCCATTCTTGGGGAGATCAGCCCTGGGTGCTCACTCGAAGGACAGATCCTGAAGCCGAGGCTCCAATCCTTTGGCCACTTCATGAGAAGAGAAGACTCTCTGGAAAAGACCCTGATGCTGGGAAAGATGGAGGGCACAAGGAGAAGGGGACGACAGAGGACGAGATGGTGGGACAGCGTTCTCGAAGCTACCAGCATGAGTCTGACTAAACTGCGGGAGGCAGTGGAAGACAGGAGTGCCTGGCGTGCTCTGGTCCAGGGGGTCACGAAGAGGCGGACACGACTAAACGACTGAACAACAACAACAAACTAATAAGCTAAGAGTCCTTACAAGGGGCCAAAGAAGAAAGGATGATTTGGGACCTGTTTGGTCTGAATTTATTTCATTTGCAGGCAAGGAGAAACAACTTCCCTCAGCCTACAAACGAATATGGCTGATGCAAGGACTTGGGGCCTTTGAATGCTTTATTTACTTTCCGTTGGCACAATAGCGCTTGTCTTTTGTTACCCCGTCTTGTTTAACCGTTATGCCTATGCTATGAATAGTTCCAGCCTCCACCTACCAGGCATTCACATATCTGAGGTTTATTTACTTTGGTTTTATTTCATGCCCGCTTTTGTTCAGCAGCGATCTATAATTGTATGTGGACTGCGTATATCGCCACCAGATCCTGTTTGATAACACTGTGTAGAACATTCTTCCTGAAAACGAATAAACATTATGTGAAAAATGAAAACATGCTCTTTGTACTGTTGATGGCATTCCTCGCCACCCCAATCACTCAGCGGCGAGAGAATCCAGGGGTTCTGGGAATGTATTTAGGGTTTGGTTTCCTTGGAAGGGACGTGGGTGGCACTGTGGTCTAAACCACTGAGCCTCTTGGGCTTGCCGATCAGAAGGTTGGCGGTTTGAATCCACGCAGAAGAGTGAGCTCCCTTTGCTCTGTCCCAGCTCCTGCCTACCTAGCAGTTTGAAAGCACACCAGTGCAAGTAGCTAAATAGGCACCACTGTGGCGGGAAGGTAAACAGCGTTTCCATGCATTCTGGCTTCTGTCATGGTGTTCCGTTGCGCCAGAAGTGGTTTAGTCCTGCTGGCCACATGACCCGGAAAGCTGTCTGTGGACAAATGCGGGCTCCCTCGGCCTGAAAGCGAGATGAGCACCGCAACCCCATAGTCGCCTTTGAGTGGACATAACCATCCAGGGGTCCTTTACCTATTTTACCTTCCTTGAAAGCACATTCGAAAGCACTTACCTAGCAGCTAGGTGAGAGGGGGAAGGAAAGGCCCACCCCCTAGCTTTGAGGGTCCCATCGCTCAACTGCAGCTCTTGCAACCTGGCTCATTCTTTGGGGTTGCTGCTGAGGACACTCACATGGCCAGTTAAGGTCCTACAAAGAATCTTGTTCGACTTGTTCAGCAATAGGCTCTTTGATTAGATTCTAATCCTCACTGGGTACAGGACCCTGGGGAATGGCGCCTACAGGCAAGGCCCTTCCTCTTCCTCTTCCATCCATCATCTTCCTGCGTGTATCTTCATAAACCCAAGATAGGCAACTTCACAAAACATAAATATAAATGGAATTCACCGAAAGAAAACAAGAATTAGGAATCACAGAAAGATAAGATAAGAAGGCACAATAATAATATAATAATAATAATTTATTATTTATACCCCACCCATCTGGCTGGGTTTCCCCAGCCACTCTGGGCGGCTTCCAACAGAATATTAAAATACAATAGTCTATTAAACATTAAAAGCTTCTCTAAACAGGGCTGCCTTCAGATGTCTTCTAAAAGTCTGGTAGTTGTTTTTCTCTTTGACATCTGATGGGAGGGCGTTCCACAGGGCGGGTGCCACCACCAAAAAGGCCCTCTGCCGGGTTCCCTGTAACTTGGCTTCTCACAGTGAGGGAACTGCCAGAAGTCCCTCGGCACTGGACCTCAGTGTCCGGGCTGGATGATGGGGGTGGAGACGCTCCTTCAGGTATACTGGACTGAGGCCGTTTAGGGCTTTAAAGGTCAGCACGAACACTGAATTGTGCTCGGAAACTTACTGGGAGCCAATGCAGGTCTCTCAAGACCAGTGTTATGTGGTCTCGGGGCTGCTCCAAGTCACCAGTCTAGCTGCCGCATTCTGGATTAGTTGTAGCTTCCGGGTCACCTTCAAAGGTAGCCCCACGTAGAGTCTAGGTATGTCTCTGGTTGGAAGGGACCCCTGAGGGTCATCTAGTCCAACCCTCTTGCAATCCAGGCATCTCAGCTAAAGCATCCATGACAGATGGCTACCCAACCTCTGCTCTAAAACTCCAAGGAGGGAGAATCTACAATCACTTGAGGGGGTCCGTTCCACGGTTGAACAGCTCTTACCTTCAGGGATAACAATACCAATAATAGTTTATTATTTATGTATGACTGGGTTGCCCCAGCCACTCTTATTTATTTATTATTTATTGAATTTATATACAGTGGTACCTCAGGTTAAGTACTTAATTCATTCCGGAGGTCCGTTCTTAACCTGAAACTGTTCTTAACCTGAAGCACCACTTTAGCTAATGGGGCCTTCTGCTGCCGCTGTGCCGCCGGAGCACGATTTCTGTTCTCATCCTGAAGCAAAGTTCTTAACCTGAAGCATTATTTCTGGGTTAGCGGAGTCTGTAACCTGAAGCGTATGTAACCTGAGGTACCACTATACCTCCCTATTCCCAGGGGTCTCAGGGCAGTTCACAGAATAAAGTCAAAGGTATAAAACCACAAAATACATAATAAAAATAAAAACAACAACCCATTAACAGCCCCCCTCCTAATGTTGAGCTGGAATCTCCTTCCTTGCCCTTTGAATCAAGTCTTCTCTTCCAGACCTGCAGAAAACAAGCTTGCTCCATCTTCCACGTGACGCCCCTTCATATTCCGTGATGTTGTAATATTGTGATATTGATAGGCGGAATTGACGCGGAACTCCTCCGGCACAGGCAGCCCTGTGATATCGTTCCTTGGACACACATTTAGCAGAAGCCAAGCGACTTGCGGGCTGTGCCAAGTTGACTTTTGCAAGAAGAATCCCTTCCATTTATCCCCCAGCCCATCCCCACCCCAGCCGTGAAGCCACAGACCTGCCTCTCAAAGGCTGCTGTGTTTAGCCTTGGAAACACAACATGCCCGGGCCTGCCGGGTTTAACACAGAAGAAGAAAACTCTGTTAGCTGAGAGGATTCATCTGCCTCCCCTCCCTCAATGGCGAATTCATGCATTTTTTGCCTTGTGGCGCTGGCTCCCTCTTTTGGCATTCCAACCATGCGCTTCAGCCCCCATGCGCTGCATCAAATGCTATTTTGAACCTGCCATGCTGCAAAGAGGAGGAGGAAGAGGAGGAGGAGGAGAAGAAGAAGAAGAAGAAGAAGAAGAAGAAGAAGAAGACGACGAAGAAGAAGGGGTCGTGGGGAGAGGGGTGGCTGCCAGCTGAGCTGGCTTTAAGAGAGTTGCACAGATCCATGGAGGAGAGGGCTATCGGTGGCTCCTCACCAGGGCAGCTATGCTTCGCCCTCCACAAATGAAGGCAGTGACGCTTCTGCCTCACCAGAGTGGTGCATGCTCTGGTTATCACCTACTTGGACTACTTTAATGTGCTCTACGTGGGGCTACCTTTGAAGGTGACCCGGAAACTACAACTAATCCAGAATGCGGCAGCTAGACTGGTGACTGGGAGTGGCCGCCTACATTGAAAGACCTACATTGGTTCCCAGTACATTTCTGAGCACAATTCAAAGTGCTGGTGCTGACCTTTAAAGTCCTAAACAGCCTCAGTCCAGTATACCTGAAGGAGCGTCTCCACCCCCATCGTTCTACCCGGACACTGAGGTCCAGCTCTGAGTGCCTTCTGGCGGTTCCCTCCCTGCGAGAAGTGAAGCTACAGGGAACCAGGCAGAGGGCCTTCTCGGTGGTGGCGCCCTCCCTGTGGAACGCCCTCCCACCAGATATTAAAGAGAACAACTACCAGTTTTTAGAAAACATCTGAAGGCAGCCCTGTTTAGGGAAGCTTTTAATGTTTGATGTATTACAGTATTTTAATATTTTGCTGGAAGCCGCCCAGAGTGGCTGGGGAAGCCCAGCCAGATGGGCGGGGTATAAATAATAATAATAATAATAATAATAATCATTATCATTATCATTATTATTCTGAATCCCCGTTGCTGATAACCACAGGAGCCAGGGCTGTCTTTACCCGGGGGTGCAAGGGGTGCAGGGCACCCGGGCGCCAAATTCCGGGGGGCGCCAAATGTATACCTACTGTATACCAGTCCCTCTCAATCGGCGGCAGTGAAAAGCAATGGAGCAAAAGTCCTCGCCCCTCACCTCCATCTCTCTGTTACTCCATAGGATCAAATCCTGCTTGCAAGTTTCCCACAACAGGCAACTGCTCAACCACTATCAGAATTCGGTGCTGGACTAGATGGGGCACTGGCCTGATCCAGCGAGCTCTGCTTATGTTTTTAGGTGCCTGCTTGGCTGGGAGGAACCAGCGCAAAACCCACTATCATGAAGAAGGTGGAAGGGGGGGGGGGAAACAGGTGTGTGTGTGTGTGTGGGGGAACCTGCCCTACTTCTCCCCCAACTCTTGGAACTGCTGGTGGCAAGGAAAAAACTCTGGGGTTGCAGCGCTCATCTTGCTTTACTGGCCAAAGGAGCCGGAGTTTGTCCGCAGACAGTTTTTCTGGGTCATGTGTCCAGCATGACTAAGCCGCTTCTGGCGAACCAGAGCAGTGCACGGAAATGGCGTTTACCTTCCCGCAGGAGCGGTACCTATTTATCTACTTGCACTTTGGCGTGTTTTGAAACTGCTAGGTTGGCAGGAGCTGGGACAGAGCAATGGGAGCTCACCCCGTCGCGGGGATTCGAACCACCGACCTTCCGATCGGCAAGTCCTAGGCTCTGTGGTTTAGACCACTGCGCCACCTGCATCCCCTAGGCTGAGCAGGAATTCAAACCCTGGTCTCTCCCAGAAAGCCATGAGTTTTAACCACGAGTAGAAAGCCTGAGTAGGTCAAACGGCTCAACTGCAGGAAAAGGTGTTCTCTTCAAAGTGATTTGTTACCGCTCCTTTATTTAGACATCTCATCGCTGCCACAGCAATGCTGTCAACACAGGACAAAAAGCCCCTCGTCCCCTTTTAAAAACAATGCAAAGGTTGCTGTTTGAAAGATATTATTAGATGCAGATTACGTATTCAAAGGTTTTGTTATTATTATTAGAGACAGTGTGGTGTAATATTTAAAGAAGCTGGGCAGGAACCAGAGAGGGGCGTGCAAAAGGCAGCTCAGTTTTTATGAAGCTCCCTGGGTGACCTTGAGCTAGTCTCTCTCTCTCTCTCTCTCTCTCTCTCTCTCTCTCTCTCTCTCTGCCTAGCCTACCTCACAGGACTGTTGTGAGGCTAAAAATGGGCGAGGGAGAAAGAGTTGCCTACTTCTCAGCCACCTTGGGTGAAGGAGGGGGCTTAAAAATAAATAAATGTGCTCCTTTGACCTGCATTCAGACCTTTGTTCGTAAAGTTAACCCATTTACATAGATGCTACAGTGGTGCCCTGCAAGACGAAATTAATTCGTTCTGCGAGTTTTTTCGTCTTGCGAAGCACCAATGCGTATTGACGGTTTCCCATAGGAATGCATTGGTGGTTTTAAAAAAAAAAAGGCGCAAGACGTTTCGTCTTGCGAAGCAAGCCCATAGGGAAATCCGTCTTGCAAAGCAACTCAGAAAACGAAAAACTCTTTCGTCTTGCGAGTTTTTCGTCTTGCGAGGCATTCATCTTGCGGGGCACCACTGGTATATAGTTCTGTAATCACATTTTATTGCCATATTGTTATTGTTGTTTTCCTGTGCCTTTTAAATGCTTTAATGTATTCTTTTCCTCCCTTTTTTACTTTAATCTTCTTAATAAAATAAAAAATAAAAAGTTTCCTCCCCCCCACCCCACTTTTAACTTTATAAATTTTTTATCCCTTTATTGCATTTCTATTCCACCTTTCCTCTAAGAAACCCTAGCTGGCCTGCAGAGTTCTCTGCCTCCCCATTGAATCCTCACGACAACCTACCTGCAAGGTAGGTTAGGCTGAGAGGCAGAGGCTGTATCTGAAGGTCACCGAGTGAGAGCTTCATGGCTGAGGGGGGATTCAAACCCAGGTCCCCGGGATCCTAGATTGACACTCTGACCACTACATTACACTGGCCCACTGCGAACAACAACCCTGTGAAGTAGGTTGCACTGGGAGAGAGTCTGCGACTGAGCCCAAGGCACCCCAGCGAATTTTGTAGCTGAGCAGGGATTCGAATTCAGGTCTCTCTCTCTCTCTCCATTCCCAGCCAGCATGGCCATGTGATGGGTAGGGTTGATGGGAGTTGTAGTCCAAAACATCTGGCTGGACCCAAGACAGGTTGCTCTAAACACTAGGCCACACTGCCTGCTTTGTGGGTGCCCTTGAGGAACCGTGGCAGCATATTGCAGCCTTCAAGAGCTGGGTGGGGGCTTGAACCTGGACTCAGCTTGGCAGAAGCACCCGTTTGGAGGTGGCGGCAGGTGGGGGGTGTGATTTATAGGGAAGGACGGAGGCATAACCTGATACAACCCCAAATGTCAAGCGTGTAAATATGGACACCCACTGAGCCCCCGCTGGGAGGCACCTCCGGCCTCCGAAGCTGGCAGGGTCAAGGCGGCTGTGCTGTCTCCAAGGCGAGGCTTAGAGGCCGGATCCTGTTTCATGCTTGCACCGGCCTGGTCCTCCCCCTACATTGGAGCCAGGTGTTTGGAGATTATGATATGATACAATACAATAATCTTTATTGTCATTGTCCCATACAGAACAACGAAATTGAAAAAATCTACATCAGACATTAAAAACCCCACAAGCCTGCTATCCCAGCCTGATTGACCCCCTAAAAACCCTGATACCCCATCATTAAATACAATATAATCCCATAGAGACTACCTTACACTGCGTTTAAAACCAAAATCGCATTTGGATAGAAACTGTTTCTCAGGCAGCTAGTCCTGGTCTTTATAACCCTGGACCTTCTTCCAGAAGACAAAAGCTGAAAGAGATTATTTCCGGGGTGCGCACTATCCTGCGCTATCTCTGCAGCTTTCTTATGACACCTGGAAGATTTGATCCAAGGTGGGAAGAGTGCACCCAATTATTCTCTCCGCAGTCTTTACAACCCTGGACAGCATTGTTTTCCCCCTGACCGTACAGCTCCCAAACCACACACAGAGACCATAAGTTAATACACTCTCCACAGTACAATGGTAAAATGCCATCAACAGGTCCTTGGAGAGATTATTTGAGAGATTCATGACAGATAAGAGAAAGCCCTTCTTTGCTCAGCACAGAGTTAAACTGCGGAACTTGCTGCTGCAGGGGACAGCGATGGCCGCCACTTGGGTTGGCTTTAAAAGAGAATTAGGCAAATTCCTGGAGGGGGAGAGCGCTGTGAATGGGCTCCTAGCCACGGTGGCTACGCTTTGTCTCTGGTTGGAGGGAACGATGTTTCTGAATACCAGTTGCTGGAAACCATAGATGGAGAGAGTTGCTCTCGTGCAAAGGATCCTGCTTGCAGGTGATAAGGAAAAATTCTGGGGTGAGAGACTACTCAACAGGCCAGCTTTCAGGGTGCAAGTCCCCCGCGGGTCCATGCGGTCAGTAAAAGAAGGAAGTTCCAGCCAAGTCATTTGGAGCAAGTAGCGGTCAGTAGACCAGCCGCTGTTCCAAAAGTGGCAGGCGGAGTCTTCAGGGCGGGACCTGGCAGCCCTCAAAACCTACTTTGATCTGTATGATGGACAAGGCTTTGAGCAAGGTCCACAATGATGTCACCTGGTGATAATATACACCTGGTGATGTCACCCTCCAAATGAGCAGTGGTTTCAGTGCCCAGTTCTTTCTGGACACAGCAAGGTCTTTGAGAGCCAAAGTCCACAGGTGTCAACATTTGCTTTTTCTTACTTAAACAAATTGGGCCTCTGGAAGGCTAGTTGGCCGATCAATTCCACCATTTCAGGCAGAATTCACAGGACAATCCCCCCCCCCCCATTTATTTATTTGATTTTCCATATTAAAATTTACATTCACACCACAACATACTACATAAAAACAAGATTCCCAAGAATCTCCTGGACTTCCCTGTTCCCCTTTGTGGGTCTTAGTATTAGTCCTTTTACTTCTGCATCTTTTATAATAATCCAAATTCTTATATCTCCATTATGTCCATAGTTCTGCATTACATTACAGTGGTACCTCGGGTTACATACGCTTCAGGTTACAGACACTTCAGGTTACAGACTCCACTAACCCAGAAATAGTACCTCGGGTTACGAACTTTGCTTCAGGATGAGAACAGAAATCGCACGACAGCAGCAGGAGGCCCCATTAGCTAAAGTGGTGCTTCAGGTTAAGAACAGTTTCAGGTTAAGAACGGACCTCCGGAACGAATTAAGTACTTAACCTGAGGTACCATTGTACAAGTGTTATTGCAATCCCACTAACGATTTTAACTGTTTACAATGGTTTTTAAGATAAATGACAACTTTTCTCTATTCCTTCTTAAAATGTTGATCCTCCAAAACCAAAATTTCACAGGACAATTTTTTTCACCTCTCTCTCTCTCTCTCTCTCTCTCTTTTGAGAGAGAGGTTTGTTGGCTGGTCAATTCTACCATTTTGGGCACAAGACAATTTCCCTCTGTATTTTCCCTTCTATTTGGCTGGACTCAATAAACTCAAAGCCATAGCTGCCAACTTTTCCCTTTTCTTGCGAGGAAACCTATTTGGAATAAGGGAATTTCCCTTTAATAAAGGGAAAAGTTGACAGCTATGCTCAAAGCCTGAAAGGGACTGCACTGCGCACTTGTTACAAATTCATGTAGGAGAGGGCTGGTGATGGCTAGGAGCCAGGATAGCTCTGCTGCTCTGCCTCCAGCTGTGCTTCTGAATCCCAGTTCCTAGACAGCTCAGGAGGGAAAGGTTTCTTGGGCTCGGATCCTGCTTGTGGACTTCTTCCCATGATGGGCATCTTGTTGGCCACTGGTGAGAACAGGAGGCTGGACAAGATGGACCATTGACCTGATCCAACAGCCTCTTCTTAGGTTATGATCTTAGGCAGGGATAGCTAACCTTGTGGCTGCCAGATGTTCTTGCCAGCAGTGATGGAGCGGCAGTCCAAGAACGTCTGGAAGGCAGCACCCACGTTACTCTCAGGCCAACTTACAATGTAAATCAAGATGTGTGGTATACCTCTAGCAATACAGTGCTCCCTTAGTTCTCAAACTTAATCCGTTCCGGAAGTCCGTTCCAAAAACAAAGCGTTCCAAAACCAGGACGCACTTTCCCGTAGAAAGCAATGCAAAATGGATTAATCCGTTCCAGACTTTTAAAAACAACCCCTGGAAACAGCAAGATAACATGAATTTTACTATCTAACGAGACCATTGATACATAAAATGAAAGCAATCAACAATGTCCTGCAGTCACACAATCAGTAGGTGAACTGGGTTCCACACGGTCACACACCAAAAATGAGAGTAACAAAAATGCAAAATAATTAGCAAAAACAGACAGACCTCAGCGTAATTCTCAAATCAGAACCGTAACACTCAAAACGGAGCATGTTCGACTTCCAAAAAAAGTTCGCAAACCGGAACACTTATTTCCGGGTTTGCAGTGTTTGGGTTCCAAGTTGTTTGAGAATCAAGGCGTTTGAGAAACAAGGTACCAATGTATGGCTATAGCCATAAACTTAAATAATTTTAATTGATTTGCCTTCCTAAAGGAACCCTGGGAATATAACCGCTTTCCATCAGTAAGCCTGAACTATCTCCCCAAAGACCCCTGCCTCTTCTCTGGGTTCCTTGAGGAGCGGCTGGGAGAAGGAAAGCCTGCTTTGTTTGGTCCATATGCATGGTCAATTCTGGCAGACACGGTCCTGCCATTTGGCAGAGTGAAGCCTCTTCCTCAGACAGCAGAAAAGGCAGCAAATTGTTAGTTAATTAATTTGATGGGATTGTGTTATGTACTGAGTTGAATAGGATCCAAACTGCAGCAGTCTGATTGGTCCTAGAACAATAGGATCCAAAAGGCAGCAGTCTGATTGGTCCTAGAACAATGCAGCAGTATGATTGGTTGGCAGGAACCTCCCAATCATGCTCCAGATAGAAGTGAATCCACAACCTGATTGGCTTACAGTAGAATTCCGGAATTAGCCAATCATGTGCAGCCCATTGTGTAAATAATGTATATAAAGCAGATACTTTGAGGGGACTTTCATTCATTCCTCCTCACCACTATGAGCTGAATAAAGAGCATGAAATCATTTTGCGACTCTGAGTATATTTCAGATTGTTTCCCCACTGCCTCAGAAGGGAAGAGGAGCTTGCTGGGCTTTCTGCCTCAGGGCCCAACATAACTTGGCTTGCTTTGGGGGCTCTGATGCACCTCGACTTGGGGAGGGACAACATCTGCTTCTCTGCCTCGGGCAGCAAAATGTCTTGAAGGACCTGGAGATGTTGTAGGACTCCAATTCCCAGAATCCCTGGCTGGGGCTGGTAAAATCCATCCAAATGTGGAGGGCTGGATTAGATTTCTCCCTCCTAGACTGGGAGTAGCAGGAGTGTGATTCTATGCATGTTTACTCAGAAGTAAGTCACACCATACTCGGTTAGACTTACTCCCAGGTCAATGTGTGGAGGATTGCAAGTTAAAGCCCGGCTTATTCTGAATAAAGGGATGCGGGTGGCGCAGTGGGTTAAACCACAGAGCCTAGGACTTGCCGATCAGAAGGTTGGCGGTTCAAATCCCCGCGACGGAGTGAGCTCCTGTTGGTTGGTCCCACCTCCTGCCAACCTAGCAGTTTGAAAGCATACCAGTGCAAGTAGATAAATAGGTACCACTGCAGCAGGAAGGTAAACGGCATTTCCGTGTGCTGCTCTGATTCGCCAGAAGCGGCTTAGTCATGCTGGCCAAATGACCCGGAAGCTGTATGCCGGCTCCCTCGGCCAAGAAGGCAAGATGAGCGCCACAACCCCAGAGTCGGCCATGAGTGGACCTAATGGTCAGGGGTCCCTTTACCTTCCTTTATTCTGAATAAATATAATTCATTCAAGGGCAGCAATCCAGATAACCAATGCCACTTTTTCAAAATACATGCATTTCCCCCCTCTACTGTTTTTGGATAAATGCAAAAATGAGGGGACCTGTAACTTTTGCTGAGGGACGCAACACCATGTCCCCAGGACTCCTGCAATCTGAGCACTGTTTATATTTCTTTCAGATAATTAGGACTGCCAACCACATTTTTTTTTTAAAAAAAAAATGATTAACTGTCTTACTTTAAAACTTATTCCCCTAATTAACAGCTTAAAAATAAATGCCACGGTGTCACGGACTGGGCAGTGTTTTCTAGTTAACCTTAACACTAATGCGCAGCATCATAACACATTGAGGGACTGTTCTTTCCTCAGTTAACCCCCCCCCCGAAATACACACTGCCTTGATCAAGAGAGAACAGCATCTTGATCTGTCAAGAGAGGCCTGTTCGCACTCCTAAACTCTTAACACACACATACAAATTGTTGTTGTTGTTCAGTCGTTTAGTCGTGTCTGACCTTCGTGACCCCCTGGACCAGAGCACGCCAGGCCCTCCTGTCTTCCACTGCCTCCTGCAGTTTGGTCAAACTCATGCTGGTAGCTTCCAGAACACTGTCCAACCATCTCGTCCTCTGTCATCCCCTTCTCCTTGTGCCCTGCATCTTTCCCAACATCAGGGTCTTTTCCAGGGAGTCTTCTCTTCTCATGAGGTGGCCAAAGTCTTGGAGCCTCAGCTTCACGATCTGTCCTTCCGGTGAGCACTCGGGGCTGATTTCCTTAAGAATGGATAGGTTTGATCTTCTTGCAGTCCATGGGACTCTCAAGAGTCTCCTCCAGCACCAGAATTCAAAAGCATCCATTCTTCGGCGATCAGCCTTCTTTGTGGTCCAGCTCTCACTTCCATACATCACTACTGGGAAAACTAGAGCTTTAACTACATGGGCCTTTGTTGGCAAGGTGATGTCTCTGCTTTTTAAGATGCTATCTAGGTTTGTCATTGCTTTCCTCCCAAAGCATACAAATTAAGTAAACACATTTTTGGTTCATTAGCAGTGGAATCTTACACCCATTCACCTGGGAGCGAGCCCCACTTAACGGCACTTCTGAGTAAGGGTGCTGTCATTAATCTGACTGCCAAGGGGTGTGGTGGAGTCTCCTTCTTTGGAGGTCTTTAAGCAGAGGCTTGACAACCATATGTCAGGAGTGCTCTGATGGTGTTTCCTGCTTGGCAGGGGGTTGGACTCGATGGCCCTTGTGGTCTCTTCCAACTCTGATTCTATGTTTCTATGACTTTGCTAAACTAGGAGAAGTGCAGGGAACTGAAGCTCTGACCCTAACCCCAACTTCTGTGGCATCTGAGATCTCATCCAGGTATTTCCCATGCGTTCAAACCTCTCCAACAGGACTAGAAACTTGGGGGGGGGGGGTTAAACAAGGAAATGAAACCTGAGATTTCAAGACAGCAGGATTTGGCACACAGCACAACGTCTTCTGTGACTTTTTAGTGCAATTGCGTGCCAGAGCATCTGGACATCCCATCGCCTCCCGATGTGAGACGTAGGTGTGCAGAGTCATATCCCCATTAGATTTGAAATCCTGTTGTGGATGCACTTCAGCACTTATTATCTCGGAGTGCGGTGTGCACATTTGAAGACTGGGCCACTGCCATTTTGTAGAGACCCAGGACGTCCCAAAATCCCACCTGGGAACCCCCATTCCTTCCCTGCAAAGTGACCGGACGGTCCAGTGCATCTCTTGTTTCAGAACCAGCGGTAATACACCCCTTCAGATAACTCTCCCCGCCCTGCCGGTTCCTCCCCGATAATCCTGCTCGCTGTGTGGTCCTCCCTGTACTACCCAAGATTATGGGAAAGCAATAATGTAAGTTATGTTAATGCTCTGCTTACACATAACTCATCCATCACTGTCTTCCAGCGGGCTTTCTGTTACATAACATAGCTGCGCATTTCCATTAGCATCAATCTGCCAAACAATATAGCGCGCACGTGCGCAGGGAGATTACCTTAAAGGGACACCAGCTTGTCCTTGAGGTCCTCAAGTCCCACTTCCTGATGGAAACCTGGCAGCCGGCAGTTGTGGCCAAGGGGGGGGGGTCCCTCTCCTGGGGTGGGGGAGGGGACAGGATGGATGGAGAAACCCAAAGGGGGAGAGCAACTCTTCGCTCCTGCTAGCTATGAAGAAGAAGAAGAAGAAGAAGAAGAAGAAGAAGAAGAAGAAGAAGAAGAAGAAGAAGAAGAAGAAGAAGAAGAATAATTTATTATTTATACCCCGCGCATCTGGCTGAGTTTTCCCAGCCACTCTGGGCGGCTCCCAATCAAGTGTTAAAAATACAGCATTAAATATTAAAAACTTCCCTAAACAGGGCTGCCTTCAGATGTCTTCTAAAAGTCAGATAGTTGTTTATTTCCTTGACATCTGATGGGAGGGTGTTCCACAGGGCGGGTGCCACCACCGAGAAGGCCCTCTGCCTGGTTCCCTGCAACCTCACTTCTCGAAATGAGGGAACCGCCAGAAGGCCCTCGGTGCTGGATCTCAGTGTCCGGGCTGAATGATGGGGGTGGAGACGCTCCTTCAGGTATACTGGACCGAGGCCGTTTAAGGCTTTAAAGGTCAGCACGAACACTTGGAATTGTGCTCGGAAGAAGAAGACGGGCCTGCTGGATAAGGCCAAAGGGGGCTGCATCCAGTCCAGCACCCTCTTCTCCCAGTGGCCAAGCAGAAGCTTGTAGGAAGCCCCCATGGCTGTGCGTCACCGTGAGCTGCTTGGAAGAAGGACCAGATTCAAAGTCTCACCATTGTAGGATCTATTTTTTTTATGAATAATATTTTATTAAAATTTTCACATAGAAAAAAGAAAAAGAATAATACAAAAATACAAAAATAAAAAGAAAACAAGTAAAAACAATTCCATTTTCATAATATTACTTACATTCGCTTGTTTCCCAGACTTCCCCACACCTCCCCTCTCTGTATTCCAATTCGAATATTTAATCAGCAAATCCCTTCCCTCTGTCTTATCCTTGTCTTTATCTTAGTGTATTATATCTTAAATTCTTCATCTTTTTAACCTTGGAATTTTCCATACTCCTTCACCACATTATTACTAATAACCCTTTAACCTCCATCCAGCATCATTCTAACATTCATTAATTTTATGATATTTCTGTAAATAGTCTTTAAATTTCTTCCAATCTTCCTCCACCGTCTCTTCTCCCTGGTCTCTGATTCTGCCGGTCATTTCAGCCAGTTCCATGTAGTCGATTACTTTCATCTGCCATTCTTCCAGAGTGGGTAGTTCTTGTGTCTTCCAATACTTTGCGATGAGTATTCTTGCTGCTTCACCACTGTAGGATCTATGTCCCCCTAGAAAGGATTGTGTTTGCTTGGATGAGAGATGATGACACCTGAAGGCAGCCCTGTTTAGGGAAGCTTTTAATATTTGATGCATTATTGTATTTTAATATTTTGCTGGAAGCAGGCCAGAGTAGCCGGGGAAACCCAGCCAGGTGGGCAGGGTATAAATAATAAATTATTATTATTATTATTATTATTATTATTATTATTATTATTATTATTTTCTCTCTGTGGGATCATGAGCACCAATAGCGCATGGACATTTTCACTCCATGATGAAGTTCTGACATGATGGATAATACAAAAAGGTAAAGGATCCCTGGACGGTTTAGGCGACTCTGTGGTTGCAGCACTCATCTCCGCTTTCAGGCCAAAGGAGTCAGCGTTTGTCCACAGACAGCTTTCCAAGTCATGTGTCCAGCATGACTAAACCACTTCTGGTGCAACTGGATACTCTGACGGAAGCCAGAGTGCATGGAAACGCCGTTTACCTTCCCGCCAGAGTGGTTCCTATTTATCTACTTGCACTGGTGTGCTTTCGAACTGCTAGGTTGGCAGGAGCAGGGACAGAGAAATGGGAGCTCACCCCGATGGGGAGATTTGAACCGCCGACCTTCCGATCGGCAAGCCCAAGAGGCTCAGTGGTTTAGACCACAGCGCCACCCACGTCCCTTAAGAACGTTAAGATGAGCTTGCTGGATCGGGCCAACGGCCCTTCTTGTCCAGCATCCTGTTCTCACAGTGGCCAACCAGACGCCTATGGGACCAGGATTCAAGCACAGAGCCCTCTCCCCACCTGTGGCTTCCAGCAAGTGGTATTCAGAAGCAAGGCTGCTTCTGAACAACAACAACAACAACAACAACAACAATAATAATAATAATAATAATAATAATAATATTTTATTTATATCCCACCCTCCTCAGCTGAAGCCAGGCTCAGAGCATCTAACAACAATCAAAGTAACAGTTTACATAAAATCACAGTCAATTAATTAAGATACATTCTAAAATCAATTCAGAATCAAATTAATGGCAACCATTGGGCTAGAGTTCTATGAGGATTACCGAAGGAGAGAGGGGGTCAGACTGTGGCTTGGCCAAAGGCCTGGTGGAACAGCTCTGTCTTGCAGGCCCTGCAGAAAGATGTCAAGTCCCTCAGGGTCCTGGTCTCTTGTGACAGAGCGTTCCACCAAGTCAGGGCCAGTACTGAAAAGGCCCTGGCCCTAGTTGAGACCAATCTAACCACCTTGTGAATTGACACCTCCAAAGTGTTGTCATTTGTGGACCATAAGGTCCTCCGTGGGGCATACCTGGAGAGGCGGTTCTGTAGGTACGAGGGTGTGATGGCCTCGGATTCAGACTCGGAGGCTCAACCTGAGGGATCCCAGCCTGCACAGGAGTCCCCACCTCCAGAACCAGCTGAGCTGGGGCTGGGGCTTGAGCCTGAAGGGTCCTCACCTGTGCTGGATCCTCAGGTGCAGGCACCAGCTGAGTCTTCTCTGGCTCCTGAGGGGGTGGAGGACCCATTGCCTGCAGGTGTTCCACTCAGCCCCGTCAGAGGAAGCGGAGGTTGCCTCTGGGTCTGGTAACCCTCCAGCCTCTCCTGAGCTGCGGAGGCTCAGGGCAGAGAGGTGGAGGGAACTAAGTTCCCGCAGGGGGAGTGCTCACCTCCAGGCCAGGAGAGGAGAGTCACCTGTGGACTGGGGCCGCACTATGCCTCGGGGCAGATAAAAGCCAGCCAGCCCCAGGTTGCGGGAGCAACATGGTTGGTAGCCTGTTCCTGCCCTCACCCTGTCCTGCTCTTCTGCCAGAGTTCCTGACCTCACCCGACTCCCTGCCTTGGACCCAGCTTCAGCTTTGACGGACAGCCTCCATACCGCACCCTCAACTTCGGACTGGACTCGGACCTCGCCGTACGGTTAACCCTCGGGACCAGCACAGAGGGTCCTAGGCCACATAGGGCTTTAAAGGTTAATACCAGCACCTTAAACCTGACCCTGTACTCCACCGGGAGCCAGTGCAGCAGGTATAGCACTGGGTGAATGTGATCCCACAGCAAGGACCCCATAAGGAGTCTCGCCGCGGCAATCTGCACCCGCTGGAGTCTCTGGGTCAGCTTCAAGGGCAGTCCCGCATAGAGCGAGTTACAATAATCCAGTCTGGAGGTGACCGTCGCGTGGATCACAGTGGCGAGGTCCGGGCGAGAGAGGTAAGGAGCCAACTGCTTAGCTTGGCGGAGATGAAAAATGTGGAGGCACAACACATCCATCCTGGCTCATAGCCATTGAAATCTTTCTCCTTGAATTTCCCCCATCCTCTTTGGAAGCATCTGAGTTGTAGGCCATCCCTGTTTCCTGTGGCAGTGAGTTCCATAGTGTAAAAATGCACTGCACAAAGATGTACCTATCCCGAATCTTCCAGCATTCTGCTTCCTTAGTTTTCCCTCTCTATAGCTGGGCTGGGCTGGGCCTCTCCTCCCAAGCACCCCAGCCACAAAGGTGTCCTATTTTTGGCAAGGTAAAGGTAAACAAGGAAATGATGTGCAGAGTCCTTGGAAAAAGCAAATACTGAACGGGTTGTGTGCCAGGAGGGGAGAGTGGCAGTGTGTGTGGGTGTGTTTGCAGAATGAGTTGATAAATCAACGTGAGCTGACAGTTTGGGGAAAAGAGCTATTAATAGCACAGTTGTCCTCTGGCATTACATGATCACCCTGTCCGTTCTCTTGGGATCTGCCAGCAGCAGCAGCTAGCTGACAGCATGGGGAATAATGCTCCATGCTCTGCTAACTTCCAGATTGGATTATTGCAATGCGCTCTCTGTGGGGCTGCCCTTGAAGATGGCTCGGAAATGTCAGCTGGTCCAAATTACAGTGTTCAGATTGCTGGCTGGGGTTGCTTGCAGATGATACTCAGCTCTACCTCTCTTTCAAATCGGAACCAGTGAAGGTCCTGTGTGAGTGTCTGGAGGCAGTTGGAGGATGGACGGCGGCTAACAGATTGAGGTTGAATCCTGACAAGACAGAAATACTGTCTTTGGGGGACAGGGGGCGGGTGGGTATGGGGGACTCCCGGGCCTGAATGGGGCAACTGTGCCCCCGAAGGACCAGGTGCGCAGCCTGGGAGTCATTTTGGACTCGGAGCTGTCCATGGAGGCGCAGGTCAGTTCTGTGTCCAGGGCAGCTGTCTACCAGCTCCATCTGGTATGCAGGATGAGACCCTCCCTGCCAGCGGACTGTCTCGCCAGAGTGGTGCATGCTCTGGTTATCTCCCTCTTGGACTACTGCAATGCGCTCAATGTGGGGCTACCTTTGAAGGTGACCCGGAAACTACAACTAATCCAGAATGCAGTAGCTAGATGGGTGACTGGGAGTGGCCGCAGGGACCATATTACACTACTCCTTTAAAGACCTACATTGGCACCTAGTACGTTTCCGAGCACAATTCAAAGTGTTGGTGCTGACCTTTAAAGCCCTAAACAGCCTCAGTCCAGTATACCTGAAGGAGCATCTCCACCCCCATCATTCAGCCTGGACACTGAGGTCCAGTGCTGAGGGCCTTCTGGCAGTTCCCTCCCTGAGAGAAGTGAGGTTACAGGGAACCCGGCAGAGGGCCTTCTCGGTGGTGGCACCCACCCTGTGGAACACCCTCTTGTCAGATGTAAAGGAAATAAACAACTATCTGTCTTTTAGAAGACATCTGAAGGCAGCCCTGTTTAGGGAAGTTTTAAATGTTTGATGTTGTATGGTGTTTTTAATATTCTGTTGGGAGCCGCCCAGAGTGGCTGGGGCAACTAGCCAGTTTGGCGGGGTAATCATCATCATCATCATCATCATCATCATCTCCCACAACCTCCGTTTTAAAACAGCTTGCCTTGGTTGCCAGTTCATTTCTGGGCCCAATTTAAGCTGTTCACATTAGTGCTCAAAGCCCTAAATGAGTTCTGCTGTATAAGACCTTTATCCCACCTAGTACTGAATCCTGTTCTCAAAGTGGCCAGCCAGATACCCCAATGGCAGACCTGCAAGCAGTTTAACCATGTGCTGTGTGGAGAGGCATATTTCTGTGGCTGCATCTCCTTGCTTAACTAGGGTAGCTCAGTCGGTAGAGATTGAGCCTCTTAATCCCCGGGTCGTGGGTTCGAGTCTCACGGTAGGCAAAAGATTCCTGCATTGCAGGGGGTTGGACTAGATGACCCTCATGGTCCCTTCCATCTCTACACTTCTCTGATTCGACGAAGCACTGGCTATGACGTGATAAAGAAAGGTTGTGTTTGAAGGCTCGACTTGGGTTTATCCACATCTCTGTTTCCCTCGCCACTTTCTCCCAGGTAAGTGCAATCTTTAGCACTGAACAGGAAACAAAGGGCAATCGGGTTTGGACTGCTGTTTGTTCCAATTTAGCACTAAAGAGCAGGTTTTCTGGGGGAAAGTGGCGAAGCAAAGGCAGAACCTCTCAGAGCCATGCTTACTAGTTGCAGGACAAGCAGAAGTGTGGACAAACCCCATGTCTTGTTTTCTTCTTGAACCCCATGCCAGGAAATGGAGCAGCGGTGTTTAACTTGTGGTTAGGGAATGCAAAGCTACAAGGGTAACTATCTCATTTTATGTTCACCCCTTACTCCCGAGCAAATTTAATTAAGAGTCACCCAAATTATTTCCATGAAAGAATTTCATTTGTCAATGCCATGGCGCGCCTTAACACTTGCAAGCTGTGAAGTTTTCAGCGGGTGCAGGAATCTGCTTAGTTTTAAGTAAAACCATTCATTCCCATTCTTGTGCCCCAGTGACAGGATGCTACCCCTTAGGGGGAATAATCCCTCTGTATGAAATGTCACAAAAAAGGAATTTGCATTGGCCCCAGCAGGTCTCTAAATGAATACAATGTGGATGGGAAATAAGCGTTCATATCTATGGCTCCCCCCCCCTCCCTTCTTGAGGACTGGCCTCATGATAAGTTACTGTGCAAGCAGCAGAGGCTATTACTTTCATTTTAACCCACTCACAGAATCACTGACTGGGTCCCTCATGCCATTTACAGTGGTACCTCGGGTTACATACGCTTCAGGTTACAGACTCCGCTAACCCAGAAATAGTACCTTGGCTTAAGAACTTTGCTTCAGGATGAGAACAGAAATAGTGCTCTGGCGGCGCAGCATCAGCAGGAGGCCCCTTTAGCTAAAATGGTGCTTCAGGTTAAGAACAGTTTCAGGTTAAGAACGGACCTCCGGAATGAATTAAGTTCTTAACCCAAGGTACCACAATATTTTAAAATATTTATAAGCTGTCTTGCTGAGCAAAACTCAAAGCAGCTTACACGACGGCCATTTAAAATTACAGCTTCAATGATAATTAAAAGATTTGAAAAACAATTTCTACAAGGCACCCACAGCATTAATAAACCAGTTAAAAAAACCCCCACAAACCCGCATGCAGCTCAAAATTTAAAGGGCAATTTCAGTGGAGTCACTAGCTACAAGAAGCACCAAAACAAAAGTTGGATTCTACTTCCTATCATTTTAAACCAACCACCGTTTGCCAGGTCTCCTGAAGCTGCAACCATTGGCATTGCTGGCTGGGGCACCCAGAGATCACCGTATAGGCTACTTGTGATCTAGGCAGGGTAAGGAATTGAAGTTCTTCTATGGGCTTCTACGGCTGGAGAGAGGCAATGGGAGGTTTCAAATGTCATGCTCAACCCATAGTTTATTGTGAATGCAAAAGCTTTGGGTTCTGCCCTCCCCAAACCCCTCTTTGCCAGCACACTAGTGAGGAGGTTGGAAGCATCTATTTTAAATGCATCTGCTTGTACCAAGGAAGTGTGGTTTATCGTTTCCTTCACACATGCTGAGATAAAATGGTGGTTTTTAGCCTGGCATAGTCAGATAAATCATAGTTAGAACTAATCACAGTGACCGGATCAGGAGAACCAACAAACTGTGGTTGGTTTAAACCAGTGCTTTTTTCTGGGTGGATGCCGGGGTACGCATACCCATAAATATTTTGTGAATCTTGGTGCTTTAGTCCATTTACTGTATTTATTTCCCCCAATTTGAACTATAAAATGGTGATTTTCTTGAGTCAAAATGAGAGTACCCCTAAACATTTTTAAGGGGAAAGAGCACTGGTTTAAACTGGAAGCTGATGTGGTGAAGAAGAGGGAGGGGATAGCAGGCTCATGCAAACATCCGAACCAAGTCAATACTTCCAACCCCTGAGCAAGACTAGAAAGTAGGATTCCAATTTGGCCTTGACATTGACCCCTTGACCTGGTCTCCCCACACGGGGCAGCTACAAGCTGTCATTCAAATTTCCCAAAACACCCCAGAATGGCACTATGCTGGGCGCACTGGAGCATTGTGGGAAAATCTTAAACGATGTCTCAGTGCTGTTGGCCATTGCAATCAGGTAGGTCCATAGCCAGGAAGCAGGACTTATCTCTTCACACCTGGAGCAATCTCTGCTGGGGCAGTTAACCAGAAAATGTGGACCTCCGTGATGTTGTTAGACTACGACTCCTGCCAGCGTCATTGCTGCCCATTGGGCGCTCTGTCCTACCGAGGCTGCTGGGAGTTGGAGTCTAACAGCATTGCTCACTCAGCGCGCTCGTTTGGTGTTCCCCAGACTCTCGCTTGGCGCCCTCCAGAGCTTGGTGCCCAGGCACCCTGCACCACTAGCTTCACTGGGTAAGACGGGCCTGAACGTATGCATGGCCAAGAGAAAGTGGACAGAAGGGGGGAAATCCCCCTCTCTCCTAACAGTAGAACTCACGGGCGTACAATGGAGCTGAATGTTGGAAGATTCAGGACAGAGAAGAGAAAGTCTTTCAGAAGCAAGAAGAAATTCCGACAAAAGAAGGATGGCAGATAAAATTAATGGACTATGCAGAATTAGATAAAATGACAGGAAGGATTCGAAACCTGTGGGACCAGAGATTCACAGAAGATTGGAGGAAATATATGAATTATTTGAAGAGCAACTGTAATCAACAAATTACGCTAGTAGGACTACAAGAAATTTTGTAAGGAGAAATATACGAAGTGTTACAAAGTAGAAAAAGATAGAGATATTGGTTATAAGATTTAAATGTAATAGTGAAAGTAAGAAATGTACCTATATTAAGGGAATAGTTTGGAAAATTTTCAGATGTGATTGATGGAAGTAGAAAAACCTGTATAAGATGTAAAAGTATGTTGAATTAATGTTGAAAATGATATATTAAAAACTAATTTTTTTTAAGGGAATAGAAAGTCTTTCTTCATGCAGTGCATATGTTAATCTATGGAACTCCTTCCTGAAGGAGGCAGAGATGGGCGGGCACCAAATTGGATGGTTTTAGAAGAGGATTAGACAAATCCACGGAGGAGGAGAGGGGTTATCGATGGCTACTAGTCAGGATGGCTGTGTTCTGACTCTGCAGCTGAAGAGAACGATGCTTCTGAAATCACAGGAGATAAGAGTGCCCTTGCGCTCGGGTCATGCTTGCTGGTTTCCGCCAGGCGTTGGGTTGGCCACCACTTTCTTGTGACCTGATTTGCAGAAATCAAAATAAGAGCTTGTCCTTGGAGCACCCAGACAGAGGCAAGTCGGGTGCCCTGCTCCCCTGACGTTACACCCGTGGCTTTCCTTTCTGTGTGTGGCCCCATCAGCCATGATGCACTTGTAGCCAAATCATAATAGCGGGAGATGCACATGTACAAAAACCCATGCGCAGAGAGAGAGAGAGAGAGAGAGAGAGAGAGAGAGAGAGAGAGGAGGGAACTCACAATGCAGCTCTATAATTAAATCTCTCCCATTTCCCTTCCCGGAGAGCCCTTTCCTTTTTGACACAAACAGTTGTTATGACATCAAATTCCAGGTTGCTCTGAGGAGGACTTTAGAGCAGCTGTCTGTTGCTGCCTCTCCGTGTTGTCAAGGAAATCGCGGCGGAAGGCGGGTGCTGAGGTCTCAAGAGCTTTGTTTGATGAGAAATGGTGGGGAGGCGAATTGGGGCTGGGGTGAGGGAACGGGGCTTTTGGCCGCCAAAGGAGGGGGGTGGGGGAGCCAAGAAAACAAACCAATCCCGATTCTTTTTCTTCTTCTGATTCTCTGGTTGCCGGAATTTGTCTTTGGTAAAGTGCAAAGTTTGCCTTGCTTGTCCAAATATTTGTGCCTGTCTCATTTTCCAGCATTTATGTGCTGGGTTTCTTCTGTCGTGGAACATGAGGTATCAGGCCAAGGATTGGGGCCCAACCAGTCTCCCACCCCGGCCAAAGACCTGTTCAGTACCCACCAAGGTGTGGGACCCTCATATACACACATATCAAATCAAATCTTTATTACAGTCATGGACCAGCATTAAGGAGGGGTACAGTCATTTAAAATCTGAAAAACGATTTGAAAAACTAAAAATAATTAAAAGTCTATAAAAATCTATAAAAATCTAAAGGAAGCTTGTTGTTGTTGTTGTTGTTTAATCGTTTAGTCGTGTCCGACTCTTCGTGACCCCATGGACCAGAGCACGCCAGGCCCTCCTGTCTTCCACTGCCTCACGCAGTTTGGTCAAACTCATGTTTGTAGCTTTGAGAACACTGTCCCACCATCTCGTCCTCTGTCGTCCCCTTCTCCTTGTGCCCTCCATCTTTCCCAACAGAAGTAAGTCACACCATACTCGGTTGGACTTACTCCCAGGTCAATGTGTGTAGGATTGCAAGTTAAAGCCTGGCTTATTCTGAATAAAGGGATGTGGGTGGGCTGTGGGTTAAACCACTGAGCCTAGGGCTTGCCAATCAGAAGGTCGGTGGTTTGAATCCCCGCGACGGGGTGAGCTCCCGTTGCTCGGTCCCTGCTCCTACCAACCTAGCAGTTTGAAAGCACGTCAAAGTGCAAGTAGATAAATAGGTACCACTGCAGCGGGAAGGTAAATGTCATTTCCGTGCGCTGCTCTGGTTCGCCAGAAGCGGCTTAGTCATGCTGGCCACATGACCCGGAAGCTGTACGCCGGCTCCCTCGGCCAAGAAAGCGAGATGAGCGCCACAACCCCAGAGTCGGCCATGACTGGACCTAATGGTCAGGGGTCCCTTTACCTTCCTTTATTCTGAATAAATATAATTCATTCAAGGGCAGCAATCCAGATAACCAATGCCACTTTTTCAAAACACATGCATTTCCCCCCTCTACTGTTTTTGGATAAATGCAAAAATGAGGGGACCTGTAACTTTTGCTGAGGGACACAACACCATGTCCCCAGGACTCCTGCAATCTGAGCACTGTTTATATTTCTTTCAGATAATTAGGACTGCCAACCACTTTTTTTAAAAAAAGAATTGATTAACTGTCTTACTTTAAAACTTATTCCCCTAATTTACAGCTTAAAAATAAATGCCACGGTGTCACGGACTGGGCAGTGTTTTCTAGTTAATCTTAACACTAATGCACAGCATCATAACACATTGAGGGACTGTTCTTTCCTCAGTTAGCTCCCCCCCCCCCCCGAAATACACAGTGCCTTGATCAAGAGAGAACAGCATCTTGATCTGTCAAGAGAGGCCTGTTCACACTCCTAAACTCTTAACACACACATACGAATTGTTGTTGTCCAGTCGTTTAGTTGTGTCCGCCTCTTCATGACCCCCTGGACCAGAGCACGCCAGGCACTCCTGTCTTCCACTGCCTCCCGCAGTTTGGTCAAACTCATGTCCGTAGCTTCCAGAACACTGTCCCACCATCTCGTCCTCTGTCATCCCCTTCTCCTTGTGCCCTCCATCTTTCCCAACATCAGGGTCTTTTCCAGGGAGTCTTCTCTTCTCATGAGGTGGCCAAAGTATTGGAGCCTCAGCTTCAGGATCTGTCCTTCCCGTGAGCACTCAGGGCTGATTTCCTTCAGAATGGAGAGGTTTGATCTTCTTGCAGTCCATGGGACTCTCAAGATCTCCTCCAGCACCAGAATTCAAAAGCATCCATTCTTTGGCGATCAGCCTTCTTTATGGTCCAGCTCTCACTTGACGGAAGCTAGAAAGTCCAAAAGAAGGGTTAGGAACATTAGACGTGAGTGGCAGATCATAAGAGGTTAGTACATATAAGACTATAGCTATCAATCTACAGAGCACTCTGATATGAGTGCTCATTAAATCTAGTTTGTGGCACAGGTCGTCTGACGAATTTTGAGCGCTACTGTGCAGAATCTGGCAACACTGTATGTTGTAGCAGGGTTGGTAAATATGTACACAAGCATAAGATAGAGGGGGCTCAGAGTGTCTTCAACAGATCTTGTTTCTCCAACATCAACCTTAACATGAGCCAACAGCGGCAAAAAAAAAAAAGCTAATCTAGGCTACATCAACAGAAGTCTAGTGTCCAGATCAAAGGAAGTAATATTCCTACTCTATTCTACCTTGGTGAGACCACACCTGGAGTCCTGTGTCCAGTTCTGGGTGCCACAGTTTAAGAAGGATATTGACCAGCTAGAACGTGTGCAGAGGAGGGCAACCAAAATGGTCAAAGGCCTGGAAACGATGCCTTATGAGGAACGGCTAAGGGAGCTGGGCATGTTTAGCCTGGAGAAGAGGAGACTGAGAGAAGATATGATAGCCATCTTTAAATATCTAAAAGACTGTCAGCAGTGCATGCAGAAGCCGGGCCCTGAGACCAGTAGGGCTTCGCAGGACTGGGGTCTTCCTAAGTTTGTTCTGGGGAGGCAAGGCACGACCGCACAGGTGAGGCCGCTTGGTAACTCACTGCACCTGGTGGCAAGAGCTGGGAAGGGATATAAGGTCAGCATTTTCCCTTCGGCTCTTTGCCACAGCAACATGTTCCCTGCCTTGCTGTGTTTGGCTTCTTGCTTTCTGATCCTTGGACCTTGGCTTCTTGACCCCTTGCTTCTTGACCCTCAGACCCTTGACTTCATAACTCCTTGCTTCCTGACCCTCACACCCCTGGCTTCTGGACTCTCATTCCTGCTCCCACCTCACCATCTTGGCCCCGGTCCCGACGTCCTCAGCCAGGACTTGGATCGCCCGTAGACCGGACCGTGACAAAGACTCTCACATGGAAGATGGAGCAAGCTTGTTTTCTCTTCCTCTGGAGGGTAGGACTCAAACCAATGGCTTCAAGTGATAAGAAAGGAGATTCTGACACAACATCAGGAAGAACTTTCTGACAGTAAGAGCTGTTTGAAAATGGAACGGTCTCTCTCTGGAGGTGGTGGCCTCTCCTTCCTTGGAGGTTTTTAAGCAGAGGTTGGAGGACGATGTGTCCTGGGTGCTCTAGTTGAGATTCCTGAATTGCAGGGGGTTGTGGTGACCTTGGTGATCCCTTCCAACTCTAAAACTCTATGAGAGGGAGATTAAACTTTATTCGCATTAGCCAATGGACATAGCAGCAATAAAACATTACAGTACCGTGGTGCCTCGCAAGACGAAATTAATTTGTTCTGCCAGTTTTTTCGTCTTGTGAATTTTTTTGTCTTGCAAAGCACCACTGTGCATTGACGGTTTCCCATAGGAATGCATTGACTGTTTTAAGAAAAAGGCGCAAGACGTTTTCGTCTTGCAAAGCAAGCCTATAGGGAAATTCGTCTTGCGAAGCAACTCAAAAAACGAAAAACTCTTTCGTCTTGCAAGTTTTTCGTCTTGCGAATTACCACTGTATATGCAGAAAAGGAAATTTGATATAAAAGCACAATTTAAAGTCCTGAATCAGCAGTGACCCTTATTTTGATTGCCCCGGCTATGAACCTAGCAACCTTTGCTGTTATCGGCTCATTTTGATCTGATGGAAGAAAGGACATTGTGGCAGTGGCTGAGCGCCCTGGGATGGTTAGTATGAGTGGGGTGAGGATCTCGTTCCTCAGGTCTTTGTAGAGAGTACAGGGCAGGAGAACGTGTGCCGCTGTTTCGGTGCTACCATCTCCACAGGGGCAAAGACGTTTCTCAGGCGGGATCTTTTGGAATCGACCCTCAAGTACTGCAGATGGCAAAACATCCTGTCTTGCAAGTGTAAAAACACGACTGTATTTTGGGGGGAAATATGAGTCACAGCTTTGTATCCAGCACAGATCTAGCAGTTCACCGTATCTCTAGCTCCCCCCCTGCTTCCAGCTTCCTCTCATGCTCCTCTCCAGCTATTGGTCTCTACCTGGCAGCTAGGTGAGACCATTCATCCTATGGCACGGATAAATTCTTCAGTTATTTGAATCATGGTGCTTAAAAAGTCATCCACAGCCATTGCCTGGGCAAAAGGACTGGTTGGGCAAGCTTGCTCTCATACCTTCTGTCTTTACAGATTCAGGGCATTATCTAGACTGGCACCCCAAACCCACAACAGTATATATGGATATCTTTATACAGGGGTACCTCAGGTTACAGACGCTTCAGGTTACAGATTCCGCTAACCCAGAAATAGTGCTTCAGGTTAAGAACTTTGCTTCAGGATGAGAACAGAAATCGTGAGGCGGCAGCGGGAGGCCCCATTAGCTAAAGTGGCACCTCAGGTTAAGAACAGTTTCAGGTTAAGAACAGACCTCCAGAAGGAATTAAGTACTTAACCCGAGGTACCACTGTAACTGCATATGCATGGTTCTCCTTGGTCACAACAACCCTGTGAGGTAGGTTCATCAGAGAGGCAGTGACTAGGTATGTTCACATTTTTGTTTGAATAACAATTTGGGGTGCTTGCATTGCCCTTAAGCGATGTTGGGAATCCTAATTAGGTTAAATGTGGGGTATAAATCTTTCAGTTAACCAAATGTGAGAACTTTGAATCACTAGGTTTATATTTTTTATCTTGTAGCATGGTAAAAATGTTTCCCAGCTTTTCCTTCCTTCCTTCCTTCCTTCCTTCCTTCCTTCCTTCCTTCCTTCCTTCCTTATCAAGGTTTATCTTTTTATTACTGCTATGAAACTGGGACCAGAGCAGCTCATCATCTTCTAAACAGGCATTTTTGTTTAAACAAGTGTCCTTCTCAGACAAACAGGTGCTCATTGCCTTTGCAAAGAATGCCATCTCCTTCCCACCCCCCTCCAATGTTATTTCGAGGGGCCTTCTGGAATCTAACCTTGGGCAGAAATTGCCTGTATTTTCCAGAGCATTCAAGAAGGCCTCTTTCTCAGATACAGCAAATCTGCCGATAATGCAGATCTGGATTTTCCAGTTCAGAGAGAGAGGGGGGAGAGAAAGAGATTTCTGCTTGTTTAAAAGGGCAGTGAATGGAGGAGGCGAATTTTAAGAAGGACGCAGCAAAGGCACAGCGCGAGGAGGAGGAGGCAGGTAACTTTTCAACTTTCTTTCTCTCTGTCTCCTGCCGCGTTAATGCTCTGTGATCTTCAAACACAGCACTTGCGTATCACCTTGAAATGTCCCTGGCAACGGATCCTTCAAATGGCAAAGGCAGTTGCAAATATTTTCCATGTGGGAGACGCGCGGGGCGGGGGGGGGGGGGCGAGACACACATTTTTACATGCATATTAAGATACACTCAGCTGCCTTGGGATGAAATGTCTTGGAACCTAGATAACGCTGGCATTCACACACACACACACACACACACACACACACACACACACTCTTTCCCTCAATCCCAGAATTATCTTCTGGACTTTCACATGGGATGCATCTCAGGAAATGGACCAGTCTCTGCCACCATCAGTGGTGCAGAGAAGTTCATCTGCGTTCCAAGAAAGAACCCCAACTTCAGACCCTCTGAGTTGTCCCTATTTCTCAGGGACAGTCCTGGATTTACAGAAGCTGACCTGGTTTCTGATTTGATCCTGGAATCACAGAACCATAGAGTTAGAAAGGGCCCCCAAGGGCCATCTAGTCCAACCCCCGCAATGCAAGAACCTCAGCTAAAGCATCCATGACAGGTGACCATCCAACCTCTGCTTGAAGACCTCCAAAGAAGGAGAGGCCACAAGCTTCCGAATGTATCTGCTCCACTGTCCAACACTTCTTACCATCATAAAGTTCTTCCTGATGTTCAGTTGGAATCTCCTTCCTTGTAACTTGAAGCCATATGTTCGAGTCCTACCCTTCAGAGGAGGAGAAAACAAGCTTGTTCCACCTTGTCTCGCTTTTCCTTAGGACATCCCTATTTTCATTGGAGACATATTGGAAGGTATGGTAGGATGTTCCCATTTTCGTTGGAGAAACAAGCAGAAACAAAATGGGTGTATCAGCACGTTCAGCAGAACCGCAATTTCACTCCCATCCCCAGGGATGCAGATGTGCTGGGCCTGGGGGTAACCCATGAAACGTGGTCCAGGACCGGTCCAGAATCCGGAGGTTCTACTAGGAGTCAGTCCAACAGGGCCAAGGCAGGAAACCAGGCAAGGACAGGTACAGGACCACAGGCAGGATCTGGCATACAGGAATGTTGCTCCCGCAACCTGGGGCTGGGTCCGACAGCCTTTTATCTTTGTCAGGGTCGCGGCCGGTCCTGATTCCCCCGGCGACTCACCTCCCTGTCTTGGCCGAAGGCAAGCACTCCTCCTGCGAGAACTCAGGTCTCTCCTTCTCTCAGACCTTAGTCTCTGAAGCTCGGGAGATGTTGGTGGGTTACTAGACCCAGAGGCCGCCTCCGTCTCTCCTGACCCAACTGGTAGTGGAGCAGCTGTAAGTGATGGCCCAGCTGGAGGCAACGAGGTCATCCCCGCATCTGGAGCCAGGGCAGGCTCAGGCCCCTGACTCAGCCCAGCTGGTGCTTGTTGCAGGGGAACCTGTGCAGACTGGGACTCTTCAGAATCAGGCCCCAGACTTGGTTAGGACGATGTCTGAGGCAAAGGATCCGGTGCAGACTGAGGCTCCTCTGGTTCTGAATCCGAGCCTGAGTCCCAGGCCATCACAGTATGGTAGGATGTTGCTATTTTTGGTGGAGAAACAAGCAGAAACAAGACGGGAGTATCGGCGCGCTCAGCAGAACCGCAATTTCACTCCCACCCCCAGGGATGCAGAAGTCCAACACATCCTGAAAAGAAAAGGTCCACGTCCTCTGTCCAATAAGGACTGAGCATGCCCCATAAGCTCAGCATGTTTGGTGTCACCTGGAAAAGACAACTGAAAGTGCTTGGGGGGGGGTATGATCTTGGCAATGCAGGTGGCAGAAATGGGATCTCCTTCCTGTGTTTATTATAATAAATATAATTTTTATTTATACCCCGCCCTTCCCAATTCAGAAAACCGGGCTCAGGGCAGCTAACAACAAATTTAAAACACTTAATTGATGCAACAAAAAACAGCATAAAATACAGTATAAAACGTAAATAATAAATTCAGAATTCAAAAATCAGTTTAGGGGGAAAATCCATCCAATAAACATCAGATGATCACCAGGGCTAGCTGGCTAAATTAGTCCCACTTGGGCCAGCGAGGAGACCAGGGAAGAATTAGCTGTGGGATCCCAGAGCGGGTAATCTTTATAAAAAGGGGAGAGGGAGGAAAGGAAGGGGAATAAAAGATCAGGCTAAGTTCAAGTTGAAAGCCAGGTGGAATAGCTCTGTCTTACAGGCCCTGATTTGACCAAACTGCGGGAGGCAGTGGAAGAGAGGAGTGCCTGGCGTGCTCTGGTCCAGGGGGTCACGAAGAGTCGGACACGACTAAACAACAACAGGCCCTGAGGAAGGAAGTTAAATCCTGGTCTTCTTTGGGTGGCAGAAGGTTCTCCAAGGTATCTGATGCCAACAAAGCTCTTTTGCCACAGGCTACCAGATGGTTTATCCACTGAGATCCCAGCAGTGAAACCTTGGAGCTTCTGCATGTCCTCTTTGCACTGCTCTGAGGCCTCCCCAATTCAGACTCTTGTTTTTCCTGCGGGGAGCACCCCCAGGCCAAAGGTTTCATTTCATTTCTTGAAAGCAACTCGTGACATTGCTTGGGGAACGGTCAGCAGCTCATATCCAAGCTCTCTCCTAGGTGAACGAAAGCTCCTTGCGGGGTGCTGGCTTGTTTTGGTTTTGTTTATTGCTTTTAATCAGATTTTGCAGATTTGCAATGGCCGTGAAAGTCCCCTTTTTAAGTGCACAGCAGATTGATAAGATATGCAAAAGGCATCCGGCTTTCAGATTTGTATGCATATCTCTCGCTGTTTTTCGTGCTTCGGCTTCCATATAATCAGAAATACATTTGATACGAGCGAGCAGAGGACATCAGGCTGCCCTTGATCCAAAATCCCACCATCAAAGCATTCTCTGCCTCCCCCCCCCCCTTCTCCCCTCCCAAGCAGGCACTGCAGCAAAAACCCACCTAGCAAGGCTTTGAGACAATGTTGTGCCACGAACTTCAGCCTTGGGGGTCCCTGGGGGAAATTTTAAGCATAACACAAGTCTCTTCTCATTCCTGCAGTTTCCTGCTGTCCTTTTATCGATCCATTTTGGCCAAAAAGGTCAGACAGAAAGGATAACTAATTGTGATGCATTATGGGGCTGCCATGGTCTTTAAACAGTTTTCTCTGTGCCTAGTTCTTTATTTAATGTTGTCTTTAGAAAAAGTATTCTTCCTTTTTTAACACACACACACACACACACACACACACACCAGTAGCTATATACCAGTGCCAACTTTTCAGACTAATTGGAACATAAGTAGAGTCTTCTGTATCAGGCCAGTGGCCTGATTCCCCTGCACGTCCACTCTAGGAAGACAAGGAATGTTGTACTTGACTGCTACTTATGTCTAGCATCGTGCTCTCACAAGGGACGACCAGATGCATGAACATGTTGCTCCGATTTCCTTTGAGCACCTCAGCAAGGCGGTGGGGGGAGGTTCTTGTTGACTGGACATCCCAGGACACTGCCTGGGCTTGTGCCCCAGGGAGGTCACTTCAGTGCTGTTAACGCAGCGGTTTGATTTCACCCCCAGAAGCGCACTCCATTGTCTCTCAAGACAGACAGATGCCAACAACTGTGGGGTGTGATATGTAAGTAACAGTCAAGTACAACATTCCTTGTTTTCCTAGAGTGGACATGCAGGGGAATGTTTGGTCCAGCCAGTCAAAATTTCCTGTTTCCTCCTGGCCTGGAGCATCCTTCCTCTTGCATGTGACTAAAGGTGGGTGTGACCTTACCTGTGCAGGTAACAAAAGGACAAGGCACGCTGCACACACTCTCTTTTTGACTTCCTCCATCGTTAGAGCAGCTTTTTAGCTAGAGATGCTCAGTTGGCTTCCAGCCAACAAAGGACACTGGGGTTATCTCCACATGGGATAGATCCACACATATATACTTTGTAACAAAGTCTGCCTTCTGGGATCCAACTATAAACTGATGATGATGTGAGTAAACTTCTTTTATATACTTTGCACAAGATTGTGGTGTGTTCATTCTTTTAAGAGGGCTATAAGGAGACTTACCAGGACCCTAATATTGAGAGGCTTAAACAAACCTGCAACCAGCTATCTGCTGTGCGTTTAACAGGGGAATGTAAATCTCTGCTAAGTGAAGGAACTTGCTAGCGCAAGTTAGGAAGGATATTAATGAACAATATATCCTCTCCTGCCTCCCTGAACAACCAGGTGCACATTATAGGAAACCAGCAATCCAGATTTTTGCACAAGAGTTGTCTCCCCTCCTGTGGTTTTCAGTAACTAGTATTCAAAAGCGTGGCTGTCTCCAACTGTGGGGGCAGCTCATGGCCATTGTGGCAAGTGACCATTGATAGACCTCTTCTCTTCCATGAATTTGTCTAATTCTCTGTTAAAACCATCCAATCTGCCCCCTGTGGGAGGGATTTCCACAGGTTAACTCTGCATTGCATGAATGACTTTCCTGAATCTTCCAGCATTCGCTTCATTGGATGCCCACGAGTTCTGGTGTGGTGAGAAAGGGAGAAAAAACCCTCTCTGTCCACTTTCACCATGCCACGCATAATTTCACAAACTTTTAGGAGGTTGCCTCTAACTTACCTTTTCTCTAAACTAAAAAGTCCTCAACATAGAAACTTTTATTTGCTCCACCCCCTTGACCATTTGGGATGCCCTCGTCTGCACTTTATAAATATACAAAAACTGTCCCTCCTACTTGCAAAATGCTACAAATACCATGAAAACGGAATGTTTCCGCAGTTCCCCTTCTAAGCAGAGCATCCAAAATGTGTCCCAAAGGCCCTGAAGGCAGGGGCGTAGGAGGGGGGGGGGTCCGCCCCAGATGCCATCATGCAGGGGGGTGACAAATTATCCAAGAACAATTACTACGCCTACGCCTCTGCCTGAAGGACTGTCTTTATTTATATATTGTGCTTTTTGCTTGGGTCAGGCCCGGCCCTGCCATTAGGCAAGAGAGACCAAGTGGCACACGCAGCTCTCCCCTCCAACAGAAGGTTGCAAGCCTCTGCGCTCAGGAGGAGGGACAGCCAGGGTGCTGCTGCTGCCCTGCCAGCCTCACGCTACCCAATAATAGGGCCGGCCTGCATCCTGGCTCCTGACCCACACATAGTCTGAGGCACACCAACTGCATGGCTGAAAGCAGGCCATTTGCACCCTCCATGGTCAAAACGCAGGCTGTGAAGAGTGCCTTGCAAGAGAGGCCAGGAGCCCAGTCCAAAGCGACCATCCCTGCTTCTATGATAAACCCCTGGAGCTCTGCTGCCCCATCACACACTTGAACAGAAGTGCACATGTCTGAGTGAGGGAGTGCATCCCAGCACAGCAAAACATTAGGCGCTCAGATTGTAACTTTTGCTTGTCTGCATGTGGAGAACCAACATTAGCTTTCGTATGCTTTGCAACTCAGGACATTATTCATTCTCCCTCCCTCTCCCTCTCTCTCTCTCTCTCTAGCTAGTTTCTTCTCTTCAATTAAATAAAAACCAAGGCCTTTGGGCCTCTCTGCAGAATGGAACCGTCTTCAGAATCACACCTGCGATTACATTTCCTGGACAGCTTTTTTCGCTTCCATCTCCAAAGCAGCGTCAGAGTTTGTAACTTCCTTTCTGTTCTCAAATGATTTGTCGGGCACCAGAGGAGGTGGAAGACTTTGCGAGAGGCACGCACAACCTCGAGGTTGTGGGTGTCTGTGTGCATATATGTGCGCCCACACCCAAGGCCGGATTTAGGTTTGATGAGGCCCTCAGCTACTGAAGGTAATGGGGCCCTTTATATGTCCAGCTGTCTTTTGTCAACAACAAATTGCCGCTGTTTTTTGTGTTGAATATATGCTATATGGTAATTTATGGACCCAATAGGTATCTCAAGCCATTTGCACATCTTGCCATGCAACAAGTCCATGCAGAATGTAGACACCCTATATATAGAAAGGAGCAAACCAGGGATGTTTTAGGGAGCAGGCTAGCAGGCGGGGCCCGTGACTTACATCACAGGAGCCTCCACAACACAAAACACTGTTGCTGTAGGTAGGTTTTATTTTATTTATTTTTTATCTTATGTTTTGGAAATGTACATCCAGTTGGTTTTTTCCTTTAATTTTTTGGGGGCCCCCAAGAGAGCAGGGCCTGAAGCTATAGCTTGTTTAGCTGATACGTAAATCTGGCACTAGCCACACCCATAACTTTTAAAACAGACAATGCTATTCTTTTAAAAATGACAATCTTCGCATGCGAATATTGCAGCCAGATGTTTCTTATTTTAAAGGATCGATGCATTTGCTCAGATTCACCCCTTTCCCCCTTTATTAGGGCAACTTTTCCATACCTATCAGACTGAAGGTTCCTCAGGGCAGATCTCCCTCTCTCCCTCCCGCTCCCTCTCTGCGTATTTATCACATTCGTATCCTGCTTTTCATCCAAAGAGCTCAGAGCTGTCCTTACACCACTCCTGTGAGGTACGCACACTGAGGGCTAGCTGCTTGCTCAAACCCACCCAGAGGCTCTTTCAGCTCGATGGAACCTTAATGCAGATATCTGTACTTAAAATTTTGTCTCTTTAAAACAGATAAAACATAAATATTGTATGGAGGACATGCAGCCTTTTACAAATGGCTGTATCTCAGTGCATCTTGTATATTCAGACCATTGTTGGTTTTAGAAATTTGTCCTTTTCCAGCGAAAAGCCCGAGCAAACTTCAGCTGGTACGAATTTTCCAGGGCGCTCTGATCTCGATTTCTCTAATCAACTGGTGCCTTGGGGAGGGAATAGGTTAAACACTCCCCCCCCCCCTATACATTCTCTCTCTCTCTCTCTCTCTCTCTCTCTCTCTTAATAGTACCCTTTTCTTTTGAAACTGGCTTTCCTTTCAAAGGATTCATCAGCAAGGGGGGCAAATCAATGCTCTCCCCGCCAGCACAAACATGGCTTTAAACAATGCAGATTTCCAAGTTAGAAATCTGTGCCTTCCCCTTAACAGTATATCTCTCACCGTGCCTTGAAAAATGGCACATTAACGATGCAACAACAAGAAAATGTGCACAGCCAGCACTCTCTCGGATTCTGGAAGTGTGGCTGCAGATTCTCTCATCCTCTTGCTTTTCCCAGCCCTCCCCAGGGATTTAGAGCTCAAAGCAAATTCTGTATCAAATGCACAGCAGGCAGGAGGGATGTTTGTGGAAATAAGAGCGTAGCTGTACTCTCCCCAGCCTAGCTTGGGAAGAAATCCGGATTGATTTTTTGGGCAGGCATTTAAGAGATGGAAGGAGGGAGTGAGAATATCTGTGTGTGTGTGTGTGTGTGTGTGTGTGTGTGTTACAAATAGGAAACGAGCAGGAGTGATGTTCAGGATGGGCTGGTTTCTAAGGTCTTCCCAGTTTTGTGGCTCACCTCACCTGGGAGACTACAGGGTAATCTCAGACGTAAAGCTCCTGTCCTCCCCCCACTAAGCCGGCTCTCTGGGAAGCTGGACATTTTGAGCTGATGAGAAATCGCTGGAAAATTCTGTTTGCCCACACGCTGCAACGTGATGTGATCCTATCAGCTTGCCAGGCAAACGCAAATCGCTAAACCCTGAACGAGGGAGAGCGGAGCGTGTTGAACAGCACAACGGCGGCTGCTGTATTAGGTTGTGCAAATGCAGAAACAGGTGTGTGCAGAGACACACTACTGCCAGGCCATCCTGGGATTGAAATTGCAGGTTGCTTCAGGAAGCGTTGGCTCTTTGCAGCAATCCGTGGTTCGTTTAATTGGGGTTTCTCGAGGACACTGCTCAGTCCTCTGGGCTCAGTGACACAGCCCCCACTTTGCAGAGAGAATGGTTCAGTCCCAGGGGTCTCCAGATCTGGCCCAAAGCTTGAACTCGGGCCCTCACACGTTACAATACATAAAAATCGGAAGGAAATCGGGAGCCCCATCAAATGAGGTTCAGATTGATTGAAAGAGCATGGCATTACAATGACGTTTAAGGAAATCTTTTCATAAAGAAGGAAACTGAGCTGGTTCAAGTCCGTTTCATAAGACCTTGGGCTTCAGTCTCATACGACTCTCGGGGACCCTTCCAGCTCTGCGATTTTGTGTTATTTTATTTGGGTGTAATTGCCACTGTTCTGCGTAGAGCTTACTTCAGAGTAAACAGGTTTAGGATTACCCTCAGAGTCACTGGAGGGCTCTCAACAGCTGTGAGTAGTCTTAGTCACATTTTTAAAAACTATGAAGCAATTTGAAGATTTCAGAAATGATCCCGCCTTGTCTGAGAGTCCATTGCATTCCTAACTACCGTATTTTTTGCTCTATAAGATGCACCAGACCACAAGACGCACCTAGTTTTTGGAGGAGGAAAACAAGAAAAATATTCTGAATCTCAGAAGCCAGAACAGCAAGAGGGATCGCTGCGCAGTGAAAGCAGCAGTCCCTCTTGCTGTTCTGGCTTCTGGGATAGCTGTGCAGCCTGCATTCACTCCATAAGACACACACACATTTCCCCTTACTTTTTAGGAGGGAAAAAGTGAGTCTTATAGAGCAAAAAATACGGTACTTGTAATAATTTTGGGTGGGTTTTTTTTTTTGGGGGGGGGGACAAAAAACAAACCAACAGGGTCAAATTTTGAACCCTTGTACAGGCTGCTTTATTAAACTGTTCAGTTTTCGGAAATAATTTATTAAATTTACACCTCACCCTTCCTCCTGGCCTACAACTCCCATGATCCCTCGCTAGCAGGACCAGTGGTCAGGGATGATGGGAAGTGTAGTCTCAAAACATCTGGAGGGCCGAGGTTGAGGAAGCCTCGATAAGGTCATAGTGGATGTTTGTCACCTTCACTCATAAACGAACTGTAAAATGCTGAGCAGTTTGTCATTTTCAACTTATCCTAGCTGATGTCGTGTGAAGAGTTTCTTTTGCACCTTCATACTGATGTTTTACAATGCATGGAGAAACTTAGGGGCTTTGAGCCCTGTGTTGTTACCTGCATGGCGTAACAGTCTGTCTGTCTGGAATACTTTGTGCATTTTTAATATATATGGCTGCATCTGTTATTTTAAAAATAAAAACATATACAAAAAATTAAGTCTGCAAACAGAAACCATTCTGCAGAAATGATTAATAGCAGCAATAATGTTTGGTGGAAATTTCTGGAAGAAGAGATAACGAACTGCCCACACTGTTGCAGGCACCCCAACTGTGACTCTTCATATCAATGCAAAGTGTTGGGAGGTGTAATCATTTAAATGTAACAACCGAACTGGAGGCAGCTGGGCTGGGCCTTCTCCCCTACGCACCGAGGAACTTGATGGTCAAAGTTTGTAAATTCTGCAGCTCCACTCTTTTCACAACACGGATGAGAAGCTCTGCTCAAATAGTAGCATCTTCTGTTACCAGCTCTGCTGGGCAATCCACCTTCAGGAAAAGGGCTTTGGGGGGCGTTGAGAAATTATAATGGGCCTCTCTGTGTGAAGAAGCCTTGACCTTGACCAAGGATTCCTGTTCAGTGTTGTGTGTTCGCTTCATCCTGTTGGACAGAGCCACTCTTCCCTGTTGCTGGTGGGTCTTGTGGGCATTTGTGGTTAACAGGATACCAACCAGCACAAGATGCCTTACAAAGGGAAGGAAGGAAGAAGTCCTTTTCCAGAGGTCAGATGGCCACCTGCCAGGGACCCTGGACTAGATGACCCTTGCCAGACCAACTCCATTTTACCGTTCTAAGATTTTTAAAACCTCTGATTGTTGGGGCAGCAGATTCAAATAAGTGCTTCCTACTTGCAGTGTTATAAATGAAACGGACCTGATATTGCTTACTAAAGATAGTTTGTGTGTGTTTTAACTGGTGCTGGTCAGGAATAAAATAGAAATGCTTTCGTGAACACACCCGACATCTTTGCAAACCCAGCTTTCGTACAGAGTATACTGCCAGGTACACACTGCAACGTGGGAAGACGGCAAATGGCTCTCTTTTCCCAATGAAAGGTGTAACAGATATGAATACCCCCCCTTTCTTACCCCACAAGCCAAAGACAGCATGTGAAAAGGTGCTCAAAGCCAACTGCTGCATGCAGGACTTGCCCCCAAACCCTGGAGGGTGGTGCAATGGTCAGTATGTAAGGCTGAGACTGGAAAGCCCTGGGTTCAAACCCCAGACCCCAGCAGGCAGCTCACTGTGACCTTGAGCCAAATTTGCCACCTCTCAGCCTCACCTGCATACGCAGTTGCTGATGTGATATAATGGGCTGGGGGGCAATTCAGTTCTTCTGTTCCTTGCAGGAAATGCGATGGGTCTCTCAGGAGGCGGCTGACGGACTGTGTCTTCTCCTGGCTCACCAGGGAGATGCCACGGCTGCCCATCGATCCAGCGCTCCGTGAGGCCACAAGGGAAATAAGACACACGTGCAAATACTCCCTCCCTTACCCGGCCCTCCAGCCAAAAGTCTTGGGGTCCAGGATTTCCAGTTGGGAAATTTAAAGTTTTACATCCTTGGTGGTTGGGGGAGGGAACGCGAGGATCCTCCTTAAGGCCAGATTCCTCCTTGCCCAGAACTGGGCTTTTAAATCAGGCGGTTACAACAGCGCAGCATTGCCAAAAGGAAACTCTGTAAGATCATATTGCCATTTATGCCAGCTTGTGCAAATGCATAGATCAGTATCTGGCTATCGACCCACTGAGGCCTGTGACCCAGCAGACGCACAGCCAAATATTCAGATTGGACTCCCCCCACCCTTTCTCAGGCAAGCTATATTTGGGTTTCAGCAGCTGAGCACCCAAATGGGTGAAGGGTCAGCACCCCCTTGCTGCACCCGAGTCCTAAAACATGGGAAGAGAGACCAGAAAACCTGTAGCTCATCCACCGAGCCCTTACGGAAAACCCCGAAACCCTAAAAGATTCCCCAGTTGTTGCTGATGGAAGATGCCCCACACCTTTGCCACAACACCTATTTAAATAAATCAAGTTGTCTGTTGGAAGGATGGGGGAGAAGACATAAAATACAGCCGGAGCCAAAATAGTTTATGGTCATTTCCATAAACTGGGACAAAATCGGCAGCCTACAGTTGAGAATTTGTTTTTTTTAGGGAGGGGGTCAAAATCGAAAAAGCTTTGTAATCCACAGGTTTAAAACTAGCAAGCTTTATAAAGCAAGGGGGACACATGGGAAAAGACTTTGATCATATACATGAAAGCTTTAATACAAAGAAAAAATAAGCGGGGGGGGGGGGGTAGGGAGACCTTGACTGTTTCTAACCCCTTTCCTACCCTGTTAAGGCAGGCAAGTCTAATAAATAAATATTTCAAGGTTCCTCTCTAAGGACGGAGTTCTAGTACACACACTTGCAATGGGTCCGACTCCTGAGTAAACACGATCAAGACTGTGCTATTGATCTTCTAGAAATAATTTGTGAAACCGGCCTCCTCTCTTTCCCTCTTCTTTGCTAGCACAAGGGTGGTGCCTGCAAAAAGAAAAAAAACGGTTCCCAAAAGCTTTCCATATAACCACCAACAGCTTAAAAAAAAAACCAAGCAAAAGGTTTTATTTTCGTAATAAGCAGCATTGCTAATCTAATCACACACACACACAAACTGCAAAGTATAACACTTGAAATTTGGGGTGTGATTTTTTTTTATTTAACATAAAAAACAAGAAACGGAGACTTGTAAATTTAATAGGAATGTAGTGTAAACTGGTGATAGACGCCATAGTGAAAGTACTACCCACAGTGAAAATAGTGCAACAACACTACTACAAACTCACTAATGTGTTTCTGTAAGCAATTATGTTTGTGAAGTTAAGCATTCTTTAATAATAATAATAATAATAATAATAGTATTATGTATTATTATTATTTAAAGGGAAAATGTGATTTCAATAGGGTTTACTCGCAGGAAAGTAGATGTAGGGTTGCAGCCCCAAAGCTTGTATCAGGGGTGAGAATCTGGAAGCTGGAGGGGGGCTGTGTGTGTGTGTGTGTGTAAAGCTTGCTTCAAGGTTAGAACGACCTTTGGTAAGTGGTGGGGGAAAAAGAATTTTTTTACTATTCTGTGGTCCAGGCAGCTTCCTAAATTAATGCATTTACGATTCCTCAGGATATATTAGCCCTGGACATCTCCTGAATTAAACCTGGGGGTTTTGGGGGGGGGGCGAGAGAGAGAAAAATCCTTAGGACTACAATCCTCTGCACTTACCTGAGAGTACACAGAGCCACAATAGGGCCTACTTCCGAGTAAACATCCACAGGCTGTGCTGTTAAATAGGCTTTTTTTTGGGGGGGGGGGGGTTGGGGATATAACTGCAACTCTTAAGCTCCAGTTTCAGGATGGACAAACCGAATTGGGAGGAGAATCGATCGATCGATCGATCTATTCAGGAGAAAAAATATATATACATTTTGGGCTCGACAGTTTGTTGCAAAAACCACCAGCAACATTCCTGCCTGCTAAAAATAAACACAAAGTTTCACAAATCTTGGCGGGATGGGAAAGGGAATTATGTGCTATTTTTTTGAGGGGGTTGCGTGGGGGGGGGGGGAGATGGTGAAAATGAGGAACAGCCCCCTCCCTCCATCTAAAGTCAGACGAATTGGTCTAAATACTTACGGCAAAGCATGTTTTCCCCCCCGGATAAAAATTAAAGGTGGGGGAAATGCAATAACTTCTGGTTAAGGGCACCCCAACACCCCCCCCCCCGGAAAAAAGCTCTGCGTGGAACCTGCAAGCCTTGCCGGACAGCTCTTTCCATGCACTAACCTGGAAGGCGGCGCGTTGCAAACAGGTTTTTAAAAATATATAAAAATACTGAAATAAGGGGGGAAAGGCAAGGAAAGGAAGAAAAGCGCAGAGCGATCTTCAATAAGGCTCTTTTTAGACGTCTCGTCGTCCTCCTCTGCCCCCCCCCCATACTCCACCCTGCTGCCAAGATGGCTCCCAGCTGTTGTTTACCGGGCGGGGAAAAAGCGATTTTTTAAAAAATGGGTGGTTTTTTGGGTTTTGCTTTTTTTTTTAAGAGAGAGAGATGCAAAAGGTGGAGAGGGTGGGGGGGAAATCCGCCAGCAGCCTTGCAGGGACAAGCGGTTCTATGCGAGTAGGAACCTCTTTTTTGCAGCGGCGGAGGCGACCGGAGGGCCCAACTGGGGATTTATTGCAATTTTTAAAAATTGCAAAAATTGCAAAATCTCCTCCCGCAGCTGGGGAGGGATCGCGCGGGGTGGGGACCCGACCTCCCTCTCTACCCCCCGTGCATTTTTTTTTTTTTTTTGCAGCGGGAAATGGCCACGACGTGCGGGGGAGGGAGAGGATCGGGCCCTTCCCAACAGCAAAAAAGATGTATTTTTCTTGGCGCAATCCTCTTGCCTTCGAGTAAACCCCTCCGGGAGGAAAGGCAGGCGGGCCTTACTCCCGAGGAGGAAGCACGCGAGAGGATCCGGCCGGGGAGGAAAATCTGGAGACGCGGGGGAGGGACGGGGTGGGTCACTAACCCGGAGAGGGCGGAATGGGCTCTCGGGCGCTGTAATGAAATGCAGATTTGCTCCCCGGCCTGATGGGAACCGCTTATATATATTTATTTTTAACGGGGGGGGGGGCGTGTTGCAAAAGGAGGCGCCTTTGCAAAAAGGAAAATAAACAGGCAGCGCTTTCGTTTTACTGACGAAGCAGGGATTTATCGCACAGCTTCTCCCCCCCCCCCCATATCAAAACTCGCAGCTTCTGGCGAGGATCCGGGTGTGAAAACATTAAATATTATTAGGGGGGGTGCTTTTTTTAAAAAATCCATCGGCTGGATCCAGGCTTGTACGCTTGCTCTGCTCCAGAAAGAGATGGAGCTAAATAAATACAGTACTCCCCCCCAAAAACCCCGACCAAGCAACCCCCCCCTTGCATGGAAAACCGGGAATCTGATGCAACCTTCGCTCCACGCCTCTTGAGAGGGGGCTCCGTCCTGCAAAATATATTTTTGGGGGGGGGAGGGGAATACCTTATTTATTTATTTTTTTTAAGATCTGCAGGCTTAAAAAAACAACACATAATTCCATGCAAACCCGTTACCGTTGTAAAATAAAACCGGAGTGGTGGGAAAAGAGGCGGGGGGGCCCTCCCCCTTTTCTGCATTCTGCCCAGGCGGCGGGGCTCTCGCCCCTCCTCTTTTTCCCTCCCCCCCCCCGCTTAAAAAGAAAAAAACACAATTCTCTTGTTGCTCCTTCGCTAATTTGGATCCCAGCCATTCAATCCCGAGGCGAAGCCGTCACTCCTTCACTAGCGGGGGGGGGGGGGAGAGACCAAGCTTGGCTATTTGTTGCTATCTCCTTTTGCATCGCGACGTTTTAACGCCCCCCCCGCCCCAAAAAAAAAAAAACCATTAAAAGAAGTTTGCATTTTTCCTCTTCGGCTTCTATTTTCGGTCGCTTTCTCTCCCCCCCCCCCCCCCGCGCTCTCTCCTTCCCAAAGAGGGCGGCCTAGAAACTGCCTCGCTGGAGCTTCGGGGGCAGTTTGAAACTGCTAGGTGGTTTTTTGGTTTTTTTTTTACGTTTACACTGGAATTAAGTCAGGGTAGGGTGTCTCCCCTCCCCCCCTTCCAATTTTTCTCCCTTCCCTCTCTCCATTCAGGGCAAATAAGAGTGTCCAAAAGCGATTTTTGTTTCGTTTAATGTTTTATTATTATTGCAAATACACTCTTAATTCACACAAGCAAAATAAATATCCGGTCCAAGCAAATGCAACTTCCAGATCTCTTTCCTTCGGGTAGCTTTGCGGGGTGGGCGATTTTAATCCGCTACAGCAAAAAAAATACGGAGTATTCTAGAATTGTACCGGTTCACAGGGATCTCCAGGGATCAACTAGCCCAGGGATCAATCTCCCTCGCAATGTAGGAATCGCAGCTAAATCACCTTATTAACTCAAAACAAGCTCGAAAACGGGAACTAGGATATTTTTTGCTTTTCGTTTATGTATATATACATACATTTAAAAAGTATGTCTAAATCTGAAACGTTACCTGCCAATTCGGTTTAAAAAGGCAACCAGTTTGTCCCTCCGGTCGCCCTGGTTCAACTGCTTTGCAAAGCGAAATAAGGTTGTTGGGGGGGGGGGGGAAGAGTCCAAACTGGACTCCGGACAGCCGGCTCCGTTTACTCCGGAGTGAGACCCAAAGTCCACCGGCAATTACTCCCACGCCAAAGGGCACAGGCTCGCAGCCAAGTTTCCAGACCTCAACTGCAAATATCCGCGCCAGCACCACGCTCCCAAGACCAGGCCTGGGATGTCTGTTGGCCGGAGAGATCGTGTAGACACAACCAAGCGGCATGAAAGCGGATCAAGCTAGAGAAGCCCAGTGTTAAGCGTTCTCCCGTCTCTCTCGGGGGTGAGGATAAATCCGAAGTCCCTAAAAAGTGTAGTTGGGGCCTTGGGGGGGGGGAATAGGATGGAGGGCTGAGCAACTCCGGGGCGGAAGGACGACCCCTCCCCAAGGCATTAATTCGGATTGCAAGGGGGGCAAAACGGGAGGGGCGCTGCTGTGGGTTTGGGATCAGGCTCCGAGACCCCCGGCCTCCCCAATATCTGGGGAGAGGGGTGCAGCTTTCCCTGGCTCTGCCCCACAGGAACTCCCAGAGAGCATAGATCTGGTGCGCTCCCCCCCGAACCCCCAAATAAAGCCTCTAAGCTGAGGTCCTCTGCGGCCCCGATCCACGCACCTTCACTCGGAAGAAAGCTGCACCTCCATACCTCGCGCCCTCGCCCCACCCCCGGTCCGCTTTGCTGCCAAGCCTGGGCAAGCAGCAGCAGCGCGCTGCCTTACTCTCGAGTAAGTCCCCGTCGCTGCAGAGCTGCTGCGTGGTTTTCATCCCACCCACCTACCCAACCCCCGTTCCCGGTTGTCTTACCTGCGGAGAAGGGTTTGGGGGGTTACATGGCGGAAGCTTACACCTGAGTAAACATGCCTAGGCTCGGGCCGCCGATGCTGCGCTTGCTTTCCTCCCCGGGAGCTTAAGGCCGGCTTACTTCCGAGTAAGCATGCAGAGCGGAACAGACACCCCTCCCTCCCTCCCTCCTTCCTAGGCGCTGCAACCCGCCTGGGCCGCCAAAAACGCTCCGGGGGCCACCAGTCTCCCCACCCCCTCCCCCAAAGAAATGTGGGGCAGGCGAGGCTTGCAACCCCTCCCTCGGGGTTGGGGGGGAGGGCTGGAGATGGCAGCTCCCCCCCCCCGCCCCGATTTTCTGTTTATGATCAGCCAGAGCAGACCAGAGGCGGAGGAGATGGCAAAAAAAACACACACACCGGGGTTGGGGGGACCCCTTGAAACCGCCTCTCTGAATTCCCACCGCCCGCTTCGCCCATTCAGCCCTCCCCGCCGGGGAGCCTTGAAACCTCCCCTCCCCACTCTCGCCCCGCTCGGTCCATAATTGGCTTTATAAGGATGGCGGCGGGCCAAAGTGTTTACACGAGGCTGAGTGGCGGGCGGGGCAGCCAATGGGGAGGCCTACTATGACATTTTGGCTGGCTGGCCCGGAGGGGGGGCGGGATGCAAGGAACAATGCTTGTTTCATTGCTAAAGAGGCTTCCCCCCCTTCCTCCCCTCCCCCTCTTTTTTTTTTTTTTTTTAAGAGATCCACGGAGAGGAACTTGAAAGGGGTTTTTTTTGGTGGATTGCACCTATTCCAAGCCCGGGCTGTATATGTGTGGATCTTGAAGTCTCCCGACCGACAAGGCGCCGACCTGGAGCTTACGAGGAAGCCGGACCCGTTCACACGACGAGGGAACCCGAGTTTGTGAAAGCCGCGAGCCGAGGAGCCCGCTGTCCTGCCGCTTTTCAGGGTGGAGAGGGGAGCCCAGGAGAAGCAGGCGAGGACCTTTTTGGATGCTCAGAGTGGAAGAGGAAGAGGAAGAAGGGGGGAGGAAGGCCGCTGCAGCCCCCACCCCGGAAAAAAACACACCAAAACACCCCGGTTGTGGATCTAATTTTTTGAAACGCGGGAGGGAGGGTTGGGGTCCAGGTGCGAGAAAACCCGGCCGAAGAATGCCAAAGAAGAGGACTAGATAAAAATTAAAAATACAACTCCTTCCGAAAGGTAAGCTTTGCAACTCTTGCTGACTTGGGAAGTTGTCTCTGGGGAGGGGAGGGGAGGAAAAAAAAAAGCTTTCTCAGTAGTGTAGGGGGGGGAACCCCAGGGCAATTTCAGGACCGGGTCCTCCCCCTCCCCCATCGCCCCTCTCCACTTTCCCTCCTCTCCAAATTTTTCTAAATTCCTCTTCTCCGGACCAGGGCGCCCCAGATTCGGTCTCTTCTCCCCGCCCCCTTCTCCGTGGCAAAGACAACCCAAGAACCAGGCATTTTCGGTTAGGCTGCTTTTAATTAAAATCAGGAGTCCAGCCATGTTTTTTTTTGGGGGGGGGGGTTAAGAACTGAGATCAAGGAAAGTAAAAGGCATTAAATGAAATTCTGTACACGCACAGCCGGCCCCCCGCACCCCAAATATATATATATATATATATATATATATGTATTGGTTTGGGATGCGGTGGTCTGGTTTTCATTCCCATCTGATCTTAAAAGTGTGTCCATATCTCACACACACGAATCCGAAGTGTGTGTCTATTAAGGCCAAATAGGAATTAAAACAAGAACCTTCCCTCTCCAAAGAATAAAAATTGAAGCTTAGAGAAAGAAGTTATGGGGAAGGCCCCCCCCCCAAAAAAAAACCCCCATACGTGCAACTGAAATGGAGAAACGGACCATTTGCCCTTTATATCCTTAAAATGCAAAGCCGCCGATTTATTTATCTCGTGGCTTATAAGAAAATGGGAACAAACGTTTCAATCTTGTATCTATTTCAGCGGCGTGTATTGGATTGGGGTGGGTGTTGTCTAATAAACACGGAGGTAGTTTTAACTAAACCCAGATTAAAGTAAGAAACTCTTAATTAAACCTAGCAAGGGACCAAACGGGGATTTTTGTACACTGCGTTCTCTTCAACCAGTTCATAAGAACCAGTCTGAGGAAATTCCAAGGCGATATTTTCCCCTGGGAACAGAGAGCTAAAACATCGACTAAATTCTTTTTTTTGGTGTGATTTTAAGGCAGCTGGTGAATGACTTCAGGGTTGGAGAGAGGGAGAATAGCTTTTCTTTGAAAAAGAAAGTCATTTTCCAACAAGTCCCTCTTCCACTCCCTCCATTTTTTCAGTGAGCTGAATTCTAAACATGTTGGAATATTTTATGGCGGTGGGGGAGAGGGAAACAACCAAAAATACTTTGGAAACTTCTCTCTGCATTCCTCCTCATTTAAAAGAAGGAATGGTTGGTTTTATTTTTTAATGGCAAACATTGGAGCCTCATTTTTTGGAGAGAGAAAAATTCTGTCCCCTGATTTGGAAGCGACCCTGACTGAGTAACCAGACGGAGGATACAAATGGTTATTCTTGCCAGTGTTACAGGGGTCTAAGCCCCATTGAACCCGTAGAGACACTGAAGACAGTGGGGTTTACTCCTGGGTAAACGGGGCGAGGATTGCAATCTTACTTCTTAAAGACAGTCAGCTCGGCTTCCTAGGAAGGAAACTAGCACGATTTCTCGCAGAGAAGGCGCAAGAAACCTTTATTTTATTTTATTAAATTCCAACCAGTGTAGGGAGGTCGTCGCTGGAAACAGAACCGGGTTGGTGGCTTCCTCAATAATAATAATAATAATAAAACCCCATTTTCCTTCCGAGCCATTTTGCCCAAGTGGCGTGAAGAAATCTCGGGCTTCTTATCAGGGCCAGCTTGCAGCGTGTGCGTAAAAGGTTAAACATTAAATACTTTTCCAGGGCTAAGAAGATGATAAAATATGTAATGGGTTATTTTCGCCTCCGGGCGAGTAGGAGCTCCCAGCCCCCCACCCGCCGCCCTTTCTACATTTTTGCCGACCCACATCTGATAAGATGGAGGGGAAGGAATGAGGATTTGTCAAAATCGATCCTGGGGAGGGAGAGGGTGTCCAGCGAAACGTGAGAGGAGAGGGGGGGGGGGACAACAGACGAATCGGAATTTTAAAAGATAGTCCATTTTAGATAACAGCTAGAAACCAAGGAAGGTGGGTCTGGTTAAATTCCTCATATCTTCCCCCACCCCATGACCGAGGTTGCAAGAGAGGCAGGAAAGTGTCTCGGTTCAGGCTGCGATCCTAAAGAGCCCTTTCCACCCCTGGGGAGCAAGTCCTTTTCAGCCAAGGCGTTTCGGATCGGGACGCGCAGCTGCGGTTCCAAACGCGCTGAACGCCAGCCTGATTCTGTCTCTTTCCGAAGCAAACAGGACTTTAGCTCTCTGCTTCCGAAAGGGGGGTTGGGGCACGATCCTGCGCCTATTTACTCGAGAGTAAGCCTCATCCCATCGGAGCTGGCTGCCCGGGAACACGGGCGCATACCGGCGGCGGTGGCAGCTTTCGATTGCAGGCCGAAGGAGCTTACTCGCGAGTAAACAGCCGCTTAGGAGAAACCTCCCTAACTTTTAAAAAGTCTTTATTTTGTACACACACACACACACATTTTTCCCCTGCAAACAAGATACAACGTATATATTCTTTAAAAAAAAAAGTCTTCAAAATGTGAACTCGGGTTCCAGGGACGAATCTTTGTTTTTTTTTAATGTGGGGAGTGCTGGACGCCCACTTCCTTGGGAGTAAGCCCCATTGCACCTCGTGAGGTTTACTTGTGAGTAAAGAAGCCTGAGTCTTGTTTCCTTGCTTTTGTCCTCTCGCCTTTTTTGAAGGCGGAAAAAAAGGCAGCTCTGTGTGTGTGTATATATATATATGCCGGTCTCTCCTTTCCCCGCTGCAAATTGGAGACCCCTCGGTGGGGCTGGGTGGGGGTCTAGGAGGGAAACTGGAGCGGCTGCCGCCTTTCTGCGAGACTCAAGCGGCGCCTTTCGCCTTCTTTTGCAGGCTCCCGTCCGGGGCCGCCTGGGCAGCCGGAGCCCCCCGCGCGCGCGGAGAATGGTTGCGCGGCCGGGCGCGCGGCGCGGGCAGCGGCGCTTGTCCTCGCTGCGCCTTCGCTGAGTCCGGCGGCGGCGGCGGCGGGAGCGCAGCATGGATGGGCGAGACCTCGGCGGGCCCCCGCGCGCCGTCCACCTCCCGCCGCCGCCGCTCCTCTCGGGCCTGGCCATGGACGGGCACCACCGCGCCGCCGCCGCCGCCGCCCGGCTCGCCCCCTTGGCGGCCGGACTGCCGCCCGCGCCCCTCGGCCCCGCCAAGTACCTCGCCGCCGGACTCAACCTCCATTCCCACGCGGGTAAGTCGACACGCAGACGTGGACAGGGGGTGGGGGGTGGGAAAGAGGAAGGTTTATTTGGGGGAGAGGAAAACGGGGGGTGGAAGGAAGGCCGGTGCAAGGGGTGTGTGTCCATCTTTGCCCCTTCCTCTGCAAATTTACCTTCAAAATGCACCCCACTCTTTAGGGGGTCCCAAGCTTGGAAAATTGGGTTGGTTTCCTTCCCCACCAGCCTCCAAAAATATACTGTATAATCCCGCTTTCCGAAAAATAGTCAATCCCTTAGTAGGCTGGCTTCTCTCCCCCATTCCCAAGAGATTGCATTTAAATAGCAGTAAAAATAGCTGGATAAATACTCTGCAGTCTGTTTGCCTCCCCACCCAAGAACATACTGAGCCCCCTGCCAAACAGATCTGCCCTTTCCCCATATGACTGAAGGCCCCATAAGACAGAAAACCTGGGCATGCCGTACGTAGAGCACCCTCCCCACAAAAAGGAATTCAACAAAATAAAACCTCGGGATCCCCTGGGAGCAGCCCTCTGCCCAATAATTGGAGATGGGGATTTATAGAAGTGCCTGGCAGCCTTAAGTCCACATCAACCCCCCCCCCCCGCCTTTTTAATAAAGATGACACATTAATTCTGCTTCCTAAAAACAGACAAATCCCTCTTTGGTAGGCTGGCTTTCTTACCACCCCTACCCCCAAAAGCGATTCTACTTAAATAGTCTGTATGGCTTTGGGAATACTCTGTAGTCTGTTGTGCCCCCCTCCCTGCAAAACAGACCACCCCTTTCTCTACATGGCTGTAGGTCCCGTGAGCCAGAAAACCTGGGAGTCCCATAGGAACAGCCCTCCAACCGCTAATAAAATAAATGCAATAGAATGAAGCTTGGGAACTGATAGGAACCCACCCTATAATGCCAGACAGGCTGCTTTGCATAAGGGCACAGCCCCCCCATCTTTTAAGGCTATGCCCTACATAGAGCAATTGGCTTGGGGTGCCCTTGGCCCTTCCAGCCAGCCTGTTCTGCCAGAGGAGTCGGCCCATCAGGATTTCTTGAAATCACCCCCGCCCAAGCATACACAAAGCATCGCACACATTTTCAAGAGCAGCCGAGAAGCATAAATCTTGGCCGGCCTGGCAGAAGCCGGCATTCCAGACCTGTGGAATTCTAGACCCGCAGGATCCCACCCTTTTCTGGCAGCGGGAAACAGGCCTTCCTTGGCTGTGCAGCTGAACTTGAACCCTTGAACAAAATGCCTGTATTTTAAATAAATACGGGCAAGGAAAGCTTTCCCTTTACGATCTGGGGAGCAATTGTACCACACGGGTGTCTCTCTCCCACACCTTTTCCCGCACTGAGATGTTTCTGCAAACTGGGCTGTGTTGGGAGACTGGGTGCCTCTGATGGTCGGCTCTAGCGGTGGCGGCTGTTGCCTTAAATAAGTCTGGAAGTTGTTCTCTTATTGCCAGTTTTATTCTTGCTGCTGATGACTGCCGGACTCTTTCTGCAGTGTGGATTCTGTGACTTTGCATAGCACTGAATGTTCCAATCGCTATGGGTTTGTTTGTTTTTTGCCCTCTGCCCAACATAAAGCATAAAGTGGGTTTGAGGGGGAGAAGATTTCTCCCTTCCTTTTCAGGAGAGGGGCAGATTTAAGATTTTGCCTGCTTAGCAAAGCCATTTGGCAGCCCCTCCAAAGTTTCACGGATACTTCGGGTTTGCAGGCATTGCTGACAGATGGCTGGGGACATATTTTTTTAGAATCTCTTCTCTCCCCTTCCCAAACTTTTCTTCTTTTCACCTTGCAAGATTTGAATGACATCTGTTGTGGATCAAGTTTTTTGCATCTCAGTTGCAAAATAATATGTTTTTACTGGAGATTCGGATTTATTTATTTTTTGTTGTCATAGCTTATAATTTAAATGCATGGAGAATAATATAAGAAACCTTTTCAAATCTTGTGGTTTGAATTTGTAGAATAATATGGAAGAATGTTGTGAGGGAGGGGCACTGCCCCCCCTCTCCCCCCTCCCTGTTTCTGGGCACCTTTTAAAATATCCAAAGATTCCTTTGTCTTGCTAAAGTCTGTTTATCTTACTGGGCCTGCCGTCTTCAAATATATACATTGCACAGAACTTAGCTGGCTGTGTTTGGTTAGTTACCAGTGTTTGCCTGTGTTGATTTTAACTTTTTTTTTTTTAAGTGAAAGTGTTGAAAAGAATTGCTGCCAGGATTGAAAAAGAAAAGAATTATTTACCATGTGCCCAAAGCAAACCTGGGTTTCTCTTAAATGCACTAATGGAGGGTAAAAACCTGTGCTTATTTATTAATTTCTTGGCTCTCAAGTAGAATAAACTTGCATAGTAGGATCCATCTTTTTTTCCCTTTTCTTTTCTGAAAAAATGCCCCCATCTCCTGCAATCTTCTCTTGGAATTCTTTTGTGTGCGAGAAAGGGATTGTTCTGCAATGAAGTTAAAGTGCCATCTTTGGGTGCGAGGGCAAGTGTGTGCATGCAATTTGAAACAGATGAAAAGTTCTAGTGTTTACAGAAATTCCTTGTTCCTGGACTTCTTTCTAGCCCTCTGGAGGTGAGGGAGGGAGGGCACAGTGGGCTATGTCTGTGCATGTGTGCGATACGAAATCCAGGAGAGCATTAATCCATGCCCAGAACCTTTTAAAAAGTGCCTCTGCAGGCATGTGCTCATTTTAGCTTGGGATGGATTTTTGCGGTTGGGTATCTGTGCAAGAGCCAAGCGGTAGCTGGTCTTCTGAAAAAATATTTTAAAACCCGTAGACAGAAAACTGCTGCGTGGAGAGGAATCTAAGCCTCCCCAAACCCCTTTAAAACAACAGCACTCATTCCCAGCTTGATGGGGTTTTTTCCTTGCAGTTTTTCCCAAGTGCTTTAGGCGTTTTTCCTTCCCTGTTAAGGTCTAAGACTTTGAAGCTGCCTGGTGTTTCTTCCCCCCTTCCTTCCCTCTTCTTCCCAAATTAGATTCCCGCCCCCTTTTGTTTTTAAATACTTGGATCAGACAATCCACCCGGAGCATGGGCTAGGTTTAAAAACAGCTGGCCGCCTTCTGCAGATGTGCGGCATTCCGTTGCAAAACTGGAGGGCAATGGTGCTCCCTTCGGTGAATGAGGACCTCAAATTCTGCCATCTCTCTGGCCCTTTTAAAGCCTGTGCTGAGGCTTGCTGGAAGCCAGCAAAAGGCAAATGTGTGTGTATGTATGTGTGTGTACACACACACACACACACACACACACACACACACAGTTGTACTACAATGCACTGCTGTGTGTTTGCCTTCTCTCCCCCCCCCCCTTCATAGAAAAAAGAGAGAGAAGAAAGCGTTAGGCCTGCATAGGTGACTTGGAGTTTACCAGGGGGAGGGGTTGGTAGGGTGACAAGTTTTGCAATAATGAAACCTCACCCACATGGAATGAATGACTTTGAAATTTTGCAAACCTGATTGCCAACATCTGCAAAGAAGGAAGTCTGGTCTAGTTGAGAGGGAAGATTTATTGGCTTTCTGAATAGGTGGCACCGCCAATTTTCCAGGTGCTAAAACAAGGGGTGTAGAATGAAGAGCAATAAAACTAAGCACATGAGCAAACACCCTTTTATTTAACACCTTCCCCCCCCCCTCCTAGGGCAATCTCTAATCTTTGAAAAAGTGAACTCATTGTCCAGACAAAGTCAAGCTGAGAATA